>NW_026913168.1:1200000-1800000 GCF_034315485.1 Pezoporus occidentalis
ATCACAGAAGGTGCTTAGATCTTTGTATTTCTAATTCAGAAAGTTTGGGGTTATTGGTCATTAAAAGTAGCAATCATTCAAACAGGATAGGTTCAAATGTGAACATTATAGATGCTATTTTGTTGTTATGATGGAGTGTTAGTTCTTCTGTTCTGAATTAGGGAGAATATCAGCCTTGAATTTGCAAATCTGAAAGTTGCAATAAGTCTATTTTATGTTTCCAAAGACATAGAATAATACATTATTTCTTGTTAGAAGTGCCAGATAGTCATAGTCAAACAAACATTTAGCTCCACTCACTGACTCTAAGATCAAGGCCCAAGTTTAAGTGATGTCAATCCCACTGATTCTGATACTTTTTGGCTGCAACTGAGGAAGAGTGCAGCATGCTAGAATGTTTCATAAAATGTGCAATGGTTAGATACTGTTGATGCTGTGTTAGTATTAGCAGTTGCTTTGTGTCATTATAATGAAAATTGTCTTCTCTATGTGTGCCTAGCTAAGAAAGTTTTTATTTTCTATAGGTCCAGGCTAAGACAATAATGAATCACAAGACTGATGGCAGAGCTCCACAGCTGTCTTTTATTGGTAGGATGATAGAGTCATTCAGGTGAGAAGGGACCTCAGAAAAGCCCGAGTCCAGTCCTCTGCTCTGAGCAGGATCACAACAGTTTGCTCAGCGCTGTCCCCAGCCTGGTCTTGAAAACCTTCAAGGACAGAGATTTCATGTCTCTGTTTCAATGTGTATTTATCCCCATAATGAAAAAATAATCCTCATGTTCATTCTCCTGATATATTTCTATTCTGTTTAAATTTATGACTATTGTCCCTTGTCCACCCACTATAATTTCCCATGATTATCCTGACTCCATCTTCTCAGTAACATCCTCTTTGATATTGATAGGATCCTATCATCAGGTCCCACCAAGCCAACCCTTTGCATGTCATCACTGACCAAGTGCTACAGCCCCTGACCATTCTCATGGCCCAATGTACCAATGTCTGGCCTGGTCTGGAGGCTCAGAATTGCACACAGGACTTTGGAAATCTTTTTCATAGTGGAAACTCATTTCTGTTTTGACCTATGTACCAGTGTGAAGAACTGAGATTCCTGCCCGAACTCCTTCATGTTAGGGTTCTAACCATAACTCTGGGCTGTAGACACAGACCTGCACTGAGTCGTTTTGCTTCCTGTGTGGAAATGTGAAGTAGTCATGGCTGAGGAAATGGAGTCATGAGCTAGTCTTTATAATGACAGTGGGAAAAATGCTAAGAAAAGCTGATGTAATTCACCATCTTTATAAGTCAGCAGGAATCAACCTCCTAGTGCATGGTGGAAGGACAAGAAGACAGTACCCTCGAGGATATGTGCCTAAGTGTCTGCTCTTGCTCAAAATGGTGCGTCAAAGAAAATTCTAGGGTGCCATGCTGGAAATTGCAGGTAAAATGCTTCATTTTGTGAAACGAGGTCCTCTATGAAGTGGAAACAGGCATAGGGAGCAAAATTGCACACCACTTCCACCTCTCACTCTCAGACAGGAAAGTATACACAGTCTGAAATTGAGAAAAACATTAGATCTTTTATAACTCACCGGGGAAGTCGTGTTATCTGACTTTAGGTGAATGCCTTGTAAACTCCTGCATGTGAATGAGTTGTCTAAAATCCCCTGTTAATAGGGAGATATAGTCCTTCTTGGGTACAGTTTTCATCCTACAGTGGGTATTTAGACATCATATTGTTAACTCCAGTCTATAAAATCTTATGCTTTGATTGTAAGCAGAGCAGTGGGTGATGGATTCAACTGTGTACTTTTAGCATCTAAAGGGCTTTAGGGACTTTTAACTATTACAGGATTTAGTGTTAATTCATCTGCTCCACAAAATCAAGAGCTAAGGCATATGGAAAAGGGAAATGGTGTGGAAATGAGGTGCGCATGGCAACTCAAGGGGAACAGACAAGGAGATGTGAGAAGAAAGGGGTAAATCTTGGTGGTGGGATGAATGAATGGAAAAGGTGTATGAGAAATAGGTAAAAGTTGTACCTGACTGTATCATTGTCCTCTGTTATTTCTACGTTGTGGAAAGGTTTGGTTTGTTTTTTTGTTTTTTTTTTTTTCTAATCTTTTTCCTGTTAATCTGGTTTTCTTAGATGTTTTCCCTCAATTCCATCCATAGTTCAACGCACCCTTCCTCTTTCCTCCCACCTCCTCCACACACTCACTCTTTCTTCTTCCTACGCCCAGGATGCTTGACCTTTCACTGATATCAACCATAAATTAGCTGACCCAGACCAGAACTTTAGTCATGAGAGCAGGCTGTAAGGAAATGGATTTCTGTGCAGAATTGTGCAAGTTTAAAGGTAAGTTATTTTAGGTCACCCAAAAACGATGAAAATGCAGCTTTATCTGAGGAAAAGGTTGTTTGCAACAGTGTGAGAAAGAGACTGAAAAATGCTTTCCGGTTGGTGAAGGACCATCTCACAGATTTTGTAGGCAGCTTTTTCTTAGCGTCCAGCAAGACAAGCAATACAAAGATGTATTTGCGATAAACTTTTTGACTCTAGGAGATTAGGCATCTAGATGACAATTTTCAGGTTTGGGTCTATATAAGGTTTGGAAGTATAGCACAGTTTTCCTAATAGATTAGCAAAATAATATAGGTTAGATACTCACCTATGGTAAGTTTAGAATGAGATCCATTTAGAGCTGTACTTGCAAGTCTCCATCAGTACCCAAATGGCTAAGTCAGTTTTAGCAGACTATATTCAATTTACATGAACTCTGGGCCTTCAGTATTGCCTGTGTTACACAGTGGCCTAAAAGATGGGGAAATACTTCCTCTTATTTGCAAGGAAACACCAGAAGTAGATTATAATGACTCCACTATAATGATTTAAGGAGGAAGGTTTTAGCCTCAAGCCTACCCACTCTACTCCAATGTGGTACCCACCATAGAACATAGAATTATAGGGTTGGGTTGGGAGGGACCTTAAAGGTCACCTAGTTCCAACCATCCTGCCACAGGCAGGGACACTTTCCACTAGACTAAGTTGCTCCAAGACCCGTCCAACTTGGCCTTGAACTATTCCAGCAATGGGGCATCCACAACATCTCTGGACATACTATACATACTTGGTTAACAGGTTAACAGTATCTACCTAGGTTATGATGGCAAACTATACTTTGTTCTTCTAGTACTCTATGCTAGAGAAGAATACAACGTCTGAACTACTGTGTAATTAACATGAAACTCAGCCTGGGCTGATTGTTCGCTCATTATCGCTTTTCCAGTTCCAGCCATTTGCATTCTTTCTCCTGGGAGACGGACTGTGTGTGCTGGAGATCTACCAGCGAAGACATTAAATGAATGAGGGTTGCACTGGAAATGAGGCCAGGTTCCTTTCCCAGACTGCTGACTATCTGTTATGAAATCCTACAGAGATTAGTCAGATCTTCTTGGTACAGAAAATGTCATCTTGTACATCCCTTAAAGGGAAGATGGTCACTTATCTTCTTACATATCTCTGCTCATTCACAGCACTTGTAATCTGACAAGGGCTGGGATTCATGTTTAGAGACAGTGGGTGAGGGATAAAAAGTAGGTTGCTCTGCTGTCAAAAAAATTGGAGCTAGAGAAAGCTGAGAAAACATACTGTCTTTACTCCCATGGAGATCATGTGTGGGATAGAAGAGGGAAAGATTTCATTAGAGTTGATGTGAAGATCCAATCTAATATGGCTGAGTTAAACATAGCATTTATGGAATGAATTTCTCAAGTGAAAAAAAAAATCACCTTACAGATCGTTCCTTCCTATTAATAACTCCTACCCATGACGATAAAAGATATTAGAAAATAGAAGGTATCAGAAAACAAAAGCTGATCAATTTTTTAATCCTAAATTTTCTAAAGAAACCTCTCAATTGTCAACTATAGTGAGAAATTTTAAGTCCAAAAGTGAATACCCCTCTTACCTCTATTTATGGCTATACCAGTATACCAATGTTTATGCAAGCCTGCAGTGACTCTGTTCAAGTCTCAATGAACAAATGAGGCCCATATACTAGGTATTAAAGAAAAAAAATTGGTGGGCAGCCAGAGCTCCCTGTAACTCAACATGCATCCTTTTGCACCAAGTTCATAAACTATTGCCATCTAAAGCAAAGGGCACGACTTTAAAATTGCAACCTCTGCTCCAGATACATGTGCTCT
Organism: Pezoporus occidentalis; assembly: GCF_034315485.1. Classification (NCBI taxonomy): domain Eukaryota; kingdom Metazoa; phylum Chordata; class Aves; order Psittaciformes; family Psittacidae; genus Pezoporus; species Pezoporus occidentalis. Next base: position 1,204,210 of record NW_026913168.1, read on the forward strand.
GTTGCTTAGACACAGTACATGTTGGATAATAGAGTGTAGACGTCTTCAAGCCATTTAAGCAACCCCTAGGTCCTGTCTGGCAGACCTGATGTCAGAAGGCTTGTTGAATCAGTTGCACTGATGGCAGTTGTTGTGGTTATATATAATGTTTACACTTCTCAAAGAAAGAGAAAAAAACCCTACAATGCAGGCTAAAACCTCTCACATGCCTTCAATTACACCAATGTTGACTACAGAAGCACTCCTTATTCTCCATGCTTCTGAGTGATTGTTTGAATACAGCTGCTGGAGTCTAGTCTTAACTTTGATGTTTCAAAAGCTTGAAGAGAGACTATGCAATTAAAAAAAAATAATCAAAAGAAAAAATTATGAGATCTGAAAATAGTTGCAGGAGTGAGAAGGGGAAGGGAGGGAGGTAGAGATTAGGAGCTTGCTTTTAACTCCATGTAAAGTTCTCCTTTAATATAAAAATAAACTAAAATACTTGGTTTTAAAAATTCTTTTATAATACTGAAGCAAAATTTGTGCAACTACATAGAAAAATAGAAAAATTCCAATTTAGAATTCCATCATGAAACGACACCATTCTAATTTCTCCAGGCCACGGTTTGTTAATATTCCACAAAGTCCCAGGATGCAACTATAAGACAGCATTCAAATCTATGAACATGAGGCAATCATGCTCAGCAGAGTATAACAATAATTATAATAGAGATTAAATAAAAATAATTAGAAAAAGTTCATCTAGTTTTGATGTATTAATTATTCTGACCCTGTTCTATTCAGAGTCTAATTATCTGGTTCAGTGAAAATGCCAAGATTTCTACGACTCATAAAAATTACATTCCAGTAATTATGTCAGCAAACTAAACAGTATTCATTTACCATGCCTTTTTATGCACACATTTGAATATGCTTTTTTAACTGTTTTTGCTCTTTGTTCCTATTCATAGGAAATAATACCTGTAGAGAAATTTGAAAGTCAGTAGCACTCTAAACGTAATGTGCAATTCTTGCTGATATTTTTCTTTTGTGAGGCTTCTGTAAGTCTCATATAACCTTTGTTTAAAAAACATGAATTAAAGTTCACTCTTCAGTTGTTTCAAAGAAGCATTTTGAAGTCTGTGCTGTAAAAAAAAAAAAAAGAAAAAAAAAAGAAAAAGTTTAAAGTGGCAACACAAAGCAGAATTTCCTTTCAAATACATTGGCCATAATGGAAACTACGAACCAGCTCATCCCCACAACGACCATGGTGCAGTGTGCTTATAGAGGGACAGATTCTCACCTCTGTGTGTCCTCTATTTTGCCTCCTGCAAAGATAAATAAACTGTGTATCACCAGCTGCACAATGCCAGACAATAGAAACCACTGAACCTCAAGCAAAAAATTAAAATTACAATCAAATAAGGATCTGGTTCTTATTTTGACAAAACTGAAGATGAAACCGATGCTGCCTTTTTACACAGAAATGAACTTCATCTCACCATAGGGCTGTCAAGGTCTAGTTAGTATTATCTAATTTTGAGCTGTTTAGTTTCATCTCACACTGCAGCTTTGTTCCAGTACTTCTTAAATTGTTGACCTCTATACAGATGAAATGATGCAGTAAATCGGAGAGTTACCTATCAAGAGAACAGTAAAATCACCCCCAGGTTAAGAAAAGGGTGCAAATGGGTCACAGTATTTTACTTTAGAAAGTAGTATGAATACTGTGTGAGGGGAAACAAGTTACAGAATAAAGCTTTCAACAGTAAGGAAAAACCTTTATTATATGAATTTTATTTCTACCTGAGAGAACAGGCTAATGGTCAGCGGACCTGGCTGAATACCACACAAATAATCCCAAAATGTCCCAAATAAAAATGCTGCAAAAATTCAATTGATTTAAAAAGTGGTTCTTAAGATCATATTCTTGGTCAAGATCCTTCAGCTTCCAACTGATATTGCTTCACCTGTACAGAACAGGATTACAATTTATACATTTTAGGTTTTGGGGTATTTTCAGGAAAAAAGATGACAGTAAGCTGATGTCCCTAAACAATATCCCATTTATTTGATGGATTAATTTATTTGATGAATTAATTTCTCCATCTGCTGTTTCTAGCAGTACTTAACTTCATGCAAGCAGGACACAAACCCAATAGTAGACACATCCCAAGACTTTTCTCCACTTGGTTCTTGTGCATAATTACATGACTATAATACTTACACCTTTTTCAAGTGGAAATTCACAACTCTTTCTTTGTTACCTGTTACAAAATGATATTTAAACTATCTGAAAATATCTTTGTTTCAACTGACCACTGAAGTTTCCCTTTAGGAAGGGAGAATACATCAAATACCCTAAAATTTCCTTCTCCAGTTTACCTGCTACTCCCTAAGCAAGTGCATCTTAGGAAATTTCAGAGTATGGGAGCTTTGTAAGGCTTTCCTCGGTGTGTAAATCGCATTTCAAGTACCTTGTTTTCTGGTTTTCAGTTTAACAATTTCCAGCTGGTACAAGTCAGTCCTGAATCTACTTTCTCAAATAACAGTGATATTTTCTATTCAGCAGCCAGCGATACCTGTTTCATGATTATTTTTGTTTCCTTGCTTTCTGCTTTATTGTAGGTTAAAAGACCTTGCAACATTGTGCAAACCTAATAAGCCATGAAAGAGCATAAAATGTTACAAGGAAAAGATCTTAAATACATAGCTCCTATAACATTTCTGCAATTGCCACTTGTCTAGTATCTTTAACTATATTTGAAATGTCACAATTTGAAGCTTGCTGTGTTCATAAACTATACTTCATTTTGGCATAACTACCTTGGCTTTCACTTTTATTGCTCTGGGAGGAAGAAGCTCAATTGCATATTACCCTTCCTACTTAAAAAAAACAAAAAAAGAGAATTTCCAAAAATATGTTCCATTTGTCATAGAATCATCGAACCATAGAATAGTTAGGGTTGGAGAGGACCTTAAGATCATCTACTTACAACTCCCCTGCCATATTCAACTTCAGTCTCCAGTACTACAAGCACAATTTACTGCAAGTTGCTTGCTGCTCCTATGTATTCCCCAAAGGCTGTACTGAAAGGAGAGGAGAGGAGAGAGAGGAGAGGAGAGGAGAGGAGATGATGAGAGAGGAGAGGAGAGGGGAGGAGAGGAGAGGAGAGGAGAGGAGAGGAGAGGAGAGGAGAGGAGAGGAGAGGAGAGGAGAGGAGAGGAGAGGAGAGGAGAGGAGAGGAGAGGAGAGGAGAGGAGAGGAGAGGAGAGGAGAGGAGAGGAGAGGAGAGGAAGAAGAGAGGAGAGGAAGAGAAAGAAGAGAAGAGGAGAAATATGTTCATAATAATGTTATCTCCTCTACAGGCAAATTTTTCCTACACTAACGTACTAAAAATTTAATGAATAGTTCTCTACACTTCAGTAGAATAACTCTTTGGATTTTTTAAGGGCAAAAACCCAACCAACTTTCACCCAGAAATGCCATACAAACCTTAGTTTATGGAGATCTAAAATGTATACTGTGAAACTAATAAAGGAGTGATACCTTGTTATTCCAAAGAAATGCTATTTACCATTGAAATGGAAACTCTCCTCCCAAAATACAACCGAAATAGCAAATCAAGTTTTTTCTCTCTCTTTCACTGCCCACCCCTGGCCTCTGTCCGTTAGCTGGAAAGGCTCAGATCATCTAGCAGTACCTATGTCAGACCACAGCATTTTGATTTAGTGGTGAGACGTCAACTTGAATTATTTCTATGGATAGTTCCCTTATGAAAGGAAAATTATCTCCATCAAAAAATGTATCAGATGGGTGGGCTGCAGCTATCAATTACCCTCTGAGTACAAGCTTTAGCTAAATCTTGTTTGCTGCTTATTCCCTTGTGGGCCAGAGGTTAACCTGTTAAGTCGAGAACTGATCCCAAAGTAGACATTAATGTCTTAATGCATTTAGTGGCTGTGGATCTTTTTGGCGGCAGGCCCCTGGGATTGTATTGTTTCTCATACTTGACTAGGTCACCATTTGCAGAGGGCACCTGGAATGCTTGAATAAATATGGCTCGGTTTACTCTCTTCCTCCAGTTATTATTTCAAAGCTGTATGTCTTTCTACTGTTCGAGAGGTTCATGTGTCATGAAATATTTTCAGGGATCCAATAGGAATAATACAACTGGTCTTTGAAGCGGCGTGGCAGGCCTTCCTTGTGTTGTTTCAGGAATAGCTATTGTAGTTTTACAGGCCTGTAATTTTTGCTGAAGGAAATTATTTGGGTTTCGCCTTTCTCTGCATCACACTTCAGAACTGGAAACGAGTTAAAACGCTAAGACTGTTCACCACGGGTCAGACGCTGAGGTCTGCCTCTGGTTTTACCAGCAAAGGCTCAATTAGCATTTTTTTTTTCTTCTGGTATTTGCATTTACGTGTTCTGTTAGGTAAAGGTATTTTCAAGGATTAAATTGTAGCACAGAATAGGTGAGAACGTATGGGTGCTTAGCATATTTTAAAGGCCTTATAAGACTTTCCCAGCCACTGGTATTAGTCTCAGAATCACGATGTTCTCAGAGTTGATAAAATATTTTTACTGTAAATTCCACTGTATAGGTGCTTGGAAATGTTGTTGTTGTGCAGTGTCTGATCTCTGTCCTTGCCCGGTCATAATCTTGGGTAACAAAACACACATATGTTCTATGGACACTGTGGTTTGGACCTGCTAGCATGGCTTTGCCTCTTTGGGGATGCTGTGTAGAGAACTGAGTGCTTATCTTTCGTAATCACTAGCACTGCTGCAAATTAGTCTTTCCAGCTGAAATTGAGTGTTTTCTGAATTTATTATGACAAAGAAGAGAGAGTTTTGCAAACTCTGTGACAGAGCTTTTAGGCCCACTGGAAATTAAAGAAAAAAAACCCAAACAAATAATCACACAAGGATTTAACCACATATTTCACAACCAGGACGATGTCTATAGGTATTTTATATCAATTACAGTGGCTGCTGATGAAAGAAAATTACAGCAAAAACAGTCAGACTTGAAGGAAAACAACAGTTATATGAAATAAATAACTGTGAGACAGTGTTTGCAAAAGCCTTGTAGTGAGGAGCTGCTCTTCCAAAGTACCACTGCAAAGTTCCAGGCTTCTGAGTCCTTTTAAAGGACTCAGCTGCTCATGGGTGATATCAACCTTTAGCTGGATCAACCCCAAAATGAGCCACCCAAGGATCAGACCACACTGTTTGCAGCCAGGACTGTGCATGCATAGGCAATTACTCCAGGAGAAAGTGATGAGAGAAAATGTAATGTAAGCTCTGCACTCAGCCAATAAATCTTACAGTAGCCTAATTTTTCTAGGACTGATGCCTCAAGCAATACCTGTGTGGGCCGGAAAGGAAGGAAGAAAAAAAAGAGTCCTAAAATTCCCTTATCCTGTTTATCAGAACACTGCTGCTTCTCTTAAACTGTGACCTTTCCCTTGGGGATTTTGCTATCCAGATGAGACTTCAAAGCTTTTGGGATACTGCCGGAGACGTCCTTATCCAAGAGTGGACCAGAAACACATAGTGCCCAACTGCAACTAATTTCATGCTGTCATAGTGGAGCATAACCCATGAGTCAGCAGCCACTGACTGTTTTCAAGTGACTTTTGTATATCTGACCAATGTCAGCTGACTGAGGTTAAGAAATAGAGTCTTTCTTTTAGGGTGACATTATCTACTTTCTGGTCAAGTATTACATATTCAGAATTACAAGCAGGTAGCCAGCTGAGCTGCCATCTACTTATGAATATTATGCACTCAAAAAGAAGAGGAGTTAGTTGCAGCCTTCAAGCTTGTGATCCCTTTTCCTGTACTGGGGGGAATACATGAGATGACTTCACCTCCCTTAGCCAATGAGAAACCCATTGTTTTTCAGTCGTACTCACCAGAGGGAGTAAAAAATGGCAAAGTAAAGAAATCATCATAATTCTGAAAGGCTGAGGCTGCTTCTGCTTTGCAGAGAAGAAATGGAACAGCTATTCACTTTGCCCAAATTCCTTCACAGACACTCCCCCCTTCCCCGACCCACTTTCTTAAGCTTTTTTTCTTTAAACAAAACATGAAATCTTCGGTTACTGACTTACTGGGCATCTGGTTTTAGTCAGTGCAAGAAAAATTTCAACGACCAATTTGAAAGCTTTTGCCAAATGGATTTTAAAACATCTTCTTTGTTTTACCAGACTATTTTCTTTCTAGTTTCTTAGAAGGACTTTTGTATTTTCAGTTTAAATAAAGTGTCAGTGGGGACAAAATATCAAACAATAAACAGATTCCCCAAACTTATGTTCAGCTATAATTTCCACAAGAAAGCATGAAATCTCTTGCACCTCTCAGTAGAACATAAAGCATACGCTGTTTTTTCTTATTAGGCAATGCATTTTCATATTTGCACCGTATTTATTCTTACTGAAATATAAAGTTGAATTAGCAGAACTCTTTTTCCTGTGCTAAGCCAAACTTTGCCTTGTTACGTCTCTCACTGCAGCCCAAAATCACATACAGGGACAGTTAAATCATAGGTCAAGTAAAGCATTGCAACTTACTATGCTATGATAACCACCTGTGAGTCTGCGCCCAAACTTGCATAAATTAACTATATTAAATTCATATGTTTAATTAATGGAACCATGCCTATATGGACAGTTATTGTGGTTTAAAACCACCAAACCTGAAAATACTTAACCCTGTTTTGCTCTTAATTTAAGTCAGAAAAAGCATGATTTTGACCAAATCAGGTATATTAGAAGCAGTGAGTAGGAAATAAAAAAAAATCCAGTGTTTTAATCAGCTTTACTTTTCATCTAGGAAGGTAGATATTGTTTTCAGCCTTCATCGGGGTAGTTGTGACTTTATTGCAAGCTACTCAGCTATCATGAATTAGCTATTCTGTGACTGTGGGATACTTGTTTATATATTGAGTATAAGGTAAATTAATTGACACACCTTGAGTGTGCATCCTTAGTGTATGCAAGACTTGATGTACATTTTCATCTTTTAGCAGCACTATAAAAACTCAGACTTTTTCACAAAAAAAAAACCTGTAAAAATAAATGTAAACCAACCTAATTATTTTAGTGGTTGTGTTGACACAAGCTGAGCCTATCTTTCTGGTCCACAGTTAAACTTTTTGCCTCTACTCATCCTCAGTCTTTTCTATCGCATAATACTGGCGTTACACGGTGAACAAAAACTTTTATCCACTTGGACTAAAATAAGCCCTTTTTTTAGCAGTTCTGTTGTCATTTTGACTGCTTATTTTTCAGCAGAATTGTTTACTTGATCCAGTTTTGCTCACAGGCCCATATCAGCCCAAATTGCATGAAGACAAACAGCTAGCAGGGACACGGTGAGGGAAAGTTTCTCTCAAGCCTCACTGCCTCTAGCAGGAAGGTATGTTTAACCATCCCCATGAGTTTCATGCACCAGCAGGGAGGAGAAAGACAAGGCAGTGTCTGAGCTTCAACTTTGAAAATGTCATGGTGGATTTAGATATGTAAATCCCTTTAATAACCCATCCCTAAGTGATTTGACTGAGGTCATAACGACATTTTACAACAAATCAGGGAATGAAGCCCAGATGTGCTATGGCCCATACAGGCATCCTAGCTCCTGTTCTAGGCTTCCCCTTTTCCCCTGAACTCAACAAATATGCCTGCTCTACCACTGTAACCTTTCCCTAACATCTTTAAGACGGGCAAAACTTGCAGCCTCCTTTGGTGGTTTAGAGCATCAAGGACCATCATAAAATTACCATGGGGGACAGGATTTGAAACAACAACAACAACAACAGTGAGCATGCAGAGGTTTTTTTTCTCCATTTCACTCCCAAGGCGAGGAATTTTTACAATACCCTCTGGAGTTCCCCTGGCCTCAGCATCAAACATAGAGTGCAGCAGCCAAGAACAGGCCCACACCCTGCACAACTTGCCAGCAATAATTAATTAACTAAGGAGCAAACAGCAGCAAATATTCCCTGCATAGGATCACACGGTTTCATTTGGTTGCATTCCAGTGATTGGAGTGTCACTCCATCTCTTTGTTTTGCCTTTTTTTTTTAAAAATGTGTGGGTGGTTGTTTTTTTTTTTGTTGTTCTTGTTGTTGTTTTCCTTTAAATGAAAATTCAGAATCTGATTTAATAACCTAAATCTCAAAGCTGGTCCCCGGGAATGAGCATAGAAGCCCAGCAATTCTAATTTACTTTACTAATCTTTACTACTCTTACCTTACTAAACTTGAAATCTCAGTGGCTCATCAACATCCTTTCAAACTGATGGGTGCTCCTGTATGGATAGGGCAGCTACATCTTGAACTCAGGGATCTGCTCCTGCAGCGAGCGCTTCTGGAAGTGCTGCTCCTCAGCAGGTATTTTGGCACAGCTCTGTCAAGAGACTTGTAAGGGACTTTGGCAATTGGCTTTCAGCTTGTCTGACACTGCTGCTACCTAATAGTAATGTCCTCCAGAAGCCACAAGTGCTCACAAGTACCTTACACGGAAGTACCACCTCACCAACACAATAGACTTTGACTTGCACGTAATTCCTAGTCCAAAAAGGCAAATGAAGTGTTTTTCTACTTGCTTACAGGGGTCCACCTGGGCAATGTCTCAAAACATGTGAGTACAAAGCATCACTGCCAAGCTGGAAGTATGTAGAATCATAGAATAGATTAGGTTGGAAGGGACCAAAGTAGCCCTACCCCCTTGCAATGAGCAGGGACATCTTCAACTAGACCAGGTTGCCCAGAATCACATCCAGCCTGGCCTTGAATGTCTCCAGGGATGATGAATCCACCACCTCTCTGGGCAACCTGGGCCAGTGTTTTACCACCCTCACTGTAAAAAAAAGTATTCCTCACCTCCAGCCTGAATCTCCCCTGTCATAGTCTAAAACCATCACCCCTAATCCTGTGGTCCCATTTTGTATAAGGACTCCTCAGCTAGAATGTATCCTACTGCCAAGGACCTACACTCATTTGTGCCCCTGCTCCACAGCTCTCATCCAACAGGTAGATGTCCTAACAAGAAGGTTATAAGAAAAAGTGCTGCTCCTTTCAGGAGGGTTCACATCTCTTGCAGATGGTCACACTCCACAGATTGCATTGCTGCCCCAGGAGTTTTGGTGGGATTAATTGGTTATGGCTGATTGTAAGCAAAGTGCAGGATAAATTGGTTGAGGTATTGTAGGGACACAGATGATCTCAGACCTCCTGGCTGAAGCCATTCTAGTTTACAGGCAATATTCAGTATACCTTAACCCAAAGTAGAAGTGCATCAAAGCTCAGTAAGGAATCTGCTGTGTGCATATGAGCTACTCCTGGAGTTCCCCCTCTCCTTGTCTCTCCAAGGTACACACTGCTGTGTGGATCTTGGCTATAAAGAGATCTTGATATGGCACTGTGCTGTATCATAACCTAGTTAAGGCACTCACTTGGCATGAGGGGAGGGAGAGTTTGGGTTCTAGCCTGGAGGCCACTAAATATTTCAATACCTGCTATCAAGTATTCAATGCGGTAGGAACTTGAGTCTGTCCTGTCATTAAGCTGTAGATCTGTGTTTAACTGTCCTTTTCCTTGAAGTGAATTGATGAAAAATCATGCAGAGTGAAATAAGCCTTGACCCGAAAGATTGTGGGAACTTCCCCCAACACTTCACAACCCAGGACAATTATCAACAGGATGTTAGATATCAGTTAAAACAGTTCCAAAGAGAGAAGAGATTGAAGCACCCACTTTTTGAAATAATGAGCAATATTTTGAAGTTTTTTGAAAAGAAAGGATTGATGCGTTTATTTCACCTATCTTTGCAAAGAAAAAGTCTGGATGTCCAATTCAGAAATGTTCTGGGAAACCCAACTTCAGTGCAGGAAGGCTTGCAAACCCCAGGAATGGGTAAACTCTACTAGCACTCATTGGGATGCTCTCTATTGTCTGGGCCTGCCCTTTGTATAATTGTTCCCATCTAGGCAAAGCAGCTATAAAACCATCAACAGTTCTAGAAAGCTCAGATTTGCTACATAATTCAGCTCCCAGATTTGGCCTTTCCTTTACTGGATTACTTGATTTGTTAATGAACACAAACCGAGTATCCACTTCTCTTCAAACACTCATTGGGCCAAGTCATATTTAAATGTATGTTATAATACATATAGCTTGTCTCATCTTGACCAGATTTTTAAATGCAAAAGAGCTAAGCAAATGAACATGACTTCAGGTACATGCTGATAGGCTAAAGAAAGCCTTAGTCACATAATGAAAGCGGTCAGAATTTACTCAATGAGACATTGTTGGGAAACCTTCCCTAGCTGTAGGTGTATCATTTGAAAGCCTAGCTCCTGTGGTTGCACTTTATTAAACTTTGTTTCCTATCTGTGCAGCATAAGTGAGGGTTACTTATGGAGAAAAGGGTGAAATATTCTTTCGCTCTCAATAAAAATTAGGCTGCTGAGCTCTTCTTGCTCGGTTTTCAGCCCAGCTCATTTCCTGTGTTTGCAACAGTTCCCCTTCATTGTTCTTGAGTTATATTTCAGATGATTGCATATATCGAAGATTTCCCAGGCCTGACTTGTCAGGAGATGTGTATGTAAGGAATTTCAGGCTAACCTGAGGACCCGTCATCCCTGGACAGGAAAGAAAGAAAGGAAAGAAAAAACATTTAGACCAGTCTTCAGTTATGCGTTGTTTACAGGGGAAGGTCTGGCAGCCAAATGGCAAACCTGTTTCAATTAAAAAGTGAATAATAAGAGGGGAAAAAATGAAAAGAAAAAAGAAAAGGGAGGACAGAGTTTTCTGGGAAGGAAAGCAGCAGCTATAGTCTTTCCTTTTGCTTTTGCTGGGCTCTTTATTTACTTATTTATCATCAATTAATTAGCAGCACTGCAGAAACACTAGCTCCCAAACAGCTTGCCACTTGTGCTCAGAGTAAATACCCAGTACACACAATGTAATTAAAAATGTAAATAATGCTATCGTCGAATACTTGCTTATGTGTCAGGAGAAAGGACACTGTAGGACTCAGGAGAAGGAATAACAGCGGTGATCTGAAGGCTACAGATCTGCTCATTGTGTGTGTTGACCATAGGGTAACACATGGGTCTAATCTATTTACTCATCGTGGTAGTACCTCATTGTTGATCACCATCAATATGCACACTGAGCACCCACCAAAAAGAGAGCAGCCACTGTTGTCATGGTGATGTTGTGAAAAGAGGCAGCAAAGAAAGCTCATCCAGGAAGCAGTGGCTGGGGGCTTGGGAAATGTAGGTCTGAGTCCCTCCCTTGTCACAGGGCTTTGAATAGGGCACTGGCAACTCACTCCTTGTCTTGAATGCCATTCATTTCTTTAAAAGAGGCATTTAAATACTTTGGAGAGTCCTGCCTCAGTTCCCCATCTTTACTACCTCACCGCTCACCAGTATCTTTAGTTCTTTGGTGTCTATGAGCATTTATATTTTTCCTGGGTTTCAACTATATGTAAGATCTCCTTCCCATGTTAATTCTTAGGTTTCTAATTTGCAGCATCTTTCCCTTGAATGGGAGGACTAATGTCAACTACCTTTTCTCAGTAACTTTGGGTAAATTGCCAGAACATGAATATTTCAAGCTTTAAAATTCTGTCTTAAAGATATTTTAAGGGACATAGTCTGGCACATACATATACACAGAACCTGATTAGAGAGTCCCTCTTGCTCCTCCGAAAAGAAAGAGGTTGAAAAACTGTGAAAATGGTTGTCTCAAATTACTGTCATTATGAGGGAGAATCTGCTGAAATCTCATTGAGACTAAGAAAAGCTAATCCTGCTGGGGCTTTATTTTGGTAGGATTTGAGATCAACAGGAAGGTTGAGAGTATAAGGTACAATGTGTGCCTTTGTCAAATGCAGAATAAAAATATTTTGTGATTCCAGCATTAACACTCGTCCCATGCCTCAGGATGGAAGTACCATGAGTCTGTTTTGCTCTTGTCTTGTACCAGCCCTGCTGTACAGGTGCCAAATGCTTGATCCCAACTTCTCGGAGAATGAGGGATACAAAAATCTCAGCACTTCTAACTGGAGCTAGGATTTGGACAGGTCCCATACCAGAGCAACATGGTGGTTCTTCAGCAGGCTGTAGGGTTGCCGAGCTCCAAAATATCATCACCTCAGCTCATCCCGTTGAAACAGGCTAATAGAGCTGTTTGTCCATGCGAGGAATCAAGAACTCTCCAAAGGAATTGGAAGCATGCAGTGGCCTAAGGGAGCCGGCCACCTCTGCAACAAGGAATGTTGCAGGGTTGCACAGTGTTGCAGATAAGGCAGCGTGTCTAGCAGGACCCCTTTTGGCCTTTTTGCCTCTTCAGCTCAGATACATTCCAATACGCTGCTTAAATTACCATGGACTTTCAAAAAGCTAAAAAGGAACTTCCTCCCCAGGAGGAAACCTTGCCCTTGTGTGGCCACAAAAGCAGAATTTTCACAGTGAAAGTACTGAGGAACAGTTCTATGATTGCATCTCCATGGTGCTATGGAACTATAGCTACCCCCTGAGCTAATACTGATTGTGTTGGTACCTATTTGGATTAGGTGGGTTATGCTGGCACAGCTCCCACAGTTGGGCATGATCTGGTCACCTGCTCTGGAGAAGAGGCTCTCACTATACACCCCTTCCTCACCATGAGCACTGGGCAGCCCTGAAGGAGACTGGTTTCATGACCCTGGCAATAGGGCAAAACCCATGGACATTATAAACTTGACATGAACATCTCCTTGCAGGCCTCCTCCTAGCGAAGTGCGATGTCGTTCCTCATCTCCAAAGAGAAAAATCTTGCTTTGTTCTTTCCCTGGCCTCAGTTTGATTTTTCTCTCTGCCCTCAAGAGCTGTGAAACCTTCTTGCTGCAGATCTATCACAGAGCTGCCTTCCTTGTGGGAAGATATGTAGGAAACCAAGTAAAACGGGTGGTGTGCATTTCCCTAGCAGCAACTCTGGGTTTAGCTCTTTGAAACAGAAATGGCTAGTTACATGACAGTGAAGCATTATTATCTGCCCATTAATTAAGTTGTTGAACATGATTCCCATGTAATCACAAAAAATGAGTTAAATGGGCAGTGCATTTTCCGTGTAGCAGGTTATTTCTATGAAGTAACACCAACCAACATAAACAGCAGAGGTTAAGGGTTTAATTCTCCTTTTTATTTTAGATCCCATCAAAAATTAAAGGAGATTCTCAATTATTTACAATTAAAAAGAAAAGAAATCCCCTTTAAACTTACTAAACCGCTTCTTTGTGTTATGAATTTGGCTCTGAAAAACTATCCTTCTTTGTCACTGAAATGCTCCCTCCCTGAGCAGTCCTTAAAGATGAGCGATTGCCATTGCTGTTAACCCACTGTCTCACAGGAAACTCTTTAAGCATGTGTGTATGTGCGTATACATGTGCGTATGTGTATATGTTAAGCATTTGATCAGGTGCATTCAGTCTCTGATGGGGGCCACTAATTGCAACTATGATACTAAATAGTAATAATAATAAGTAATCTAGGATATACCAAAGAGAAGGAAAAAGAGCTTTGAAGGAAGTCTACAAGATTAACAAAATCACTTTTTTTCTCTATTCCTTAATGCATCTTAATTTAATATTCTGATCAGGAATGAAGAAGGAGTTGTGCAGAAAGGTTTGCTTGGTTTATACGGGGTTTTTACATCGTTAACACTATTCCTTGATATTAATATTTTCTAAACTGAGGACACTGGGTATGCATTCTGCTAACATATCGCATAGATGAGTCTCTACTGCTTTAATAGGCTTGTGCTAGCTGCCTTAGCAAATGAAAAGCATCTTTTAAAAGCTTAGAATTTTCCTATAACTTTTAATTGATAAAAATACGTTGCTCATGATTCATTTTCGATATTGCCCAAATTAAAAAGCATGTATAACAGGGTTTGGTTTGGGCTATCCTACACATCGATAGAAGAAAATCTATTTATGACCTCTGCTCAGGGCCTTCCCATAATTTCCTGCAATTTTTATGAATAAAGGAAGTAAGTTTGAAATGAGTGTGAGGGGTATTTGTTTATAGACTGCTCCCTGAGAGACGTCATTTGAATACTGATTCCTTTTTATTGGGAAGCAGCAGGAAGATTTTTATATTCCTTGTTTAAAAATAAAATGGTACATTTAGTCACTTATATCCATGTACAGCCTTTCTTCTTCCCCTTTGACAAAAGCATTCTTGCTTTTCCCCTCAGTTTTTTCCTAGTGTTGTTTATATGCCATATTACACTCTCTAATTTCCTTTTATCTTTTCTTTCTTTTGCAATGTCTCAGTACATGTCTCTTTAAGACAAGTTAATTTAGTCAATTACTCCAGTTTGGTTTCAGATAAAATCTTTAATTTATCCAGGCCCCTCTTTATTCTTTCTAAGATCCTCTTTCCATTAATTTCGTGAAACATTCTAATTCTCCATTTTAGGAAAAAGCTAATTTCACTCACTTGCACAGACTTCCTCAGTCTTTCTCCTCTATTGCACGTTTTGCTTAAACTAAAGCATGTGGAGATTGCTGATGCTCTTACATACTAAGAGCAGCTTTGCTTTCTTCACTGCCTGAAAATCAGTCACAGATCCATTTGCCTCCTCCTGCATTTCTGTATAACAGGGAAAATCATGGGTTCCCTAAAGGATGAGAAACTCTTCCTATCCAAGTATGGGAGAATATGTGTGCCACGGTCATTACATACAGGCCATACCTTGCAAAAGCACCCCGGAATGGTATGGGATTAAGAAATGTTGTTTGGGACTGAATGGGACACTGGTGGGATGACAATGCTGCTGCTTGCAGATCAGCTTGTAAAGGCAAGTGTGTCATGCAGTTGTGCTGGGGTTTCTCCAGTACTGGATATGGATACGGAGGCTTCAACTGTGTTAAAGCTTCTCCCTCTGCTCTTACCCAGGATTTTGTTTTTCATGGGTATTTCACATCCTGGTGGTTTCCTGGCCTCTGCCAAGGACTTGTTTTGCCTCCTCCAGCAAGTTGCTCTCCTATGCCTCATTTTCCTTGTTTATGAAATGGGAAAGATAAACTCATTGCAAAACAGCTTGACCACCAATAGCACCAAAGGGCATGAAGCAATGAAAAGGCAGAGATTGGTCGTTACTGTAAGTAATTATATTGCCTCAGAAATATCTTTTCCTTGCTTAGTAATTTTCTCATTCACCTGCACTCCTCGCTAGCTTCAGTTAAGCGGTCTTGGAGACAGGGATTACCATGTCACAAGTCCCTGGCTGTAGTATCCCTTCTACTATCACAAAGTGCTACTGTATTTGTGCAGAAGAAGAGTGGTTCCTGCTTTACCACGCAGATTCACAGACAAGAGGATCAGGAAATTGAGCTTGCTAAAACTCAGTTGAAACAAGAAAGCTAAAAAGCCCCCAAACCCAACAGTTGTTGGGTTAGGTGGCTTGTCACACTGCCACAAATCTCTCTTTGAGCATAAAAAGATGGAAGTGGGTTGGTGGCTACAGTGCTCAAAACCTGGAAGATGGGGGGGGGACTTTGGCTGACTGCTAGGAAAAAGAACATCCGAGTACCTGGAACTGTGGGTTAACACGTATCATTCAAAATTGTTAATGACAAAAACTCACAGTATTGAGCAAAATTAACCTCTTTTATAAAGAATATTTTTTCCCTTTTTTTTTTCCAAAATTTAAAAAAACAACCTATCAAAAAACCCTTTCATAAGAAAAACCCAAAACAGACAACCACAAAAAGGACCTTTTACATTTGAAATGCCAGCATGCTACCCCATAGGAGGTACGTTGTGAATTGTCATCTGCTCTCCATCTTTGTAAATGAGTCTCACGAGCCAAAATGCATTTTGATGAGCTATTTCTCTTCCGTGTATCATGGGTGTGCCAGCAGTTGGGTTTTTATATCGAAGTTCTCAGAACCCCAAAATGTATTTCAAAAGAATTTACAACTATAACTCTGCAAAGTACTAAGAAATATGATCCCAATCCTCATCTCTAGGGTAGCAGGGCATTTTAGACTAAAACCATTCAGTTCAGTAGAGCCATGTTTACACATAACAAAATATCTCTATTTCTATGCAGCATATTGACCTGAACTCCCCTAAATTAAACTCATTTTTGCAAAGGCACTTCAAAAACAACTGCCTTATAGAATGCCACCAGTTTGAACTACATTTGCTGAGATAACCCCATCACAGTGGACTCACATTTGGAATAATATTTGCATATTCAATTTTTTCTATCATGAAATGCTTTATCAACTGTTACATTCCAATAACCATGAACGTAAATGAGTGCAGACTTCAAATGGACAATCATTAACCTATGCTGTAATGATTATACAACATCCTTCAAATACTGAAGGTTTTGAATGTGATCAAGTGATTCTTTCTTGTTATTTTGACTTTCATACTAATTATTAAACTTTAATTACACATTATGGGCAATTATTAATATTCATTGTGCATTATTGTCATTGTTCATGGCTTTTATAAAAGCAGCTATACTTGATACAGAAAAAAACCATTAAATTAAATATTCATTTACATGTTTTTGCAGCAACCTATTTTTAAAACAAACGGCTATGAGTCTGTTTTTCTATTAGTTGTTATGTTTATAAATATTGATTTAATACCCATTATTCTTCTTGACTGCACTTCTGTGACTTTCTCTACCTTTATGTTTTCTCTATAAGCTTTTTCTCCCTTGTTAAGATTACAAATGTGAACAGAACAAAAAAAATGTTGTTAGGAAAAGAAACAAACTGAAAGTTTCTACCAGTCACATTATCACTATAAAATTCTGTACTTGGGGAAAGACAGAGGTAAAAAATGCAATCACTGGGTGCCTAATTAAAAAATGAATAAAGAAATAACAAAATAATTCATGTCTTATTCTCTCCAATCAAGACCAAATAAAGCAAACTGACTTTTCAAGAAGTGTGCACGTCTTGGCTCATTTTAAATGTGCTTAAGCACAGCAAGATGCCCAGTAGGATTCTCAATATTCTCTGTCCCTGGACCAGGAATAAGGGGTTTCCTGTCACACGATTTGGCCTGGAGATAATTAAAGACCTGTGCTGGGACATTTAGGATATCTCTGAAACCCATCCCCTCTCTAGAAAGTATTTTACTTGAAGGTGTAAAGAATCATGTCCCACCATCCCCATTCTTTGGTAGCCACCAATATCTTTCAAAATCCATGTGGCCCTGGGTTTCTCTTTACTTTTGAGACACAGCTGGAAGTGTTTCACAGCTAAAGTATTTGCTATGCATATACATGGAACAGGACAGAACAGAAAGGATAGGATAGGATAGGATAGGATAGGATAGGATAGGATAGGATAGGATAGGATAGGATAGGATAGGATAGGATAGGATAGGATAGGATAGGATAGGGTAGGATAGGATAAGAGTGAGCTTCCAAGTGAAAGAGCTCTCTGGGGGTTATCTTCCTTTGGCAGGATGCCTTGCAATGGTAGCTGGTGAGAAGGGGTGGAGGGGAGAAGTGCCCAGGCAATGAGGCAGACTGCAGGGGAACATCTTTCTTCCCTGCTCCATCATCCTCACAAAAGCTGGGAAACCATTGTTGGTTCTCACTGTCTTTCTGCTCTTCACCAGATGCTGAACTGGCATCTCACTTTGTCTCTGCTATGTGTGTGCTTGTGCACGGCAGCTAAGTTAACCAGAAAAACTCATAAGGCTAGAGTTATAGGTTTGGGGACAGAGAGATTGGTGGGTCAGCCAGCAAATGACACACACCAAGGTATCAGATTTATGGGGCGAACCAGAACCATGTTGCAGAAGGTGAACAGACCACAGTGAGTAGATCTGGTTTTGAGGAATAGGTTGAGATAGTGGGGAATCTAGCAGGTTTAGACTGGGACAAAGCTTCACAAGTAGGATCATGGTCCAGGGCTTTTTCTTTACATTTAAATGGGCAAAGTGTGGCACCACAGATGTCCCAGGTCAGAAGTAAGGTCACACATAAGGTCCAGAGTAACTTTGACCATCAGATTCCTTGAAAAACTGCCCAAACTTGAGCTGTGAATTCAAATAAAAATCCTTAAAGTAGAACTGTTGGTTGCTTTTGGCCTTCAGCAGTCTGCTGAGGCAGTCTCCTGTTGAAGGCTGGTGTAGTTCAGTGCCTCCATGCTGTGTCCTGTTGGTACATGTGTTTCCCAGCAGGACTGAGCTCAGGGCATGCATTCACTTAGTACAAATACAAATTCAAAACTCATGCTCAGCCTCAGACTTGACCACCATGCACTTGCTGAAAACATTACCAGCAGGAAAACTCCTATTTTGAATATTTATCAAAAGTGAGCACAAAATGGATGTGCGTGTGCCATTTAAATGAGTTTTACAGGTGATTTTGACTAACAGTATTCAAAAGAAGTTTATGCAGCATTGCCCCTTAAACATGCCAGGACTTTTGAGAAATATATCACACATTAATTTCTGCTGGTCTGATGAGTTTAGACCCAAGTGGAACTACTCATATGCTCAGAGCTTCATCACTTTAAAGGATTTGGCTCACATAGGGACCAATGTGTGATGCCGTGCGTTTTAGTGTTAAAAATAGGACTTCATCGTCTGTCATTTTATCTAAACCTCACATAATCAGATACCATATTTAGGTTTGAAAGGCTTTGTTTTTTTTGTGCATAGCTGGATTGCTCCTGCTCCCTTAGAAGCTCATAAGAACATTGATTTGAAGCAAAGCACACTCAGCATGCAAGGAGACAGGAGCGGCATCTGGTTTATACACACTTCCATGCATAGTGATATAATTCTTACAGGTTCATGTAAAAATAATCTCAGGATTTGCTTCCAAACAGCCTAAATCCCCCTTTCCCTTTATGATAGGCTCCACTGTGCCTGTTCAGATTTCCAGGTGTCATTTAAGAATGTGAAGTGCTCCAGAAACAAGCAGCACAACAGCTAAACCTGCTTCTGAAGTAAATGACCCCAGCTTCCCTGTACAACAGATACGGCCAGTGGATTTGACCTGGGTGTGTGTCCACCTGTTTTCTGAGGGCAGAGGGTCAATATTTTATTGTGTTTTGCTGTTTTCTTTAAATATTCTGATTGAAATCTGAGTAAAATGCATTAAAAATAATGAATGTGTATCATTAAAAAAAAATACTGCAGAGGTGTAATCTTTGACCTGGTTTCCCTGCAAATGTGCCAGAGAGGTTTCTATGAGCACAGCAGGATTTTTACAGCTCACATTTCTGCTCCATGGTGCTCTCAGAGGGGTAAACTGCATAGAAAAACATTAGATGCTCGATTAGATAGTAGCATTAGCATTTGAGATAAACTTTCCTTTCTTCACAAAGATAAACCTCATTATTTAAAATGTGTTTCATCCCCTAGTTCCTCCATAGGAGATACTTCTGCAAGCTACCTGCCAATAGCAATTAAAGCTTAGTTTGCAAGGAAAGTGGGTTTAATTGCCAAAGTACTATTTATAGGAAGTCTCTCATGAGGATTACTGAGCTGCAAGAATGCAGATTAAGCAAAATGAGGGCAGCAGAGAACGTAATGCACCTTGGCTGAACAGTTCTGTCAGGCTCAATAGGTGTGGGCGCCGATAACAGTGCTGATGACAGCCTCATGATGCATCCTGCAGCACAGCTGGGTGTTTCAGACCCTGTGCAGTGTAACAGCATGCCCTCAGAAACTTCATAGCAAAGCATCTTCTCTTTCCAGGTATTTACCTCCTCCCCAATAACCATCGTGGCTGATAATCTCATCTTCGGGGGTTTGCTGGCTTTATGGGTTGGGGTATAGTGTTTGTCCCCATGCCAAAAAGATGCATAGTTCTTCCCAAAGAGGGGTGGAAGGTTTCAGATGAGGGAATTAGCCCTGCACTTCTCTGTGTGTTTTGCAACAGCAGGTGGATGAGTCTGTCTCCTGCCTTAGCATCGTCCAGAAAACAGGGAATAACATGACAGGAATGAGAGACAACCACAGCCAACGCAGGCGTAAAAGTGGGGCTTCTTCAGTTCTCTGTCACTGCCTTCCCTGTGATCTCCAGCTGTCTAGTGCAGAGCAAAAACTGGGCTGTGTAAAAGGAGGATCATACAATGGTTTGGGTCGGAAAGGTTCATCCTGTCCAAATCTCCTGCAACAAGAAGGGAAATCTTCACCTAGACCACATTACTCAAAGCCCCGTCCAACTGGACTTTGAATGTTTCCAGGGATGGGGCATCCATCACCTCTCTAAGAAACCTGTGCCAGTGTCTCATCACCACAATTGTATAAAGTGTGTTCCTAATATCTGCTCTAAATCTGCCTTTTTTATTTTAAAACCCTTCAGCCTTAGTCCTATTGCAACAAATGTGCTTAATGCCCTCTCTGCATTTACCTCTGCTCATCTTCAATTTCCCCTTTTACCGGCACAGTTCACCTCCCCATTTGCTTTCATAAACAGCATCTTTCCCTCATTCAAGTGGAAGCCTGCTGGGAAAATAGGAAACATTATGCTTTGCTGTTAGTTCTTCATAATCTTCATTATCATCATCATCAAACTGAGCAAGAACATTAATGTTGGGACATTTTGGCAATGCAGTCACTGAAAATATAAATATCTTGGACTAATGGATCAAGATCAAATGCTTCACTGAGCTTTAAAATTATTTCTAATTGTTTAAATATATTTTAAAACAATCTTAGATAAAAATTAATGAGAGTTAAATATTAAAAGTTAAAGTATTTTTTTTTTTTTCAAGCCATTTTCAGCTTTGGTTAATGAATAATTTAGCTCATCTGACAGAAATTCACAGGAAAATAGATGTTGTCAAACCTACATTTTCACCAAAGGGGTTCCAGCTGAAAAAATTACATCCCTCTCTGATTAAATCCCTCATTAAGATTCAGGTCTTTTCTGTCAGTAAATCAGTAATCTGTTAACAAAAAGGGTAATACCATCATATTCCTTGTTAGCTTGTCTCTGTCCATCTTATCCTACCTTTTTATACCCTAAACTCTTTGCAACAGGGATTGTGTTCATAACACGGTCCACAACTTGCCCAGTTCCCAGAGCTCTGTCGTTGCCCATTAACTCTTACGCTCCCTGAGCTGCAAGTGCTGTACTTTCTCCAATGATGGTAATACAATAAAATCATGATGTTTCATCTCTTTCCAGCATATGCTTGGGTCTAGGAATCATTTTCAAGATTCCTCCATGACTGTAAAATTTTGACAGCTCTTTTTGCATTCATTTTAAAGGAAAACTGGATGATGTCTCGTAGAATCATAGAAGAGTTAGGGTTAGAAAGGACTTAAGATCATCCAGTTCCAACCCCCCTCCCATGGGCAGGGACACCTCACACTAAACCATCTCACCCAAGGCCTCGTCCAACCTGGTCTTGAACACCAACAGGGATGGAGCATTCACAGCCTCCCTGGGCAACCCATTCCAGTGCCTCAGCACCCTTACATTAAAGAACTTCCTCCTTATATCCAATCTAAATTTCCCCTGTTTACCTCTTGTCCTATCACTACAGTCCCTAATGAAGAGTCCCTCCCCAGCATCCCTATAGGCCCCCTTCAGATACTGGAAGGCTGCTCTGAGGTCTCCACACAGCCTTCTCTTCTCCAGGCTAATCATAATGCCAGTCAGAGCTTTATGAAAAAGAAAAAACAGGGGAGGATTTAGACTGAAACAAAGGCTGTCTACATAGAATCATAGAATAGTTAGGATTGGAAAAGACCTTAAGGTCATCTAGTTCCAGCCCCCTTCCATGGGCAGACACACCACACACTAAACCATGTCACCAACATGCATGTGTCTGGAGGAGGACAAGCTCTCTCAGGTTCTCTAATAGTCCATGGAGTCTGTTGAAAGGTAGCAAGACCAACAGCAGAACCCAGCAATGCCATAATACCTAATGCTCACTTTCATGACTTCCGTGCTGTGTTTTTGATTGAAAAGGTGCAACATCTTATTTGGTAGCATGACATCCCATGGTTCATTTGCAAAATCGACCCATGCATGTTATACAATGGGGGACAATAAACATCTTTGGTTTGCCTCACCAAAAACCACCTTGACCTGGACCACCCCATCTCTCCTGATGGTGCAGGAGGAAAATCCTAATGAGTGCAAGTTAGTGGAATATTTCAGCACTGAATCAGGGCAGATAATTAATGACCTAGATAGAGAGATACAGAACAACAGCTCTCAGAAAACAAATTCTTAGAAGAGTGATCCATTTTCTGCTGTTTTCTCTGGGGCAGTCTGGGGAATGGAGTGTGTATGTGCTCATGAAGTGAAGTAAGAGCTGAGGATCTGTGAGTGAAAGGAGAATACTGGATCTTGCATCACTTGGCATTTCAACAGCTAAAAGCATGTAATTATTTTTCACAAACTTTCATTCTCATCCATATTTTTCTCTCTTTCTTCACTCTTTTAACGCCTGCTCTCTCACAGGGATCAGTGGTCACATTGGCTCTCACTGACTTTAAACTGGAATTCAGAAACAGATGAGCCTGAATCCAGGAGTCTTCTGACTTTGAGGATATCCAGATCTGATCAAGGCTTGGCTCCTCCTCATTCGAAATAGTTCTGTATTTTCCCATCCTTCTGACTGGATCTTTGTTCTTAGCTGGCAGAGGAACAACGTGGTGATACACAGCTGAACCACGCTCCCCAAACAGAAGGCCAACCAAAAACAGGGTCTGCCTCTTCCAGCTGACTCACAAGCACCAGGAACAAACTGTAACACGAAGGTTTCAAGGGGGAGCATGTTGCTCAGAACCCTGTGAACTGTGCTCTCTGTTCTGCATGTTCCTGCCAAAGATTATCACTTCTAATTAATCTAAGACAAAAGGAGAACTATTTTTTTTTTAACAAAGCTCTAAAATGGCTATTTTTAAGGCTGGTAAATCTATGCTAGCCAGTTATTGGTGCCATGTTCGGAAGCTCAGACAGAGCCAAATTATGCCCCAGATTAATGTATTGAGCAGTTCAGAGGTTAGACAAACAGCTGTTTCTCAAGCAGGCACACTACAAAGCTTAACTGTTCATTGGAAGGGCAAACACAGCCTAGCTAAAGTCCCAGTGGGCTAACTTTTATTTGTTTCTGATTGGGAGATATCTAAAGCCGACTCCATGCTACTGATGACCTCCCTTAGCAGGGGCAGAAAGTTGAACCTCTGGAGCCAGTGTGATTTTACCAGTCTCTGGGAAAAAAAACACAACAAATCTTCGGCGACTCTGAGATAATCTGTAAAATGCTGCACTTTCAAAAATGAGCTTTAAAAATTGGGGAAAAAAAAAGGAAAAGTATATGTAAATAGAGATAGACTGCAGGGGGGAACTGGAACTAGATGATCTTAAGGTCCTTTCCAACCCTAACTATTCTGTGATTCTAAAACGACATAAAACCCCTGAGCCAAACCTGGCTTTCAACTCTTTGCAAAGCTGTTAGTTGACCATGAGCAACCATTTCTTCAACAGTGGCTATGTGCAACATGCATGCTGAATTAAGTGCATTCTAACTGCCAGATTACTCAATAGGAAAAGCACAACACAGATTGTTTAGTACCTTGATATCATTGCAAGTAGTTCAGCAAAGCTCTGAGATCCTCAAGCAAAACAGCAGTTACTCACTTCAGAACAATGCTTAAATGCTTACTCTGTGTAAAAGAACTGGCCATATGAAACAAAATAAAACAAAACATCTTCCCCCCCCCCAAAAAAAAAAAAATAGACTGAAACATCATTTTCAAAAAGTAGAATTAATGGATTCAGTGTCAAAAGCCCTATTAGTTGCAATGAGTAATTTGATCCTAGCCTGACATAGATCAGCTCCCCTTGGGAAACATTCAAATGACATGTCTTAGAATTTTCCTTTTGCCTCATATTTAGAGGGTTGTGTAGCACTGCAGAAGTGTCTCCATTCACTAACCTGTCAGAAAAACAGGCTAAGCTAGGTAGATGGAATTGACTCAATAATAACTATGGAGTTTTCTGGAGCTTCGTGTGTACTCTTTCAGAAGACTTCAGTGCAGTAATTTGTTTCTTGTGACCTGTAGTGACTTTTCTGACAGCATTCCTGCTACTACCTTGTCTGACCCAAACATGGGTGAGATGGTTTAGTGTGAGGTGTCCCTGCCCATGGCAGGGGGGTTGGAACTGTATGATCTTAAGGTCGTTTCCAACCACAACGCTTCTATGATTCTATGATTCTGTGATTCTATGATTCTATGGAGAGATGTGACTAGAACTTACTTCTGGACACTTTCATTTAGGAAAACCTGTAACTTCATGAAGTGATGTCTATTAATGACTAAGAAAAATGGTTGGTCCTGAGAGTAAGAGCATGTTGCAACCTGTGTTTTGAAGTAAGGAAAAAGAAACTTATTCCACTCTTAATATTCCCTCTCTAAAACTATTTATAAGCTTAAATTGAGGTACTCTGGAGACAAACTTACTGTATTTATTGGCCTCCTAGAGGTGTTATTGTTGAATACTTCTTTCTCACTGCTCACAGTCCATTGCCTTTTCAACGTCATGCTGCAGTTCACCATGCACTTAGCAGATGGGAGCTAAGGTACGTTTGCCAGCCAGGCAGGCTAAAGGACTTTGGTTGACAAGGTGAGAGCATGGACTGTGCTTGTGGGGGTCAGGCTCTAACAACTCTGTCTGCTGTAGCACGTCATCGTATGGCTTGATGCAAACTCCCTGTGGACCTGCACTCTGCCTTTTATATCCTACTTCAGCAGAAGACAGTGCAGATACAGTGCCTGCAAGTCAAATTAGCTGTGCAAGCTCAAGCCCACCAAAACCAGCAAAGCTCAAAGAACATGGTGTGGTTTATGTACATCAGGAGTATACCAGTTCTAAACGCAGGCAGTCTCTCATCAGAGTAATGGACCATCAAGGAACACCATGCTGTAGTTGGATGTGTGTCTGCAGCCGCCTTTCCATCAGGGGGTCACCAAGAGGTCTAATGGGGGTTTGGTATGACTGAAAGCTGGGGTGGCTTGGAAAACTGTCTTGTAGTTTAAAAGCAAGTAACACAGAGACAATTCATACTGAGAAATCCAGGGGGAATAACTGCTTATTAGTTCACTTCTTGTGGGCAGTATGGAAGAAGTGAGTCATTGCTAAGGATAAACTCAAATTGCAACCGGCTTTACTTTTATATTGATAACATCTATTGCTAAATTATAACAATAACAGTGACGTTATCTTGAGAAAAGTGCTTCAAAGTGCCACTTCCCATCTTATTTGTGCTCTGTACTGAGAGGAACACTACCCGTCTAGGTAAAGCGCAGAAGAGATGTGGGTTTGATTCCTGGTCATGCTACGTGTTTCCTGTCTTGCCTTGGGCAAGTCCCTAAATCTGCCTGTGTCTCATTTCCACCTCTGTGAACTGGGGATCATAGCACTGTGTGCCTTTCATCCATCTCTATTTTGGAGGGTAAAACCTTTGTGTTTCGGACTGCTTTCAACATATGCACATTGATATGTGTACACTCACAGAAAGAGAGAAGAGAGCTTAAAATAAGACTCCCAGGTTTGTTGGGTCTCATTAAGTACTGAAGTAATAGAAGCACTGATAAATTATGGGATTTATTTAGAACGTACAGTACAAGCAGAGTGGGATTCTTCTAAACAAATGTTAATGTTTCTACCTGAGCTTGTAGTCTAGAATCACAGCCAACAGGGATTAGGCTCTTCTCCTCAGCTGTCTTAGGCTGCATAAAAAGACGTGTGACCAGCAGGTTGAGAGAGGTGATTCTTCCCCTCTACTGCACTCTGGTGAGACCCCATCTGGGTTCCTGTATGCAGCTCTGGGGGCAACAACACAAGAACGATGTGGAGCTGTTGGAGCGAGTCCAGAGGAGGCCATGGAGATGCTGTGAGGGCTGGAGCAGCTCTGCTCTGGAGCCAGGCTGAGAGAGCTGGGCTGGGTCAGCCTGGAGAAGAGAAGGCTCCAGGGAGATGTTATTGTGACATTTCAATACTTAAAGGGGGATTCTAAGACAGAAAGATAGACTTGAAAATAAGGCCTGTAGTGACAGCACAAAGGGCAACAATTTTAAAGTGAAAGAGGGGAGATTTAGGTATAAGGAGGAAGGTTTTCCCTGTGAGGGTGCTGAGGCGCTGGCACAGGGTGCCCAGAGAAGCTGTGGCTGCCCCATGCCTCGCAATGCTCAAGGCCAGGTTGGACACAGGGGCTTGGGGCACCCTGCTCTAGTGGAAGGTCCCCCTGCCCGTGGCAGGGGGTTGGAACTGGATGAGCTTTAAGGTTCCTTCCAACCCAAACCAGTCTGGGATTCTGATCCTATGATTTAGAAGTAGATATCATGAACAGTTAAGGATAAAGTAATCTATTTCCCCTAGTACCTATAAGGGAAACCTTTCCATCAAAAATTAGGTGAAATGTCTCCCCCTGTTAGCATGGTGGTTGTCTTTTTGCATATGGCAACTTCACTGGAGATCATTTCAGAGCACATTTTAGGCCCAGGGGGTAATGGATGTTTGGTGCAAGTCAGCAAACGGAGTTGTAATTGGAGAAGGTTTAAAGCTCTCTAAAGATAATATTTTCATTTGACAAAGCCTTGTTGCCATTAGTAACATGAAATGGGTAGTGAGAGCCCCTTACCTCCAGCACTGTGCCTCTGACAAAGTCAATGCTGCCACGTTGTTTAGAGGAGAGTGGGAAAACCCATTGGCAGGTAGATTCCTAAAACCTACAGCCTGCTATGCCCTTGACCCTGAACATTGGAGAGGAGGCTAAATCCTGACATGGAAAATTTATGGCTTTATTCTGAAAGCAGCAATGGTTTTTACTGTAGTAAACAGAGATTTTTCCTGAAACCCTTGTATCTGATTGCTTATGAGGTTCTTGGTCCAACCTTTCTTAAAAGCTGAGGTGTCTTGGAGTTGGCTGTTTGCTTGTCAGCATTAGTTAAAATCACAGTCAGTTCCTAAGGTCAGTGTTAAAACTATGAACAAGATTCACTACTGCCACTGATGCTTGAGCTGTCCCAGGGAGAGACTTCCTCTAGCCTGTGTCCTTGCGTAAGGTGGTAGATGTTTCCTCTTTCCCACCTGCACCAGCTCAAGCACAAAGGCTCCTCTCTGAAGTACATAACACCTGCCTACCCTTGCAGCCAGTAATTCTCTTTGGTTGATTTACCCATTGGTGAAGGACAGTGGCCATGCTCTCAAAAACGTTTGTCAACGGGATAGTGGAACCAGTGCTTCACTGCTTGGATGTAAATAAGATTTGTACAGAAGTGCTCCTCCCCTCAACCTGGCCGATAATGCAAGAAGTGTGACATTCGTATGCCATGATTGCTAGGGAAATGATCCTACACCCACTGAACTCATCAGAATGCTTTTTACTGACCTCAAAGGTTGCACATTGAGCCCTAAGTGGCTTAACATCTCTTGCCAGGAAGCGTTATTGTTTCAGGCTGCACACTCAAGCAGTTCAATTTTATTTTATTTTAATTTTTATTTGTTTTGCCTTCTATAATGGAACATTTACCTGGGAGCTGCATGAACTGCTGAAAGCTGTCACCACTTGCTGGAGTTTCTGAAGGCTAAAATGTCAGCGTTCGTATGGATTTGTGCACTACTAGGGGGAAGAACAGAAAGAAGAAGAAAAAAAAAAGACAAATAATGAGTTTTTGTGATCCTTCCCCATGGACAGTTACTTGTCATTGCATCACTTATCTCAAATCTACTTTTTCTCAGTCTCCAGTT
The DNA here is from genome assembly GCF_034315485.1 of Pezoporus occidentalis. Lineage (NCBI taxonomy): Eukaryota > Metazoa > Chordata > Aves > Psittaciformes > Psittacidae > Pezoporus > Pezoporus occidentalis. The sequence continues at coordinate 1,231,965 of NW_026913168.1, forward strand.
TCCTAATATTCACCACTGCTAAACAAAAACGCAGCATAATAGAAAAATCATTGAGTCCCGGGTTATCATCTGGACAATGTAATAATGCTTTATTGTTTTTCACCAAAATTAGACCAAATCCTTTCTCAGCAGGAAAAAGGTTCTCTCTCATTCCTATTCTTGAATTTACAATTAAGTTACAAACTACATACACCTGAATTGACAAGAAACATAAGTTTCATATTCACTCTGGGTCATAAAATACTACTGTCATGAACATCCAGCAGACTATTTATGAACATAAGTGTTCCCTTGAGGCAAACCAGTGGACCATCTGGCTTAAGAACCCTTCTCCATTAATATGAAGTCAAGATACTCTTTAGGATGAGCACACGATCTTGGCTACTTTCTGCAGTCCGTTATTCTAATTACATCTCTTAAAACGCCTGGAGCCCTTTATGGGCTGTGAATGCCAGTGAATAGCCCTGAGACATATCATTAAATGACTTGGTTAAGATCAAGCAGGAATTCCCAAGAATGTATTCCAAAGGTAGAAGCAAATTCTATACCATGCAGGTGCATTTTCCCATGTTATCCTTCAAGTTAACATTTCACTGAAGAAAAGGAAATTCTGTTCACTTGATATCAGAATTTCACCATGTTATGGTCTCCTATGTTACCCACTCATGTACTTTAGTAATCCTCATCTTTCAGCTGCAATGACAGCATAATCATGGATTGGCCTGATACTTTCCATAGAAAGAGAACACTGAGCTTATAATACTAATAAAGTCTTAAATTACCCCTTCCCCAGGCCTCATATTTCTTAGATTAGCCTCTGCAATCACACAGGACACCCAGCCCTGATAACTGTGGACCACAGAGTCTTCAGCAAGAATCTGACTTGCCCCTTCTCACTGTTTGTGACCATGAGTTCCTTCCTGGATTAGAGAAGCGGACAGGGATGGAATTTGGCACATCTTTCTCTCGCTCTGTGAAATTATGCAAGGGGTGATGAAGCAATGTCTGACTGATTAAAAGGGGGCAGAAGTTATTTTCCCATGGGAGCAAGTAGAATTTCATAAAGACAGGAGCAAGGGAAGGCATTTTATAAGAAGAATCAGTAAAGCATAATATGTTTTTACAGATGGTGCTTAAGTTGCATCAGATTTCCTTCCCTTTCCTTTTCCTTTTCTTTTCCCTTTCCCTTTCTCTTTCCCTTTCCCTCTCTCCTTTTCCCTTTCCCTTTCTCTTTCCCTCTCTCCCTTTCCCTCTGTCCTCTCCTCTCCTCTCCTCCTCTCCATGTGGGAGACGCATTTGTGGTTGCAACCTGTTCAGTGTTTTGTCTGAGGCTGAAAAAGAATTCATAACCAATACACAACTGGTACCCAAAAAAGTCATGTTTCTGCAGGTTAATGAAAAACAAGGCATCGTTAATCCCCAACTCAATGGCTTTGGAGAAAATAAACAAGCAAATGAAATGAATGCATTTCTGGTTTGTTGTTGGGGGGGAAAAGTTCATTACAGGGATCACACTGGGGGGAAAAATACAACTTGCTTATGAAAATGATGAATTCAAGCCTGGGGCAAAAATGCATGACAATTCTTCATTTACCTGAGAAAAATAGATCTGAGAGATATGCACCCAAGGAAAATCCCAGTTCCTATGTATTTCCATAACTTCTTTACCATAAACCAAATATATTTAATTAAAGTTTTGGACTGAACCTGACTGTTTTTATAGGCAGCCTCCTGTCACTGATCAAAACCACTTTCTCCTCTTTGAATGTTTTGTCTTATAAAAAATTAACCAGTGCAGGTTTTTCCCCTCTGTTTTGCCTAAAGCAAAACAGTGTGTTTACCTGCCAAAGGCAACCAGTTTTGAATGTGATTTCTTACGAAAAGAAGCCACCGGTGTTCAAAGCAATCAACGTGAGCTCTTTTCCCCTTGATATGTTTTCCTGTGCAGCACAAATGTACCCGACATCTGGGAAACTCCACCTGCTCTGCTCGCTAGCTGATCACCATGAAGCATATTGCAAATAAGTGAGTAGATTGAAAGAAAGATGAATGTAAATGTGTAGAAGGTTGGATGTGTGAGAAAAAGGGAATTGAGGGAAAACATAGTAAATAACGAGGGCCAAAACCTTATCAACCCATTAGAGCATTTGATGTTTTGATATTGTTTGTCAGCAAAACAAACAGTTGTAAAGAAGGATGCCAAAATATTCCCATCCATGTATTTCGTGATGAAGTTTTTTGATTTAGAAATTGGGACACAGGCTAGAAGAGACTGTGAGGTACCTGTAAATACCTAGAAAACAGCACAGAGCATTAAAACAAAATGTTGCTTTGGTTTTCTTTCTTGATTTTAATGATTGCATTGCTAAATTCACCTTACAGGATGCACTGCGGCAATTGAAAGTACTTCATCCAAAGCACCGAACCATAACTTTGGATATGGTGATTCATCTCGGACAGTTTCAGGGTGCCCCACTTTCTTTTATGAATTCTAGCATGCATTGATCAGGGCAACACCAAAAAATAACCATTTGCAAAAAGGATTTTTAGGAATTCTTCAATGGTTTTCCTTATAATGGCTCATATTAAATTACATTTTTAGATGTCTGAGAAACTGCAATGTGTAAGCTGAGAGTAGATAAGCTACTGATCCTACATTCTTAGCACTGCATATGTAGTCTGTAAGCCTCTGTATGTCAGTCAGTGGTCCTGCATGCAGTGGTAAGGTTCTAAAACCAGTAAATATGTACACTGGGACCTTCATCCTCCTAGAAGTAGGATACTGAGATCTTTCTTTACCAATTTTAAGACTAGTTGACTTGCTCTGCAAAGTCTCCTTAAAATATGTTTGGAACCACCTTGGGGAGATGTATGAAGAGCAATGGTTTGATCATTCTATGGGAACCCTTGGGGTTTAGATCCTTCCAGAGCTATTTCACCACTCTACCGTGCTTGATGAAAGCTGGGACTTCCATGGGTACAGCCGGCTGATGCTTAGTCAGGACAATATTGAGCTGATATTAGCACTGGGGACCAGTTGAAGAACTGGCCATGTCAGGGGCTCCTTTCTAGGAGTCTATTTGTTATCAGGTAGTGTTTTTAGATTCCCAGATGTTAGATATCTGCACCTCAGAGCAATTCTGGGTTCCTAGATTTCGTCTGGCAACAGTGTCTATCTTGATACAGCCAGAGCCATGGCTATTTCACCCCAACCTAGGTTCCTGTATCCAATGTTGAGCACAGATCTAACTAATGTAGACCTTTTATCAGACACTGGGGAGAAGATCAAAAGTGCTTGCAGTTAAGTATCCTCTTAAAAATAGGAAATACTTTTAAAACAGGATATTTGCAAAACATTTATATTTTCTTTGCACTCAAACAATCTCCACAAATACTGAGTCTGAAAGTAAGACAAAGATAAGCTAGCCGTATGGTCATGTGTTCAATAACAGCTCCTCTTCTTTTTGTGCTCTTAGCCATAGGCTTCACAAGGTGGTATGAATAACTTGTGAAGGCATGTGACTTTCTCATAGCATTTTCCTCTCTGATGCAATTGGATCCTTTCCAGCTGTTCTAAGTAACTCATGAAGCTTCTGACGGTACCAATGGATGATCCAAGGTAGTTCCCACACTGCCAGCTTTAGATATGGGGTTGGGATACAAAGGGAGCAATTGAGTGTGTCTAAGTGTGTAGGTCCACCAAAGTTCATCTGGTGCCTTTGGAGATACACTGTTATCCTCAGCTGATGTGTTAGCTGTACATCTGATCCTTTCTATCATCACCCACTAGGCACTGTTATGGCAGAGGTTTCCCAAAACATAAAACCGAGTATTAAGTGTGAGTGTATTCATAATAATACAGGGCTGAAAGTGGAGGGATGCCTTAGTAAATCATCAGGAATTACCTTTCTCAAACCAGCAACTAGTTTGGGGTGTTCAGGTCCAAGTACAGACTGATTTCCATTTCTTTTACTCTTTTACCTTTCTTGCATCTTAATATCATACTGAAGAAATTGAATTGTGCTGAAGAGTTAAATACACTGCAGTGTAGGCAGGAAAGCAGGGACCTAGGTATTTTTTCAGAATTTAAATAAAAGGCATAGTAGATCAGTTGTGAAGAATCTATTGGTGTTGATTGAAATAATCTGGGGCTTTTTTTCAGGTTCCACTGAATGATCAGATTCTCTCCAGTGAGATCTTGTAACACACCTAATGCCTCTGGGGAGAATAAAAACACCTGGATCCGATGAATAGCTCAAAAGTGAAACTTGCCAGACTTAAAATGAACAAAGTAATTCATCCAATCAACAGGTCCAGCTGCAGTAAAATACTTTTTTAGGATTGACAACATACCAGTAGCAGAGCAAATGTAGGAAATAAGTACCATAAGAAATCTGGGAAGCAAACAGTCAGCATAGACTGTCTGAGTAACTCACAACACAGTGGTGATTTGAGCTGACAAAATGTTATTGGAGGGATCACTCACTTCAACACTGTTTGCTTTGGGAAGTCAGGGAGAGATTTATTATGGCTGAAAGCCTTTACAGCTGTCAGATATAAGTGCTAGTTAAAGGGAGAGAATATAGTAGCTTGAATTAACAATGGGAGCTTGGGTCTAAATACATGCGAAAGCACCAGGTTTTATCTGACTGAGGGTATCATCAAAATCTTGCTTGGAAATGCATTACTTTTAGATTGCCTTACATACAGGCAAGCTGTGTTTACTTTTCTTGTATTGTGCCTTTATTAGAATACGTATTAGTGATAAAAAAGTAATGTTACCATCAGACTAAAAGCTCCTAATGAGATCCCCAAGCTCTGTTTTTCTTACAGCATAGCTGTTAGACATGTGTTTCCTCACCGCTGACTTCCATAGGACTGAAGGATATGGGTAAACACACACCACTAAAACACTGTTCGTGGATATTACCTGAAAGATCATTAAAATGTAGCTACTTCTGCTCAACACGGATGATGAATATTTTGGGCCTGTCCAGAGAAGCAAATATTTTGGGATAAACATGGCATATATGAAAGTTCAGAGTTTGCCTTTATATAAACTCAACAACAAAATATATAGCTTTATATTTGCTTTGGAAAAAGCATAAATTCACACATAAGTAAACACTGAAACCTGAAGCTATGTTTTACAAGGATGTGGATGACTGATGGGGGGAATCTCAGTTTATATTTTAACGGTGCTTTGGCTCTAAATATACTTAAACCATGGTCAGCAGCCCTTCTCAGAATATATCCAAGTTTCTCAGGAATGTGATCTCTTAACATTACTCATTCTCCCTTACTCAGTTGAGTTAATCCAACATCCTTTTCAGTCAGATGATCTTAATGTAATGACCAACTCTGTCTTCATGGGTACAGATATATTATATGCTTATATCTGCACATTTCATACCAGTGAGACAGTGGGATACAGAAGGGCTCCAGAGAAAGGCCCAGATAATCTAATTTAGGGATAAGATTATAATTATAACATCATGTAATTGTTTAGACTGAAAAGGGCTGCTGAAGGTTTGGACCAATCCTCTTCCCAAAGAAGGGCCAAATTAGAGGACTTTAGTTGTTGCATCCCCCAAAACAGCAATAATGCATCCAGAACATATAAATATTGGAGAAAGGCATATTTTGACTTTTTTTTAAGGACTTTTCATTTGCTGGGCCACTGTGTCTCTTTCTGCCACAACTTAATGAGTATTTGGCCTGACTTGTTTCTGTTTCTGTGTGTGCTGTGGGACTAAGTGGGAACTATTCTGTCTGTTAAAAAGGCTGAAATCTAATTCACAGAAACATGGATTGGCTGAGGTTGCATGGGCCTCTGGAGATCATCTTGTCCAATCCTCCTGCTCAAGCAGGGTCACCCAGAAGAGGCTTCCCAAGACCATGTCCAGAAGACTTTTGAACACCTCCATGGATGAAGATTAGACAAATGAGCCAAATAATAAAATAAACCCATTAAAAAGCAGGAGGAGAGAGCGAGCAACTCCCTTCCAAAAGTGATGTGCTCTTTAGTCACCAGACAGTTCAAATGTAATTAGAAAACAGCCCAAAGTCTATCCAAAAATCAAGGTATTTCTAGGCAAACTACATTACTATCCTCTTTAAAAGAAGTCTTCATCGTGCCAGATTATCCAGCGTTAGAAGTTCCCTTTAATAAAGCCTATTTTTTTCCCATTGTACTTATTAACACTTCCAAGAAATACGAGTGCCCTGAAGTCTGCAGCAAAGCGATGCTTTGAAAGCTCATGAAACGTCTGTACGTTCCTCATTATTAGAAGCGACACCATTGTGCCGTCCAAATGGAGGGCTGCCAGAACATGCTGCCAGTCACATTCAGAGCAGCACTGAGAACTCTAACAAAATGCTCTCCTCTCGCAAGTGCTCTCCCAGTTCAGCTCACAAAAATAATTCAGCGAGAGCAAGGGTTGTCTGAATTATTAGTAAGCTGTTGAGCAGAAAGAGATAGCTTATAGTCACAGCTGGCATCGCAAGCTTTTGAGGTCATGCGGCAAGCCACTCTCTTCACATAGACTTGCTTAATGTGCTGGGTTTGTTTCTATGGCAAAAGTCCATTTTTAATAATGTAGATATTATTGCAGATTTTGTACGAGAGAAGGTGTGTGGTCTAATGAGTTGAAAGCTTTGGCACAGATTGTGTGACCAGGCAATGTGTCTATGCCCGAAGATTGCCAGCTCTTGGGTGAGGAGGGAATAGCATCTCATTTTGCATATATATAGTGTGTATCACAATGGGAGCTCTGTCCCCTGACAGCTAGTAATAAAAAACCCAGTCTGCTTCTTACTCTGGGAGTTTAAGGAGGTGCCAGCCAGTCACATATTTGTTTTCTGTTAACATGTGATATTTATAATTATCATATTTACTTGCATAATGGCTGCTTATGTTTCCCTAGATTTCTCCCTGAAAAACCAATAGTGCACCCATTATTTAAAGCGTTGCTCACAGCCAGTCAAAAGGTGCGGCTATACAGCAAGACCATTGCATGTGTGAGGCTGTTATGCAAGCAAATACAGTTATTTTAACTGGCTGTTTGGCTTGAAACACGTTGGGTAGAATTAATTCGAGTTGTGGTAGATGGCAGTAGATTCAGTCTAGTTGGTGGCCTGTAGTTGCAAAAGTACTAGAAACAATAATAAAGCCAGGCTGTGAAGGGTTGGGTGCTTTTCCTGCCCACTAAGGACTAAGGCTAATTGTGCAAAATCTTGATAGACATTATTATTTCTTGTTTTAATAGAAAGGAGGCTAGGAAATCCAGTGAAGAATCAGTGCCCAACTGGACAGGGGTTGCCATAAACAAGAGATAGTCCCCGAGCTGGCAAGCTTACCATCTGTATGCCAGACAGGACATAACAGTGGATATTAACTGGACAAGTGGGGGCTGGCCTGGGAGTGTGGGGAATGAGGCAACAATAAAACCAAGTTAATTTAGTGGGATGGAAGAGGTCTGGACTTGTTGCTCGTCTCACCTGAGTACTCCCTGTGTGCCTGGGAACAGCTTGTGAGCTCTATCACAGAGTAAGAAGCTACAGGCTGCAGGTTCTTCAGTCTGGTGCAAAGAGGCAGGCAGAGATGCTCCATATACACTCAAGACTCACAGGACAATAAGTTTAAACTCGCATACACAGAATAAAGAGCTCTTCTAAAGTGTCTGCTACCCAAAGGTGTCGAGCAGCTGCCTCAAACAATCCTAATGCATGACTAGGTTAAACCTGGGTGTATTTTAGCCCTAGATTTAACCAAAGAGAGAGAGAGACTAATTCTCCGACCCTGTGAAATGGATATATAAGTTGATTTTACAGCAGTGGTAAAAATGCTGGTACTTTGGAGTCAGGTAGCTGCATTTGTATGGTAAATTTGTTTTACTTTATTATGTATGTAAATGTTTAGTATTTGTGTCCGGTGCACGGTCATGAAGTCCTTGGAAAAAGGTTTATTTAAACTTAAGTAAGCAAATAGCTCCTTAGTGTTGATGAGATGCTTGGCAAGGTAAGGACTGGGACAATTTTGGCCTTATGTGTGTGTAAAGGTGGGAAATAGCAGAATGAAGAGTTTGAGAGGTGCGTACACAAGGCCAGAAGGGCCTAGCATTAGATTTAGTAGATTTATTTTGCTTGGTGACAAGAGATGTTGGTTTCTGTGTCAACCAAAACCTGGGGCAATGATTTAGGTGCTGCTGTACAACTCAGTCACAAGCACTTCCTAGTGAGTTTAAGTCCAAATTACCCGTTTTTCTTTACAAAGGGGAATTGTCTCCATTCATTTCCATGTCCCTAGAGGCGTGGGCACCAGTGATTTTTTAATCTACTGTCTCACCAAAAGAGAGGACTGAGCCCAAATGCATCCCAAAACCAAGTGGCTTTGAGAACCATTTCAGTTCAAGTTCATCTCGCCTTGAACAGCAATCCTGGTGTTGCACAATCCTCCTTCAATTTATTATTAATTCAGTTCATTTTCATTCTGTTCTTTCTGCAATTTCTGATAAGATTGCAATAGGACTATTTTGTTTAATGAAAATAATCACATACATGCCCACGCACACACATACAATCAATCACATTTTAACTATATTAAATAGTGGTGCCGTAAATACTGTGGGAAGTAAGTGGGTTTAGAAAGCATGACCTTAAAACAACTGTTAAACAATTTGTTGCTGACAACATTTCTTTATAAGGAACAAGTCTGGATTTATTGTTGTTAAATGGTCCATTGGGAAACGTTCACTATTTTTAATGTCACATACAGGAAACCCACCACATATTTTACTAAGACAAAATGCGTACTTTCAGATCGTAGATTTTGAATGAAACATTGCTTATGTGTCTCGTGAAAATAACTCTTTATTTATAGCAATGCAGATTAATTTTAACATTTATATATTAATAGATATATGCGAGAGTTAGGCAGTTCACCAAAAATGTTTTCTACCATAAGTCTGAAGTAGGAAACAATAGAAAGCTGAGCTATGCTAGGGGCAGACCTAAAAAATACAACAGAATCCAGCCTTCAGATATGAATATAGGCAGATGTAATCTTTTCTCCTTCTCTTGAGAACTGAGCAGGTAAAAGCCAGCTCTGGTCTGGAAAAGCCATATAGTTGTGTGAGCTTGCACAGTTCTTTCTCAACATGGGCCTCTCTGTAACGTTTGTATGCAGCATGATGGTGATGCATTCATGCTCACCCCTGGATCAGTCTGCTCTCGTGCACCCAGGTGGTGCTTTGCCTTTGCAGATGCTTTGCACAAGAGTGTAGGGGCTCTGCAAAATTGGGTTCCTGTTTGCATGAAAATTACGTATGAAAAGGGTCTGAAGAGACCCTCTCCAGATTTTGGAATAACAGTTTGGAATAAGCTGTTATTATAAGCTACCATTGAACGACCTGCAGCAGGATGGAATGGAGCATGGCTGTCTGTGGTCTACACAGGCTGGGTCCTGCGTTTGGGTCACAACAACCCCATGCAATGCTACAGGCCTGGGGAAGAGAGGCTGGAAAGCTGCTTGATGGAAAAGGACCTGGGGTTGCTGATTGGTACCCACTGAACATGAGCAGCTGGTGCCCAGGCAGCCAGGATGGCCAACAGCATCCTAGCCTGTGTCAGCAATAGCATAGCCAGCAGGGCAAGGGCAGTGATTGTTCCCCCTTACAGGACACTGTTGAGGCTGCACCTCAAATTCTATGCTCAGCTCTGGGCCCCTCACTGCAAGAGAGACATTGGGGTGCTGAAACGGGGCCAGAGAAGGGCAGCAGAGCTGGTGCAGGGCCTGGAGCACAAGTGTGATGGGGAAGGGCTGAGGGACCTGGGGGGTTCAGTGTGGAGAAGAGAAGGCTCAGGGGGGACCTGATGGCTCCCTACAAGTGCCTGACAGGAGGATGGAGCCAAGAGGGGCTGGGCTCTGCTCCCAAGGAACAAGGGATGGGACAAGAGGAAACAGCCTCAAGCTGCCCCAGGGCAGGTTTAGATGGAGCTGAGGAACAATTCCTGCCCCAGAGGGTGCTCAGGCATTGGAACAGGCTGCCCAGGGCAGGGCTGCAGTCACCGTCCCTGCAAGTGCTCACACAGCGTGGAGACGAGGCCTCAGTGCCATGGGTCAGTGATGGCCTTGGCAGTGCTGGGTTAATGGTTGGACTCGATGATCTTAAAGGTCTTTTCCAACCTAGCTGATTCTATGATTCTATACTGAGCCCAGCCATCACTATGCTTTGTGGCACAGATCTGGGCTGGGACTGCTGAAACTCTCCCAGATAATGTTCAGACGCAATGTGGGGGATAGCAACAGCCAAGCATGGCTCTCAATAGGCTATTTGGATGCAACCACCCTGAGGTTTTTTTGTCTGGGAGGGAGGGTTAGGCATGTGGACATGAGTCAGGCTGCACCACTTGGCCTCAGGGCTGAAGCACAAGGCTTGCTTGTGTGGTTTAGCTAGAGAGATTCTGAGTGTTTCCAAGTCTCAGGCTTCCAGCTGCAAAATGGGGATCACAACAATTCATTACTAGAAATTAGAGCTCTTTAAAGAAGTGCATTACAAATATAAAAGACACTGCTTTCATGGAAAAAGTCTATTTTAATGCGTATTTGTGACTTGAAGCATAATCTGCAATTTCAAAAAGAAAAGCAGATAAACTTTTTTGTTCTCTTCACCTTACATCATTTTGCAAAAATGTTTATGTTAAACTAAAAAGTAAAACTAATAGAATTATCATATTTGGGGGTTTAGTTTATTTTCAGCATATGTGAGAAACCTGATTTTTCTGTAGTTAATCTGAATTCAAGGAAACTCATGCCCTCTTTTACATTCAAAATCTATTACACAGGCATTCTTGCAGTCAAAAATTTGATGTATTTTCAAGCTGAAAACAAACTGCATGAGAATTATTAAAATGTTTTTCATTCTTATATTCAAAGTTCACACAAAAAAAAATAGGGAGCAAGGGAGGCAGCAAGTAAGAAGGGGGAAAAGAATGAAAGGAAGGAGGAGAAAAAGAAAACAAAAGAGGAGAAAAAGAAAACAAAAGAAAAAGATGAGAAAAAGAAAAATAAAAGAAAAAAAGGCATGAATTTGTCACACAAATAGGGAGAGAAAATAAATGTTTAATGAGATGTTCGTGGAGTATCTTATGTCGAGGCTTCAAACGCTGGAGGACACTATGTCTCACAGCCCCATGTAGGATACTCGTGCTTTTGATTGCATGTGAAAATTGGGGGGAATTAGTAACTTTGTTTATGTGCTTTTGCTCCATGTTACAAAACAAATCTCTTCATTGGGTATAAAAGGTGCAAAAGCAGAGAAGGAGAATAGAAAGCCAAGCCTGCATGGCAATGAGCAGTGGAACTGGCAAGAGCGATTACTTTACATTCTCCTTGCCTGAAATTACCTATTCCCATTCTATAGCATCTTTGTTTGTCACTCCCTTGCTTGTGTGGTTGCACATAGACTTTCTTTGTTTCTACATCCAAAACCATTATCATGTTACCTTTAAAGTTTGGCATCCAGTGACACAGGGGTCACCAGTGCCACTTTGTGCAGGGTTATATGACTTCATTAGCTGAATAGAACTGTGGGAACAGATTCTGGGTGACCCTCAAGCCATGGGGAACTGTGGTTTGCTCTTTTTTTTTTTCTTAGTATGTTGTTCCAAAGACATCAAAAATGTTCTTTTAGTGGTGTTTTCAGTGACAAACTTATAGAGACACAGGTTTGCTGGGAATATGGGATACATCTGCTTTGTGCACAAGGCCAGATTCTGTCCCAGCATGAATAGCTATGAGGGTATGGGCACTTTGCTTGTCTGCTGAGACAAGTTCCTTCAAATGCACAAATTTCATAGTGTCTTGATTATTGTTGCCCTAAATCCTGTTTGTTATTTGGAGATTTAACCTATGGAACCAAACCACTTCTCCTCAAGTATCTGGAAGCAGATTTTGTACCTGGAACCTCCTTCCCGTGGGGCTCAGCATGAGTCTCACACATGGTTGCACATTCTTGAAATCAAACCTTCTTCAGTGAGGAGAGGTTTGGATGCAGGAAATAAAGATGGAATGGAATGATGTGTTTTATGACCATGGGGGCTCAGGTCTCAGAGGCAGAGGCTGACCAGGCAGCATCACCCAGGACTTTCACACTGGTTTTCAGGTGTGTTTGTACTTTGCTGCCAAATCATTTTCCTCGTAACTCTTCAGCTTTTATTACACAGAGCTGCACATAAGAGAAGTAATTGCAATTTGTTGATTACTAACGTGCTGAACTGTCAGCATGAATTTCATGTGTGCCTTTGTTTAGTGACGATACTGGAGTTTTACCAGAAACTTCAACACAGCCTTGGACTCATCATAAGGAAAAAGAGAACCATCTTAGAGTTTGTTTCAGATCCTTTCTATACACCTGTTCCTGTAAGACTTTGATGTAGTTGCTTTCTTCAACAAGTAAATTTATTCACTGCATTAGGAATGGCCATCTGGATACTGATGGGTCTTCTGGTCTGTGGTTTCCAGTCCAACCCTGTGGCATGTGCTGGAAGTGACCCTATATGAATAAGACACCTGAGAGGCAGGTATGACACATTACACTGCCTAAAATTATTACCCAACACACTTCAACTGCGGGGCTGAATTCTTATTCTCCCACATGCTTCTCCAACTTTGTTTTATTTAAATACATTAAAGCCCAGCCTTACTGACATCATTAAAGACCTACATAAAATCAAATGTGTAGGAGATCAAGTGGAAGAATCAGTGTTTATATTTAGATGTTATTGTTTAAAGCAAAGCCAGATCATTAGATCAGTAAACAGTACTTTAGCTAGAAGCTTGGTCAGATGATAAGCACATAGTTTATTATTAGATAGTACTTTATTATACTTTCAAAGACGAACTGGATTAACTGGGTGAAATGATCATTTTCCACTAGTAATTAAAGTGATGTAATATCTTAAGAGCTGAACAATGATGAATTTTGTAGGGAAATGGATTAGAATTTCGACACAGAACTGGATCCAGACTTTTATGGGAAGGCTCACCTTCGTCCTGTTCACATGGAGCTTCACAGCTCAAAAGGCTGCTAATCCAAAAACTGTTTAAATGATCTTTACTTGAAAACAATATTTAGCATGACAGTGCCAAGGTCTTCCGAGGGTTAAAGAAGGCAGAAATAAGAATGAAAAGTAAACAAGGTTTCCAAAGATCTTGATTAGATGTTCAGTGGGTTCATATCTCTCCTCAGAGCCTACACATGAATAAGGACCCAGAGAAGTATCTCAGCCTCCCACTCCAACTTTCTGATGAAAGTAGATATTGACATGAATCTTTGGGGCTGAGCCAACCTATGAGGTCTGGCTTTTGGTTCAAATCCAAAGCTGATGAAAGTTTCTCCTCTGGATTCACTTTCTATATAGTTTCACTACAGCAAAACAAATGAAGAGATTTCTAGCTTGTCACTGGCATGAATCTAAACCCAAATCAAAACCTGTGTTTTGTCTTTATGCATTTCTGTAAGTTACCTCCTGAGCTACCTCTGTATGGTAAGGAAACCCAGAATATCAGAGGATTTGTGATATTCTGCCACTGCAAACACATCTCCTGCATCATTTGGGCTGCTTTTGAAGCATTTATTGGAAAAAAAAAAACATGAAATCTGTACCTTGGTTTCTTCTTTGTGGTTTGTCAAGCTGCGAATTAAAGTCCCAGAGTTATGAGTAAGTCACTGATGTGCTAATTTGGTTAAAGCTAAAGGTGAGCAGCCCGTCTTTGTGACTGACAGATACAGTATTAGGGCCTGTGTCTGCCTTGCTTGGCTTCTCTCTCTGTCAGTTGTAACTGCATCTAAACTCTGTATATGGAGAGAGTCAGAGTCACTCATCAGAGTCAGTCTCTCCTGGAGAAACGGTGGCAATAGCTTTTTGCTTTCAATTTTCATGAAAAAATTAAAAATTATGTTTTTATTGATGTGCTGATCTGTTGCTTGTGGAAATCAACAATTAAGTTTAGCAATATTTACTACTTCTCAAGTGGCAGTTATTTCTTACTTAACACGTTTTGGTTCACTGTTGCTGGATCTGGGGCAATTTCTCACTGTCTCTTGACAAAAGGATCCCATCTTGAGCTTGCCCTCTCGAGTGAGTGAAAGTTTAATGCATGGTTCTACACAGTTCATCCATCTTCTTTTCATGCATATGGGGATGGCTTCCAGTACAAATCAACTCCTGAATCTCACATCAATACCACTGGATTCACTGGAAAGAGCAGGTTGATTTCAGCAGAACCTAGCCCCAACATGCCGTTCATGCTCCTAATCTGCCACTGATGATAGTTTATCTATTTTCTGCAACTAAAGTAACTCTGAATGTATTTCAGTTTACATCCTAGTGTTTAAACTTCATTGAAGATATGCTGGAGATACAGCAAGGTGGACACTGGGGCTCATAGGAACCTATGTTAGTAGTATGAAAACAGGAAAACAACTTTTGTTGTTGTTTTATTGTTTTTTTTTAATCAAGGGGGTTGAACGTCTGCATTTCACTTCATAGCATTTTTATTTGTGTTTTTGCAGCAGCTGTCATGTATCTGTGTATAACTGAGGAGAGCTTTCACACATATATAGGTGTTATTCTGAATTTTACTACTCAAAATAAAAAATGCAACTTTCCCTCTTTTCCAGCACTGATCTTAAAAGTACTCCGGGAGATATTAGATACTTATCAGGAGCTTCCTGAAGCACAGAGATGTCATTCCCATCCATTTGACCTGCTAAGGAATTAATCTCACATCATTGTAAGTTTGAGAGAGTTTTTAAGAAGGTAAATGTATTTTTTTTCCATTTTTCTCCCTTTTAATAGCAAATACTATCAAGACTGTTTGAAAACTTTTAGAATTCCCATCCAAGTTAATCCTTTTAAACCTAGCTATGCTTATTAGCTTTCTTTGAACAGATAAGGCTTAAACAGATGTGTCATTTGAAGAACTGAAGTCAATTTCATAGCGGAGAAGGATACAAAATAGTGGCTACAGAAGGTGAAATGTGGCATTTGATGAAATAGTAGTGATACATTTTTAAATCTCTTCTAAAACTATATTGTTGAAATGACAGAAATTACTAGTGAGCTGTTATGGTTTTAGGAATTATAGGCATCAACCTATTTAGTGGTGCTAAGAAGCAGCTTGAATCCCTGGCTGTCTCTCTGAAGTCATTTTTGATGGCATGGCAGCTTCTGCAGTTAGCTGTATATGCCGACAAGAAGTGCCTTGAATTTATCAGCCACTGGGTTGAAATGTAAAGATAGGAAACCTCTTTATCCATCTTTAGGAGTAGAAGGAAATTCTTAAATCATCTGAATTAAAATGGCAATTTTAATTGAGTTCTTGCCTATATCTCATTGTATACCCCCCCCCCCCCGAATGATGGCAGCTGAGGAATAACATCACTTCATTTGGATTGTCCTATTGTGCCAGTGGATGTGTCTGCCTTGGCTAGGCAGGGTGGTTTAACAGGGATGCATATAGCAAGTGTCTATGGAGTTGAAAGACATTTCATTAGACGTATCTGCTTCATACATGAACAGGAAAACTTTATAGTAAGGGCACATTGTGCTGCATCGTCAAGGAAGAGTCAAAGGAAGTTTTTCCACTTCACCATACAAAGCTTATCTTGGAAGGTTATTTACAGCTAATATTCCAAACAGGAGCTTCTGAGTTTCAGAGAGGTTTCTGAAAGCACGCTTTGGGAATTTAAAGCAGAGGCAGTTTCAGAAACAGGAGGGGTAGAAAGAGCTGGAGGGGAAGTCGCTGGCTGAACAGCTTTTATTTCTGCCTGAAGCTTTAAAGATGCTTGGGGCCCAACTCCTTAATTCTGCAGCCTCCTCACCCCTGAAGAGAACTCAGTGGGTGCCAGGATATGTCTCCACTTTGGGGTCCCTCAGCAGCGTTACAGTGGGGTAAAGAAGCTTTACTCTCAACATAAAATAAGTCCTTTGGGACAGCTTCCTTACAATTATAAATCATAATGACTGTCTTAAAAATCTCTATGCTTTATGCTGCGGCCCTGTAATCACACAAACAAGCTTTGTGTGCTTTTTTCTATCTAAGGACAATTCATAAACCCCTATGTTTCATGAAGTCCCTCTTTGCAAATCCTCCCAGCAACAACCAGGGGGTTGGGAAGGGTTAACACCTATGTCCAGATTGGACACTCTCCCATGAGGATCAGTCCAACAGATGAGGTAACAGGGTTTTGCTGAGGCAGAGGAAAGGGATGGCTTAACAAATGAGGAACGGGAGACAGAGCCAAGTATAAATTAATTAACTTCAGCTAGACTGAAATTCTATTGTGAAAAGTCAGTGGCTGGGGCTAGCGAGCAAACTTGGAAACACCAGGCTGGGAAGGGAGTAAAATAATTAGCGTGGATCTCACAGTGATGCTGATAACAAAGCCTTGGACAGTTAGCAACGAATGGCACACTGTGATTTGCCAGTACTGTTTCTGGATCCATTTCTGAGTGACCAGTGTTGCTAAGCTCTGAGTGGTAATACACACTTACCTTTGCAAATTCTGCTTAGAGAACTGGGGTGATCCTTGGTTAATACAAATCCCCATCTCCTGGAATGAATTTATCATAAGGTCACTGCAGCTGTTTCTTAGCTTTTCTATTATTTTTGTCTGTATTTCTGGAGGGGGAGACCTAAATTTATACAAAATGCTTCAGACATAAGCATGATCCCATCACTCATTTATTTTTCCATTTAAGGTTATTTTAAGCCAACACCCTAATTTTGAGAAATTCATGAAATTCACAATACTGTCATGTGACGAAAGCTAACTTGGACCAACCAAGCTCTCCATGACTGAATCTTTTGATATTAATGGTTTTGTTCACTTTCAGTCAGAAAATCCTGGGCAAGATCCTCAGCTATTACCACCCAAAAGGAGCTTCGGAGAAGTCAGTCATCCCACTCCAATATGTGCCATTTGACACATTTCAATATGTGCCATTTGACAATCTTGATCTGTAGCAGGGGTTTTTATTTTTTACTTTAAAAAAAAAACCTAACAGTTACCTGCCCAGTGCAATTTATTTCCTCTCATTTCATTCATCAAAAAAGCACATCTTGTTGAGTGTTTGGGTCCCTTGGCTATTCAATGGAGATAGTAGCAACCCTTCAAAGACCCCTGAAGATGCCCCTTTCTCACCAATTTTTACAGAAGCAGCCTGAAGTAATGACGATGGAAGATGTGGGCTTAATGGAAAGAGGAGCAAAAATCCTAAGAAAAGTATGTACAAGAAAGAAAACTTCAGATTTGGAAGAGTCTCAGATCTTTGATTCTCATTCAACAAAGAAATCTGAATTCAATACATGCCATAAAGTGTTGGATATGCTCATTCTTGCTTTGCAGAGCAGAAGTGGGCCTAACTGTGTAGCTGAGCCAGACTTCCAGTCATCGTTTTTGGTAGTCAGGGTGCTATTTTACCATGAACACTAATTCTAAAACTGGGTAAAAACACAAGCAGAAGAGGTCACTTGTGCTCAGCAAGGTGACTGGCAGCGAAGGACTGCCAATATCAGCTCAAGATGCTAGCTCAGGCTGTAACACAGACTCAGTAATGTGGACTAGCACTCCCCACGTGCTCCTGCTCTCCCCTTTAATAGACTAAACACATATGTCTCTTTAGCCACTTAGGAAAAGATGTTATGAAATGGCTGTAGTCACAAATGGGGTTTTAAATGGTTTTAACATAATATGACAATCTGTTCACAAATCCTGGTGTGTTTACAAAACATATCCTTGCTGCCTAATACATTTATTTTAACACTTTATTCTGGCTTAAATGCCATTTTCACATGCTAGGTTTGTTTGGATTTTACATAAGGTTGTACCACTTATTCAGGAATGTCTGACAATAATGCAGCATTGGGAAAGAGTTCAACTTTTGTTTGGGTTGAATCCCATTCAACTTCTGTTATTCACCATTTAGGGCCTGAGTCATCAAATAACAAAACACATGGGTTAGGACTGTTTAGTTTCTGCTTTCAGCCAGGACAGGTGACCTTCTCTTTAGCATGACCACAGGCAGCAGAAGTTAGTCTCATTTGGACAGAGCAGGTCAGAGGTTAAGTGATTTCCAACATAATCAAGTATTTTGCCATAAAGCAGTTTCATTCTGTTGGGAACAGATATCTGCAACTTTCTAGTTCGACGTAAAGGTTTGGAACAGCTGGATTCCTCTCCAGTTCTGTCATTTTGTTGGTAGGGTCCACCATTCGCTTTTTTGCCCTGTTTCCAGTAGGTGAAGGAATCCTGCTCCATCTAGCTGAATGACTACTTGGCATTGGTTGTGTTTGTAGAATCACAGAATAGTCATCCTTTCCTAGGATCATTTCAGTGTGTGCCTTAACTGTGTTCCACACCATTTGCCTTGCAAATCATGCAGCCACTGTGAATGCCATAAGGTACCAGACAGCATCTCTTCAGCCACAAACCTGATCACTCTTCCATGCTACACAAGGGATTGTCATAGAGTAGCAAAGGAGGTCCGCAGTTTTTTCCTTCACAAGGTGCTCAAGGACCAGTGTATCTAAATTTAGGATACCAAAATTATGCAATGAAGAGCATGTGAACAGTTTTTTTCCTTGATATAACGAATGTTCTTAGATATAATGAAAGGTTAAGCTAGCTTCTGCTGCAGAATGACCACCAACCGCATGTCTGGTTGTCATGGGCTTTTTAATGACCAAAGCAATTATATCTCTTCAAGAACCTCTCCGAAGGACAGAACTGGCTTTTGGCCTCATTCAGGCAATTTGCATCCTACAGTGTTAGAGTAAGCAATAGGCAAGTTTAATACATAATTTACAGACATTCTCAGGGCAGGAAACTCTACCAGCATATCATCATTCTGTCAGCAGGGAAACGATAAGTGATATTAGTTAGAAGGAAAGAACTACCAGTCCTTACCATTTTCTAGGCCATGGGTGATTTATATCATAGTTGATATGGTATATATCAAATATAACACTTAACATATCTGTTGTTGTGGATCATTTAAATCGTATTCATCTGTAACTAGTCTATACTGCAGGTGAGAAGTTTAACTTTGATACTATCCACTGGTGGGGATTTAGTCTTCCTTTCATCGTGTTATTATTATACATTCCAAACTTGCAGCCTGTATAAAGAACACAATAATTGAAGGACTTCTTTTTATTATTTTTCTCTTTTTTTTTGGCATTTAAGCTAAGGAAGTTCCAAAGGAATTTCATTGCAGTTTTATTTTTGTTCAGATTTCACCTAACCCAAGTCAACCTGCCCATCATTCATGTTAACATAGATTCAGTACAACAAGGCAGCAGTAGACCACACCACATACGCCACAGTATATTATTCTTTCTAATCAAAGGGTTTGCTTTGGTTTCCAAAGTGTGGGAAACCTGACACAAGATGCCCATCGCAGATAGGGAAGGATCCTCCACTCTTCAGCACAGTGTAATAATAACAACAACAATAACTTTGATTTTGTTTCAAGACTTCTCACTTGGGATCCTGCAGAGGTTCTAATATCCCGCCATGCCAGCATATTATTTTTGGATTGAATGACTGGATGAGCTTGATTTACATCTTATCTCACTTCATAGCCCATAATGTGTTTTTAAATCATGTCTAAACAATTTACCACAAAAGCAAAATTGGAGGCAGGCAGTGGGAAGTATCTTGAATAAGTTGAGCATCAAAGAGAGAAACCTCAGAGGACGAAGAGGGGTTTATTTGCAGCTGGCTGAGTCATGTTTCATGTGGGGTATGGTCCCTTGCTAATCATAAGCAAACTGCTAAAATGCTAT
This sequence comes from Pezoporus occidentalis, assembly GCF_034315485.1. Classification (NCBI taxonomy): domain Eukaryota; kingdom Metazoa; phylum Chordata; class Aves; order Psittaciformes; family Psittacidae; genus Pezoporus; species Pezoporus occidentalis. The sequence goes on from NW_026913168.1 coordinate 1,251,820, forward strand.
TCCACACTTTATTAACTTGTTCGGTAAGTTAGTATGTCCTGTGCAGACATGTTCGCTGGTAACTTCTTTTCTTTAAGAACTTTTCCCCTGATAGCCTTTCAGATAACATTAAAAAATAGCTTTTTTCCTACGCTTCTGCTGCCTTATGTCACACAGCCAGTCCTCTGAGGAGGCTTTCGTTGTTGTGCTGAGATGCAGCCAGCATGGTGTTTACACTGTGAATCTACAGCAAAGTGGCTTCAAGGTGATAATCACACCAAGTGAGCAGCTGAGATTTTAAGAAAATAACATTGGTGGGGCTAACAAAGGAGGTTACGTGGGGATTTTGGGGGAAAATCCCCATGTTTTCAGAAAATATTTTGTTTTCTCTGGAAAGGTTTAGCTTTTCCTACAGGATATTATTGTTTCAGTTGGGTTTATAATAATAATATTATCATATATATAATATGTATAGAATCATAATTATAATTAATATAGTAAATTTTATATATTATTACTGTTATTATTACATTTTAAATAGATTCTATTTCCAGCAATTGGTTTGTTGTTTTTTTTTTGTCAACAAGTTAAAAAAGGAGAACTATGTTAAAGTATAATAATTAATCTTATGTCAGTTTGGGGAGTTAGTTTTCAGGAACTGTATTTCAGCCTTCAAGATAGCTCTCACTTAACTCTCAAATATCTGGGCTCATGGAATTACTAGTTACATTTGGGAAAAACTGATTGACTCTTTAGCTATTCAGGCAAACACTTACGAGGATGGGGGACAATGGCTGTCCAGAGTTGTATGTGGCCAAGGCCAGTCAACTGTGAAGCCCTTTCATCAGTGCTGGTTGTGTCTGCCCTGGTAATATTATAAGTATATAAAGGAAAACTTTTGCTCATATAATTTGAGGATGGGGAGGAGAAAGGCTTATGGGAAGCACTGTGCCTTAAAATGCTCTCTAGGATGGTCTGAAGCTGTCAGGAACATAGAATTGTAGAATCATAGAATCACAGAATCATAGAATCACGGGATGGTTTGGGTTGGAAGAGACCTTAACGCTCATCCAGTTCCAACCCTCTGTCACAAGCAAGGACACCTTCCATTAGACCAGGTTGCTTTGAGCCCTGTTCAACCTAGCCTTGAGCACTTCCAAGGATAGGGCAGCACAGCTTCTCTAGGTACTGTTACTGTTCAAAGGATGTGTTTTAAACATGTGGTGCACAAAGATGGATGCTCCTTAGCATAGAAAGTTTATCCCATTTATGTGAAAACATGCTAACCTGAAATGAGTGAGGGCTGATGGGACTGACACACGTTGCTGATGATGGGAGACAAGGCAGTGTGTCTCTTGTGCTGTGATGTGAATAGACCCATCGGTTTCGCAGCTATTCAGACACATGTATAACTCAAGCATTTAGGTCAGCTATGGCTCTCAGCCTGTGTAAACAGATGTGCAGCCAGAGCAGCACAAGAAAGGGTGACCTGGATCTTACCTGATGTGATTGTCCCAACAGAACAGGACCAAAAATGCTACCCATTCTTCTGCCCTTGGGCTTACACTGGGCCAAGGCCTCTCTTGTCACAGCTAAGCTGCACAACATGTGTTTCGTGTTGCGCTCTAGAAACAACTGTATTTGTTATGTGGTGCTTGTGTTGAACAGTGGCAGATTTTAAACAATAATGACTCCTAAGAGACCACAGCCAGGGTCTAAAATACACTGCCTGTGAGACTGTACTTTATTTAATGCAGGTCATGGTTCTCCTTGGATAACTGAATATAATTTAAAGTTTCAGGGGAGAAAAATGCAAGACCTGATGAAGGACAGAAGAAAAACAGAAAGAAAGGAAAAAATTAACTTTACTCTTAAGATTAAGAGCTTTCTTCTTAAAATAACTGGTCATCCTGTATTTAGGACATTGTGGTTGGGATGGAGGAGGTCAAAGTTCCTGTACTGAATCAGACAGAAAAATTATTTGACCCTGTGGATCCTGGTGCTTTTAAGAAATGGGGTACAGGAGTTCTGAAGGATGATGACCACTTCCATGAAAAATCACATCCTTGCTAAAGAAAACATTCCTTCTATGGTCTATATTTGTAAGTGGCATTTTCAAAGGTCAGTGTTCCTCTCAGTTAAGCAATAAGACACCCAAATGGCTTTTAAGCAGACCTCAGATGTTTCTTCCCTGGCTGCTGGGATTTCTCACACTAGAACTTCTACCCCACAGGGCATATAGCATCATCTCCTAAGATGAAGTCCCGCTGCCTCTCAATAGTGGACCTGAGGACACATATCTGCTAAATTTGTCCTTAAACCTAGTAACATTAGAACTTCTCCTCTGAGGGTCAGCACTAGAGGGCAATACAGCCACACAATTTGCCACACACCGATGACTTTTAGTGGACGGTGTTTGCTCCAGTGACATGAAAAAGGGAGGGTGGAGATGAGTCGTCAAAACCATGAGTCAAAGAGCAAACTGGTCCCACCTTAACCACACTGAAAACACCAGTCCCCTGCCATGCGGCAATTTACCTTATCAGACCACTGAAAGAAATTAACGCTGGGCAAAGCTGCAAGATAAATATCATTAATTCCATTATTAGAGATAGCTGATATAATACAGAGATGTTTCACAATGATCTTGGAAATTAATAACTCGCATTGCATGTATATTGTAAGCAACCAGCAAATCCAGTTTTATTCTCATTAATTAAAATAAAAATAATGATAGAAATGGTTTCAAGACTGGCCAGAAGGGTTTAAGTCCAGGGGGTTAAACAACAACAAATGAACCCCTCAGACAAATAAGGAAACTCCATATTACTATTGTCAATCTCTGCCATTCTGAACTTGGCCTTGCCCTTTACTTTACTGAAACTCTATACGTAAAAATGAAGAGATGGCTGATACAGGACAGGCTAAAAAGTTCAATCTGTTGGGACCAGGTTTCATTTCAACCCATCAGTGTTCATTATTCCACTAAGTGGTGACATAATTACAGAGCTGAGGTCCTCAGGGACTAAGCCTGAGCTGGCCTCAATTTTGCTGGCCATCCTGCAGAACAGTTCCAGCTCTGCTGCAAGCCAAGCAATGGGTTTTTAGTGAGATTGGTCAACTCCATGACACACTGAACATGAATTCTTTCCTGGAAATCTGTGTCTGCCCTATTAGACTGATTTTAAAACGCAGAGAAGACTGAAAAGAAAGGGAGTTGTAGTAAATACTGCCCATCTTGTGTTAACACATAACACTGCTTCTTTTTCCCTCTCTAGACTAGTAGTGCTCATTTCATCTATCATTATCACTCTACTTTTCATGGAAAATAAACCCACCACATAACAGGCTAGGGAATTGTTCTTATCTAGTTACATTTTGGTACTGTTATCTTCTTGGTTTAGCAGGCACATATCTTTGGATTTATATAGACATCAAGAATAGAAATTTTACACCACAGAGGGATCTGGCCAGGTATTTTCACATCGGTTCAGGGGCTTGCTATGACCGAAAACCTTGTAAATATTCACTAGTAAAGCAACAGGTAATGAGACCTACAGAAATGTGGGCTTTTGATATCTTTTCCATGTTTGCATAGTGGAGCTATGCCAGGTTTACTGCTCATTTGACTGCATTTTTGTAACCAAGATGGGATGGGTACATGAATGTGTTTACTTTTGAACCTGACATCAGGTGCATCAGCATGTCCTACATACACAAGGAAAATGTGAAGCGATGCTTTACTGTGATTTGAGTAATGTAGCCACTCAAATTATTTATTTAATGGTGCAATGCTTCCACAGCTCCCCACTGGCTTTACATCACCTTCAGTACAAATCTATATGGTGATTTCAAGTTAATAGAAACTCACCAAGGACCAAAATGCCATGACTAGAAAAACACAGCTCAGGAACAGACATCCTGAAACCCTACAGCTTAAAGGACCCATTATTAATGAGGAAATGGAGAGAAAATATTTAATCAGTATAGAAACTTTAGCAACATATCAAGATCATTGCCAAGGGTGGTATTCAGTCATGAGTCTTTTAAACATCTTCAGATCAGTCTAGAACTTTTGGAGCAACAAACTGGCAATAGACAAATTTGTATTACTAATAAGGAGGTTGCTTTTAGACAACACTGACTGAGCATTGACACAGGTTATCACAGAAAGTGGTGGATTATTTTTTTGAATGCACGTTCTGAGAGATGTGTTTCATAAGATAGAAGTCCCGATTCAGTCATACAAGCTGCAACACTTCTTGCACAGGTAGCTGAATGAAATGTAAGGGCCTGCTTTGTATAGAAGGTCAGACTAGCTGATCCAATAGTCCATTCAAAGCTTAAAGTCTCTGGGAGCCTATAGTCTGAGCTACAGACTTAAGCCTCTTACTGAGAGTTGAAACAGTTTTGTATTGTCCATAAATCATGTATAGAGGAGAAAGCAGACCAGACAGTGAGCAGTGGGTTGCATGCACCAGGGAAGATGCAGTTTGAAAAGGAATCCATCCCTATACAGAGTCATGACAGAAGTTTTATTATTACCTCTCCATGTGTGGGTATAATACCTTATTTAAGGTTAGAAATACCAGGTAACTCTGAAGTAAAGATTACAAAGCAGAAAGATTTTAGAGTGATTAACAAGATATCACACTAAATATCACCCTATGCCAGAAGATGAAAGGATAAGATGAACAGAAATGTAAACACTGAAGAGCTGCTATTGTTGTTTTTAAATTTGCCCATCCTCAATGAATATATGAGCAGTGGGAGGTTACCCTGTGTTTGTTAATCCCTGGTCTTTCCCAGCTCACCTACTGTTTAGATACATTAGAAGCAAATAGCACTTTTAAAAGAAAGGAAAAAAAAAATCACCTCTGATTTGCATCGAATCAAAGGAGTTTGTAGCTACCTGAAGTTTTACAAGTGGGGACTTCACTTTGGGGATGAAGTTTCAATGGCTTATTTCCTGGTACTTAGAGGAGATTTGTGCTTCACCAGTAGCTTGTTAAGATGTTACCCTGTTTTGTTAACTACTAATTTCTTTTAATGTGAGTTTACTTTGTCTTGCTTTGTTTGCTGTTATTTCTTGAGTGGGTTTGGTTATCTCCTCCTTAAAAGGCGATTTCAGACTGATAGTATTTACCTAAGTGAGCCTTGGGCATTCTCTTAACGTCTAAGGCATTTGTCACTTAACAGCTATGTGGAAGGATGTACTTTCTACTGACTCCAAATAAATGCTTCTGAGTTAATAGGTGAATGTAAAAAAATTCTTTAGAATGACATGTGAACATGGTCAACGTCATCATCATCATATTAAATACTTTCTAACTAAAACATCTGAAATTTATGCAAAAAGAGGAAACTAAAAATGGTAGAGAGACAAACTTGTGCGGTGGGTGGGTTTTTTTTTGCTTTAGAGCTCAGTAAAGCCAAGGAAAGATCCCCTTTCATGATGCTAATTGACTCCCATAAAACACAAGAGTCTTGTATATTTACTGCTGTATCTATAAACCACACAAACCCAGTATCCAACAAAAGCAAGGCAACGGCAGGTCCTAGATGCTTTTGAGAAGCTCAAGAGCTGCACATAAGGCAAATACAGTGACTTGAATGTACAACTTGGTGAATAGCTCATAAAAAAAATGCAAGTAATAATTTCCCTCACAATTAACATTTACAGCATATTTTCACCATATTGCTTTTTGTGGTCCCAGTTTTCTGTAACAAACAGAAGGCATGGACAAAAGATGAAAGACACCTAGTAAGGTCTTCAGGAAACTCTTCCATGTCAGGTTTTGGTGTAAGAGTTTGGAGGGGACTATTGGCCACAGGGAGAGGGAAACTTGCGCTAACAGATGCAATCCTCACAAAGCAGATTTATACAGTCATTCTGGCAAAGTTCCTAAACTTTACAATAATCTTTCTGATTGCAGTTACAGTAAATTGTGCTAGTTACAGATAAATAGCAATAGCATGAATATTATGTTATTCTTAAACCTTATGTGATTTCTTCTGCTGCAGAGAAGTCTAAGGAGCTAAGAGGCACTCACATAAGCAAAGCTGCAATGAACCCAAAGGTGATCAGCTGCAAGGGTTTGCCATGTCAATAGATCAGATCCAAAAGAGAACTTAGGTGCTTTGAAATGTTAAGTGTATTTAAAACTACAAACTTGCTTTACTAAGTGACTTTTTAAAGTAGAATGTAAAAATCTGGGAACAGAAATCAAAAACTAAATCTCCCTTCTTCTAGCTGAATATCCATCCGTCATCATCCATTCACCATGCTGGTCTGCATATTAACATCTTTTAGAGGGTTTAACACAGGATGACTGTATCAGAAGCGGAAATTGCATGGATCAGCCAATTCAGGCCAAATAGAACACACCAATCAACTCTATCTGAAATCTTAATTTCCATAAGGAGTTGAAAACCCCACTCTCTTCTCTTTCTTTTCTTTTTTCTTGTTTTGAATTTTAGTGTACACACTTCCCCCCACCCCTGTTCCCCATAGCCATCACTTTTAGTAAGTTTCACTCTTGAAGGTTGAAAGAACATGAAGAGGGTTGAATTAGGACAATTTTGTGCAGCATTTGTCTGGACAGAGCACCTAAACACCTAAAATTAGATCACATCATGTAATTATAAAAAAAATTCCCTTATGGAAAAAGCTTTGGAAATTTATATGTTTTCATCATTATTTGAATGTCAACTGCATAATAGAAGTATTGAACATTTACAAACTAAATAATAAGCATCCTCCAGCCCTTCTTTCTCACCAGTTTACTGCCTGTATAGCCTCAACAGTTAATCTTCCTTCTGTCACTTGAGAACTTAGGATCAAAATGGACAAAAAAACATTAACAAGTAGCACATTTAGTAGGAGAGAATAGAATTATAGGGATTCAGTAACTTGTCTGAAGTCACATTGGAAGTCCACTAGCAAGACAGAGACCCAAGCCTAGACCTCGTATCCAAGCCTGGAACTCAGATTTTCAGGTTATTTACTTATTAATTTATCTTATTCACCCAATTTGAAGTCCAAAAATACTCTGGGATAGTTTTTTTTTCTGGATATACCATACATTTTTTTTCTTTTTTTTTTCAAATTGAAAGCTCAACACTTTAATGAATTTGTGATTATTGTTATTTATTACCATAAATTGGCTTATGTGACACTCTGAGATTGCATTATCATAATGAACCCTAGTAGAGCACCCACAGCCCCTCCTACACAAGGGAATTAAAGATTTCTAAGAATGCGATTTCTAAGTATGATATTTGGTGAATACCAAAGAAATATGAATCATTTGTCATGAGTCACATGAAAATGTTACAAGGCATAAAACAAGAGCTGTTCACGTGAAACACTTTGCATGAGAAAAGATGGCCAGCTGACTAGGTCAGCAAAGTGTCTGCAGGACCTGTGAATTTCCATTGAGATTCTTTTATCTCTATATGTGGAAAAATACAAGATCTCCTTTGCTCAAGACACTGATGCAGTGGGAAATCTGAATTGTGAGTAGCCACATTTAAACCAAAGGGCAGCAAAGAAAAACCCCACCCCTGTCAAGGCCAATTTACCACACCACAAGTTTTTTAATGGATGTGAGAAGCAGGTTGATTCTGAAAACAAAACTGGTTAATAACAGGTTTTCTATTGTTCTTACCACATTAATGCCATAGATTCAGTGTCTAAAAGACAAGCCGTGTATCTGTCTTTAACCCTCTCCTTATTAAATGATTCACTGTTGTGTGTACACTATAATTTTGATATATCTGGGCTAGCTTTACAGTAGCAGGTCTGTAGTGTGGTCTGTACTGTGCGAGTGGCTGTTGTTGGTACCTATGTGAACCGGTTTAGAGATGTCTTGGGAGTCTCCACCGAAACCACAGCCTCTTTGGGGCAGACATGCCCAGAACACTTCTTCATGGGTTTATTCACACCGATGGCCTGTAAGATAGAGAATTAATATCTTCTGTCAACTCCATTTTGGTGATGATAAACTGCTGCCTGGTGAAATGGTGGGGCTTACCCACAGTCAAACAGAAAGTCAGGGGAAGAGCAAGGAGCTGTCCCAAAATCATCTGAATCTTGCTCAAAAAGTGCTTTGCTGTTGTAGCATCATTATCCCCTAAAACAATTCCAGTCAACTCTGGTAACATTTTAACTATTAATTTTCTGATTGAGACTCTTTAAAAGACCAAATTTTAAAAGAAAAAGACTCATCTGACAAACTGCATTGTGGATAAAAGTTTGGTTCACCGATAGTCTGACTTCACCGTTTGACAGGCTACATGAATGCCAAATAAAAGCAACAGGAGTAGTTTTGGCTGTCTTGAAGGTTAGGGAAAACATATCGGCACTTTTGGTACCTGATCTGGTGTTCTGCTGGCAAATGAAACAGGAGAAAAGAGCAGGGAGGACATGAAAGATCCAACCGTATTGGCCTGCCTCTGCCATAAAAAGAAAGGGGGTTGTCCCCAGAAAACATTTAGGATAACTGATACTGCTCCAACCAAGCTGACATAAATGGAATAATATAGCAAAAATATAAAATAACTTTTCAAACATCCATTTTTTATCCTCATTATAATGTTTATGTCTCCTTTAATATACTGAAAAGATTTCCATCCCAGAGGAAAGTTCTGAACATGCTAGGTTATGCAGTAACATTATGCTCTAACGTTCCAGTCATCTAAATATTGTTTTTGGGATTACTCATGGAAACTTCACAGTGGAAGAGGAAAGGGGAGGGGAAGTTTCATGGAGAAGGGAGCGGGGAGAAACATCCTTTATTAAAGCTCCATTAGCTCCAGAAAGGAACTCTGTGAAGTGCATGAAAAATGTTGTGGATTACTCAAAGTCATTTATAATTTGAGTGTCTGTTTTCAATGTCAAGTTTCCTCCTAACCTCTATCACTGTTTTGGTTATTTTTTTTTTTAACTCTGGTGCTTTATTTTATTTTTGTATTTCTGCAGCGGAGGATAATGATTATTTCAGAAATAAGTGGGGAAAAGATGGATTGTCTTTATATGAAGCCTAAGTGTTGGGTAAGGCAATTAAGCGGAACAGAGAATGACTAGGATTAAAACCCTTTTTTAGATCCTGCCAGGGCTGAAATCGTTGTCACACAGAAGATGTGTTTAAGCTCCAGCAAAGTTTGGGTGAGGCAGTTGCGAAGATGACTGTCTAATGCCTGTAAAACCTTCCAAAGAGCAAAGGGAGAGGAAGTGTTACTGCGAAGGAAGAGCACCTTCTTTTTTTGTCCTCTCCCCCACTTTTTAATGTCAGATGCAAACTGCACACCTGTGATAAATACAACCCTACAGCTGTCATTTGGGACTGGGAGCTTGGGGATGAGTGGGCTGATGGGGACAACAGCTCTCTTAACCCCCCCACATGGGCTCATTTTTGGCTGGGTTTTCAGCTCGGGGTTCCAGAGAAAGCAGGTGGTGGAGCTGGGGTGAATCACTGAGCTGGCAGCCTTTGAGTCAAGGTTGAGGAAGGGGTTGTTGCACAGCTTTCACGTGTGGGGTGGGGAGCGATGGGTGCTCAGGAAAGGGAAAAACCCACACAAACCCATCGGCTGCTGGGGGAGGTAGGAGCCTTAACCCTTTGCTCTCGCTACTCACCCTCCCAAAGCTTGCAGGAAATCAACACATAAGGGGAGGTTGCAGATAAAAAGGGAGCCTATGAAATTACGCAGTGGTTTGTGTGATGCTGATTATCCATCGCCATCGCATCAGAGCTCTTTGCTTTGGAAAGCCAGTTTTAGTATGCTTCAAACCACGTGGAGTGAGAAAAAAAAAGAAGCAGAAAAACAACCCCTCACGCACACGCACAGAGGGAGGAAGCAGATTTGTAAAACCACCTCTCATCTGAAGCGGGGTGCAAGCCACTGCCACTGCAGTTTCCCCTCCAGCTGGTTCAAAACAGCTCCATTTTACAGCATCAGGTGCAAGATCCCTGGATGCTGAAGCCCTTCCTCCTCTTTTATGCCTTCCCAAGACCCAAGGCTCACCCCAGCTCCCCCCCACCCCGCTCGGTCAGGATGACAGATCTAAATAACAGGAGTAATGGCAGCTGATGGTATAATTAGAGCAGTGAATTAAGTGTGGGAGTCTTGCAATTTGAGAGGTAGCTTGTGACCTCTGGGCTGTATTCATCATTGATGTGTGCCCAGGGACACCCCTCTGCAATCAGTGGGATGGCACGGGTAGAGAGTGAGGGCAAGCTTCATCCCTTTCAGGGAATAACACACTATGTACGAAGAAAAGACCGTGTTCAACCTACCCCACAGGTCAGGAAAAAAGTGAATTTGATGCTGGGCTGAGATATTCTTCCTCCAGTTGAAGATAATCTGCTTTGGTATTCCTATTTAATAGTAGTAGTGTGTAATATTTCTAAATTGCTTGTACTTAAGGTTGTGCGATCAGACCTCACTATGACCTTCTTATTCCCAAGCACCAGACTGAATTTATGGCTTCTGGTTCTTAACATCCCCCCAGCTGCATATACAGCCTTTGCTGATGGGACCAAAACATTGTTTTTTCCTTGTGTTACACAGTGAAATTTCAGACCCAGAACTTCCTGGCATTTGCTTCTGAAGAGAAAGTGAGGAAATTAATCTGTTCTGTTTGTTCTGGTTTAAATATGGAAACATCTGTTAAACTGTCTCCTATTGCCTCCTGGCCGCATTAAAGTGATGACAAATTTTGCCACGGATTACTGAGTATATTTAATGCTTTTTTTTTGCATACAACTTCTGTGTAATGCTCAGGACTGCTGTACCTGGTGGTTTAGCTGCCTATAGAATGAGAGGGATTAGATCTTCTGATCACCTTTGTGCATCGCATCAATGGGCTTCCCCACAGCGATGCGTCAGGGCAAAACTCTATAAACTTTCCAGGAAGGTTCCAAATGTTTGCATGTTTATGTTATATTAAATATATATACATTCTATATAAACTTTATATAAATCTATTTTAACGTATTTAATTACATTTATACTTTTTTATATGCACACATATATACGCGCATGTCTATGCTTGTACCTTGCCTCTAGGTTGGCTTTCTGACCAGAAGCTGGTTTGAGAAAGAGAAAAGGATTTGAGCACAAATTCTGTTGCTGGACACAGCAAAGAAAATAGTTCACAATGGAGGTGCAGAACCAAATAACCCTGGCAAGGACTGAGTAGCACTTTGCTGGGGAAATTGGCCAAGTTCAGCAGATGGTTGCCTTTCTCCCAGGGATCAGAAGCCAACATGTAGGCTGGTTTAGTTCTGCAAGGCAAAAGAATATTTAAAGGAGATGGAAGATTTTAAGGGGTCAAAAATCTTCTTGCAAGTGTTTCTGGGTTGGGGAAAAAAAGTTCCTGAGTGTCTGAGCAGAGCAGAGAGAAGAGCATTTAAAAATGGAGGAGGAGGAGCAGGGGAACTAATGGGCTGTGAGGTTTGTGTCTGTACTCAGAAGTTTGTTTCACACCCCGTGCCCTCAGGAAAGGGCACTGACATGCAGGACGGGGCAGCAGTAATCCTTCCTCAACTGCTGAGGCAACCCAGATTGCAGAGAGTATTTAAGTGGGCTGAGTATAATTACCTGATTGCCATTAAGTAACAGTGTAATTAGCACTTTTTGGCTCATCTTCCTCTGAACATATGGTATTCAATGCTTTTGTAAATAAGATATTATATGACACTCCCAGCAATACTTTTAATGATGACTTTAAAGGCTATTTTCCACATTTTCTAGAAGCAGTATTTAAATTAGGGGCGCTGGACAGCAGGGAATTCTGCTGCACGGAGAGGTTGAGTCAATGGGCTAAATCTGCTGACTGGTGTAAACTGTGGCTAGCATCAAGAGCTTTAGTGAGACAACTTTTGAGGCTGCAGTGGTAGTAGACAATGCATTTAGGACTGATCAAGGAAATTCCTTTTCATCTGTGGAACCTGGGGAATTCCTCACTGTACAGTGAAACTGAAGCAATATACAGGAGAATGACAGGATTATTGAGCGAAATTGCTTTCCCATAAACTAACAGACATTTAAAATTAATCAGGGAAGTAACTTCATTTTTGTTCTGTAGTTGTTTGCTTGGATCTAGCAACTTAATCAGAAGTTCCATAATTTGAACAGTATAAATACATGGCTTCAGTGCATTTGCTGCCATTCTGCAATTAGTTTCTAGCAAAATAGTGTTGCAGATCATCACCAAAGATTCCCATTTGCTGATAAGAGAATAGAAGCAACAATCTCAGAATGTCCTGATTATTCATGCTGTATAGACCCCTCCTTTTTAACCGAGATGCTTTGCATAGAAAAATATCACTGTGTCTACCTATAACTTCAAATGGTTAAGAGGAAACTTTCCCTTGGGTTGTTTAATCACAAGCTTTCTACACAGCTTCTTATACATTCCTTGGTAACGGCTGGTTCTGATCATGTGTTGGATCAAGCTTCATTTCTGGAGGATTAGGAAATGTGATGGTTTCCTCTTGTTCCAACAGAAATGAATTTGTTAGGCATTTGGTGGAACCCTGCTGCTAACCATGAATCACAGCTTTCGGTCAATCACTATTCCATACCTGTCTACAAAATACTGAGGGAGGAAGGGGGGAGAAATTAATAAACTCCATGTTTTCTCTGCAGAATTAAATGATTGCAGTGAGCTTTGGGTAACGTGAGGAAAGTGACACAGTGAGAAATATAACTTTTTCCCTTTATTGCCTTGAGTCAGTTGATAATTCACAGTGGTGAACAAAAGAAAGCCGGTGGGTAACACGTGTTAGCAAGGTCTCTGCAAAATTACCATCCGTATTAGACTTTTCCTTTATCACTGGGATCCGCTGCCAGTTCACATTAAAATTCAGAGTGCTGACAAATGCATTTCTCCTAACAAGATCGACATTATTTCATTCTTTTTCACCAGGCAGTAGCAGGGCTGCCACTAGGAAGCAGGGCTGCTGATGCTCCTGAAGGTTGTGTTGTGAGGGGGAAGGATCTTATCGTTTCAGGACACCTACATCCAGCTTACGGGGTCTGAAAGTCACGTAACCATCAGCGTGAAGAGTTTGCTCGTGGTCCCCTGTACTATCTGGTGAGTGCATCATCTGATGATCTACTCTCTTCCTTCCTCTCCTCCTTCCCATTCTCCCCCTGGCACTGCTGTGCAGCGTGTGCTTTCTCAGAAGGGGATTATTATCATGGTTTTGCACCTGGAAGTCCAAGAGGAGGTCAGGGCCCCACAGAGATGCAGATTGCCCTGTCTCAGAGAGGGAGTCTGTACTTCAGCTGAACTCCATCTCCTGAGCTCCTCTCAATGGTTACCAAAAAGGCCTAAGTCAGAGGAAAAATATTATTATTATTATTATTATTACTACTACTACTAATTTGGAAAAGGGGTTGAAATGGCCTAACATGATGCTAAATTTCACACCTTTTGTGGGTGTTTTCCTTTTGGGGAAGTTTTACAGTTTTCCTACGCATCTATCCTGACCCTCAGCTGTTACTGAGTCGCCCAGGCAATGGACTCACATGCCATACTGCAAATACCTGGCTTTTACATAAAATATTTTGTTGTACACATCAGAAATAAAAGAAAAAGGTAGAGAAACCTTTATCAATGACACATACAGGGAGTCAGCAGAGATGATCAATTTTGCACAATTATTAGAATGAGTCTCACCTCTTGATCAAAACTAACACCTTTCCTTTCAATAGTAAAAATTCCAGGGAAGTGATTTTTCCCTGATTTGGGGTAAGAAATCTTCTACCTGTTTGCGAAGACTGGAACTGTCAAACCTGGCAACCTGCATGTACCTGCTGCCAAATCTGATAATCAGTGTCTTCATCTCCAAAGATCTGAATGATTTCAGCAGATCATCTAACCTCTCTAATACAAATATCTAACCTCACATCATCTAATCAAATCCTCTAACCTCTCAAACCTTGATAGCTGCTTATGAATCACACACACACACCCTCAGAATGAATGAAAGAAATCAGAAAGGAGGAAGTTCTTTACTGTAAGGGTGGTGAGGCACTGGAATGGGTTGCCCAGGGAAGCTGTGAATGCTCCATCCCTGGCAGTGTTCAAGGCCAGGTTGGGCAGAGCCTTGGTTTAGTGTGAGGTGTTCCTGCCCATGGCAGGGGGGTTGGAACTGGATGAGCTTAAAGTCCTTTCCAACCCTAACTATTCTGTGATTCTATGGCTATGCTGATAACCAATATAATATTCCAAAAACCCAAATAAAGCATTGGAAAGACAACTATCTAGACAGATACTGAGGCCCAAATTGCTCTCCTCATGTGGTCATCAGGAGCTGAATATAATAGACAGCAATCTATGGCAGCAATTCTCACCTCCTGGTACATGGTTTAGGTTTTTCTCATGGCTTGCCTGCCAGGTTTCATTTTTCATTGAAAAAATCTCAAAAAACCCAACCCAAAACCCAAAAAATTCCCATTCCCCATAAAAAGAGGAGAGAAAAAATACTGAATATGTGATCCCATTTTTATTCTTACTACCTATACTGTGCACCAGCAGGCTTCTGTTATTTTTGCATTGTTTTTCTTCTGGCCTCAGGACAATTATTGTTCAGTTATGGAAAAGGAGAAACCCAGGCTCTGCACACACCATATTTTGTGTATCCCACAACTAGGTGTCAAGTTCATGATATTTAGCTGAGAGCTAGAATTCTTTTGAGATGCTTCTAATTTTCCAGAGGAAAAGAGATTAAATCTGAACTGCTGAGTCTTTTTCAGTTTCAGTGATGGCTGGTGAGAGAAGACCTGAAACTCTTGCTTTACACTCACCGTTGGTCATACATAGTCAGGCTCCACATAGGTCATTAAGAATCATTTTGCTGTTTACTTAATATGATAACCATGGCTCTAATCTAGATTTTTAAACTGTTTATTGCAACGCAAGAGCATAAACACCCGAGGAAGTTTCTTTCATGATTTCTCAGTGCACTAGATGGCACTAAAGCATGGCTTTTACGTACAGGGGAAAAATATCCCCACAAAAATTGGCATGTAAGTTCAGTAAACCTGAACTATTTTGGTCAGGTATATTTTGTGAAAGTTCTTTGATATATTATTTGTAATTTTTCATTTTAATTTTCAGATCATCAGAAACAGAGAATTAATTACACCCACTTTGATATTAAAAGAACTTCAAATTGAAAATAAATACTGCTGGAAAGCTGAAAAAAAAAACCACCAAAACCCTGAAGAAACTAATTTACCCCAGGCTAGATGCAAAATTATTCTAATGTTCAAAGATTAGGGGGCTTGGTGCAAAAAAGAAAAGTTCTGTACCAATTACACGGCTTTTTTGTGAACTTTAGCCATCAAAAACATTAAAGTCACAAAAAAATAAATAAAATCTTCAGGTTTCCTATATAGAAAAATCATTCTTAATATACAAGCAAATAATTAGCTCCGTATTGTCTCCCAGGCATATCACGTTCAACACAACAGGTAGAACCATCTTATAAGAGCAGGGCACTTTTGCTCTCATATCACTAACAGGGAAACAAAATTAAGCTTTAATTTTTCTTTACTTTTTTCCCCTCCCTTCAAATGAGGAGCAATATTAGCTTGTTCGAAGTTTTTCTTAATGTAGTTTTCTGTGTTGTATACAGCACTGTTTGCTTTCTTATATGATCATAATAAACAACAACAAAGGAAATATGAAGGGTGGATCCCTTGTAAAATTAAGCCTTCCAGACTAAAGAAATATGTCTTAGGTCAGCTTGGGTATTTTTGCCTTGTTGTAATGCTGAGGGTGCTTTCGGAGACATTTCAAGTCTTTATGATGGTTGGATGATTCCAGGATTATTCACTGTGCATTCCTTTGAGAAAGGAAGCAGGAAGAAAGGAATGAGGAGTTAAAAAGAAGAAGAAAGAAAAAGCAATAAGGTGTGGACTGCATTTGAGTTTGCTCCAGCAGTGATCTTGTTGCTTCATTTATGCTGCACTCACAAAGGTGAGATGCGAACCCCAGGATCTAAATGCCAACAGCCAGGACCATATACAGAGCAGTCTGCGAATGTTACCGTTTCGTGCTCAGGACTGTCATTGATTTGACATCAGTTTCAAAAGCAGTCAGTTACCTGCAGGGGCTGACAGGATCAGTTCCTCCACCAAGAGATGCAGCTTCATTTAGCTGGAAAGCCAAGTAAGGGGCTGATCCACCAGACACTGACTCTGCCACGGGCAGTGCTGTTTTATTTCAGGAAGAGACCTGTGTATCTCTGCTGAGAATTTGCCCTCATGTTTCCAACAGAAAGCCCATATAGAATCACTACTGAATTTGTTATTTTTCTGTCAACTCAATCTAAGCCTGCATCTCAAAAAAAAAAGGCAAAATCTGAAACACCAGCATGAAATTATTACAAGTGACCCAGGAGCACAAAAGTCCTTAAATTACAGCTTTTGCAGCAGTCAGCTCGTGCTATTCTGAGGGCTAATATTTTTAGCACCTCTGCATAAAACAACTTCCCTGAGAATCAGAATTTGAACAGTTTCAGAAATACTTTTTCCTGGCTTCCCAAGCATTCCTTTTCCGTAGTTTAAATGCATAACTACAGAGGGGATGAAGAGAAATGCACCAATTCAACAGCATTTTTTAAACATGTAGTTGTCTGATGACTTCACCAAAAATTAAAAGAAAAGAAATAGAAGATAATCGAATTGATTCTCACTAATGTTAGTTGGTATAATTTCACAATACAACATACAGTTTGGACTTTACTGTTTTTACTATGATAAATGGCCTTGGCTGTTTCATTGGGATGCTTTTGATCTAAAATGAACATCTTCAACAAATTAATTACAGGTATTATTGATAACACCTCAGGTTATTAAAAAATGAAAGAATGCTCAACCTCCCGATTTACTTTTCAGCACGCTGCCTGCAATTTCCTCGGTCTCAACAATTTCACTTCTTTTCTCATTTGGTTTCAGTTGTTGATGCTAGTGTGATAAGTTAAGGCTGCAGCTACTGAAGGGGGCTTATTTAAAAAGAAAGTTTCTTAACAAGAACCAAAAGAGAATAAGAGCAAACTGCTCGTCCTGATTCTCTGCCCTCTTGTTTTTGTGATACCTTTTGCATTCACATGCAAGGGGAATCACAGCATGGAGTTGTTATACACTCCTGGCCCTTTAAGTCCCTAGCTAACTTCACTGCTTTGGCTGAAGGTTTGGATACTTCAGGTCCTCTTCCAGGTTTTCAGTCCACTAACCTTCATACGCTTAACTGGGGAACCTTCTTTAGGAGCAACTAAATATCCAACATGAGTCCACTTTACCTGATTTCAATACTGTTTCCATACCTATTGAACACTGGTGGCAGTTTTTTTCCCCTCCTGCAAGCTCCAAAGTCCATCTGCACACTCTTCAAACAGAGGAAAGGCACCCCCAAAATCAGTTCCAGCCCCAGGGTGAGAATTATCCCATGTAAGAGCACTGAAGACCCCTCTTTTTGAAGCTGAACTGCAAGAGCTGTGGGGTCAGTAAGACACAGGGGTTGCTGGTGACACAAAATGTCTCTGATCTTGTTAGACGTCTTTATTGTTTTGGGAGCAAGACTAGAAAATCACTTTTATAACTAACTTAAATCTCATATAGATATTTGCCACAAAGTTAGAAAACCCGTGGACTCAAGACAGCAAGTAATTAAGGGCACAGTTATGACGATGTGCATGATTATTGAAGTGCACAGTGTTGATTAGTGACTATATGTCACATCACTGCAGCATTTGTATAACTTCAGGCATGCATCTAGGAGACTAGTGCCTCAAAACAAGACATATATTTCTCCATCAAAAGATACTGCCAGCTTTTTCAATCAACTAAGTTTATTTTTGCAATGGTTCCTCCTAAATTCTCTCTATTGAGATTTTCCTCTTTTTCCCTTCTCTAGTACCACTTCTTTTCTTTTTTCTCAATAAGGAGGAAAACAGATGATGGAAAAGTAGAGCAAGGTATTTAACCCAAACTATTAGCGAACACATTTCAGAGTTTGGTTTCAGGTTTTAACGTTTTCCCTGGGTGATTCATACCCAAATAAATTATTTTATTCAAGCAGCCATATGTTAACACAGCCAAGAGCTGAGGCCTTAAATAAATATTAAAAACAGGTTTAATTTTTCATTTCAGAAAATAGGTAAAACAGCGTCACTGAAAAAGAGCCTGAAGACTTTGAAACAAAATACTGTTCATTTCCTTATAATTTCAGTTGATGTTAAAAATGTGCATGTAGATTACACTGCAGGATAGAGACATCTTTTCTTTGCATTTCCATTATACACTGAAGGAATTCAATTCTGGAGCACCAGATGCTGCGAACAGCTAATGAACACCATCAGAGAACTAAGTTAACTGAAACCCCATCACATCAATGTCATCTGCTGATACCTTTTCTTTTGCCTGTGTCTGTTGTATTCTTACTGTTGCTCTCACTACCTAAAGGGAGGTGTTACTAAAAGAGAAAACACTTTTAGATCACTGATGCTGATCAAGCTTAACCATGTAAAGGTAAGGAGGAAAAAGAATAAAATTTAGAGTAAAATCAGTGCATCACAGGAGGTTATTTTAATATTTTCAGTATTCAGTATAATTTTCAGTAACATTTAAGTCCAACCTCAACTGACAGGATATAGGGTAGGAATTACTGTCTGGTATTCTAAGTCCTGTCCTGTCTTTGCGGAACATCTTGCTCTATCACAACCATCCCCTCAGACCTTAGAACCTATGAATCAGTGAGGGGAAGAGTGGTGAGCTCCAGGGAAAGAAATGGGTAGCTTGCAAACGTCAGGTTAAGGAGATTCTGCTGCGTGTGTGAGATTTTTATAGACATACATAATGTGTACATGTGGGTCTGTATGTGTCAGAGTATCTCTATCTATAAAATAAAAGTTGGTTACAATAGAGGTTCTTATCTGACCTACTTAAAATTGTACATGAAAGTACAGTTAATTTCATCTCCTATCTGTCAGATTGATACAAATCTCCTGTTCAGTATTAATTATTGTAGGCATGAATGTTCCTCATTCTGGGGGGGGGGGAGACCTGATGATTAATGCTGCTGCAGACAGAAATCCCTAACTCATTAAGATTCCCTCCCACACCCCCTCTCTGAGTGTGGGTGCAACTTTTCAGACAGGATTCATCACTGTTCTGGCTGTCATGCAGGCTTTTGCACCCTGAGATAAGGAATGTAAAATGCTACCTGTGTGAAACATACATGTTTCCGAGCTCAGTTTAAGTTCATTGTGCCGTGAACTAAGTAGGAGCAAAGTGGTCTCAGTTTTCATCTGAGCCTCATGTAAATGCTCAGAGCTCATTTTCCTTCTGTTTCTTTAGGCTTTTGAATCCTATGAAGTAGCTTGACCTCTGTAGCTCATGAGGTGATGCAGGTGTTAGTGACATTTTTGTTCTCTTTTAATAAAATTATGTGTTCCTAGCCAAAATGTTGTCAGTGATAAGTGTAGGAATCAGGAATTCAAAGGTAAGGTTAATCAGCCACAGTACTGTTTGAAAAACAAACCCAGAACAAAAACTTGCTTTATATCTGGGTCTCTGTTTATGGCTTTAAACCCAATCGAATGGGGCTTCCTTCTACTTGGACAAGTCTTCTGCTACCATGAAGGCCCTGATGCCTCCCAAGCTGATGCTTCTAAGCATCAATAGGATCCTCACTTCTGTCCCCCACTGAACAAAAGGATCTGCCTTTCACAGGATCTGGTATCTGAACCAAGTCAACAGTTAGCACTTTCAAATCAGGGTGTTTGGGGAAAGTAGTAATGAATTGTGTTTCAGCAGTCAAGAGTGTTGAAAGATTTTAGTTCTGCCTTGTACCCGTTATTTTCACAGGGGGAAGTGTGTTTGGGTGAAGAACATCCCTAGAGGAATAGAGGGGCTTCACAAAAAGGGAATACAGTTTCAATCAGAAACGCTGAGCTATAAATAAGCTGTTCTCAGTACCTGTTTGAAATCAGTATCATAAAAAACCCAAAACCTGATGAGACAAAAATCACCCCCCAAACCAAGAAAAACACATTTCAGAATGGTCAATAGACTCATAATTACGTGCTCAACCAAGATGCCTGAAGATCAGGTTTAGCTCTCTGCTCTGTCAGAGATGAAACCAGAACTGTTTCTGACTTGCTATGTGACTCCTACAATTGCTGGACTGCTCGGGCTATGAAAGCTATCCTGAAAACAGCACTGTGAACATTGATTTCTTTCTTTTTTTTTTTGGTGGAATTGTGGTGATTATGATTTGATTGTTATTTCTCAGAAATTTAAACTAAGAAGTGCCTGTGCCTGTCTTGCTCTGAATTCATAGAGCCTCATTTCTCAGTGTTGCCTTAAAATTTTCTTTCCCAGGTACAAGAACCCTTCCCATAGTGCAGATAAGGAATATCACTCCTGAGCCCTTTAGAAGATGCTGCCCAGCGAGGTTAATGTAGCCTCTAAGGTGAAGATGAGAAGAAGGGCTGCAGCAGCAGCACTGAACTTTGCATCTGCAATTTTTGCCTGTAGCAGACTTTAAAATACTAAGAAATAAAAAACATTTAAAAAGAGAGAAGAGTGGGGGAGAATACCTTTGCCTGTTCTGCTCAAATTAGAGATAAAATGTGAATTTTAGATTAGATAATTCCAGATGCCTTTGAGTGGCTTCCCTATTCTCACATAGGATTTAGTAAATAGCCTTACGCTGCAGTCAACAACCCTCATGCCACCATTTTCAGTGGGTAAAGTACCTTTGCAGTGGCCAGCTCATAATATTTGTTCTAAAAAGTACTTGCTCAGCACAAAGCATCTTTACTGCGTTAGACATGTCTGCCAGGGTCAGATTTGAAGGTGAGATTTTGAAGGAAAAACACCAGAACAGCAGATGAAGGACAACATAAACTGGTTTAATCTAGATATTCACTCCCTAATCTCACAATCATCTATGGTTTTCTTTAACTCTACGTGAACCTTTGCACAGTGTGTTGAGCTGCATGGTGCATGGTTTTTTTCAGAGTCCTTTGGTTTAAGAGGGAAAGAGAAAGAAAAAAACCCCTCTTGTCTCAGAGTCGTTCTACAAGCCATTTATTCATCAGAAATAATTGTGGTCAGACATTTAGCTGAGAATGCTGGTATTTGTCCTAATGTTCTGTAAATGTTTATACCAAACCTAAATGAATGTAAATACCCCATCTCTGAGCTCTGTGGTCAATCGTTTGCTCTGCACAGAGAGCATTTGGTGGGGAAATTATGCTACAGCCCATTCCTACTGAAATAGTTGAGACCGATGGCAACTGGCCATCTAATCCCTGAGCTCAAATGTAAACACTTTGCTCTACAAGCAAAACTGGAGAGAAAAACCTAAGCCACATTTTGGTCACTTTTGTTCCAGAGAGAAACTAATCTGCACCAACCCTTTTCCTGACACAACTTATTTATCTCTGCATGCTGCTGAGCTCTGCAACCTGATGCATTAAAAATCAAGTCTAGGCTCTTCCTCTTCTCCCTCCATCTCAGAGCTCCGGTATTTGCTTGTCTCCCCATGTTTCAGCTCGTGAGTCAAAGGGATGAGTAGACAGCAAAAGTTTCAGTTTGCTTTGGGTGAAACCTCGAACGTTTGTTTTCACTGCAGGGAAAACTCCCATTGATTTCAAAGGGAAGGAGGACTGCAGGCGTGCGCTTCCCACTTCTGAAAATTAGGGCTCCCAAATGCAAATGTAAGACTTGCAATAGACAGGTATCAGTTCCGCTAATTAAGACTCATTTATCTTAACCATTTCGCTACTTAATCAGATAGCACAGTGATAAGGCGCTATAAAAATATATGACAGATAGTCAAGGTCTAGACTTCTCTAATGTGGCAATTTTTTATATTATGATCTTTCTTTGTATATGCAGATGAACTGCTCTTCTATTAACTTCCCTTTGGAAGCATTTCACACGCAAAAAAATCAGATAGGGCTTTGAGGAAAAAAAAGCTTTCCAAAGTGATGAGAATGAATTAGCCCGTAATTGGACTGATTGGTAAAAGTTCAGTGCAATTCAATAGAAGCGCACCATTATCAGGATTTAAACTTACTTAGGGGAATTTTTATGACTTCTCATTTAAGAAATATCATCTTTGGCTGCACTCTGCAGGGACTTGCCAGTGTTTTGAGCAGGTAAAGAAATCTGTAGGATGAAAGGTCCCTCTACAAACGCAGATATAGCAAACATTTAGCTGTTAATATTTATTATTTGAATTACATTTGTTTTCACGGGCTGTCATCTGAGACTGAGGATTTGTATACCGGGTGCTTTCCATAGAACTGCACAGTATTTGGTGGACAGAAACATTAAAGAAGAGTATCTCTGCTACAAACCTAAGCAACAGTCTAAGAACATCAACATGCTTCCACCGTTAAAAGCATGGAAGGGCATTGCAAAAGAGATCTACTCAATACGGCAAAGAAAAAGATCACAAGATTTAATGCCTAGAAACCAAAGCCAGGCACCACGCTGGCAAGAAAACCATCACACACTTTTGGGTTGGAGGCAGATCAAGTATACAGATTATGTGCCTGGACTTCTGTTGAACTTTTTGGCTTGAAATGAGGAGTGTTTCTCACCCTGTTGTTTTGTCTCGTTCAAATAGTGACAGGGTAAGTGTATGGCTTCTGCTTTGTGGGTAATCAGATTCCTTGTGTTTATCATGATCCTGTGATTTTCAAACTTCTGGAAGTGTCCAAATGGAGAGCCATCCTACAGTGAAGGATCCTGACAAAAAAATTCCCAAAGAAACTTATTTCCCTTGTCTCCTCTTGGGAGCTCTTACAATATTACGATTTCAATGGATGTCAAGGGCCCTTCATAATCTCCCAATGCATTGAGGAAAATTTGCCATTTTTCAGTATCCTATTTCCCTCCCACACACTTGCAGAAAGGGATGCTCACTATGACCTGAAAACTATCTCACTGGAAATATTTCAGAGAAGGAGAAAAGTAAATTCAAAGTGCACACAATGGATATATCAAATGTCCCTTTTTAATGCTAACAGAGCCCCAGTTAGATCATTGTTGTGCCAAAAAAAAGTCAATATTTGGGGTAAACAAGCAGAACATAAGGGAGCTACCAAGACGAAAATGGACGTCTCAGTCTTAACTTAGAAATTTTCTAGTTTTCAGGGAAAGGCCTAGTCACAAATTAAATAAAACCAAAAAAAAAAAAGAGTGCACCTCAGCAAAAAAACCAAATGCCAATCATAATATGCTTAGTAGGGAAGGAAATCCGCAGACTAGTTTAAAATTTTAAGGTCCCTTTTGGTGAACAGGAGCTCCCACAAGCAGCCAAGCTACGTGATCCAGCTATCAGAACGGCATCTTTTGCTCAAGGCAGATTGCCACAGCTTGTCCGCATCTCTCAGGCTGCTGAGCATGACTTTCTGCCTAGCAGAAGGCAAAAAAAGAAGGTTGCAAGGTTTACCAATATTTTGCCATAGAAAAGCACCTATGTCTTACACGTCATGTCTGACTCAAGTCAAGATTTCTGCATTCCTACAGGGTTATCACTGGCACCACAAATGGGTCTTCTGTCTAATATTGTAACTTTTTACTTTTTTACAGAATGGGGAAAAGATTTGCCAAAAATGCTTGCTACAAAGAACGGGTTTGCTGTTAGTGCAAGAATTGCCAAGCTGCTTACCAGCTTATTTCATCATGAGCCTCGGTACTCTGCTGGTAAATAAAATGCCCTATAGGAGATGGAATAACAAGGTGAAGTATCACATCCTTTTGCAAAATTAGTTTGTTAGGTAGGACAACTTGAAGGTTGCTATCTGAGATTTAAAGCAAAAACCTAAAGGATTTAATTAATGTTCAGATTTTTTTCTGTAGGGCTTTAATCACTAATAGAGATTTCACTACTGAGTGGACTATTACTATTCCTATCTGTCCTGGGTTCAGCAGTAGCAACTTTTAGCTGGTGCAGTGCAGTGTTTTGACTTTCATTGGGAACAGAAGTGATGAGGTTTGGCCAAGGACTTTGTGAGCCTCATGCTCTGCCAGGGAGGAGGGGAAGCCAGGAGGAAGTAGAGACAGGACACCTGACCCAAACTGACCAAAGAGGTATTCCATACCACAGCACGTCATGCCCAGGATATAACTGGGAGTGAGCCGGAAGGGCTGGGAGACTGCAGGGTTGGAGGAGGTATTGGTCAAGCTTACGGGCTGGGGGGGCATCGGTCGGCTGGTGGTGAGATGATGTATTCTCTTCCTTTGTTATTTCCTTTATCATTATTATCATTGGTGGTAGCAGTAGTGATTTGTGTTATACCTTAGTTACTAAACTGTTCTTATCTCAACCCGTGGGAGTTGCATTCTTTTTGATTCTCCTCTCCGACGAGAGCAGGGGGAGGGCAGAGAGAGAAACTTTTGGGTTTCAAATATCATAACTTTTATTAACATTAATCCATTAAAGAGGTTGAAACTCCATTTTCTAATAACAATCAGAGCCTAATGGCTAATAATTCCCTTTTGAGATTTGGAATATATTTATATTACATTATATATTTATATGTGACATTATATATATCAAATATAAATAAAAGAAAATGCTTTTACATTATATTTTATATTTAATATTTACATTTTACAATAGAGGAAAGCACCCTAAATTTACTACCTTTCCCATTTCTATATCTCATGATTGTGTGGCTTGCCCCAAGATTTAAAGAATGAGGTGACTTATGAATATTGAAAGACTGAATAATTAAAATTTTAACAGCAAAGAAAGGACCTCTTAGATCCTAGTGAACTAAGTCATGCTTTTTAACTGTGCTTTGTAGACTTTTTATTAAAATTATGATGATTTATGATTAATTGACCCAAACCAGAAAAATGCAATTAAAAAATCAGAATTTCTCACACTTTTTCTTCCCCTTCTTATTTCTTGACATTTATGTCTCTAGCTGCGAAGCTATTTTTTTTCTTTGTCTGACTATGTCTGGCTTATATTGGAAACGTTTTTGAATAGCCTATGCCTGTTTCTTTGAGATTGCATTAGGCTATTGATGACAGTTAAATCAGAATGCATTTTTAAACTGAAATTCAGAGCATGTCAGAACAGAAACTAAGTCTCTTAGGTGTTTGAATAGATTATCAAGATGATATTTTATCAGCATTAGGGATATTAGGAATGTATTTATATTGCAGGAAAATAGATTCTAAAGCATTTAATACAAAACATACATTGTATTGATTTCTACCAATCCCCCAGAAATTCCATTCAGTAATATTTCTTGTCCTGTGGCTCTAAAACAATATAAAATATGAAGAGATAAGAGTACTGCTATTTTAATTGCCCTCTCTGAAAAGGAAATTGTTCTGCAAAGCCCTTTACCTAGCTGTTGCCTGAATGGTTCCAAAGCAAAAACCTGTACTGAAATAATAAAACATCCTGAAACTATGTTATCTGTATCTTGTTGGAGAAGAGATAGGCAGATGTGGTACAGACACCGCTGCCCCGTGCTTCATTCTTAACACACTGCAGTGAGACATTTGGGGCAATTTTAGCTTGTTTATATTAATCTCCACCTTGTTCTTCCTCTGCCACCAGTTGCTCTCCCTGAAACCATGTTTTCCACCTGGGTTTTCAGCCGTTGGGCATTGGTGGGACCTTGAGCCAGAATCCATCGGGTGGATTTATATCATTCTACAACGCAGAGCCTCATTTCCTTCCTGGTGTCCTCAGTGTTCATATTTCATGACCATTGTTCTGCTCTTTGTTTCTCTTCGGGAGTCAGTCCTCTGCAGGGTTAAACATAGCTGCAGTTCCAGGGGCAGCAAGCAGAACACTGCAAGGATGAAACTGCTCCCTACATGGGTTGTTTTGCTTTATGCAATCCTCCAGCACTATTCGAGCGAGCTTTCAACCTTCACACACCTAACTCAGACTCTTAGCACTGGCTAGCAAGAGAACACATGTTTTCAGGTTCTGTTATAGAAACAGTGTTTTGGTGGACTTCAGCATAGTCCTTGTATTATTTCAGAGACTTTAAAAATACGCCAACAACAGAAAAAGCCAATTGTGCTTTAAGACTGAAGGACACCCCTTGTGAGCCAAGTCTTTAAAGATGGAAACGTGGCATAGCACCATGCTACCGTGGCTGTGTGGTGAGCTCCAAGCTCCATGTAACTTTGCACCATTTAACAAGGGCTACAGAGACTACTCTCTGATGCACGTGTTTAGCAACACGCTTGCAGTCAAAGCCTCTTCCATTTACATTTGCATCCTTCATAACCTGACCTTGTTATGACCATGTCCTGGAGCAGAAAGGAAGAGATGAGGGGTGGTGGCAAGAGTGACACTGAGTGTGCTTTTTATGCTCAGATGAAAGCGACAGGTTCCACCGATGGAGGTAATGACTGCAGTAATTTTGCCATGAGCAGCAAAACTCTGTGTAGGCTGGTAGAAGAAAGAATTGCACGGTCCCTTCTCTTGGAAGACAGCGCCGTGACTCATAACAGCCTTGGTATTGCTCAGCCTGAGATCAAGGAGTGGGAAGGGAAGAGCCCTCCCAAATACTGAGTTTACAAATAACAGTGAATTACTGATTCTGATACTTACTGTTGTGATCTCAGAGAAATGTCACTTTTTCTCTGTGTACAGTCCTGTTCCTCCCCCCTGGAAATCCCTTACAGGCCAATGCAAGCTGTCTGGATGATGGCATCTTCTTAAGATAGGTGCTTTTAATGCATTCTGCTGTATCTTGCTTCTTCCCTAGGTACCTAGCTTTAACTAATTAAGTGCCTGAACGTAGACTGTATGGACAATCTCTCTCCTATTTCCTTAAGTTATGGAGAAGAAAGATTCTCTCAAATTCAAAAGGTTAGTTATTTTCAAAGGAAAAATAAAAGAGTTCTAAAAAATTTCAGAAAAATATTATTTCTGTTTTGCAGGTGAGTAAACAGAAACCTAAAAAGATTTAAACAAATAAGGCTCAGTAAGGTTTGGATAGGAAGGGAACCTGGTTTTTCTATTGCGAGCCTGCTGTCTCTCACTGTCACGCCATTCTCACTAGCAAAGTTATCAGAGAACCACTCTTCCTTCCTCTCTCATGCTTTATATGTCCTTTGAAAAGGCAAAATATCTTCTTGATAGAGATTTCAGACAAATAAATCTGTCTAAATGTTTCTGTAGGCATCTTTGAAAATAAGGTGGACCATTTAGATTGGCGTGTTCAGGTCCTGTCACCTTATGCACACATATAAATATTCCAGGCATTGGAGGGGACAGTTAAAAAGGAATTTCCCAAGTGTGGGTTTTAACGCAAAATCGGATGAGCAGCACACAAGCTTCAGATTTCCTTTCATTGGCTTTTTGTCTGCTACATCTGCATGTAGAGTTATTTTATGAGCTGAGAGGAATGAACCAAAGACCAAAGATGGTAGCCAGGAGCTAATCTGTGCATTTAAAAAGCATTTGATAATTAAACTTTGTTATACCAACAAGGATGATTCTGACCTGAATTTAGGCAAGGGATCCTGCACCTTACCCTTACTGTCTAGGAGGAGAAGCACCAGGACCATGCTGCTCTGTAGAGGATGCACAATGGACTGGGAGAGCATGCACAAAACTCTTGGGTGTCCAGGGAGAACGTGGGGGCTCCCAGGGCTGGAAAGTATGCACACATAGGACAAAAGGCCATGTTCTCTCTTGGTGGTCTTAGCAATGTAGGTATTTGCAGTGAGTGGGTCTCTTTGCAAGGAACGGACAAGGTAAGATATTACAAATACTGTGGCTTCAGGAGTGGTGACATTTGTATAGCACCTGCAAGCCTTGCAAGATGGGGTTAGGTGAATTAGCCTCCTGCCTCAGTTTCCCTTTTGGTATGGCACAATAGAAATCCCAACCTCTGTTTACTGCCACTGGTACAGATTTGTTTTACAAAGAAACATTATATAACATTTTATGAATATAAAGACTCGTTTAAGGATGCAGTTGGTTGATGCAGCAACAGTGCATCAAATGGAAGATCCCAGACTTCACGGAATTACTGAGCACTCCCCTGGTCATACCACATCCAGACTAAGGATTTGACCCTGTGGGCTACCGCAGGGTGAGTACCCAGTGTTCACTTGTAGCAGATATGGCAATGTTTTCTATCTCTCTTCTCCCTCCTGCTGTGAATGCTGCAGAGAGATAAAGAGCAAAGGAAACCAAGACGAGCTGATGGGCTTCCTCCTTCTCTATCACAAAATACTGAGTTTAATTTATCAGAAGGAGCTGCAGCAGCTTTCATGAGACACCTAAAGCATTAAGCCTACGTAATCACCATTGCCAAACTAGTCTGCTCAATGGGATAAAATGTCTTCCCTGTGCCTACTGGGTGGGAAATCTGTTGATTAGAGGCATTTGCAGAACCAAAAGGCTTTTTTGCACACTGCTTCCAGGTGACCTTTCATAAATCCCACCAAATCCAGGCTTGCTTCCCACCATGTTGCTAATAGCTTGATCTGTGGCCTGCTAATGAGGTGCATATTGTTTCACCTCCAGTAAAGGTATTAGGACGTCTACTCCTTTCTGAAGCACGATGGAGATTATAGTTGTTTGTGCCATGAGGAAAAAGAATTTCCAGGGCATAAGTCATCATTTAGAGTTATTAACAAAAGGATTTATTATGTTGCTCTGTTTCAAACGGCGGTATCCATGATGCCTAGAGCACACTAGAGTGCAACTACCTACCACATAATGTCCTAATGAATCACTGCTTGCTGAAGGAGCTGCAGAACTTCAACATACAATAACACACTTCTCCCCCACACACTAAATTGACAAATAAGGCCATAATGGCTCTGCAGTTTTATCAAGTAAAACTGATCTCAGGAAGACGAGTACATTGAAACCGCATCAAGAACTATGTGGGGTGGGGGGAAATCCACTTCTTGGACCAAAAAAACAGAGAGGAAAAAAGTATTGGTGCAGCAAACCAGCTCTATCAATCACAAAGTTAAAGTGCTAACTCCTATCCTCATAGGCATCTGGGGTCTGTTTCTGTGCCCAGGAAGTCAATGGGATCCTTAACCATGACTTCAGGGCTTGCAGAGTCAAGTCCTACTGTAAAAAGAACCTTGCTTTCCAGAGCTATGAAGATGAGGCTGACTGAAGGCTACTGAATCCTGCTTGTCCATGCTTGCCCTCTGTGTAA
Organism: Pezoporus occidentalis; assembly: GCF_034315485.1. Taxonomy (NCBI): domain Eukaryota; kingdom Metazoa; phylum Chordata; class Aves; order Psittaciformes; family Psittacidae; genus Pezoporus; species Pezoporus occidentalis. The sequence continues at coordinate 1,281,012 of NW_026913168.1, forward strand.
TTTATAGTAATTGAAGGCCAAAGGCTCTCTCCTTTAAAACAAGCAGTTAAGAAATAATTCACTTTTTACTGAACCAGGGTCTGGTGAGGTTTAATTAAACAATATTTAGAGTACATTTGGAGTTCTCCAGGTTGCAGGAGAGACAAATTATTATTTATTTGTATTTGCTGATTTTATTTGCATTTTTAGGCTTAAAGGCTAAAATGGCTTTGTTTTGCTCTGATTTTGCTTTCAGTAATGGTGCTATTAATTTTATATTTACATCGTATAGAAGCAGACTCAATTAATAGTCATTTCTCCATGGTTAATAGCTAAAATAACCTCTGAAACACCACAGCCCTGCTTGATATCTGTTAGATAACTTGGAGAAATGATGGCATTTTTCAAAGTTCTCTTCAAATTTCAAATTCTCATTAATGCTTTGTTGGGGACAAATCTTCCCCATGAAAAGCCTTCTTTCACCCTCGTGTTTTACCTTGGAATGCTATGGAAGCAAGCCAGACTTTAAAAGTGCTAAGAAACAAGTCCATCCCCTTCCCTGTAGTCCCTCATCCTCTTCCTCCCTTTCTCCTCTCCTTCCTAACCATGCTATATGTTAAGGAGTGATGTTGAAACAAGTCTTGGCGACAGCCCCTTGACAAACCCATCATATATCCTGCTGCCATTTATTTATTCTTCCAGCTGATGAGCCTTAGGAGTGTGGACTTCTACCTTTTTGGTATATTATTGATTCCTTTTGATAGCTTATGGGGGAGAAGGCTGATGGCATCACAAGCAAGGGTTTTTAGGGCCATTAACATCTCAAAAGAAAGGGTTTCTAAGAGGGGAGATCAATAACAGAGGTAGCAGTCTATTTTTAAAGCAAAGCACAGGTCAAATTCTGCTTCCACTGTACTCTGCGGCACAGCTCCCAAAGCTTGTGCGAAGAGGAAGCTTGGGCCCAGGGGATGACGAAGCCAGTGATTATACAGAACATTATGCTAAAGAAAAATTAAATCAAATGCAGCTGCTTTTATATAATTCAAAGACAGAACTCACTGTTTTCTTAAATTATTTTTGGTTCCTTTTCCTCTCTCCCCTCCCTGCACATTGATTCTTTGCCTACAAAGAAAACCTTCAAAGAACATAAGTGAATCCAACCCTTTTATTTTAATTTTTGCTTTTTACCCCCTCTCCTTTCCATTTAATAAAAACAAACAAAAAAAAGACATTTCTTTTACATGACTGTTGTGAAGAAATCCTGCTTTTTATTTCCTTCAGTGATGTCTTCGTGATGTTAGGGGCTCAGAAATGCTTTAATGGGGGACAAGGTGTTGCTTTGGAAAACCACCACCATCCACTGCAGTCAAATGAGTCTTGCACTAAGTCATATCCATTCAGAAAGGTTTGTTTTCAAACCAGAATCTACATCCTAGTGGTTACTGAAGGCCATCCTGGCTAAAAAGGTATATCAGAAACTCACAGTGGCTTTGACAAAGGGTACATAAAACATGCTCAAAATTCATGTCGCTACAAAGTAGGAAAAAGTCATCATATGAACAGGACAAGAGCTTTAATGCAAACAGATGCATTGTAAAGTGTGGAGTATTTTACCTCCTCCTAGAGGAAAGTCTTTAGCTGAAAATATCTGATTTTTTCTGAGTCCTTAACATGATTCCACAGTTAAGGGCATTTTCTTCTTGCTGCTCAGGTGCTGATTCAGCAAACCTCTTAAGCCTACATGAAACCTGAGCATGCTTGCGGTTCCACTGGGTTCAACTGGGGCACAAACACATGAATAAAGCGAGATATGCAAGTGCCTTTCTGAATCAGGGCCTGATGCCTATGACAAATGCAGTTGTGAGATGCACCATCTGAAAATTTCCACTAGAAGTTTAATTTTTGCCTGATTCAGTTGATATTTGGTTCTGCAACTGTATAGAAGCAGACATTTTTAGTAAATTCTTAACAACCAGTGTTTGTGGAAATAAGTAACATCGATGTTGTAATCCTGATGACTTTTAAGGTTCATAAACCTCTTTGCCTTACTCTACACCTCTACACCAAAAAAGAGCATAAACCTCTTTGCCTTACTCTACACCTCTTAAAAAAGAGCAAGAGCAGTCACATAAGCAAATTCACCAAAGATCTGGAAGAAAAACATCTCTGATGTAACTGTGCTATTTTTAATTGCTTGTGGGATGTTTAGAGCAATTCTGAGAGCATCTGAACTCATGACCAAGTAGATAATTTTACCCATACTGAGATCCAAAATTTAGCACATGTATTTTTAAGAATCCAATTCTTTTATTTTGGTCTGGAGAGAGAAAACTGCCAAGGGGAAAAAAAACGAAGAAGAAAGAAAGAGTGAGAATCAACTTTTTCTGTTTAACTGTTAGAGAAATCACACACTGCCAGGTGTATATGTTTATTTTTCACATGCAAAGCACTTTGTCCTAGAAGAGATGCTCGTGAAAGCTTCCCAATTCAGTAATTTAACAGATGAGATCTTTTCTTGATGGCAGTCAGTGAATTACAGGCCTCTTCCTCTATTCTGCCACTGTGTTTCTTATTCTGTTTATCTTTGTGCCCACACAGTATATCAGTATAAATTTATATGTGTGTATGAATATTCTATACATATAGCCTATCTTTATTATGCAGATGATAGCAGCGTTAAGCTTGCTGCACAGGGCGTCTTTTTCATATTTCAAAAGAATGCTAGGCAAGGAGATCTATTCTTGAAGCCCACATTATTAGAATAAGAATGAACTATTTTCATAGCAATGCAGTAGGGAAAAAACAATAAAACTCAGAACAATAAACTCAGGGCCTTTTTTATGAGATGAGGCAAAACAAAACATGATGCTGAAAATCTTTAGAACAACCTCAGCTCTCAGGAATAGAGTTACTGGGATTGATTCTAGTGGACGTTGCCCCTGCCCATGGCAAGGGGTTGGAACTGGATGAGCTTTAAGGTCCCTCCCAACCCAAACCATTCTGTGATGCTATGATTCACCACTGTCCTGTGCTCCACACAGTCAGAGAGTGAAGTGGGTGGAAATCACAACCATCCTCCACCCCAGCACAGGTTTATGCTCCCACCTTGCTTGGTGCAAATGGGCCCAAAGACAAGGCAGTGGAAACAAATAACTATGGTTCTGTGCAGACCAGCAGATTATCTTTTTTTGGTTTTTATATGTCTTTCTGCTGTTCTCCTGTGGTTTTAAATTGATGCCAGCACTGCTATTATTAATGAATTAAAACCAACACATTCATACTATGGGTTCAGTTTTCTGTTTTCTACTCCACATGGAAAATCCAAACTTATTAAACAAGTTCTGATATTTGTGAAACTACTGAAATCTGTTTCTGGAGATTTTCAGTGCTGATTTCCCACAGGTTGGACATTCAATAACACCTATGTCTTCCGTGACCTCCTTGGCACCATGTACTGAGGCCTTCTCCTCAGTCCAGACTAATCAGGGTTTTCTTATTATCCAGCTGTCTACTTTTAAAGAATTCCTCAGGATTCAACATATTCTGAACTTTTACTCTTTTGACGAATTCTGTTTAAATCCATCAATCAGTAAGTTTAAGGAACAACAGGTAGCCAAAACCTCTACGGGTGCAATGGACACCAAACAGACAATCAGACAATCAGTGTGATTGCCTCAGATTCGTTTTTTTTACAAAACCAGTGTTTCAATGATTTTTTTGCACACAAATCAATTTTTGACCTTTTTATTATAATCCTCAAAGGTGGGGGTTCACTTGACTTGGCCCTAGCTGCCTAATAGCCAACTATTTGGAAGCTGTCATCTAGGATGAAGATGCATGGAGAGAAGGTATAAATACCACCTAGTCCTGAAACAGATAACTCAAGCAGACACCACGACTTGACACTCTGGAGTAGTTCTGTTCCCTTCCATTTCCTACTAAGGAGACACTTAAGTCTGGTTTACCAAAAATGTCTAAGTTTTAGATGAGAGTGGTTAGGTGGGGTTTTTCTGGGTCCTGAAGAATACTGTAGGAAATCACCATGAGTCACAGCAAGGATATTCTGTATCTCCTGCAGTACAGATCTGATGGCTCTTTTGAGCTGACTTTTCAAGAATTTGGTGGTGCCTTGCACTTTGGCTAGCATAAACAGTGGTACTCGGTGACCCCAGAATCAAATCCACTAGCACCTTTGAGATCCCTACTATATGCCAAGCTCTTTACTAAGCTGAATGAGGACTAAACTGTTTCATAACTTCCATATGACTTGACTTAAACTGTGATGTGCAGTACACCTCCAAGTTACAACATAAAGCAAAGTGCCTTGAATCAAATTATCAACTACCAGTTGCTGGGTTTGCTCATTTAGTCTGCAACTAGGCACAAGCACAAGGTGTTTCATTAGAGCTTTGAAGTGGCTAATATGTCCCGTAGTGTCTTGCTTTTGAGGTCTTGGAAAAGTTAAGACAAGATTATGATAAGTTCTTGTGGATGAAATGAAATAGAAATTACAGCAGAGCTCCCTAGACCTAGATTTTGAGGACATTCAATCAAGTGCTACTCACACGCATTTCAGAGGCAGACAGTTAGTCAGTCTAAGATAGGGTTGCTTTTGGAGGGAGGTTGTTGTTGGGTTGTCAGCAACATAATAAACATATCTCTAAGAAATTTCCAAGATAGAGAGGAGTCCTGCAATGCCTGGTACTTTCTGAGGGCTGGGTCCTCAATTTGCCATGAGGCGTGTCAACCCACACCTATTGAAGCATATCTGGCTTCGGATTAAACTCACCAATGTGCACAGAAAATGCTGCACAAAATTTTCCTTTGGTTCTTGTGAACTATGCACAATCAAACCTCAGAAAATCCAAAAAATCAAGGGATTGCAAACTGTGGTGTTGAGGAGAGCAGGCTTTGATTTTGATTGCACTTACAAAAAGCAAAAAGAGAGATGGAAAACTGTCCTCCTTATTTTTTGTGGTGAGGTTGTTTTTTTTTCATTAAAAGTAAAGTATCTCTGTAATTAATTAAAAATGCAATTCCAGTTTGTGAATGATAATGTGCAGAAAAGAGCTGCTGAGAAAGGATTTTAAAAGCTTCACTACTGTAAATCATTGCAATGTAAGGCTTATTTCTACATAGATACTATATCCCCAAATACCTTTGAAATTCTGCAGTAAGTGAGAGGAATATAAAATGAAGGGTATGAGACACTGTAAGCAAACTGCTTCTTAACATCTCTATCAAGGCATCTCTACATCTTTATCATTTTAACTTGGAGAGTTAAAAATGCAAACAAAACCTTTAACTCTAAGACCAATTGCAAGCACAGACAGACTGGCTTTAGGAAGAGCATTCTGTCTTGTCAAGCTCACCTTATCATCATGGAAGAATAAACAGCGTAATTATTCTCACCTTTTTGTTTGTTTTCTAATTGGATCATTCATTACTTTCAGGAAATTCAAATCAACATCAGATTTATAGCGCAAGGCTGCTGAAATACTGCTTTGGTTATAGAAATGTCAAAGCTGGCAGGTAAGCTGTCTTATTGCCTCAGGAGTCTTTTGCATTAGCAGAAATTATGGAAAAGGCCTTTAGAACTGAGGAAGTTTAACAATTTGTTTCTGTGTTATGCATGGTTAAAAACTCTGCTCTTTTACTGATATTTGAGCTCCATTTATCAGCCTATGGTTTGTAATGTGTGTGCTTGAATCGAATATACAAAGGATGGGGTTGTAACTGTTCTGTTTTGCAGAATGCATTCTACTTCTAGGTTGGCCACCACAGGTTTTTGAGTGACTGTTAACATGATCTTTTCTGGTTAGTTACCAAATATGTACCAATGTTAAGCAGGAACGATTCTGAAATGGCTTCTATGTAAGCTTTTTGAGTGCTCAGAGTGTATTTATCTTATTTACCACTGAATAAAGGCTGTGCTCTCTGCTGCTCAGCAATGTATGTTTCTGCTGTTCCTTTCACCAAAAATGCAAGACCTAAAACATAATTATCTCAAACATGTGCATTCAGAAATTCTGTTTAACTTGCCTATCTTATGATTTTGAAGAAGTTTACTCACAGATTCATAACTTTATTTATGAGTCAAATTGATGCCATTGGTTAGCATGTAGTACCTCTTCCAGCCATACTTGTACAGCTGCAATGCATTCTGTGTGTGCTAAAGGGACTGATTTTCTATGTTCAGCAAAAAAGCTTGGACAACAAGAAGTTTGGCAATTGATCTAAATCTCACTGAAGTCACTGGAAAAAAACAGAGTTGAAATCAACCATCACCCTAATAACCTGTCATGACACAAAAAAAAGGCTTGACACAACTCATGATGTTCTTACGCATAAGAAAGTCCCATTGACACAAAGTGTGACAGTGCATGGAAGTGGCTTTCCATTTGACAAGCTTTATCTCCACCTGTTGTGGGGGATGAAGACTGTGTATGCACATGTACACTGCACTATTCTCCTGGGTGCCCTTTACAACCAAAGATGGGAAATGGGTGCTTCATTTGGAAGTTCATTTTTAAAAGGCAAGATTTGGAAGAACCCGTTTACCTTCATAGTCCATACTAGAAGAGCAATTTGGGAGTTGGTATCCATAGGGGGATGGCCAGAAGATACTCCCATTAGTCCTCAAATATCCTCTGAAACAAAGTAGTGTTACATAGGAGGGACAAAGAAGAATTGCAGCAAGATTATGGGAAGATAGAAATGAAAGGTAAATCAGGAAGATCAGAACTTATTCTTTCTCTTCCTTTCTTCATGCATATATATGTAGTTCTTAATGGGTGTGAAGTTTTACAGGATAACAAGCAGAGGAACTAAAAATCCTTAGATATAAGGAGGAAATTCTTTCCTGTGAGGGTGGTGAGGCACTGGAATGGGTTGCCCAGGGAAGTTGTGAATGCTCCATCCCTGGCGGTGTTCATGACCAGGTTGGATGAAGCCTTGGCTGATATGGTTTAGGGTGAGGTGTCCCTGCTCATGGCAGGGGGGCTGGAACTGGATGATCTTAAGGTCCTTTCCAACCCTAACAATTCCGTTCCATTCCATTCTAGTCTAGTCTAGTCTAGTCTAGTCTAGTCTAGTCTGAATGAAAGCAGCAGTTCATGCATATACTTCTCCTTAGAGCCTTTATTGCAACTATGCATTTTTAAATAGTGAATGAAAATGTAATCCAATCCTTGCATATAAATATTATTCAAACTTGCAATTTTTGCCTTTCTCAAAACAAGACCAAGTATTGTTCAGAAAATCTTTCAAAGGGGAATAGGTTTATGAAAAATTTTACAGTTTCATTGAACTTAAGAAAAAACCTTTGTCTGATCCAAGTCAATTCTCACTTCTGAAAACTTTAAGAAATAAGTTATAATTCTTTATTTTTTATGTGAAAATATTTTATGTAGGGTAATGTGAAAACATTTCTCAGGCAAAATACCTTACCAGCCCAAGATAAACAGGGACATTTGTAGCTGAAATATTAAAAGTTATTAGGCATTAGGAATGGGAAGGTTATTAGTGCGTTTCACTCAAAAAAAAATCCACACCAAAGCATCAATGATAATAATAATAAAAAAGAAAACAAAAGCAAACAACTGTAGAAAAGGACATAAAAAATAGGTTAAAACGAAGCAAACGAATTAATATTAGCCATGGGGGGCAGGGTGTTTAGAGGAAATTCAAACAAAAATGGAGAGTTTGTCATATATTTACCCATATAGTAATGAAAGACAAGCTGATTAGAGAAAGCATAGAATAAACCATGGGGCAGCATCCCAAAAGCCAGTACTTTCATGTGCCAAGATCAAATGCTTCAATACTGTCTGTAAGTATACTGATGATTTTGAAACAAAGCATGGAAACAGAACTACCCCTGAGTATCTGGACATCGTTGCAAGAGTATTACAAATTATTTCTGAAGCCCCAAACCTCTGTTGCTGCAAACACAAATACAGCAGTAAATGTATATAAACAAATTGATGTCTCTTTAAATAACAGGATTTGTGAGTTTATGGTTTTCCTGTGTTGCTTTGACAGATCGAGGCCAGAGTTTTCAGTCTTGGCCAGGAAACAACATCTAGGATACATCTTAGCACTGATGTGATTCATTGAGGCTTTACGTCACATTTAGATCCATGATAAGAAATCCCCCTGAATGTAACAAGAATGAGGATTGCTTCTTTGCTTCAGCTTTCATTCAATTACTTGTCTAAATGACAACTAAGAACCCTGAGCACAGGTGGGACCTGCTGCAGTTTAGTTATTAAAGCCAAAGATTAGTAGTCACCATCATTTTAATCCTCTTTTCTTTTTGGTTCACACTAACCTTAGGCAAAACGTACTCTCCCTCCTTTATTCACCTGCAAAACAACAGGTTGTAATAATTCTGAGCAGCCTCCAGGTTGCAGCCTCGTAATTTCTTTGTCTTTCTTTTCTATTTAAGTGTAATAAATACCTTAGAAATGCTTTCAGATGATAACTGAAAAGCACAATAGCACCTAGTATGATCACCATAATGACCTGCAGAGCTTTGCCTATCAACTGAACAAGCCCTTGATGACAAAGAAAGCTTGTATAATACAATCTCGGACTCGGTGTAAGCTGGTGGCGTTCACCGATAGCTACTCTTGGAAGTCAGTTTATCCCAAGTGAGGATGTGACCCAAATCTTTTTCTTCCTGGAAATGTCAGCCCATGGTGAATCTTTAATAGCCCCATGTGGCTGTTCTGTTTATTTAACAGCTGCATACAACAGAGCACAAAAATCAGCATCACTGGCCTGAGCTGCAATCACTCCCCTTTCCAGCACAACCCAAAGGGTGGGTATCTCATTAAGATAGGATTGCATTTTGCTGGGCCACAGTATGGGTTAGGGTTAGGTTGAGCCCACACGGTGGTCAGTTCATGCTCTGAAATGCTAAAATAACCAGAAAAAGATTTGTGGCTTGCATCTGGCGACCATGCTCTTTCCCAATGCAAATCAAACCACACAAAGTGCAAAGGCCCTTCTGGTCCACCTCATTAGAGGAAGGAAAAACCCACTTTTTACCCACATTGGAATACAATGAAATATTCAAATTTCATTTTAAAAAACGCAGAGTTTTTCACAGAATTTCTTTTCACCCTTTTCAAAGTATTCCTTTAAATAGATCTTTCCTTTTCTGCAGACTTTTCCCCTGTATAATACTTTTATTCACTATCTTTTTCCATACACACCTTTTGTCCTAAGCAGAGAGAAAGCACTTATTAAACAAAGCACACTTGGTCTTAATTCACCTAAGGTCTCGCTCTCTTTCCTCATTAAAAGCTAAGTTAAACATTATTATTAAAGCATTTTCTTAATGTTTTTGAGCTTACCTTAATTTTTCTTTTTCCCTCCACTAATGGGAAATGCTGTTACTCATTCACAGTCCAACTGCCTAATAGAAACTAGCTTCTGAAAATTAAAGTGCTAGCATGTAAATTCTTGTACGACATGCCCCTATCTGAAGATTAATTTGTGCAATTCATGACAGATGAGATGCATTATTATCTGCAAACTTATCACCTCTCTTACCCAAGTTTCAACTCAGGCTGATCTTTGTTAAGACTTAATGAGAACAAATGCAGTTCTTAAGAACAATGGAAAAAAGGTGAAAAATGCAATACAGTATGTTTAAATCCTTTTTAGAGATCTCATCTGTAGGTGTTAGTGTAGTTATGAATCATTTTATAACCAAACTTGAAACAAAACAAAACAAATAAAAAAATCATAAAAGACACCTGTTCTTAGAAAACTAACAGTGTGTCAAAATGTTTCCTACCTTATCACTGAAGAGGGGAAAAATGGAGCTTCAAAGGGTTTGAAATTGTAATCTTATAATTAGGGAACAGAGAGTCAAGCAAACAATCACTGACATTTGGAGGGGGGTTATTTTCAATTTAAAGAAAATAGATCTCTTTTGTGACTGAAATCTGGCCTCACATGCACTGATAAATGCCATCACAGTCATCTTTATTTCAGTGGTATATCAAACTAGGCTTGAGCTTCTCTTGCTAAGCACTGTAGCAGGGTGATACTTTCTTCTCTCAAAGTACTTCTCTGATTTGGGGTACAGCAAAACCTCCAGTTTCTATATCTCTTTAACCCAACTGTCTTGACCACAGAAGTGAAGGATAGCTAAAATGAGCAAAAGCTTAAAGCAAAGAGCAGAAGGAATCTGCACACTGCTCAGTGGGGGTGTTGAGGACAGATCGAGGGCTCACTGGGAAAAAAAACCCAAAAAACAAAAACTAAAACTGGAGCCTTTCCATAGGCTGGCTTCAGGGAGCTTTAGAGAAAGCCCTCAAACAACTCTGCTACTTAGTTCTGCTTTAATTCTTGTCTTAATGTGAAGAATCCCTCTGTAGCTTACAAACAGCACTGCCAAGGGCAACAGTTCTTGTTTAATATTACAAGGGAGTGAAAGGGCTGGGTGAGGAAGAGAAGCGTAAAAGTTCTCAAAGGCTCTCGCAATGTCTTTTCCTTCCTGTGCTGTGTATTAACTAGCTTTGCTTAGATTAAAACCTCCAGCTTCTGAAAGACACCCACAACTGACACCTATCCCGCCAGGCTGAAACCCATTTGAAAATCATGCTGCACTGTGGGTTTTTTAGAGTCACGCAGTGATCGGGGCGGAATAGATTTAAGACAAGGTTATTTACATGAGAAAAATTTGATTGCTTATATAGCAGCAAAACGCTGTTATATGCCATTAAATGATAAGGGCTGAATGCGGCACAAGGATATCTGTTCATTTCATAACACTGAACACATTTTTTATCCTTCTGACATTACAGTGATTTAACTTTGCAAAGTTATACTCAGACCCCACTAGTTTCAAATGCTTTTGTACATGCTTATAGAATTTATACTATGTTATCCAGTCTCAAAATAACTGTCAAGCCCTCCTGCTTTAAAGAAGACACAGTATATTTCCTTGAAATGCTGTATATGAAGCACTAGAGCATGGAGACTGTTAAAGCATTTAAAAACAATAATGTGGACCATTATTGCCTTTCATGGTATAATCATCATGTATCAAAATCTCATTCAGCAAACTTCATTTCAAAAGAGATGCTGCGCAGCACAGGATTGAGGCTTTAGCTTGTTTGGGCAGGGGGGAGTTTGAAGCCTTTTCCTCCTTCTTTTCTTCATATTTAATGTCTAGGGACATGAGTAATGTCCCTGGATATCAGAAAAATGAACACTGCATTCAACCCTGGTTTGGCCTGGTTGAGTAGGAAAATGCGATGCTGAATCCTAAAAGGCAGCGTTGTGTTCATAATCTACTTAGTAACCCTCAGGCTGCGATTCAGCTCGCTTGGGTCTCGGCAATCACTGAGTCACCTTGATCAGGATCCTGGTTGCTGATGGCTCCCCCTGTAGTCAATGGGGGAAGATAAGCTCTCAGGGACTGGCTCTGAAGGGGTGACATCAGTGATATGGAAGAACCCATGCCCAAGAGGCATGTCGCTCTGAACCAACCCTTGGACACAAAATTTATTGAGTGAAATGGATTTTGGTAGAAAAATCCTTCCTTCTACCTCCCTTTTTTAATGAGGAAATATGTTTGTTTTCAAAGGGCAAAACAGAGAAATAGTTGTTGTGCAGTGAGCAAAGACTGAGGAAATGAAGCAGATGTACTTCAGAGAGCTCTTTTATGGCAGGAAAGGGAAATGGGTTTAAGATCATACAGCAGTACAGAAGGTTTGCTCACCTTGCACTTCAAAGGTTCAGCCATCTAATCTTCTGTTCCCTGCAGGATCCTTGTAGGATGGATCATTGGGTTATGCCATTTGCTTGACTGTGTTTGCTTGATTATGCCTTCCTTACACGAGACTACGCTGTCTAACACCAGCCATGGTCTGCAACCCACTTTCTGTACTACTCTGTGCCAAGTTTTCTTAAGATGGCATAACTATAACCCACAGTACAAAGCACAGGAAACTTCTAAGACAGCCTGAGCTAAAACCAAATAAAAATAAAACAAGTACATTAATATCAGACCTTTTTGCTTTGACTGTAAAATGCTATTGCCAAGAGTGCGGTAGGTCAATAAAGATTTGAATATAGCCTTCAAATACCACTTTTATTAATAGCAGTTATCCCGTGAAACCCAGAGGGTTTGTAATCCTGGCCAGCAGACCAGGAGTCAAATGCTGGGGACAATTTTTTTTTTCTAGTCCTTTTTTTTTTTGTTGTACACTGACCCAAAAATTGATTTGAACTGGGTTCATTTATGTGTGGAATCCAGGAATATTAGTTTCTGGACTGTCTTCAGCCTCATTCATAAAATATCAGGAAATGTATGCAAAAGTGGTATCGTACTATTGAGGTTAACTAGCCCTGAAGATTTCTCTTCCTATCTCTCAAACATGCAAGTGTTGTTCAATCACATGGAAAACTGAGAAATTTAACAGGAGTGGCCACTGTTTATCTTGGTTTTGTGAAGAAGTCTGATATGAGATAACAAACACTTCACACCTGCGGGTGATCCCAGCAAAAGATCGTCAACTGGTCACATCCTCCAATGAACCCATCTGCAAAACGCATCTGTCTTGGATGTCGATGTGAGACTGCAACTTAGTACAGCGGCAGGCTCATGAAATGCAAAAGTATGGGTGCAGGTGTCCCTGAAAACCTCTGTGCTTTTGTCACGTCAGGATTAGGACACTTCACACACCTTTGGGTTTATCTCAGCAAGGCTTATATAATATTAAGAACTTGTGATATTTTGGGTATTCAGCTGAACTCTGGAAGGCAATGTGTGGATGGCACTTCTTAGCTGAAGAGGAAAATAATGGGAAACAACAATATTGTTGATGAGAAATCACATATTCCTGTGCAGGCCTTAAAGGCTTGATTTTCCTGGACATATGGTGAACATAAACCATAATTAATAACAGATCACTGATACTTCATGGAGAGATTTCTGTGTTCTGCCAGGGTTGGGACATACACGCATGCTTGGATAACAATATAGAAACATAGAATCATAGAAAAGTTAGAGTTGAAAAACTCCATTTTTAAAGTTCTTCCATTTTGAAAAGCTCTAAGATACTTTTCCCATTGCTTATTGAGTGATTAAAGAAAGTGATTAAAGAATCTGGAAGAGTATTTTGAACCTTACTGAACGTGTCAACTATACTGACTAATCTAAGATACAAGAAGAGCCTCAAAGGATCAGGTGGGAGAAAAAAAGAGACAATCATCTTTTTTTTTGCATGTACAGATGCTGACAAAGAGAGAAGGTTTTGTCAACTGCAGCTTTACATGGTTTACTGAAATCTAGAACACCATCAAGTTTGCCAACCTCTATTTTTCCTATGTAATGACTACACTGCATTTGGGGAAGGAAAAAAGAGAGATAAACAGATACAATAGGTCTTTTCCATCTCTCTAAATAGTCTGTTTGAAGTCATGCACAGTCACATGCAATGTCATTTCAATAATGGCAGCTTTTCTATCAAAATCACTACCCTCATCGCTGTTGACCGCAAGCGCAGCAGTATGTGGTAGCCTTGTGTTAAATACTGATAATCTACTAGGTTGCCTTCTCATTTCCAGGGTGCATCCTCTGTTAGGCAAACAAGGCAACATCAAAATGATTAATACAAAAACGTTTTGCAGGGACCTTAACAAGGAAGGGGTTTGCATATTGGTTAGAAACGTTCATGGCAGAATCAAGCTGAGCACAAGTCACTAGCCATGGTTAAGGAGCAGCACACTGGGTTCTGCCAGGGAGCAGTGCCAGGGTAGTGGAGTGTGCACAGTAAATTGTTAAAGACATTTTGGGAAATGTAAAAGAAAAAGACTTGATTCTGCCCCATGTACCACCAGGCCAATTAACCAGAGACTGCTTGACAAGTCACGAAAAACAGATCCTGTGACATGGAGAGGGAAAAAAAAACATAAAATAATCACAATCTGTCATTGTGCCAAGTCAATCAGAATTTGTAGGCTGGATCCTGAAAATCGCTTGGCTATATATTAAATAAAAAAAAAGGATAAAACTGTGGACTCTACCAGTATGCAAATTCACTGGTCGAAAATGATAAAAATAGGTAAATCATATGAATATAAGTTGTGGTATTCAAACATATGACTCACATATGGCTGAAATATGATAGTCTGTAAATCATAAACATTAACATGTATTAAGGTACATAAGGAATTCTTTCATATTTGTCAGACATCAAAAGAATGCGTTAAAATGAGCTGCTGTTATTGGACCTATAGCTTCTGAAAATTGCCAATGTTAAGAATTTTGATCAACATATCTGCCTCCCGTGCAAAATAAATGTATTCCTCTCCTAGTTTTGCACAAAATCATAAAAGATGGTAGTTTTATACTGATTTACTTATTAGCAATCTGTATTTATCCTAAAAAAAAAACAAAAAAAAAAACCCAAAAGTTGAAATATCAAGCACTGAGAAGCTAGAAATTCTAGCGTTTCAGGTTGAATTTTCAGAATTAACTCCATCTCTGAATTCAGTTTCCCTTTTCACCTCCTGTTACTGTTTGTCAGTTAATACAAGAATAATATGACCAATAATACCTTTTAAAATTCCTGTCATGCTTCCTATTCAAATTGCTGTCATCTTAAGGTTTCTCAGACTATGGGAAGTATTGAAACGTTTGGGATGCAGTTGTTAGGTTTCTCCTAAATTGGATGCAAATGTGAAGTTCAGGCATATATGACTTTAGACCTAGTTGACTGGTTTCCTTCAGACTCTATTTCTTTTGTAGATCTCCCTGAGACTCAAGGAAAATTGTTTCAGCAATTCCAGTCTTCCATCTGCTCAAATTTGTCAAGATATAGATTAAACTGAGATTAAGTTAATAAAAGAACCTCTGGGGAAAATAAAAATAATAAAAAAAAAAAAGGAAATAAAAATTCTTTTTTGTATATTTGAATAAAATTGTCTAGGAAAAGTACCTATGTTTTCCATATTTCTTTAGTGTTTTCTTACACATTTTGCTAAATTATTAGGTTAATAGTTGAAAAGCAAAGAATGGTCCCCAATTTTAAAACAGCTGAACACATTCTCAGCTTTCTGCATACACTTCAGCAACTTGAAGCCTTCAAAAGAAACAGGACTACTCCCTAATATAAATGCATCTATGTACCTAGGCATGTGCGCAGGTCTGTGTTTCAAGTTTTGATAGTTAATCATTTTTATTTGTCCTAATTACATTTTTAATTGAGACAGAATAGAAAAAGACGTGTTAGGTTCACTGTTGAATAATTTACACTCAATAATCTTAACTTAAAAAAAGGAAAAAAGAAAACCCCAAACATTCATCTTTCAGTTGAATCCAAGCATGGATAGTTCCAGCCCCTCAAATTTATTTTGAGGAAGTTATGAGTGTCTGAAAAGAAAGGGGAGGGAATAGGCTG
The DNA here is from genome assembly GCF_034315485.1 of Pezoporus occidentalis. Classification (NCBI taxonomy): domain Eukaryota; kingdom Metazoa; phylum Chordata; class Aves; order Psittaciformes; family Psittacidae; genus Pezoporus; species Pezoporus occidentalis. Next base: position 1,296,419 of record NW_026913168.1, read on the forward strand.
GAACTGACTCATGAATGCCACATTGTGTAGCTAAATCCTGTTTCCCTATGTTATTACAGAATGTTGCTCCTTCTCTGCAGATTAACAAATAAAGAAAAGTCTATACTAGAAAGATTCCAGTCTTTCCAAACTATGTATTATACACACTGCTTATGATTGCTTTGATCTTTTCAATTTCAGTATTGTAAGTCTATTAAAGGTTTAGTATACTAAGAATCAGGAGCTAATCTTACATTAAAGTATTTTGACTCACAATAGTGTAAAGTGTTGATACAACCATATACGTAATTTATTTAGATGCCATGCAAAGACCTCTGAAATGGTGATCTCACTTTCAATAACTAGACAGAACATACCTGAGTCTGAGAGCTTCCTTCTATGAGGTAGCCAGAAAGGTTTTGACCTGGGATATGGGCAACCTCAGATAACTGAACTTCACTGAAATGTCCATGTCCATCACTGTAACTACAGTTAGCTTGGCCTTTTACCTAGGGACAGAAACAAAACCAAAACAAGCAAACATCAAAATAATCCAAACACACACACAAAACCCCCCAAAAAAACCAAACAAGCAAAGCTAACATTTGGAGTGGCTAATGTTATATTCTTTCTAAAACAAACCTGGTTTCTTTGTAGTCAAGAAGTATGCTATCACAAGAGTAATGATAACTCTTTGGTGCTCTTTCTACAGTTCTTGCAAGGGATAAATTGACTCTTTTGTAATATGCCAGATGAAAATATCTCAGTCCAGGGACTGCCAAAATATGCCTGAGATGCACTAAAATGAGTGAAGAAGTCACAAAGCTATATAATTCACTGTGAGGGTAGTTCTGCTGCTCAAGTCCTGATGTCAGTCATTCATGTTAACTAAACAGTGAATATTCCTTGGAGAGTGTGTGGTTTGCTTTCCTCTAATGAATGGGCAACCTGAGTGTTTTATGGCTTCTAGTCCCAGGATTTGGGACCCAGAAAATTTTGATCTCACAGAATGTTGAGCAGTCTAGTTTGGATCCTATATTGACCTAAAATGCACATGTAAGTGCCTTGTTGGTCATTGCCAGATTAGCCAGCCCCTTCCAGGACCAAACCTTTGGTGTAATCTGAAGAAGAGGTAAAAACTTGCTCCTTTGCTTTTGCATGTATCAGATTCTAAACTAAACAGCTAATATGCAAATTGTTAATTACACCAGCTAAATTTCTCCTTCATTCCTCTGGTGAGTTGTATTTATTACTGTGATAAAAAAAGCCGTGACAGTGATAAAAACCAAAGAGAGGTTTTAGGCTTCCTTGCACAGCTACAAACATCTGTATAGATGTAGAAGTCAAAGCCATCATAAAGAGCAATTGGTTTTGCTCCTTCCTATGCAGCAGTAGTACTGAGAGAAACCCTAGATGAATTAACACATCCTTAAGCTTTTAATTCCCTTCAGCTTCGTTTCACTGAGCAGCACATAGGCAAGGACTTTTGAAAAATGCTTGAAAATTTCATGGTGTAATTGTAAATATTTTGCCTTTGTGTATTATATTCTAATGTATATATCTGATAAAAATTCAATTTTCCAAGACTGCTTTCTTTTAATTTTTAATATTTAATACATTAATAAAGTCTTAGTTGTTGGGTTGGTTTGTTTGTTTTTTCAGTTTTAAATATATCATATATTCTATGGTCCTTCGTAAAACTTTTTATGATAGCCTGTTATGTGAGAAACACATGGTAAATCATCACTGTGTATAAAGAAGCAAGTTTCACCATTATCAGTTTCATGTGTTTATAAGACTGATAATCTGTACATATGATACAGGGTCTGCATATTTCTGAAATTCAGGTACTACAGGTTTTGATCAAAAAATAACATCATTACTAATTGATCATGACTTATGTTTTACAGATTTTCAGTTCCAAATCATGCAGGACAAACGACTATTTTGCATTTCGCCAGACTAAATAGGACCCTCATCCATTATTTGGCTTTGTTGGTACTGTTTCAGTATCATAAATAAATAAATAAATAAATAACAACTTAATGAACTTCTGAAGGGTAGAAATGGCATGTAAGGAGTTGTTTTCCAGCTATGAAAATGATAATGACTGAAGTATTGCTTTGAACCCAATCCTGAAATCCTCAGTCAAAACAAATATTGATCGATGTGATGATGTTGTGCTGAAGCAACTTATTCATTTATTTCATGCCAAGTGCTGCATAATTTTGCTGTTGGTCAAATTAAAAACACAGAATTCACTTTATCAATATCTATTATTCACTTGATTCTAAACAACAGTGTCTGAGCATCACACACAAAGAAAAATCTTAAGAGAAATCATAGAATCATAGAATAGTTAGGGTTGGAAAGGACCTTAAGATCATCAAGTTCCAACCCCTCTGCCACCTCACACTAAACCATATCACCCAAGGCCTCGTCCAACCTGGTCTTGAACACTGCCAGGGATGGAGCATTCACAGCCTCCCTGGGCAACCCATTCCAGTACCTCACCACCCTAACAGGAAAGAATTTCCTCCTAATCATGCAGAGACAGAGCTGCGTAATATACATTAGCTTCAAATTGAGAATGTATCTGTATAGATTTTAAAATTAGCTTTTCCAAAGAGCTAAAAAAAAAAGGCAGAGATTATGTGTTTAGGAGGTCTGGAAGGTTCTTGCTAGAAAGAAAGTGAGGTTACTAGATTCAAGAAGAAGGTGCTGAAGGAATGACTTTATAGGAAGGAGGAAACAGTAGTAGAGGGACTACTTTACTTTAGTATTGTTATGAAATAGCAGAAGCATTTATGTAGCAGTAAAATCTCCTTCCTCCAGCTGCTGCATATGCAAACTGCAGGTCCTTCAAAGGTCTCAATGAGACAAAGGCATGGTACCCTGTTACAGTTGATACCATAAACTAATATAATTTTATGGAAAATTATTGGAAAATAAAGAGCTGGTTTTGAGAACAGAAGTATTTCATTGTTATGTGTTTCTAATCTACAAAGTTTTGGAAAGGTCAATTTTCCACTTTCTGCTTGGTATTTACAGTTGGTGATATTTTCATATCTTTTCTCAACATTCCACATTATTGAATGAGTATCTTCAGCCAAACCTTTTTAGATGTCTTCCTTATGACCAAAAATGTATTTTATATTTAACACAACAAAAGTTGAATAGTCGAAATCCAATTTAAAAATACGCAAGAAAAGAATCCTTAGTTAAAATGTGATTAAAATTTGCCAGAGTTTAAAAAGAAAGAAGTAACTATGTAGACACCTCAAGAGAAAAACCTTGTGATTAGTCTGTTCTTATACCTAGGGCTGTTGCAGAGCTGAGGCAGTCTTACACCACATGTGAAGATGCCAATACTCTGTTGTATTTGGGTGACGTGGAGCCTTTGAAGATTTGTCTGTGAATAGAGAAATTTTTCAGCTTTTCTTTCTTCAGAAGGAATAAACCCCAAGGTTCAACCCATTCTGGTGAGACCGCACCTTGAATACTGTGTTGAGTTTCGGGGCCCTCACTCCAAGAAAGACATTGAGGTGTTGTGGTGCGTCCAAAGAAAGGCAACAATGTGGGTAAAGGGCCTGGAGCACAAGTCCTGTGAGGAGCCTCTGAGCAAACTGGAGTTGTTTAGCCTAGAGAAAAGGAGGATCAGAGGAGACTGTATTGCTCTCAACAACTACCTGAAATGAGGTTGTAGCGAGGTGGGGTCGGTCTTTTCTCCCAAATAACAAGTGATAGGACAAGAGGAAATGGCCTTAAACTGCACCATGGGAGGTTTAGGTTGGATATTAGGAAAAATTTCTTCCCTGAAGGGGCTGTCATGCATTGTACAGGCTGCCCAGGGAAATGGTTGAATCCCTGAAGGTATTTAAAAGACATGTAGATGTGGTACTTAGGGACATGGTTTAGTGGTGCTCTCAGCAGCGCTAGGTTAATGGTTGGACTCAACGATCTTACAGGCCTTTTCCAAATAACCTTTCTGTGGTTCTGTGACTCTATTCCTCTGTGCTATCAAATAGTGGCCCCCCAGAATCACATAGTTTTGTGCCTTGTTTACCTATTGGCATCATCAGCCACTGGGGTAATAATTGATTAAGCCAGACTTTCAAACTTCATCTATCTTAAGGTTGTCCCACGAAATTAGCCTCTTCTGCAAAGCAGCTAAGGGAGAAGTGACTCTTTATCTTGCCTGAGACCTTTGAAATGTGTTGAAACAGCTAAGGAAAAATTACAGAGCAAGTAAAATTCAGTGAGGAAAGTATTTCTATGAAAATGTCAATAAGCAAAAAATTGACATTTCATCAGCTTCTGGCTTCTGATTTGAAAAGTGCTTTAATTTGAACAGTGACTGGAAAGGCATTAGGGTTTTTTGTTTGTTTCAGAGACATTCTGTTTTACTGAGCATCCCTGCAGAATTAGATGGAATCACTGGGATTCTTTGAATTAGGATTCAAGGTAGAAAACACTGATTCTTCATGGCCAGAAAGCACAGCAGGGTGTAATGGAGCTGGTGTTTAATTAAAGAGTTTGGTTTGGTCTTCTTAATTCTAATAAAAATTAGAATTCTGAAAAAAAAAAAGAAAGAAAGAGACAGAAGTGGAACATACCTTTGGCTCTCTAAAATCAACTTCTCTACAGACAGCATGTTGCAAAGATGCTTACCTTTTCTTCCTGAGCTTGTCTAGAACCGGAGTGGTGAAAGCACTACTGAGCAGGGTCAAGTTTCTGCTCAGCTCTGCCATATCTGCCTCTGTGCCTGAAACAGTAAATCTCACAGAAACATAGAGCTTATTTTTCTCTACAATGCACCTTATTTACTTTCTATAGCTACTATACTGATTCTGGCCCCCATACTGGATTTACCTGTTGATTGTTACTGGATTGCAGGCTTCTGTATGTGGCTCCTAGTCCCTTGCTAGATATACCAAATTATTTTTTCCTCTTTTAAAGAAAAGGAACAGTTATGGCTCTTCCTCCCAGGAGACAAACTTTCAATGCTTCCTTTATCTCTTGGATGGCTTAGGTAAACTGTAGATGACCAGTGAAATATGTTGCATATGACCACTGAAATACATTTAAATGCAGCATTCATAATACCCTGGAGAAGATGGAAACATGATCTTTAGAAGAACATAATTTTGCAGCACTGGTTGAGGTCTGACGGCTGTCTTGGTTCACTTTTCTACTCCTGACAGGAGGTAGACCTGGTATGTCATAAAAAGAAACAAGATCCCTTCCTTTGGAGGTAATTAATTCCCACATCAAAATTGAGTGAAGCTTCAGATCCTCAAGATTACTTCTGAATTCTTACAGTACAATGGCCTACTACAAAAATAGGGGCACATACACAAACTAAGATTGTAAATAACTGAAGAGGATACATCTTTAATAGTAATTTCTGCAAACGCAGTACAGATTCAAAACATTCTCTACTTCATCTAGTATGTCTGATGAGTCATTTGTTTTTAGCTTTCGGAGACTGATGTAGTTGGCATTGGAGGTGGGTTTCTGCAGTCATGCTCAGCATGTGTCTGGTGTTCTTTGCAAAAACAATGGTCCTTATAATACTGGAGGATCAGGCATCACTCCAATGAACTGTATGCGATAACAGCAGAAACAGGTTCTCTTCCAAATTTATGCTTCAGTACAGACTTACCTGTACATTCAAACAAATCTTTCTGAAATGCTTCCTAAAAAATAACAGGTTATGACCTAAAGATTCCACTCATAAAATTAAAGAGGAATAAAGCAACCCAGCTGTTGTTAACAAGTTTCAGATGCCCAGTTTGCAACTCTGCAAGACACAGGATCTTATTTACACTAATGGAGGCAGGTTTCCTAAATAAACAACATCAACAAAACTCTTCTCTGAGCTGTGATGGGTTTGTACAGTCACGTCTTTGAGTCTATGACATTTTTTTTCTTATTTGTTTGTTAGTTTTTTTCCCCAAAAAAGTTTAACTAGAGTTAAGATTCATCAAAGAACAGATACAACCCCAAAGAAGCCATCCTAGGTTATATATGAAATAAATGCTGTTATTTCAGCAGTATTTCAGTAACTACTGAATAATGTGAGTGTCATGAAACTCACACTAGAGGCAGTTTATAAATCAGATACCAACTTCTTGTTGATGGGGATATTGCCTGTGGATGTTGCTTGTGGATGTTACTTTTGAATGTTGCCTGGAAAAGACCACAAGACAAAAATCAAAATCCAAAACAGAATTCATCATGGGAAAAACAAGAGAAGCTATCCTGGTGGGGAACAAAATTATCTCTGGTTTCCGTCTGGTTACAAGAATTCCTTGCAGTTGACCTGGATTTGCAAGTACTTTTAAATAAACATACTTGCATTTTTTAATGAAAAAACTGGTGGTTGAGATATTTCTTCTTTGTCTCTTACATACTCTATTTCTCAAGTAATCAGCTGCATTATTATCGAAGTGGGTTTTTTGTGGGTCTTTTTTCATACATATATTTGGATTTGGAATATTGCTTTATGACAGTAAGATGGTATATTATTTCATAGAAAACCTCTGTGCTCCCACTACACAACACATTTTTTCACATGTTGAAATGGAAAAAGTTCTACTGTCCATCCAAAAGAGTATTAGATTCTTTTGGTAGTAATCAGACATATTCTTCCTAATTGTTCCCTAGGACAAACACTGATGAGTTTCATCCCAGTGATGTTGAAAACCTTAGGCATTTATACACATGCACTATATCCAAGTAGGTTACTCCACTGATTATGAATTGGAGCATTATCAAGCACTCATGTTTTTATAAGTCACATCTCAATGGGGTTTACACTCACAGACGTGTTTGGGAGTAGGGTGTAGATTGTGGAATAACAACAGATAATAAGTATTTCCATGAAAAACAAAGTCAATAGAATTTTTCAGCACTCAGACTTAAGCTACACAACAAACAGAGCTCTGCATACCCACTGCTTTGGTGAATGAAGATATTTCTGGTGTCTGAGTCACTTTCATGCTGTGTAATGTCTGGGGGTGGCTCACAGGCCACCGCTTCGCACTCATTGCTTGGTTCAGATCGGCACTGCCGAACCCGTTCCAGTTAGTTTCAAAATCATTCAGAATCCCAAACCTTCAAAGCCTGAACAGCGAATGAAAGTTGAACTCATTCAAGTACACGGGTGAAAGGGAAAGTTTCATGAAAATTTAGCATTTATTATTTTTCCAAGGAAAGGATGAAGCTTTCTTCTCTCCACCCCACCTAAGAACAACACGCTAAAAGACTAAATTCATTCTCCGTGCATATGTGTGCTTAACTGAATTCCCCTTTTGACCTTCACCCTTTCGACCTTTACCCTTTCTCTTGGGCACTTGTTCTCCCAAACTTGCAATACACTCTCAGTATTTTAACATTATTCATTCTTATTTAAAGCACCTTCTTGAATCTAACACAGATTTTATTAATACCAGCTCTGTTAATGGGTCACTGGTGTTTACATTCTTCCTCTGAACATTACCTGCTTAAAAGCAGCCTGAGTCACCTATCCATGATCCCTATAGGCACAAGACAGCCCCTACACACTATGATTCCTCCCAGCCTGAGAAAAATTGTCCAAAATAGATAGCCTGACATGTCTTTGGGAACGCCTGTGCTTGTGCGACAGCATTCAAATGTGTTTTCCTCAGTTAAACCATTTTAACTCTGGAATTATCATGCTGCTCTGCTTCACAAGACCATCACTCAGATTTTCACAAACTGCTTTGAAGGTGGAATGTTGTTATGACTCAGAATGTGTAATTGTGGCCTTCCTCTAATGACAATGGACACCGGTTTTGGTTGATGTGCTAAGTAGAAAGCAAAGACATAAGTAAAAAGCACAGTGTCTGTTAAGCTGTGAAAGTGTCCTCTGTTAGATGGGTAAATGCTTCTTTACCTCTGTGTAAAAGAACAAATATTTGTGCCTGAAAATAATAGAACAGTGAACTCATATGACATAGCTGCAATGAGCAATTTGTATCATCTTTAGGATTCAAGAATAAAAAGAAAATTACGCCTTTATCAAAAACGGATTTATAATCTTGGCCTTTTCCCTTTAAGACAACACTTTCCTGTTGAGAAGCCAGCCTGTTTATCCCTAGAATTACTTCTCCTTTCCAGTTGTTAAAACCTATTTTAAGCTCAAATTTAGAATTATGTCAAAGAAAGAAAAATTATTGGGAAAAGAAGTTGTAATGAAATCAGGTGATTTAAGGACAGCTGTACCCAGAGCCAGTAACAAAGTACAAGGGATGTAAGTATCTCACCTTATATAGAACCAGAGGGGGAAAATGGATTTCATATGAGAAGACTACAGAGAGAGAGAGTAAGGAAGAAAGAAACACAGTGTTATTTTAGAAGAACAACAAGAAGATTAAAAAAATACACCAAAAGTAAGTTATTTTTTCCTAATTTCTTATTTTCTTGTTAAAAGAGGGGGGCTTGTCAAAAAAAAAAAAAAAAAACCAAACAAACAAACAGCACACATCCTCTCCCCCCCCCGAAAAATACCAAACAAACCAAAACCCAAAGGCAAAAGAACCAAAGAAATCTAAAAACCTTGACCCATAGAATATCAGCCTGGTTTGTGTTGGAAGGGACCTTAAAGCCCATCCAGTTCCAACACCTGCCATGGGCAGGGACCCTTCCACTGGAGCAGCTTGCTCCAAGCCCCTGTGTGCAACCTGGCCTTGAACACTGCCAGGGATGGGGCAGCCACAGCTTCTCTGGGCACCCTGTGCCAGCGCCTCAGCACCCTCACAGGGAAGAGCTTCTGCCTTAGATCTAACCTGAATCTGTCCTCTTATATCTTAAAAATGTTGCCTTTTGCCCTGTCACTACAGGCCTTGGTAGAATGTCTCCCTCCATCATTCTTATAATCTCCTTTTATATACTGAAAAGCTACAATATGATCGCCCCCGAGCCGCCTTTTCTTCAGACTGAGCAATTGATAACAATCACAACTAACTCGGTTTTGATCAAAAAATAATGAAAACCTGAAGAGCAAAGGAAATTTAATTTAGTATTTTTGAGGGTTTCTTCACCCTTTAGGAAAATTTAAATGTCACACACATACACATACCCTCCTCCTCATTTTTATTTAAAGAAAGGTTAAGGTGCCAATATTTGCCTGTCTTTATTTCTGTATAAATGATTCATAATAATGTGTATACATAACAAAATTCAGATTATGTGGGAATGAAAATGCATGTTCTTACACAAAGGAGTGAGAAAATCAATTGTATCTGGTATCAGTGCTTGTAGACAGGAGTACAGTTAGAAACAGGTGGGTGGCTTTGTGGTAACAGCAGGGAGAAAAATAAATTCTAAGAAATAAGAGGGGGGTAGCAGCTATGTGGAAAAAAAGTGGGTTATTTTTAGACCTAAGCAATGTGTTGTGCTAATATGGATGTTGAAGACTTCAACATTGCTGTAGTGTAAAAGTTCTTAAATCCCATCTTTTTAGGCTGACTTTTAACATACATAAAAAATGGTAAAAATATAGAAGAAGACAGTATTCATTCAGGTGCAATAATTTGATTTGCTATGTAGGATTAAGTTGAATCTTATCTATTATTCTAACCATTATCTTCATATTCATGGAAAATATTGATTAAGGTCTGTGATGAACGCAGGTAGGACAAGAAATCTATTCATCACTATCCATTATTGACAGGGATGACATTCAGGTGTCCCTAGAATTGTGTATCCTTCCACACCACCTACCCCTGTTTTCCTGTCTAGCTGATTGGGCTGTGCCAACCATTCATTGCACACAGTAGAAATGCCACATGGGCAATCATCTGCTACAATAGAAACCTAAATGCAATGCTCAAAATATTTAGAAATGCCTTGGAGGGAGAGAGGGGGACACAGGAAGAAAAGAACATGAAGGAGAAATACAAGAATGTAAAGAACTTAAAGAACATGAAGAAGAAAAAGGAGAAGGAGAAAGAAGAGAGAAGAAGGAGGAGGAGAGGGAGAAGGGAAAAGAGAAGGAGAAGGAAAAAGAATCTCACTAGGTCCCATTTATAACTTTCCTCTTTTAGGACAGATGACTGATTTCCTAAGGGGACTGTGAGGGAGATGGACAGTTTTTGGCTCAGTTTAACTACGAATATTACCCAGCAAAACTGAAGGACTATTGCTACATCATATTTACAGTATGGACATGATGTGACAGCCACTCTGGGCAGACATAGAGAGGAGCTAAGGACCCTCAGTGCTGGGGAAAAGCTTTTTAAAAACATCCCCGCAAACAGGTACAGTTTGGGTTCTTGAGCCTACTCCAGACATATGCCTGCTCTAAGAGCACCCATAGTTGGTGCCTCCATGGCAAGTAGGGATTTATATTCTTCTATAGGTAATGACAACACTGAGCTGAGCTGAGAAGCCTATTTTTTTGCTGACCCCAAGTTCTGCACAGAGTACTGCACAGTCTGTATGAACCTGATTGTAAGACCCAGGCTGCGTTGACCAGTTGAGATCAAGGTAACCAGTGCACTGCGTAACACAAGGAAGTAAAAGTCTTTGATTATAGAATCATAGAATCATACAACAGTTAGGGTTGGAAAGGACCTTAAGATCATCCAGTTCTAACCCCCCTGCCGTGGCCAGGGACACCTCACACTAAACCATATCACCCAAGGCTAAGTTCCAACCTGCTCTTGGACACTGTCAGGGATGGAGCATTCACAACCTCCCTGGGCAACCCATTCCAGTGCCTCACCACCCTCACAGGAAAGAATTTCCTCCTTAGATCCAATCTAAACTTCCCCTGTTTCAGTTTGAACCCGTTACCCCTTGTCCTGTCACTACAGTCCCTAATGAAGAGTCCCTCCCCAGCATCCCTGTAGGCCCCCTTCAGATACTGGAAGGCTGCTGTGAGGTCTCCACGCATTATAGTTCCTTCAGTCATTGGTAATATCGGTATGAACTAGATGAAGGTGTTTCTGTCACCTGCCTGTGTTCTTACCACAAGACTGCAGTGTTTCTTCTTCATGTGTGGGGACACATGAACAACTTTTTCCTGTGAAATGCTATTGAGAGAGACGTGGGTGATCTAATTGACCAAGGACACTTGATTTCTTCCATTTAACCTAAGTCATATTTGGTGTTGAAGGTAAATGAGAGAGTCTTATAGAGAACTATACTATGCGACACAGTAGATGCCTAGCTTTTAGATGTCAAAGGAAAACAGAATCTTTCTGAACTGAAGTGAAAATGAGCTAATAAAGTGATTTGACCTTGAAAAAAAAAGAGCAATTATCAATTTAAGGATGTCACATCAGCTGTTTCTCACAGAGACCAGCTGTTTCTCAGAAAGACAAGGAAGACACTACTGTTTAGAAGCACACCTCAGCATTTGTCTAGGGTAATATGGATAAGGATGTTTATACATTTGCAAGAAAATTAGTTTAAAATAGGAGAGGAAATCTGGAAGGGGGAATAAGTCAAGGAATAAATACACTGGTCTACAAATATGTTTGGTAGGTGAATGCAAAAGAGAGACAATCTAAACCACAATGTTATCATGAATAAGGATGATATAAATTGTCCATTAGTACATTTAGATTAGAAATAGGGATATGATCATATATTTTATCAAGAGGCTGACCTATTTAAAGCAGGATTCACCATCCAATTCCATATGCTTATGATGCAGGCTATGCAATCTCTTTAGCTATTCATGTCTCATTATACATGACACATCCTTCTTGATTCACATTAGCCACAGAAGGCTGGTTTTTGCTGACTGCATCTTTCTCTTAAAAGACATTAAAAGGGGTGAGGGAAGTGAGAAGAAAACCCTTAACTGTAAAAGTAGGAAAAGAAAAAAAGAAGCTTAGTGCAATGTGTGCCCGTGTATGTTCATTTGCAGATGTCCCTAACACTAAACACAGTGTAAAAGGTATAGTCAGAAATGGATTAAGACATCAGGCTGGAACTGAAATTCAATTTTTTATCTGTCTCACAGTTCTTAATGGATTTGAGATTTCTGAGCTTATAAAGTACCTCAGAATATACACTGAACACCACGACAAAACTTGTAGTCGACCACCTCACCTTACGATAGCTTCATCTCAGAGCTGTGTCCTCAGGCATACGATAGAAGTAATTTTCTTGTTTTAAACACAGAACAGGTAGATGTTGGGCAAGGTCTTAGAAAGAGTTCATTTGTCAGGCTCAGGGGCTCCAGCTTGGGACAAGGTATTGAATTTCTAGGCCACAAAGACCGAGCACTTAGTCTTTGACCTAGTGACTAATCCAGTTACTCCTTGGAAGAACATCCCACCCAGAGGCATATCTTGAAAGGCAGAGTCCATGCTAATCAGTGCAATAGCATGACCTACATCCTACCGCAAAAATCCATGTATGTGAAATATCCCAGTGAGGCCTGGGGCACTCCAGAGGTTAAAATAAGAAACATATTTACTTAATAGTTAGCTAAAGCCCTAAGAAAACCTCTTATAATTATAAAAGCTCCCAACCTCTTTTCCACCCCCCTTTCTTCCTCTTTCCTCTGAAACTACAAAGAGAAAGAACACCAAAATACTGATTTAGGGCACAGAAAGACATCCAGTAAGATCTTTCGGGCTTACATGATGAGATGCCATTTACTGTCTGAAAGGTCAGTAAATGTGGTGAAAAATGAATCAAGATGCCAAAAAAGAAACCAAACTTTCAGCAGCAGAGAACAGCAGAGCACAGGATCTTGCAGGGAACGTAGGTAAGGTAAGGTTGGTAGGTAAGGTAAGGCAAGGTAATAATACCTTTACAGAGCAGGAAAGGGGTCCAAAGCCTGTTCAAAGCCTGTTCAGTTCACCCTGGTGACAGCGCCAAGGTGTATGTCTGAGCAAGGGTCAAGCAAACAAGTACTTTTTGTAGGCAAAATGCCTTTCTTTACAGGTACAACCAGCTCTGGTTCTCCTGTAGAGGGTCTTTGAATTGCATTATTTTGCTAAGATATGAGCAAGAAACAACATGAAAACATCAAAAGAGAGCTAAAACATTATTCATCTCTGTTGCCCTCATCTTCAACCATTTGTATTCCTCATTTTTCCCTCACTCCTGAAATACCCCATGCTTTTACCAGTTTTGCTATGAAAAACATCTTCTTCAGGGGACATTTAAATTAAAAAGCATCAACTTTTTAAGCGACTTTGCTGATTGTACCTTACAATTTAAACAACTCATTTTTTTTTGCCATCAGAAGACAGTAGAGAAACGTTAGAGGGAAAAAAAGTGCAGAAAACATAGAAGGAGAAGTATAATGGGCAGGCAGATGGACATTTCCTGGCAAAACCCTCTTATAGTGCAGTAGAACCGCTTACATGCTGAGCAGATGCTGAAGCATTTATCTGGACCAAGATCTGAAAGAAGTCAGGGTGTGATGAAAAACTCATTGGAGTCAGCAGGAAGTCTTCCATTGACTTCAGTGGCTATTGGTAAGCCCTAAATTTGACATACTGCAGAGCAAGAATAGACTGACATGGGTACCCATACATATCTGCAGACTTTGAGTCCATCCTATAGTTCATATGTAGAAACCTTAAGGATATTTCATCCATATTGCTCCCTTTTGCATGATACAGTATGAAAGACATCTGAACCTCTCCTCCTTCTTCCTGAGAACAAACACATTACCCTGTGATGCTAATACATCTTCTGTCATTTGACATTATTTCAGGTGACTTCTTTGCTATTCAATCATGTGAGATAGCCAGAAGATGAATGCATTTGGGGACAGCAAAGAACAATACAACAGTATTTTAATCTGTGTCCTGGATTTCTCACCTTTTTTTTTTTTTTTTCACTTTTAATTCCCCCCTTTAAAGTTTACTTGACAACTGCATTTATTTCACATTGCAGTTGTTGCAGGTTAACAATATTGTTTTATCGAGAAACATTTATCTTCAGGATGAAAGTTATCCTAATACAGGACATATCTTATCCAAGGGCAAACAGAAAGGGGAATATTTCCAGAGGGTAATGTTAATGTCCCTAATGCTATAAAAATAAATGAAATCTGATTAACAGCAGTAGGAAGAAATAAGTCATATCATATTCATAAAATACAGTTGCCTTGATTGGGAGCATTATTTTTTGGTAGTTTAAGGCATTGTATTGAAAGACGTGATGTCATTAAAACTATGAAAAACACCTTAGTGTTTTGGCATCGTAAATAGAGCTTGCAGTCTAGGAACCTGGAGAGCTTTTAAAGTCAGCTTTTATGCAGTGAGAAGGAAGTAACACACTGCACATCCCCATGCCCTCAGTTTGCTGGGAGTGACATGGAAAATGACATTGCACTGTGGGGAAAGTCAGGCTGTATGGCAACGGGAACATTGGGCACCTCTTTGTCCTGGATGTTGACTCATCAGAGGGCTCCTCCAAATGCCATTATACTTTAGAGCAGTCTCTGACAAGCTCCAAGATGTGTCTTTTAAAACCTTACTTTACACAGTTTCGGAGTAGAGTCCAAAGAAGTGAGCAGTTTTGCATGTACCCTTCAGCCTCCCCATCTCTGCAGAGTGTGCAATGGCCAAAGGTGAACACTCAGACCTGCTTATGACATGCTTGTCATTAAATCAGGGCAATCTTCTAGCCAGAGACAGTCATCTAAGATGTGAAGCCTGCCAGGGGCAGCAGGTTTGTCAGGAGAGGTGCCACCTTGGCAGGAGAGCCCAAAGGCTGTTTTCATCCTGCTGATCATGGGACAAAGGCACAGAGGAGATGGTGCTGATCGTACTCAAGCAGTCAGTTTTCAAGCACTTGAGGTAAAGAGGGTTGCATGAGGACCTTGGTGAAGAGGTGTGCTGTGAGCAGATGCTGTTTCAGTCTGAGCACAGAATGACCTTCCCTGTGAGTCTTAAGGCTGTGAGAAGTAACAGCAAAAGACTTCGTTCAGCCTCTCCACCATTTATTCTCTCTTGTTTCCTGGTAAATGCATTGAAATTCACTTATGCCGTGTGTGTGAATTCAGGAAATGCTACACTATAGGGCATATGCTTGGGAGGCATTGAGGAATTCCGTGAAGATGCTTAAAGAATATGAGGAGGAGATAGTGAGGACAAGGAGAAAGAGCATTGCTACATGGAGACCAGCTCTTCCAATGAGTACTTGAAAGGAAGTCTGTATCCATTCCATGAGTGTGCCTGGAGTCTTCCGACAGGAGACTACACAAAAGCAATGACACACAGGATCACTGCAGCCCAGAAAGCCAACCATATCCTGGGCTGCACCAAAAGGAGCATGACCAGCAGGTCGAAGGAGGTGATCCTGCCCCTTTACTGTGCTCTCGTGAGACCTCACCTGGAGTATTGTGTGCAGTTCTGGTGTCCTCAACATAAAAAGGACATGGAACTGTTGGTACAAGTCCAGAGGAGTCCACGAGGATGATCAGGGGACTGGAGAACCTCCTCTATGAAGACAGGCTGAGAAAGTTGGGGCTGTTCAGCCTGGAGAAGAGAAGGCTGCGTGGAGACCTCATAGCAGCTTCCAGTGTCTGAAGGGGGCCTACAGGGATGCTGGGGAGGGACTCTTCATTAGGGACTATAGTGACAGGACAAGGGGTAACGGGTTCAAACTGAAACAGGGGAAGTTTAGATTGGATCTAAGGAGGAAATTGTTTCCTGTGAGGGTGGTGAGGCACTGGAATGGGTTGCCCAGGGAGGTTGTGAATGCTCCATCCCTGACAGTGTTCAAGGCCAGGCTAAACGAGGCCTTGGGTGACATGGTTTAGCATAAGGTGTCCCTGCCCATGGCAGGGGGGTTGGAACTGGATGATCTTCAGGTTCTTTCCAACCCTAACTATTCTATGATTCTATGATTCTATGATCACAACCAATTCTATCTGCTGATAAGGCTTTCACAACTTCATTCGCCAGGATGAAATTTCAGAAAGGAAAAAAATTTGTATCTAAAACGCTGAGTAACAGCCATCACCAAGCAGGAACGCAAACAGACTTCCAAACAGCAATTCCTCATGGCCCTGAGATCATCTGTTTCTTCCTTTCTTCCCTTGCGCCTCTGTTCTATAACACGTTCGGAGGTGTATGGAAACTAAATCACCATTAAGGATTCTGGACATCAACAACTTCCAGGGGTATTTGAAAGAAACTTCATCAGACCAAAACTGAAATCCTGGTGTCAGATCCAGATGCAGCTGTTAGTTCCAGACAAAGTGAGATGACCCTTCCTTGAAATAAGCCAGGAGCCAGTCCACTTCTAAGCTGGTAGAATTAATGCAATCTTGTCCTTACATTGCATCTTGCTGCTAGTTGATAATCATTGGTATGAAACCTGGGTGGAATCAAGCAGTGATGGATACCACATTTCTGTTATATCCTGTTATACTGATTTCAGGATACATTCTGAGAGGAGATGGAAAGGACCCCAAAGTTCCCTGCTAAGGAGATTTGTATTGTGTCTGATTTGAATGGTGTAGATGTATTGTGCCTGATTTGAATGGTGGAGATGATGCAAGCACAAAAAAATCCTTTCCTTCCTCCTCCCCTGCAACAAATAAATTAATGGGCCAGATTCAGCTCTGGTTTTCAATTTCCATGAACATTCCTGTGGTTTCTCTTAGAATTAAACACAGAGTTAACCAGGTCTAAATATTTTGCACTGGTTGTTAGCATAATGCCAAAACACTAACGCAAAGAGAAGATGGGCATGGCTGTAGGGATCTGGTCAACAAGTTAGACATCTGCTTTGGATCTACTTTGTAGGTGTTAAGTAAAGGAAGCTTTCTTAAATACCTACATTTCCTATATGGTCAATGGAAAGAAACAGGGGTTTTAAAAGCCTTCAGAGACTATCAGCCTTCAAGAGACAAATCTTTTGAGGATTTTAGGTAACTAATTTAGATAAACGGGATCCCACTCTGGAGAGCTTCTGAGGTTTGTAACTCTCCACACTGCACACAGAGATGTTGTAGTAGGTGCCAAAACTGTGGGTACACATAAAACATATGATGAGATAGATTATGTCCCACACTGTATGAGCATCTGCAGAAGAGAAATCAAGAGCTCCGTTTTAAAACCAGAATTACAGCTGCAGGAGACTCTGGTTTTCTGCAAAATGTTAAAGTTCTCTGAAATTCACACCATCGTTAGAACTTGAAAAGAAGAATTTTCACTGGAAAGTGTCACTTAATGCAAACTGAAAATTTCCATGGAAATATGTGCCTCATTTTAGAAAATACTGGAATTTAAGATAAAGATTTTCCTTCTCTGATAGCCTGGTGTGCAGAAAACATTAGCAGTGAAATAAATTTAAGATCCAAGTCCCTGCTCTGTGTATGCAGACCAGAACACAGGTGTTCTAGGTGCCCTATCCAGTAGGTCACTGGGGATTTTTTGAACAACTGCCATGAACTTCAAATGAAAATTCTGTGTATCTGAACTGACTTTTCTTTGTTCATCTTAAAAGAAAATTTCATCCATGATTATTATGAGATATTGGCTATCGGATTATTATTGGATAGCCATCTGAGTTAATCTGAAAAGCAAAAGGTTTCATGTCATCCTTCTGTTTCATCTGAACTATCCCCCATACTCCCATATTTTAGTTATAGAGTGACACAATCCTGTCTTTATGAACACACCTTGAATGCAAAGTGAAATCTTTGTATCAAAGATTTTAAACTGTAGACAGAAATGCTATCAATTCTTATATAGAAAGGGAATAATTATAGCAATGTAAGGTCCCTTTATTCACACAGCAGCCCTTTGCTTTAAGGAATGGCAGCCTAACTGATGTTAATTGAGAAACAGCTATTCCCAAGTGGAAAGAGGAAAACCTGCCTGACTTCTAAGTAAGATATATTGCTTCATCTTTATTTATTGCATTCATATGCATTAGGCATATCTTGGGGCTGCAGAATCAAGCTGAACTAAACTTACAAGAGTGTGGGGTCACCATTTAAGTCCTTGGCTTCACCTAGATTTTCACTGTGCTGTGAGCCAGTGACAGACAGAGCCTTAATCTTAACAGGTCAGGTCTACTACTGCATGTCTGCAGTTGGACTAGTCTGAAGCATACACCACATGGAGGAGTCTCCCACTGCTGGAAGAAGGTTAGTGTTTCCTAAGTAAATCCACACCTGCATTCAGCAAGAAAGATATGACCAGAGCCAAGAAGAAACTTTCAAGACAAGCTATATGCTGAGATCCTGGAACAGTTTGAGGAAAGAAGGCTGGCTCTTGTTTCACATTCATTCCTATTACCACGAAATGGCCAAGCAAAACTGTTTCCAGAACAGGAGAGATCTAGGGCCATGTCATTTTCCACCACTGAATTAAATTAATCATTAAGAATTAACCATGACAAGTGCAAGGTCCTACAACTGGGTTGGAGCAATCGCAGGCACAGCTACAGGTTGGGCAGAGAAGAGATTCAGAGCAGCCCTGCGGAGAAGGACTTGGGGGTGTTGGTTGATGAGAAAATGAACATGAGCAGGCTTCAGTGTGAGCTTGCAGCCCTGAAAGCAACCGTATCCTGGTGAAAGCTCCATCCCTGGCAGTGTTCAAGACCAGGTTGGACGAGGCCTTGGGTGATATGGTTTGGTGTGAGGTGTCCCTGCCCATGGCAGGGGGGTTGGAACTGGATGATCTTAAGGTCCTTTCCAACCTTAGCTATTCTATGATTCTATGATTCTATAATTAAAATCTTCATATCTCCACTATTTAAAATTTCCAAGCTAGTAAAGCCTGTAAGCTTTTGCTATTGAGCTTGGGCATACTTCAATATTTACATTTGCATCTCTTTTTCTGGTACATTATTCATTAGCTTATTTATCTATCTTTTTAATTTTTTGCCCATCTGCCTCATTATCTTCTTAGAGAGATTATCAGTGCTTTCCATTTCCTTTGATGTCAATTTGAAAAGGGACAATGAGTTTACAGACAGCCATAATTCCAGCCATTTTGATGACATGCCTTGCCTTTTGACCAGCTTGGCAATCATCTGACCCTCCCTCCTGACCTTTGCATAATTACTGATCCAATTTCCTTATCGCCATTCTCCCTTTCAGTTCCTAAAAGCAATATAGCTGTGGTCACTGCCAAAGTCATGGTGACCTTGTTAGGACTCCTTCTTTAGCCCTTACAAGATAACCAATTAATAACTTATTCTTTTATCTCAATGTCAAGTAATTTCTAAAACTCCTGTTATGTCTTCTTTATTTTTTCTTTGACTAAGTGTTAATTAACTTGACCAACTTTTCCTCTTTTCTATTCACCCATTATTTAAAACACAATAAAATATGTCTGAATAGTTTCATTCCTACATTTCTGCCAAGTACTCAGAAAGTCCACTTACTTCCCAGACTCTTTAAATAAAGTCTAAGGAAACTTTGTGGCATTAAAATCTGTGATGTTCTTCCACAAGTCATTCTCAAGAATAAGTATCAGGTCTTTTTTGAGATGGAATAGATGTGAAAAGTCTCAGCTTCAGCTTGCTTTCAAGATAAGAATATAGTCTGTGTGCCTTCCCTGCTCCCCTGATTTCCTAAGTCTTTCAAAAACTCCAAGAGGAACATATGGACCACTCCTGCTGACCATTAGAGGAAATTCTAACTGGAAAAAAAAATATTATTCTGCTTACAGACTTGCACATTCACCATCCCTAACCTCTTTCTTTTCTTCAAAAACGTGCAGAAACCACTATGTTGCGTCCATATAAAAGTTACCCCAATTTAATCAAAAACGAAGGCAAGATAGAGGCAAGAAAGAAACAATGGACTAAAAAAATGTGTCTGTCAAGCCTATATAAGTCCTATAGAGTGGGTTCAGGAGATCACCATGCCAAGACAATGCAAGCTGTTGCTGCATAGCATCAGTCCAGGTATATCTATAACCACAGCTATGCTTACTCTGTTTCCAGCTTAAGTTAACAAGCTGTAC
The DNA here is from genome assembly GCF_034315485.1 of Pezoporus occidentalis. Taxonomy (NCBI): domain Eukaryota; kingdom Metazoa; phylum Chordata; class Aves; order Psittaciformes; family Psittacidae; genus Pezoporus; species Pezoporus occidentalis. The sequence goes on from NW_026913168.1 coordinate 1,316,335, forward strand.
ATGCACACTCAACTGGCTCATTTAAAGGCAGCCCAGATGTCCCTGGCCTATATCTTCTCTCAGGTCTGATTCCTGGGGGAACTTGTAAGAAGCCAGCTCAGGTGTATGCAGCCACGGGATACGCACGCCCCAGGAGAAGTTGAATCAAGGCTGAGAGTACAGGATCTGGCATGTTGTTCGGGATATCAGGCAAGCTGGCTTTCAGAGAAAAGACAGCCATGGAAAGAATATCTTCCAGAGGATGTCAGGCCAGACAGGCATGCTGCAGCCCTTTCATCTGAGTCCCAGACAAGCCATTACAATGAAAAATTGAAGAGAAATCTTTTGATAGATATATAAATTTTGAGGTCAAAAAGGACTATTCTCATTATCTGCTCTGATCTATGAATGGCAGTGCTGTGGGCTTTTACTACTCCCCCATTAGACTATTTACCATCCAAGAACATTTACCTTGAAAGAGGTAAGGTCTCATCAGTAAAATTTCTCTGCAGCAAGTGCTCTTAAGTTTGCCATGAATCCCTCCAAAACTGCACATAAACAAAGATGTTAAACGCATGATCAATAGGCAAAGGCTGTAACTGAGCAATATTCATCTTTCCTTCAGAACTGACATTCGTGGAGGGAATCAGTGCCAAAACAAACACAAGCAAAGCAACAGCCTGGAAATACTTTAAACATGTTATTTGAATTCTCAGAAGTATCGTTTTTAACTTAAAGCAAACATTGGCATGCGAACCTAACAGTCTGCGTAATCCAGTCTTGAAGTGTAACTTTATTTGTTATGGGGATTTGCTCAAGGAAAGGGGGAGGGAGGACAAGGTGGAAAAATGAAACAAAAACACCCCTCCTTCAAAAAAAAAAAACCCTTCTCTTCTCCTACTACAAAGAGGAACTGGTTGTTTCTGCAACACTGCAGACATTTTACAAGGCCATGGAAGTGACTATCTCAAGCTGCTTTAGCAATTTGGGAGGAAGGAGGGATTGAATTGTGAAGCACTCGGATGTCCATTTGGCATACTGGATGGGTAGCTGTTGCTGCTGTTTTAATAGGAGTTGGAGGCTAGGGCATGCCAGCCAGATTTCCACCCTCCCAAGCACAGGCACTGGGGGCCGTGGGATTGCTCTTATGTGAGGAAGGAATTGCCATAACCCTCCTTCTTTGGGAGTCCCTTGTGTCATGCTGCTGCCCACCAGCTCCTTCTGAATTAGTGTTGGCTTCTGGCAATCTCCAGTACAAGTCTACAATTAACAGGGAAACAAAAATAACAGGGAAACAAAAGCCTCTGAGGAGTCTAGCCAGGATGTGCTATTAAATGGGAGATGTTGTGAGCACCTTTTCCAGCTGTGAGAAAAATGAGGAGAAACATACCAATGTGCCAAGAGGCAGTTGGCAAAGTAGCCCTCCCTTGCTGGGGATCTGTTTTATGCACTAGGGAAGAAACAGAAAACCTTATGATTTGTCCTATCTAAATACTAACCAATAACCTGAATTAACTAAAAGTAGATGAGTCTTCTTGGCTTTATATACATGAAGTCTCCATCTCAACAGAGTTATTTGACTTTCAGGGCTCAATATTTCTTGACCAGGCTTCCCTTTGGTTGTATTATCTTCATTGCAAAACTAAAACTATCTAATTTAATATCATGTCCATTGCTATATCATGATACACCGTTTCTACTTATTACCTGAAAAATAGAGGTTGACACTCTCAAGGTCTTTATATACCTAAAAATTGAAATGCTTTTAGTTGAAGCTTATCATCTAGATTTTCTCTCTGGGCAGTGAACCAGAAACAATCTAAGAACAGATTCAGTCTGTCCTTTGGTGACATAAGACACCCTCAAGAAGTATCCAGATCTCTTAAGTGGAAGAAAGAGGGGTCCTCGCAGATCAGACCCTAAACTACTACCTTGACTTCTAGTTGACCAATGGTGAGGTGGTGAACCTGACCAATACTGGTCCCTTTTACGCACAAGGTCATGTTGTCATGTACCAGTGGGAAAGCAACCAGAACTGGCAGCATATATGACAGATTGGACAGACATCCTACAACAGATTTCTGCTTTCATATACTGCTTGCCCTGGTTTCAACCGGAATAGTTAATTTTCTTCCTAGTAGCTGGTACAGGGCTACGCCTTGGATCTGGGATGAGAATAATGTTGATAACACAGGGATGTTTCAGCTGTTGCTGAGTGGTGCTTACACTAAATCTTTTCTGCTCCTCATCCCACCCTACCAGTGAGTAGGCTGGGGCTACACAGGGAGTTGTGAGGGGACACAGTGGGGACAGTTCATCCCAATTGACCCAGGGGATGTTCCAAATCATCCTGAGCAATAAAACTGAGGGCAGTTGGCTGGGCAGTGGTGACTCACTGCTTGAGGACTGGCTGGGCATAGGTCAGCAGGTGGTGAGCAATTGCATTGTGCATCACTTATTTTGTATATTCTCCTATCATTATCATTATTGTCTCTTCCTATTCTTCTTATTAAACTGTCTTTATCTCAACCCATGAGTTTTACCTTTTTTCCCCCATCCCAGCAGAGGGGAGCAAGTGAATGGCTGCTTGGTGTTTAGCTGTCTGCCAGGTTAAACCACAGCACTGTTTCATATAGAAAACTGAGGGGAATTTGTCTCCACTTAATATTAAATAATTAAGTATCCATTGGAGCAAAGAGACAACCTGGTTAAGTAGTTAATGCTTTTGTATAGATCATATGAAAGACCATATTTTAAGTCTCTGCCTTAATGTCTGTTCAATTATTTATAGAAAATAGAAGCAGTTCAATAGGAAGTTCTGAGAGACACCTACCTCCATACTGACACCATCACAGGAACTCAGACTATACCCTATGTTGTGGCTTTTATCTGGACTGTGAAAATATGAGGCTGAGTCCTGGACCTAACAGAAGAACTTGAAGTTAGATTTCATTCTTGCTGAGCCCCAGAAGCCATTGTACATGTCAAGATGAACATCTACAACTTTTCCCTCCAAATTCAAAGCAATTATCACAATGTAGAATAGAGAGCAGGGAGGAATCAAAGCAAGAAATAAAAGTTATATTCAATGTTTGCACTGCTTGGATGCTCCTGTTTTCAACTGAAAAACCCTGCAAAGGAGGTTTTAACCTCAGAGTTTCAGTGCTAATTTCAAACTGTAACATATTTTCAGCCTCACAAAGTACTGAATGACTAGACATATTTGCTATGGTTAAAAAGAAAATTACAGACATTGCTGTTTAGAGAAAAGGAAAAAAATCCCAATTCTTCTCCTCTTCCCCACTTTCTTAAAAAAAAAAAAAAGAGTACAAAACAAAAACTCAGCATAACTGAAAGCCAACTCACCTCAGGAAAATAATTTGGCATCAGCCTTTATCGACAGCTGCACTTCACTTCAGCACCTGTGCGTATTATTTCAAGTGATGAATGATTGGGGAGGCTGTTTTGTATTAATGAAACACGTTGTGGCAAAGCATGTGTTTATATTTACAGGATGAGTTTGAGTTGAACCTGACTTATGAGACTCAGATCTTGGTGGTAAAGGTGGGATGTATTGGCTGTTTTCTGTATTATTAAACTTAGGAGTGCCTCCAAATTCTGAGCTCTGACTAGATATGTTGGCCATGTCCCAACTTGGTATTAAGGTAAGACCGTCTCTGCCCTATCCCAAAGTCCTGGTTTTCATTCAATGGTTACACAATTTCATTAGACAGAAGCAGTGCTGCTCATCAGCTGCCCTGCGTTCATGGTGATCGTTTGGCTCAAATCTCATGGGTGCTTCATTTTGCCATCAAACTGTAGAAGCCCAAAAGAAGAAAACCAAGATTTAGCTGTAGGAACCCACAAATAGACATTATATTACTTTGTGCAAGGGGAGGCAGAAACATAACCTTAATGCAAAAAGAACTGAAATCTTGTAACTTGTGTGAGACAGCAGGTCAGCCTCAACACTCAGGAGACCTTAAGGAAATGTATTGAACACAATGTTTTTAATAAACTCTCAAGTGCGGTGCCTATGTGAAGCATGGAAAAAATATATGACAAGTAATAACTTCATTAACAAACTTGTTTAGAAATCAAAGTTATTCATGCTGTTTGATGCCAATTTAGAAAGAATTTCAGCTGGGATAAAGGTGGGGTGTGGAAAGAGAACTAAAAGAAAAAGTAGTCAAAGTAAATTATCCAACTATTGTATTTCAAAATGCCATTATCACAAAGAGATTAACTTGCAGCAAGGAAGAATCTCAAAGAGAGGATAAATAATAAACAAGCCAAACATTTCATAAGGCACTGGACAAAACACTTGTCCACTAAAACTAGAGAATTGCTTAACACACAAAAAAAAAGAAAAGAAATTGTTTTGGATTAATCCAAGCTGAAATTGCTTTTTCTGGAGATTTTTGGTTTTCTCATTAAATTGAAAGCTCTTCTTATTTGTACTGCTTTGCAATATTTATTTCCAGAAGCTTACTCCAAATCCCAGCGAGATCAGCAAAACACTACCTGGTGACATTATGAAGTGCTCATTTGAAGCCCACAAGAGTAAACTTTCCTTTTTCCTTTTTTTATTATTTTTCTACTTTGAAAGCCCTGTGATAGTTCTTTGAAGAAATGGTGTTGTCAAAATCAAGGAATGCTCTTCCCCTTGCTTTTCCTTTATTGCATTCTGAAGAGGTTATATTTGTTAATCGTTTAAAGTGCCTTGCAAACAGACAAATCAAACCAAGGGTTTCTTCTCTTCTGTCAGTGGTACTTATTTTTGGATATATTTGACATAACATTGTCATAATGCTAGAATTAGGGCTTCTTGGCTGGTGAAAATGGCAACAATCTGACTGGTGGATCAACACCAGTTTATACCTCTTAAGTCTGCCCCACTGTTGCTTCCAAGTCAGATGGTCACAGCGCACAACCAAGCAGCAACAGAATGGAGTAGTGTTTACTTAATCTAGCATGCACTCATTTTAGGATGCGGAAATACATTTGCTATGCATCAGTTTTGTTACCCAAGCAATTTGGTAATAGATATCAATGTTTAGGTGATACAATATTTATGGTGGATCAATGGGACTGTTGATTAAGACGTATTTATTTTGAATCTTTGATCTATTACTGAGGTTTTAGGTTGCAAAATATACATTTGTTCATCCGTACAGGATCAGTACTACTTTTCTCAATTCTTACTACTAAAATGTTTCTATATTAGTTATCAAGTACTAATTAAGAGATTCTTGAAGTCTAAAGTTCAGAGGACATTGCAGTCTTTGGCATGCACTACACTGTCTCAAATGCATCTCGACCTCCACTTATTCTTTACTTTGCTCAGCTCAGTCAAATGTACAACCTGGCTTGCCTGAATTAGAGTTTCCCAATGTGTTCCTTGGGATTTGAAAACTGAAAACAATCTAGCACAGCAGTTTTAACCTCAACAAAACCAGCTTTAGGTGCATTTCATCTTGCAGCAAAATGCCTTTAAACATGAAGCAGTTTGCGTGATTGATGGCAAGAAGGATCACAGGTTCCACAGTGTCCATGCTCTAGCAATGTAGCTTTAGGGTTGTATCTCTGCCAGGGTACAGTGCAATTCCACCTGTGGTAAAATAGCTGATGTATCAGAATTGGTATAGCCCCAAAGAAGAGTAAATTAATTTGACCTAGAAGAGTTAATTTCGCAGTTAATATCTTATGCATATAAGGACATATTTTGCTATCTTTAAACTTGTTTCTCCATCTCTTTATATCCCTCAAGCATGCATACACCCACCCACAGGTATTTTAACTTGAAATGGTGAAGATTGATGATTTTTTTTAAATAGGGAAGAAATCGCTTTTTCTGAACTGGAAAGAAGAGCCGTCTGGAAAAAATTTATTTTAAAATGATCAAAATTTAATTCTTTAAACTCTATATTATACTGCATACTTACAGTACACATAAAAACAAGAGATTAAAAATTAAAAGCCATTTAAAAAAAAACCCAAACTTTTTAGTCCAGAAGGTTAAAATTCAACTGTTCATATTGTCAGAAAAAGTATTTATTTTAAAAATTCATTTTATGTGAACTTCACTCTATGAATCTATTTTCAGTTTGAGGAACTACTTAAAATGGAGTTATTTGTATCAAATGCAGCTACGTCCATTGATTTAAAGTTTTTCTTCCTGAAATAATACAGTGTAATCATAATTTTTGTCATTGAAATCTAAGCTCATATTTCAAAATAAAAAAAAAAAAGGTCACTAATTATACCAAATATAGAATGGTAGAACGATAGAATAACTAGGGTTGGAAAGGACCTTAAAATCACCTAGTTCCAACCCCCCTGCCATGGGCAGGAACACCTCCCACTAAACCATGCCATCCAAGGCCTTGTCCAGCCTGGCCTTGAACACTGCCAGGGATGGAGCATTCACAACTTCCTTGGGCAACCCATTCCAGTGCCTCACCACCCTTACACTAAGGAATATAGTTATTTTTACAAATGGTCTTTAATTTTGTCCATTTTTCAAGGTAATTCCATGTGTTACCCAAATAATTCCCTAGGAGAATGAGATGCATTTTTCTAATTACTACAGGTGTGGTATTCCCAAATGAAATTATTGCTTTGAAATGAGTCTGATGTATGCCACTGGTGTCAAGGGGATTATCTATTTGCTTAGATCTAATTATGCTGAAGGGAATCTCAAATGCAATTAGCTGCTTCTCCCTGTTTCATACAGCAAGAGAAAATTAGCTGCTTAATTAATAATGGAAACTTCTTGATTTTACCAATGGAAATTAAAAGTGTGTGTTGATACTTTAAATAAGGATGATATTTGAAGTTTGGTTGAAGTTTACTTGATTGCAGAACCCTGTGCTTGTTTTTATTATAAATCTACATAAATTATTTAAATGGGAGATCATCTTTCCTACCCATTAACAGTGCAGTTCAATCTACTCATCAAACATATTCTTTCGGAATCAAGGAAGACAGGCAGGGATGCACGATGTCAGTGGCTTCTTTGCTCTGTTGACAGGACATGCATGGAATAATGCTTTCATATGAATTAAATAGGTTTGAGAATGATTTGGATATATTATTGTCACAGGTTTAAACTGAAGTTAGGGCTAGTTAGGGTAGCTCTGCACAGTCAAACCTGATGATTCCCCAAATAATGCAGTATCTGAGCATCTTCTGGCCACCAAACAGCGTGACAGCAGAGTTGTGATTTCCACTTTATTGAAGGTAAGCTGGAAAACTGAGATTCATATGACCTAACTCATGTCAAACCTTCTCTGAAAAAGATAGTGAAATGTGATAACACTCATCTACAACATAGGAGAGCAGTACAGATACAGATTTAACATATTTTCCTCTGACTGAAGTTATGTCTCCCTCAGTGATGCCAGGAATTAATTATTTTTAAAAAGCACATACCAATAGCGCAATTACCAGATCTTTTAATGAAATCATCCCTACGTGACAGCAATAGAATAATCAGGTGCAAAATAAGGTCTTGATACCTGTACCTGGTATGTATCCTGCATATTTCTGTGCTTCAATTTTTTCTGCTTCCTCTGCTTCATCCTCCCTCCAATCTCTTTTGTGCAAATTTTTAATTTGCTTCACTCTACATTCCCTTAGGAATTTTTTCTCTGTGCAATTTTGTTTATTCCTTTCTTAATAGTTTAAATACGTTCAACTTCAAGGTGTATATCTATATAGGGTCCTTTAATGGTTCACCAAATTTTGAAGAAGATGAAACAAGATTGTTCATTGTTATTGCAATACTCTTATTTTACTGCTTATTTTGAGGAAGTTTACTATGCCATGTGAAATATCAGTGTTTTACTTCAAGATCAAAAATACTATCAAAGCTGTTTTCTTGTCCAAGAGGGCAGGTGAGCTGCAGATAGGTATGACTCAAGATGGTTAAACCAGGCAATGTTCTCTGGGACACTGTAGTTGGTTAAAGAAAACTTCTAAAAAATCCTCCATGCCCTGGAGGTAGAATTTGTCAAGATGCTCAAGTAATTGAAATTTTCTATGGCTGTTAAGGACCAAGAGAATAGTAGTTCTTCCCTTCAAACAAAATCTCACTGCCAGATTTGTATGACATTTCATGATCCAAGCTTAATTTGTTATACATTGTTCCCAGAAGGTGAGATGAGATTACATGGAGCCATACATTAGTTAGAAGATTTATTTTACACTTACACACTCAAAGTTCCTTTCTAGTTATTCAAATAGAATAGAGCAATCTTGATTAGTTAATCTCTCTACATCAGCGTTTTTTCCACAGAGCACTTCACAGAAATGTTTTAAAATTTCACCACAATTAAAAAAGCAATTAAAAAGGATTATCAAAATCAAAGTAGATCTTTAATTACTGCTTATATCTAGATCTTTATTTCATGATATACCAGATAAAATACTCTTAAAAATGCTTTGTTAATAGCTTTTATTATTGAGAACATAAGAAATTTCAGTCTTTTGAGGCACTTCCCTTTTTAGATGAACTTCATTTTCAGGTTGTCATCTCAAACTTTATTTCTATCAATCTTGCTTTGCTATAGCTGAGTAAGCCATTCCTTTATCTTCTGCCTACTGTAAGAATTGGCCACCTTGCAATGACTTGGGTAGAGTAGTTATAGTACTGCTATAAATTCTCCAGTGAGAAATTACTCTCTATCTCCAGCTTCGTGAGCAAATCTCTTCTGGTATCTGTTTGATCAAGTCTGCCTATGCAAATGCCTACAATCAGTTTTTGGTCATTTGGACTTCTAGAAATACTCTGGGCCACCACTACTCTTTTTCCTCAGACCAGTACTGGCCTAATGATGTGTTAAAAGTCTGCTGGTTTACAGTTCTTGTTGGAAAATAGCTGTTGTTGAGCAGAAGCAATAGCAGAATAGCAGAAGCGTCTCCAAGGATGACTTCAACCTGACTAGCTGTAGTATTTGGATGAACAGTAGAGAAGAAAAATGCTGGTACTCGGGACTGTTCTGTTTTTGAACATATTCACATGTAAGATAGTATCAACAGTAAAAAACTCTTCAGCTTTTCACTGCCTCTCTTCTGATGCAGGATTAATAAGAGATGTGTCTTTTAATCCATGTTGACTAATCCATAGGAAGTTCATTTTTATCCATATGTCATTAAAACAGTATCAGAGGACATTGGTAAAGATATCCAGTACATACATTACAGGCTTTGTCTTTGGGCTTGACAGCGGTATCGCATCATCACAGAAAAATTCAGGCACATGTCCATTTTATATTTAAACCACAAACATCTGCCTGGCTGTGGGTGGTGTCAATGTTTTATTCTTTGAGGTATTTGGGGATAGGCTGGCCTAAGCAAACCTTCAAAAAGCCTTAAAAGAGACTCATGGCAACCTTGTGAAATAAAACCCTCTTATTTCTTTCTTTCTAAAACCCCTCAGTGGTTTGACCTCGCAAGTCAGTACTGAATGTTTTCATTGGAGTGGACTATTCATGGAGACAAAAGCATTGTAGCCTGTATTTCACTGTTCGCATTTTGATCATGAGCAGTGACAGAGAGGAGCAGTATCTGAAACGAAAGACAACCTGAATTTTGAATATTTAAAGTATTCTTCATGAACTTGCAGGAGGTACTTATGCACATGAAAAATAATGAAGGTATTTTGCCTATTAGGTTTTCTTTTTTTCCATTGAGCCTTTTGTAGAACAAAAGAGAAAACTGACAACAAAGAAGGATTTTCCATCACATTACCGAGACCTCCCAGTTAACCAGAATTGAAACAAATGATCTACATTTCCTATTTTAACATATTTTTGATGACTGGCATCATTACAGGACAGGGGACACCTATGAATAAGGTAGAAGAAAGAAGCAAAATACTAGTTGTCATATTATATATAGTTCACTAGAAGCTAGAAGTCCCAAGTAATATCCTCTGATCCTCAGCAAGGAGAAGACCTCTAGAAAGTTTAATTTCTAGGTAAGAAGAAAACAAATGAAATACAAGAGGATAAAAGCCAAGAGGATAAGCAGATACAGAGATATGAAGCCACTTTTTTGGGGGGAGGCTAAGTGGCAAAACAAGATTAGATCTCTTTGACAAGCAACTAATCTAGGACCTCACCATTACATCTTACTGCAACCAAAACTTTTCAGTCATTAGTTCTATTGTAATTTAAATAATTTATCACTTAAAATCAAGCAATACTCTCCTTCTTTTCTCATTGAATGATCATGCTTTTTTAAAAACAAGTATGGGGAAACCCTTGAGGCACAGTTTTCAAAGCAACAAGCTTCTTGCTATATTGATGAAGCTTTCATGTTGTACAACTACTTTCAGTTACTCCATATTATATAAGAATTGAAGACATGCTAATGAATTCTAGCAAACTTAGGACCTTTGAGATCAATCTACACTATCATGTTGATATAGAAACTGATTCTGGACACCTAGGTAGGGTGGAATTCAGCTACACATTTAAAGCTCTTGCAGTTAGACTTGGGATTGTTAGAACTTCATCACTGAGAAGACACTTGGGCTCAAATCAGCTCCTATATGTTGATGCATAGTGTTATTTGAGATGTCTTAGGTTATCCCACCAGGTCCACTTGTACTGCTCTAGAAAGATATCTGTCCAGTGTAGGTCCTGTATTGTATCTGCCATCCCCACATTAAAGTCTTGAATACTCCAGGGCATTTTAAATGACACTAGATAGTTTAGTTCACAGAACTTAATAAAACTTTCTTATGTCTGATCTTGTAGCTAAGGTTCTTCCTATAGCAACAGTAACTCTTTTAACTGCAGTTACATTTTTACAAATATATATACATACAAATATTTGTATTTACAAATCTTACGGTGACTAAATATTTTTAGTCTTTTTTTTTCCTCTACATCAAGCTTGATTGAAAATGGTTAATGATTTCAAAGTCTAGCGGAGGAGACAGACAGATACATGCATTGGTGTTCATTTGCTGAGCACATAAAATGTAAAGGTCAGTAAAAGTGTTTTATCCAATTTAACAGTGTTTGTGCACATGGTCTTATAAATGTGAAGTTTATAAGGATCATATTGTACTTCTTAATCAAAATTCTATGATCTTATGGGTTTGTTTAGATAGATGTGGCTCCAGCCTCATGGAAACCTGCACATCCACCTTGCTGGAATCACACAGGGCCTCTAACTTTGCTAGCAATGATGGACTCAAAAGCCCCTCTGATTCCCTGGTAAATCTGTGCCAGGTGTATTGGGGACAGTTTGAAATGGTGCACTTTGAAATGCGTTCTCTTCTCAAAGTCACTAAGTATTCAACCACAGAAGTGAGAGAAACCTCAGTTGCTCCTGATGAAAGCCTGTGAGAAACAGCAAGTAATTCAAACCACTAGAATGCTAAATAGAGAGATTTAATTCTGGACTTACAGGTAAAACTTTATGTAATCTGTATGTGATGGGGTAGCAGAGGGCAAACTGAAGCTTTCGAATGTGGAAAAGGTAGTTGTGGCTCCTGGTTTGGGAGGAGTTATGCTTGACATTTAGAATGAGTTAAATATTTGCTTATGTATTAAAAAATATAGCACACTCTCCACAAAAAAAATCACTGTACTGATTTCTCAGATGTAAAAGAAACTTTTTGACTTTGTGAACTTTAAAACAAGCTCCCTAAAAAGTTTCATCTGTCATTAAGATTATTTTTATGCCAAATGATCTCAGTCATAAAATAGCACAGCCTTCAAATATCATATGATGTTGAAGTTCACTAGGAACTCAAACATGAACACAGTAGAAGTTTGTTTCTATTATTTTCAGCCAGGTTGTTATATTTTATTTTTTCTTCCACTCTAAAAGTTTACTCTTCAGCAGAGATGAAGAAAATTGTCTTCCCCAAACAGTTCTGTACAGGACTTCTGCAATGGCTTGGAGCCCCACAGTGATTTGTGGAATTGATGTTTCAAGAAAGGATGCAATCATTTTCTCCCAGTGCATCTTCTGACTGTCTGACAGGATGGTTGGCCTTCACGTTGTCTGGGTGGATGTTGGCTTAACTCCTATAGGAATAAAAACGAGACAGTCACTTTCACAGAAGCCTGTCTACAGACTTAAGAGTATGTCGAGGGTGTAATAAAAACACAGAACTGCGTTACTGGATCCTGATTCTTGAGTTAACATCTCCAGAAATGTGCTTTTTCATAAAAAAAAGAATCTTGTATTTCTAATTTTGTAGTACTTTATTTTCTGAATGCTTGCCTGCAAGACCTTTTATCCTAATATTGTTTAAGCTAGTTTAAAAACGTTTTCACTTTAGTGTGCTGGTTTACATAACACATAACTATAACCACAGCATATGTACTACGTACATGTGCGCAAGTATGTATATCCCTAAATACAAACTCAACTTTACAAATTTAATAATATGTGAACATATTAAATACTCCAAGAGCACATATATATTATACCCAGTAATTTACTTTCTTTACTTTCTGGAAAGTGAAAGAAGGATTTCATGTAAAACTGGAAAACAAAATATTAAAACCCAGGAACATATAGATAGATATTGATATCACTGGATTGAAGATATCAATGTAGGGAAATCCCAGGTTTGTTCAATTAATGATTATCATAGTCTGCTAACCTCAGATTGTCGGTGAAGTCTGATTTCTTAAAAGAACCCCAGATCACACACCCCTTATGTGGAAGACAGTGAGGGTGTGGAAGACAGTGAGGCTCATCAAATTTTGGCAGTCTAAGAACTGTGCATTTGGTCTAATCTAGTCATCTGTGGTTTGCCTTACACACCTCAAAGTGACAGATACCGTATGAGGTGCACTTGGTGTCCAGTATCTACCTGGACTCCAATTCACTCTCCAAAGGGGGTGTCTTTTGCAGGCCATGTATCCCACCTACCAGCCCTATGTGAATATCTCAGATTTAAGGGGGAAGCTTTCAAATGGCACTAAGACACTTACTTTGAGGAACCTTAATGCAAACTGTTTCTGAAATGTTCCTGGAAGGTTGCAGCAAGGATGTAAAGTTGTGAGTTGGTTTTTCTATTTCAAGTATCTTAATTTACACAACAGACCCTCTAAATTTCAGATGTCTACACATAGGAAAATGAATATGAGATGAGTATCTAGGGTCAGGAAATAGATAAATGGCAGTGGGAAATGCAGAAAGGAGGTCAGCGTATAATGATAAGAGTTATTATGCAATTAAAGGTTTGCAAAGTTTTTCAGAGTGGAAAAGACAAAGTGAACAATTATTCCCAACTCTCCTCCCCCCCTCCATTTTGAGACACTAGAGAAACCCCATAATCATTGCATTATACTACAACCTGTTATGTAGAAGATCAAAAGCTCAACTTTTGCCCTGCAACCCTTGGAGTTTTTGGGACCCTGAACTAAACTTGTTTGGACTAGTGCAAATTGATATATCCAAATCAATAAATCCCTTGTTGGCCTCTTTAACTCCATCTGAACTTGTTCAGATCCCAACCGCACTGAGCCCCTACCTTGATAGTACAAGGCAAGAAACAAACCTTAGGGACAGGTGAGGCTTTTCTGAAGAGGCAGCTGAGCAAGGGCCTTGTCAAAGAGCCTTATTAAAGTCACTCTCCTCTCCAGCAAAAGTGTTAGGCCATCGGGCAGTGTTGTCAGACTCTCTCTCACACAAGAATATTATGCTACAGTAAGATGTGAAATCCTAATATTCTCAGAATCTTTCCATTTTAATATCTGGATTCTGTCCTAATTATTTTCAGGTTAATTCCCAGCTAATACATAAGGATAAAATTTGGTGAGTGACCTATAACCCTAAGCATGTTGTAATTCTGTTACCAATCTCCTGATTTCATGGAAGGCTTAACAAGCACCATATGTGGAGCACTGTGTTCCTCTGCATTAATACAGCCTAATGATCCAGGGAATCCCTCTGTCACTATGCTGCTTTGCCACACCATCAGCAGCTGAACATTGCCAATACTGAGGTCTGCTGGCATGGTTTTTTCCATGTCTGTGTCCTTGATGCTGCAAAGGACCCTTAGGCACCACACAGCCATGCATGAATCAGTCCAGAGCATGCTTAAAATGAACCGTGTTGTGCAATATAGTAGAAGGAGCAGAAGAGAGCTCTATCTCCATGACTTGGTGTCCTGCTGACTGCCACCTTTTAGCCAAGGCTCTGGAATCACAAGTCTTCTGTGTTAGCACTCAACTGTTTTCATCCTTCACCACATTTTCTCTTTCTCACTTGTGCCATGCTCCCACCACTGGGACACCGTAAGGCCACATACTGAAGCTGATCACATTTAAAACTGATCTGGTTTGAAGAGGAAAAGTGAAATATCTGTGTTTTAAAGTTGGAGACATAGAATCACAGAATTGTTAGGGTTGGAAAGGACCTTAAAATCATCAAATTCCAACCCTCCTGCCATGTCTAGGCCCACTTCACAATGTGGCTGTGTTAACAGTTATGCCAGTGTGGGGTATGGCCTTTTTTCTCCTGCAGTTGGTACTCTTCAGATGGTGCACAAGGTAAATTCCATTTTCCCCTAATGCCTGTGGTCACTATGTTCATGCTGTTCAACTCACACACACCTAAGTGATGGTGTAAGAGCAACAAATTTACCCTTAACTGGGTTAAAATGGCTCATACTAGAGGGGATTATGTGCAGTCATAAGGGCAATTCAGAGGCAAGTTCTCAGATCTCCACTGCTGGCTCTGACCTAAAGAGAAAGATCATTAACAGCAGTAATGAAGAGGAACATGTGATATCATATCACTTCAGAGAAGCACTTGTTCCCCCTCTCCTCCTTCCCTGTTTGCAAGTTATTGACCTTTCCCTAATTGGCTGTCCCTGACACCAACCATAAAACTTTGCCACCCTGGCTCCACCATCAATACTTTCTTAAACCCGCTTACGCAACAGCTCTTACAAGCTGCCATGGGTATAGAGTATTGTCTGAAAATGAGCTTCAAATCTAAAGGTTTGCAGGCGCGTTGGGGAGAAAAACCATTCTATTTGATAGCTCTCTGCAAATGTGAGCAATTACAGATAGAAAAATCCTCCTTAGCACTGCTGAAACTCTGTGATCAGCTGCATTCATGGCTTCAACCTATAGACTGTAGGACTGAAAAGGCTTTACTAATGATTTCTACATTGGACCAAATGATATCCTTGACAATAATGTAATCCTGAGAGCCCTCACTCACTTCCAGTTGTTACCACTGGGGCTACAGGCTTGCACAGATGAGCCAACACGCTCCTCCAGACCTGCACTTATGTTTCAATAATACAAGCCCAAATGCAGAACGTTTTTTTCCTTCCTCTCCTCCCTCCCAAATGCTACTGATCGTCCTATTACCATGGCAACCAACTCCTGCTGGCATGATCAAGAAAAACCCTGATTTGGGATTTTAATTAATTGCTTGGAAATGGAAATGTAACAGTGACTGGCAGTTCAACTAAGCACGTTTGCAAAGTGAATAAAAATAGAGTTTCTGAAATACTTGAAATTGTTTCAGTGGATGTAACCCACATTTTTTTACGAGGCACCTTAATTTATTCCGCTTCATAAAATAAATCTGCCAAATGTACTAAGCCATTTTGTCAACACAAATCATTTTTGGCAAATACTTTAATCCTTCTTCTTAACAAAATGTATTGTATCTAAAAAAAAAATAGATCTAACCCATCAGTATAAACCCATAGGTTTCATCTGAATGTATGCCTTTTTCACCAGTAGGTCATAGTTATAAAAGGCTTTCATCTTGTCTTCACAAAAGAGGATGTGCTTCTTTCGATGCACGTGATCTGTCTTTAACATCTATGTCAGCTACACCCCCATATTCTGCAAAGCATGGAATAGAAATGACTTTCAGTTAATTTTTATAGCCTCCAATCTCCCAGTTTTCGAAGGAAATGAAGTGGTCATTGCACATACGACCGCCCTCTTCTGGGTGCTGCCAGTGCTGCTGAGGTGGGTGTCCTCATAAGCTCTGTTTCTCTCCTGATTTTTAGGAGCAAGACCTCCTTATTCACAAGCAAGGATCAGGCTGCCTGGCTGGAATCAGAAGTCTTCACCACCAACAGCTGCCTTATGTTCCTCTTCTGATATTTTAGCTTTCCACATCCTTTTATTCCTTTACAGGCCAGTGAACTCTCTGACAGTCTAAGGTAAGTGTAAGCAATTCTTCATTAACTTTTTTATTTTCACATATTTATAAATTTTACTCCAAACGCCTTTTGTCAGGCTTACAGGTTCAAAATACCCCTGCAGCACCCACTGCCAGCTCAACAATTCACATCACAGGATCATATTGCTGACCCAGAAGATACTAAGCTTCCCTACTCACTGTCTTAATTACTTTTGAGAGGCGACTGTTCTTGCCACTTTTCACACATTGACATCGTTGCTCTTTAGTGAACATCACCGTTCATTCATTCCTGAACTGTACTCCAGTTCATGGTAGACCAGCTCAGTGAGCAGAGCTGTGCTGGATGAACTGCGTTGAGGTTAATGAGCTATCTTTAAAGATTACACATCACAGGGTTGGAAGAGGCCCTGGAGAGGTGATCTTGCTTTCACTTGTGGCCAGTATTTATTCACCATACTTCACTGCTTTTCCTTTCTCCCATGACATCTTTAAAACACGGGTAATAATTTCCATTACTCAAACATATTTTAGAAGCTAAACATCATCAAGCCAGTAAAAATTGTGACGCAAAATAAAAACACAAGAAACCTGGTGGTTATCTATCCCTCCAGCTCCCCACTGCCTATTGGTATTTCTAAGGCAACTATCTGTGTGTTATCTAAGCACTGTAATATAATACAATTACTTGCAAGTTGTATCTAAGTGCAGCGGGTTTTACTTATTAATAACGTAGCACTTCTCTTCAAAGTGCTTCACAAACTAATTAATTCTCACTGCACCTTCTCTCTGTCAGGCAGGTGAGGCAGCTATTATTCGCATTATACATATCTTTATTATTATTACTTGAGGAAACAAGGTTAAGTTACTCATTCTATCTCCCAAAAGAGACAGGGAGTGTTAGAAGAGCACCTGAGCTCAGATATTAGGGAGCAGGATTTTCTGACCTGTTTTGAGATCACCTCATCGTGCCTCATGCCTAGGCAATATCACTGCTAACATCGTAATTGTGTGCTTCATTAAACATTATCATGGCAAAGACTGATGGGATTCTTTGTCTGAGATGATTGACTATTCTTTGTTTTTTTTTTTTAATTGAAAAGGACCCTAACCAACCATCCTGCTCCATGTTGTTGCATGAATCATCCAGATTTGCTGGGCTTGTGAAATGCCTTACTGCCTTGGCTGTTTCAGTTTCACGTGTTTCATCACGTTGGCATTATTCCTTAGCCAAGCAATTGCTGCACTTAAGTTTCTGCATCTTCAAGGCAAGGAAGACACATGGGAAGGATATTTAACCACCATGGAAAAGAAAGAAATGACACTAATAGAGCTTACTTCTTGAACCATTCTGATTTCTTGGTAGTGCAAATACATTTCTGCTTCATCAGACCATTTGCAGCTCTATCTCTCAAGGTTATCTGAAGGTATTGACATCTGATGCCATGCGAACATGCATTTAAGAACTGATTCCACTCCTTCCAGCTTCAGTTAGCTAGCTGGGATTTAGGACCATACCCAGCAATATTGCATAAGCATCGGCAATAGCTAATGACATTCATCATATGAGGTAGCTGGAGAAGGTAAAAGGAGATAAAGGCGTAACAGTTGCCCAAGTGAAGGAGGTTTTGTATTAATTGGTCCCATACTACAAAGTAGCCTTATCAAGCTGTAGGATGGCCTATAAGCTACTTAAGCTCCCTCTTGATGTGTAATAATGATACAGTGGGCAGAAATTCATCAGCTGTCTCCTTGTAGGAGAGTACCTTCTCTGGGGTACCTGCCAACAAAAACATTATACAGCAGGATTAAAATGCATTTTAATTATTTGCTGAAGGTCAACTTGACAGTGTAGCCATTAAGTATATACGTACACATACATACACATAAAGACATACATAACTTTTCCTATGGAATTAAAAACATGAGAAATTGGATATTGGCACACCTGTATTCCATAAGGACGAAAAGGGAACTTCAAAAGGTTGGTTTGAGTTTCAGGAAAACACTCCAAGCCTTTGAGGTAAAATTCATCTGCCCTAACTTGGACGTCTTAAAGCTAAACAGCTAAGTCTGAGCTCGTCACCCCAAGTACCCTTCGAGGAGAGAAGGCACCTCCAGAGTATGATTCACCTTATCCCATCATAGTTGTCTGACATAAATTGGATGACTCACTCCCTGGAGGTGCCCACCTGTGTCTGTTGACTCTGGAGCTAGCCTCCTCAGATTTAGACATTGAACTTTTTAATACATAACATTAGACGAGATGAATCCCACACTTCTATCCTCTTCTCAGACTTAGTTCAAGCATTTTCACAGGCAAATTCTGCTGACAGGGAAAATGTCGAAAAGGTCAATGGGTACTTGGGTTTCTTTTCTTTGCTACTTTTCTCTCTATGTAGGACAGTGTTTCAGAAATGAGGTAGTACAAGAATATGAAGGAGAAAATACCTTCTTCCCCACAAGATTCAGGCAGAGTTTGTGATATTCTGTAATTTAATAAAAGAGGAACTTGCTGGCAGGACACTCTCCATTTGGTATTTCGTTACTGAACCACAATATGCAGACCTCTGTTTTGGCAGTTGAGTAACGTCTTTGACTTCAGGAAGATCACACAGCCAGTGAAATTTGAGTACATACATAAATGATTTTGGATCGGGCACATATAAATTAATTAGAATTAGAATTACGTATTTAAAAACCTTTGTGGATCTTGCCCTTTGTTCATGATCTTCCTCATCTGAGGCTTGAGTCTGTAACCTTCACAGAACACAATACCAGACATGCATTTTCCATTTGGAAGGGTGATGCTGAGAATGGAGGAGAGAGGGAAGCAAGGCAGGTTTACAGTTTTGTCCGGACAGTGTGACCATGATTTTATTGGCCAGATTTTTAGGTTGTTCCTGAGATATTGCTATTTACACAAAATTGCTAGAAGGCTATTTCAGAAAAAACCCCCAAACTAACAGTGATAAGTATTTGTCAGGGTATGTCTGAACTTTGAAATGAGATGAGGGTACTCTTTGCATTTCTATGCATTTATTTGCATAAATACACAGAAACTGGGGGGTTGGGGTAAAACTGCAACTTTCAGCCTATTTCTACTCAACTGCTAAGTCATTTATCAATCTGCTTTAACTGTAATAAACTTTATATAGAATCAGCTTTGAGTAGACTTTCCATGCGAAGGCTGTTCTGTGTTTGCACAGCACATAGAACAAAAATTAATAAAAACAAGGACACAGTCACCAAATACAATGTATTTTCTGCGTCCAAATCAATGGAAAGAAGTGAATCAATAATAATTCACCCATCTTCATCTCATTAGCAAACCCTTTCCTTCCCATTTCCAAAGAATTAGGTCTTGCAAAAGGTCCTTCACTACCACTTTCTTGTGTCTCACTTTTAAAATGAGAACTTCAAGGTCAGTGCAAAGCAGCGACATAAAGGCAACTGATTCTTGTTAATGTAGCCTAGAATAGTGGGTGGGCCATCTCCCAAGTGAGAAAAAGCTGCAAAGCAAATACCTGAGGTGACTTCTGCTTGTTTGAGTCTATTACCCTTAGGGCTGTTTTCTTTTGGCTAGGGATATCTGTTGATCTTACTTCTTAACAGTAATTATGCCAGACAGTTTTTTGGCTTTCAATAATGCTCCATAGGTAACATAAATCATACAAATTATTACCACAATACTAAACTATAATTACCCACAGACCCTGACATGCCAAAAGGTGTATTAATTTGATAATATAATAAATACTTTGCTGCATAAACCTATAATTATTACTTCAAAATTGACACCTATACCAGTTTGATTTTTTTTTTTTTCCTAACAGGTAACTCAATTATACATTGACCAATACCAGAAATGCTATTTAAATTCAATGAGAAACATTAAAATCCAGTTTGGTATCATGTGGAAGGCCTTTCTTAAACGCAAGTGTCACTAGAGTTAGTTTGCTTTTTTTGGGATTTTATTTTCATATAATAATAAATTAATCAGTAGTTTAAGAGGAAAAATGTATCTGACAAATAGCCCAGGGAATGGGAACAATATTAACAAAATATATGAAATACTACCGATGTGAAAACCATTCACATAACAACACAAAAAAACCCCAACAACAAGCCAAATGAACCCAAAACTTATTTGTATGGCTTCAAATGTTACTTAGAAATAGAAGTGACTGACACTATAGGAGATGGATGGAATGACTGACAAACCATATCTGTGGGAAAGACTGAGGTCCCAATTCTGCAACTGCATGGGTGTGGACAGCCCCTGGCACAGCTTCCAGGCTTGTTTTATTCAGTGACTGCCTAATACAAAATACATAAACAAGCCTGGGAACAGAGGTCAGAATCTAGACCTGCTCCTTCTCAGCAGGACACTGCTGCAAGATCGAGTTAGGATCCCATTTCTCATTTTCTTTATGTTTTTCTTCCATGTTGTCAATATAAACTTGTGGAAAATGAGTTTTGTCTGTACAAATCTTCTTAAACTCAGGGAAGAAATGAGATCACTTCTCCCTCCTTTTGATTGATGGTTTGAACTGCTGGTTAGTGTGCAGAAATCAGTCACCTCTGTTGTGCCATATTGAATTGATGATACTTACATACTGAGTAGTTTTGTGACAGGGTCTGATTTACTTTGACATTGTTATTAGTATTTTTAAAAGTGTAGCTAATAATGGAAATCTTCATAAGTGTTGTTTCCATCTTTTCTTTAACAAGCTGAATGCTGGTGATTTTTGATGTTTTTCAATGCTGGTGATTTTTCATGTTTTTCCCTCATTTTTCCCCCTTTGTACTTTGGCTCGCAAAAGGAGGGGGAGAAAAGTATCAAAGGAAAAAGAATATCAAATTTATTTAAAGGTTTCATTCCTGGGTGGTATTGCTATCATTTAACTTCATGTATTTACACTTTAATGTTTGAGTATGAACCCGTTGCCATAGGCATACTCTATATTCAAAGGACAGCTATTGGCATCTTTGGAAGCCGTAGCAGCTAAATCAGAGGATCTTCCTTCTGCAGGTGCTTTGACTCAAAAAAAGGGGAGCTACAGCGATTAACTCAGCATTACAGCAAATAAGTCTCATCCAGAGTTTCTATTGTTTGGGTTTTTTTAATACCAATGTAGAAATAAAGGGAAAGGGAGAATTGCTCAGAAGGAAAAAATGAAGAATGGGGGAGAATTGAAGGGTAACAAATTAAAGTATGAATATTAAAAAACTAAAAACTCCGTAGTTTCTCTTATTTGTTTAAAAATAAGTAGTTAAAATGTGCCCATTAAAGAGAGTGTTATTTGTTTTAAAATACTTGAAAAAATATTAACAATAAACTTTACTGAGGTAAGGATAATTTGGTATTAAAAACATTTGCGAGCAAAGCAGAAAACCTTATTTCAGGCAGGTGGGACTGAATGACCTTTGAAGGACCCTTCCAACCCAAACTATTCTATGATTTCAATACCCTTGTCTGATAATGACTTCTATTAAGAAGACATTTATTCTCCCACCTGCAAGATAAGTATTTTGTTAAATCTGAGGGATGTTGGGAAAATACATATTTTGAAAATTCCACATTATGAGACTTGAGACAATGCAAAATAGTGAAAACGTCCTGATTCTGTTATATGTAAATGTTTATTCAACTTCTGTGTTGAATAAGGAGAGTTTCTGGGTCCTCCCTAAGGATCAGTGAGAATGGCTGCGTTTTCATCAGCTTTAGTAGTTGCTCTTCCATTGACTAGATTGAAGTAGGCAAATAGGTCATTGAAGCTGCTTGGAAAGCACTCTTTTTCTGACCTACCACATGTATTATGTAAGGCTGTATGGACATGGTTCTCCCCAGTCACCTGTTAGGAATGTGTTAACAGCTTTGGTAGAGCTTCTGGTGACTTTCACCAGGGTGGGACAGAGTGAGCCATGATTTCCGTGTGGGGAGAGCAGGGAGACAAGCTTTCCACAAAATGCATCATTTTTTACAGTGAAACTTGAGGTGAAAGATCACTGTACTGGTGCTCAGATCTGGGCAGAATTAGTGGCCAAAATTGACAAAAGTGAGAAACAAAAATAAAAAAGGAAAAAAGCCCCCAACACACAAGATAAGTGAGAATTTGGTGCTGAAGAAGTGAAACAGGGTGCTCAAATACATTGCTTAACGCCTAAAAAAATTAGGACGTAAACCTGAAGGTATGAAGATTAATTTAGCTTCTTAGAAAACAGCTACTGCACACTTTCCCGTGAGAGGCTTGAGGTGAATTCTAATAATTTTCCAAATTGTAGGGAAGAAAAAAATATGCTTTTTTTAACCTGAACTTTTTGTTCCTTCTGCTCATAGATATTTTTGATCTCAGCAAATTTCTTGTTTGAATGCACTTGCTGAGAGTAAATATGCTAAGTTGCAGAAAGTCTGAACCTGATCACCTATCTGTCTTAGGTTTTTCCAATGTAAATGATTACAGCTATCATTTTGATGTATCATGTTGTTTGATGGAAATACCAGCTGACATACACAGTTGGAATTTCCTTTTCTTCTATGGGGGAAGGAGGGAAGAAAACAAAAAGGTAGTTGTGATTACTTAAATCTTTCCTTTTAATAACGTGGTAGACAGTCAGCGACGACAACGTGATTCATTACTCGCCTATAACGTTAATTATACATTATTAGCTGTTTCACAGTATGATAGCTGGCAATTGGCGATATGATTCATAAAGTGTTATTGTTAAGCAAATCTGCAAATCTGTTTGATTTAGGTTAAAAAAAAAGGGCGATAGGTCATAAGAAGTTTAAAAAAAAAAAGAGAATAAAGAAAAGACACCGACATAATTTGTGGTTCTATTTTTATATGAACAACAAGGTTTACAATGAAGAGCTGTTGGATACAGTTTCGGTGAGCAAGGATTTTGCAAAGAGATTAGATCAGTTACAAATTGCTAAAACTGATGACTTAGATAAAAATTTAACCAGAGGCTTTGAAAGAGGTAGAACATGTTTCTGTGGAGAAGTGATTGCCCCGTACTTCCGAGATAGAGCTAATCACAGAAGGCCGCACTGACTGTATCTGCAGTAAAACTGAACAGAAAAGAAATCATTCCTTTCAGAATGGAGATAATTTCCTCATGGAAAAGATTGGAAACTTCACTTCACTCTGCAAATGCACCCTATAATTTGGGTATCCCCCAGAAGCCAGTCCCACAACTGTACTATAATGTGCTCCCTTCCAATGCAGCTCTATCAGATATATGTTACCAGCTAAATAAATTGAATAAAACAACTATTTCCCTCTCCCCGATCTTTGTAAGATTCCAAAACCTTTTCCTACTTCCATAAAAAACCACCAACCTTAACCAACCACTTAGAAAGCCCAAAGACAACAGATTTTGCCCAGAGATAGCACACACTCTCAAGGTTAAACATTCATTCCAGGCTGGTTCATATCTGCATTTTATCTGAGCTAGGAAGGGGAACTGAACCTTTATTCTTCCTGTTCCAGCAAGCAGCAACTCAGAGTGGACCTCATCCTTTCACTAGTGTAAATCAAAAGTGAGCTATAGATCTGAACCTCTTTGCCAATGAGGGTACTGCCCATCAGGCCCATCTTACAAACAGATTTTGATTTTTAGAAGTAAGTACTACTTTATTAGAAACAATTTGTTTAAAAAAAACAGAAATTACTAAAAAATAACATAGTAAAACAATTTAAAAAAAATTGTTTTCCTTTATTAATTTTAATATCCCTTTAACACCTAGGGGAAAGTGTTAAGACTGACATCATATCACCTTGTTCTCAAAGGGTTTTATGTCTTCTCTTCTCCCAGATAATGCTCCAAAGGAATAACATAAATGCCACCTCTCATCCATTTTCTCATATACCAGGCTATTCTGTGCAGCAGGAAACCTTATCCCAATTCATTCACACACAAAAAAAAAGATAAGTGCTCTGGTTTTGGACCTTCAATTGTGTTATAACACATGACCTAGAAATACTTAATGGAAAACGTTAAGATCATTTGCTGCTATGTCTCATTTCTCCAGGCAATGGTTTTGAAGGACAAATATAGGCCTGGGAGCTAGGAATTCCTGCCCACTGTCTCCACCACTGTCATGACTGTCTATTACCTACATATCACAGTGATTGGGTGACTTATTTATAAAACACAGATTAGATTAATTCAAACAAGATTAAATTAGATGGAACGAGCCACTTAAACTCTCACTATTTCCTCATCTGTAAAACAGAGATATCTACATTTACCTATTACACACGGTGACTGTGAGGCTTACTTAATCTCCCTAAAGGATTATCATGATTATCATTACTCTGGAACTCATAAAACAAGTCCCGATAAGGAAACAAGCTTGTGAATCAGCTGATGTGGAGTAAAGGTACCAAAGCAATTCTTCCACTGATCTGATAGTTCAGCATTCTTGATAAAGGTTTTCAGATAGCTTTATCTTACATTAGGCATCTAAAAAAATATGTTTAATATAGATAATTGTCTAAATCCCCCCTGTAGCCCAAATGTGTGTAGATGGACATCGTGCAGTAAATGAATCAATCACTTCATGATTCTGGGATGAATCACCTCATGGATTCTCTTCACTGTATGTAGAGGGAGCCTAGACAACTAAACAAGCTGTATTTTAGATAGTTAATGTTACATGGAACTTGCTCAAAAGACTACAACCAGATCTCATGCTCTGCCTGCACTGGAGCAGAATGAAATAGTGACCAATGCGAGTTTGCTCCCAAATGCTTGTCACCTCCTCACCACACCCTAAAAGTTTACCATCTCTTTCGAACAGACAAGACCACATGATGGATCAGGTAAATATAATTTGAAATATTTGTTAATTAATCTACAAAAAAAAATCGCAATATAGCCAAGTATCACAGCATGCTTCTGTATTTTTGTACAAGGAGCCCCTGTATTTGGGGGTAGGGGGGACAGAGGGGAAAGCTTTAGGGTAAATTTGAGCTTTGTAGCTATCTGTTGTTTTGGGAAGGGGCAGGACTTGTTCCTGGAAGAAGTCATTCCTTTTTGGAGTCTTTAGCACAACAGGTCATTAGGACTCATTCCTTCCCTCTGGAATTTCTTTGCCACTCCATAACGGGGTGAAGGTCCTCCTATATGACTTTCCACCCCAGCTCTTCTCTTCTGAAGAGTTATGTTCCTCCTCAGAGAACAACGCCACTTTGTTCCAGCATTAACATAAGGCAGAAGATCTTGCCTCCATTAGGAGGAAGAAGGAGCATCTCCCACATTGACTCCTGCTCTGAAAGAGAGGCCATGCAATAACTGAAGGGCATCGTAAAAAACGTGGACGTTGTGTGGCTGTAGTAAAGACAGATGTTAGTGGGACTGGGATGATTCTTGCTGCACAGGTTGTGCCAGGTTGCGTGCAGGTAGTGTCACATATACTATAATTATAGCAGTTCCTGGTTGCTTGTGTATAGTTTGGATTCACGCACTTGTAGAGCTGCAGTATGATCATAGTGTCACTACCTCCCACAGTCTCAGGTTTGCTTAAAAGCAAGAGGTACTTCTCCTCCAGAACACCTTAACAAAACCTGATCAGGCAGCAGCTGTCCTGACAGCACTTTTTTATGTGTATGTTGGGGTGAGAAGTGAGAAATACCTTCTTAGCACTGCAAGGGAGGGGGCTGGAAGAAAACAGTGAATATAAGCAGGTGGGAACAGGCTTCCTACCCCTTAGCAAAGCTCAGCTGCAGGAAGGCTTTTAGGTTAGATCTAAAGCTTTTCTTAGTCAAGGGAAAAGCTGTTATTGATGTAAATCAAAATATGTGGGTGAAGATTATTGGAAAGTTCTTTATGAAGGAAAAAAATAAAAAAGGTCTACAAATACATATTTATACAGTGAGAAGCAGTTTCTTCTTAAGGACAATGACAAAAGGAGGAATAGGATTGAGAAGAATTTTAGAGGCTTTAAAGAAGGCCTTTAATGTCTTAGAATGGAGTTGGGGGGAAATATTCAAAATCCTAAATTATCTTCCTGTTTTTTCTTAAGAAAAAAGAAAGCTATTTCAGATAAAACCACCCTGAAAAGCCATCTGGATCTTGAAATTAATCCAGACTACCTGTGAGTAAGATCTGCAAAGAAGGGTTTGACTTCACTTGTGTCTTTTACTGAACGAAGCATCCTGTCAGCAAGTAATAAATAATGTTAGGAGTAATACTTCTTTCCACACACCACTTCTTGGTGCTGGCTGGGACTGGAAAGAGCAGAGCATTTCTAAATGGAAACAGAGAGCAGTAAAAATTACACTTTAAAAACAACAAAACAAACCCAAACCAAACAAACCAAAGCTGCGCTGAAGTTCTCAGTCCCTCAGTCCAACTTTGGAAATTCATTAGGGGTAGATAGTTCAGATAAGGTATGAATGCAGATGTTCCTGTGTTTATCTTCAGCAACACTGAGTCCAAAATTTTACTGAAAAAAAAAAAATAAAATGGCTAGGCTCCTAAATCCAAATTTAAACATGTAAGAAAACGCCTTGATGGGTAAGAGCATGAACACATGCAGCTTTTCTTGACCTTAATGAGATGTTCAAGGTACTTAACACTTTTGAAAATCAGGCCACAATTCAGCAAAGCATTTCAACATGTGTTTAACATTAAACACATATTTAATCAGATTAAAGCATATACTTAAGCACATTCCTGAACCAGGATCAATTTAAACATGTGCTTATGATCTTTGCTAAATAATGTTCTCACTTAAGTTTCTAAATCAGGGTTCAGGAGCCTAAATTTAGGTTTTGATTTTATAAAAGCATCAGGCTGTTTTGAATGAAATAAAAATTTAAGTGAAAGGGAAAACACTTAATACTTTATTTATTTTGGTAATCACATTTGCGAGTGTTTGACAACAACCAGCTAACTAAAAATCTGAGTTGCATAAGGAGAAATAAAGATACATGTTGTTGAAAAATGTAGATCTTTCTTATGTCATACAATTTTGATTCCTTAGAAGTGTATAATATCAAGTATTTTGACCCAGTATTACCAAATATTAGAGATGCAATTAAAATTTTACTATGTTTTCTCTAATTTTGCCCACAGTATCTTTTTTTTAATGCTAATATTGGCACCAGGAACAAAAGGACTTTTTTCTGTTTCTTTTTTTTTCTTCTAGCTTTTTTTTTCCTTTAATTTACCTTTTCCTTTGCTTAATTTTTCTTGTTCCTGTAACAGAACAAGCTACATTCTGTCCCTTTCTGTTAACACCCCTGCATACATTTGAGTTTCTATCAACCACCCATCAATCTACCAGCTGTGCAATTACATGTGTTAAGACAAAAGCAGTGTTGAATGCCACCATTTTGATTAGGGTAATAGTGACTCATTGGGACAGCAGCAATTCTGAGCTTGTCTATGCACACATTTGCATGGATGTAAGTCAGCCAAAGCAGCATACAGACACATAAATAAGATTAAACAGGAAGGGTGAATTTGCAGTTTATTAGCAGTTAGACACACGCTGTCAGACTGGATGATAACAACCGCCCCTCCATCCTCTCTGTCATTCCTGCAAGGTAGAGGACTGCAGTCCAAGCTATGGGATAGTCTTTGCCCAAATATCTTCCCTCTTTCCCCAGTTCACATTGGATATATACCAAGTCCTGACTGCTTCAGAGTATTTAATATGTGCATGTTTTCACCCTAACTTGGAGGGAAGTAATTGGAAGTAGCTCTCTCAATGAAAATTCATGTTTTTGGAGAGCAGGTTCTTGGGGTCAAGTGCACTAGCAGGTACTGTTTAATCATTTGCAAGCTGTAAATTCATTTTCTAGCTTATGCCATAATAACTTGCGTGTACATTCATAGCCTTGGTTAAACTAGAGAAAATCCCAATGTGGACACACTAATTTCAGTTTTAGAGGAGCTTATCTCAGTTTATCATAAACTTGTTCTGAATCAGCTTATTCCAAACTGAAATAAGCTTAATTTAAAAATGAAATAAAAGGATTAGGATAAAAGAAATTGGTGTAAAATCACACCTTTATTTAAGCCAATACAACTATGTATGCAGATAAAACCTTAGGACATGTATGTTTATTTAAAAGTGACTGCTAGAGAAAATAGAAAAAGACAATGAATGGGGTAAATATTTCCAACCCTTGTTGAGAGCATATTAGTAACAGCAAAGAGTTAAAAATAATGCAATTTGAAAAGAACTATTTTAAAATTGCTTAATCTCCATGGTTCAGAGCCTCTCCCATTCAGCCACATTAGACAGCAAGACCCTGCAGGCACTTAATAATACTTCTGTATAGTAGCGCTTTACATTTTCACTGTGCTGTAAAAGCATTAACTAATTAATCTTCACAACAACCTTCTGAGGTTAAGAAGGACTAATATCCCTTTCTTAAATATAGAGAAGATAAAATACCAGGCATGACAAGGGCCCCCGTTACTGGGTATTATGCACTTTGTTTTGCAAGTGGGAAGACCTCTGACATATAATATAATGGGATAAATTTGGACACCCAGAGCTGGAGCCTCCCCACCCTCCCCATATGACAGGCTGTTGTTGAAAATTGGGCTTCAGGAGATAGATTTAGCAGACTCCAAGACAGGAAGGCCCTTGAGCATATTCTTGACATGAAATACAAATAGTATGGGGAAGCCAATGGCCTCTTGTAAAAACTATGTACGTAGTTCAGTGTTTTGGTAGTTCAAGTCCAGTGGAATAGATTTCTAAAAAAGATTAAGCATGTAAGTGCCACTGGGAAGATGATGAGTCAAAATCACAAACTCCTGGGCCTTGATCTCCAGAGCCTGGTTAGAAACTCAAAAGATCCTGGTTCACATTCCAGTTTGCAGAATCTGTAGCTTATGGGCTCACACGGGTGGAGGAGGTATTCACAGAGGCCACTAGTCCCCCATGAAGACCAGACTGTCTAAGACAATAAAAATGTTCTCAACTACATTGAGGGATCCTCCTCTGAACCATACTCTGGTGCAATTTATTCACTCAGCCTGCCCCACACAGGCTCCAAAATATACAGTCTCATAAAATGTTCAATTTTCTTAAGCTAGTGGGTGTCATGTCTTTATTTGCTATTTAAATGTTTCCCTAAGCTCCCTGTAAGGGCTCATTTCCCTGCATGTTTGTGGTTCATTTACGGGAAGGGAGCATTCTCACCACCGGACTGCACTTGTCTCAAACTTTAACAGATAATGGTTCATAATCATCTTCATGAGCTTCCCTTACCTCAGTTTTAAAATCAGGCAAATTGAATCTCCAAGCTCTTATGAGGGATACACTTCACTGGCCTTTGGTCACCTCTATGTTAGGTGTTCAGCCAAAACTACTTGGTAATGGCTCCTTTCTTGTCCTTCAAGGCACATGGCACCTCCAACACTATTAAGCCCACCTGAAGTCACCATCTAGATGGCCAGCAAGGTGCCTCTCTCTCACCTGTAGAGGTACTTTGGATACCTAGTTTAGACTAAATATCCAAGTTTAAGATAGCTAAACTTAGATCAGGCAATTGTGGGTGTGAGTTGTATGTCATTCTGTGTTATAGGAGGCTAAAATGCAACTCCTGATAAACTGGCATAGTGGTTTCTGATGTCACTTGTGGTGAGGGTAAATGGTTATGTGGTTAAGCAGTTCCCAATGTCAGTTGGAGTAGGGCTGACATGAAGTTTTGTTCTTCTCGGAATCAGGCATATATCCGAATTATACCCCATAGCCTCCGTTTAATACTGGTATATTATTCCAGTTATTGCTCTGTGAACTTCCTTCTGAGTATTTTAAAACATATTTCAGTTACCAAATTCTCCTTTTTAGTATTAGCTGAATACAACAGGAGCATCTTGCCTAGCAAAGGTGAAGGTACCTAAGAAGGAGAGCTCTGATCACGTTCTAGCACGCCAAGCTGAGAATTTGGCTGGCACTAACAAGCGTTGCAACATTTATGAATTCATTACTTGGGAAATTGTCTCACCCAGTTTCTTCAGGCAGCACCTCACTCATTGCTACACGTTTGGAGAATAAGTTAAAGATGCCTCATGTTATTTCGAAGTCTTAGTCACTGTTGTTTGGGTGTGGACACTCCTTCGCCTGTGCTTCAGAGACTGAAAATAAATAAGAGGTGGAGGTACAGAAACTATTCTCATCAAAACCATATGGAAAAGAAGAAGCAGAAAGATGAACCCCCAAGTAATTTACAAAAAAAAGGTTCTCTCCTTAATTCAGAGGGTATAAAAGAATATTGGATACTGAAAATACTGGATATGTGATATCTTGGGTGACCACAAGTAGTTACTGAAACGTAAAGCACTATAGTGCACATGGCGTCTGATACATATAATATCATATAATCTGATATACCTCAGTATGTGGACATTCTTTTCAATATAAACCTTAGGTTCAGTGGAGACTTATGTGAACAGAAAATATATAGGGCTTTATAAGGCAGACTAGGCTGCTAAAGTGATGCAGAGTATTTCATTTTTCTGATATTCATCCGGTGTATCATCTCCTTTTACAGGGTCCAACAGATCTGGGAACATTTCATTCAAACAACTACCTCTTCCTGAAGGGGAGCGAGCATTTTTGGAGGTTCACAGCTCGGACTCATCAATGGCAATGTCTTGGCTTAGGACAGATATGGTGGTTCCTACCATCCTTCTCCTCTCCCATCATTCTTTGAGGTTATCCCCTGGGGACCAGCTATTCATACTCCACCACAATTTACTGCAGAGCATATTAACATAAACCAGCAGTGCCTTCATGTTCTTTTAATAAGCCAGACCACAAACAGTGTCTCTGTAAGCAGCTGAGATCTCCCTGAAACATTGCGGAGGATCGTGAAAAGAGTGACACATGGACAGATACAGATAGGACCAACTGCAGCAGTTCCAAGTCATACTCACCTGTAAGTCCAAGTCCTCCCTTGTTCCCACTCTAGTTTTAGACTCCAGAGGACGGAGATCTTTTACTGCGACTATGGTTCTGAGATCCGGAGTAAAAATAGCCAAGGCAAACTTCATAGCCTGGGTTATAAAGAATATCAGATACTTCTTCTCAGTTCCCGTTTGTCTTTTATGTTTAAAGAATCTATATTTTCCCCATCATTATCACTAAGGTTTGGGGAGCCTGCTAGGAAACTAACTTGCGTACTTGCAGAAATTACATTCTGACAGTAAAAAGAACCATAACAGGTAAAAATATGCAAACAATTAACTTGGCTTTCTATAGCCAAACTATATAGTATGCAAATTGCAAAGCTAGACTTAATCTAAGCTAGTCCACATTAAAAATACATTGAAAAAAATTACAGACATTTTTAATTTAGCATGAAAGCAAAAACATTGCTGAGATGTAATGGAGTATAGTTACTGTAGTGGAGTATAGTTAATTCCATCCAATTCATTTTTATGGTTCTTAAGGATAGGTCAGAATAAATATTAAATCCACAGGAGATGTATCTCTTCTTTGGAAAATCAATATGCCATGAATCAACATTAACATGAACTTTGGACATTGTGTGTGTGGGAAATATTTTGCAAGTCTGACTGCATCTGCAGAGATTTTGACCACTACCCATAAACTGTATTTAGCATCATGCTAGTTAATTATGATTAATACATGGATTTAACTAGGTTTGGTGAGATCTGAGAGCATTCTTAAGCAAGGTGGAGAATCAAGAGCTAGGCCTTGAATGCAACTCAGCTTGGTCTAAACTGACTTGGAGTCGCAGTCAACATTGTGCAAGTGACTCAGACTTCACCAACATGTTGAACACAGCCAACATTTGTAATGGAGACTGCCCCACCTGCCCAGCCTTTCCTAGTATTACAGATAATTATATGCCATCAATATTACCACCCTCCTTTTCTGTTATCTCCCTTTTCATCTGCTCTTTCTGTCTGTTGCCATCATTGACTGAAATTTTGCTCAGATGTTATTGGAATGTAGGTTGGGTTTGTGTTGAATTCCACAGCATTTCATACAATGCTGGCATATGTTTTTTGTTACATTAACCTGTTTGGACCAAAATTCAGGAGATTTGAGCAATATTTCCCCTTTTGTACTACTTGCCTAACAGAAACGTACTACTAGTGTTAAGTCTGGGTTTGGTTTGGTTTTGTTGTTGGGGTTTTTCTCACCCCAAAATCTATAGTCATCTGTCAAAGGTCTGCTCAGCACAAGGCCTCATGAGATGTTTCAGATCCAGATTCAGACACCTAAACTTAGAGGTATAATTATGTGAACATCGACTTGAGTCAGTTGCCCACACAGGAATTTAGTGCCATTTGAGACACCATGGCATATCTGAGACATGTTTATAAGTCTTGCATATTGACCTGAGATTATAGGAGGATTTCTTAGGCCCTTCCTGACACACTAACGTATAAGAAATGCCAGCCCATGATTAGGCAGCTGGGTTGCTTATATCACATTCTTGTATTTGGTCAGTTGAATCACCCTCATATGGACAAAGCCAGGAGTTTAAACATCAGTTGATACAGAGACATCTGAATGGAGACACCTAACTTGGGTATCTGTGCCTGGAGTCAAGATATGCCATCCACCTTGTACAACCTAGAGCATCTCAAGCAGCAGTAGGTGCCTGTGTCTAGGCAGCAGAACTGTGTCTTCAAGGCCCAGCTGTCACACTGCAGCTTTCCTGTCCCTCTGCATTTCCCATCTTTTCCACACGAGATACCAGAGCATACACCATCAGTCCTCGTTCCCATACCACAGGGCTGGGCAGCCTTACAGACCCTAGGTTAGACTCATACAGCCCACAGGCTTTTTGATCATGCTGCAGGTGAGTGCTCTACAAATTGGGTCCGTTGGGAAGAGGCTGGATCTCTGATTCTTGTTATCAGAGATAATGCGTTGCAAGCCTGATGAGGTCCCAGCAATAATCTCATTGCTGTATCTTGTTATACAGAAATAAATCATGTTTAGGAACAGATATGTTTGCAGGTGGAGTGAATAAGAAGGAAGGGGGAGCTGTGAGATATTTAGCTGTTTCAGCTGACATCTCTTACTTGCCCATGATCCTACTCATCCAATGCAGCACCAAAATTTCAGTTAGACAGATGTAGGTAGCTAGGAAAAAGCTCCTTATACAACAAACACAAAGCATCTGTCAGGGGAACTGCAGCTGGAGGTTCAACATCCCTTCAACTGATGCCTTGGCCATCTCTTCACCACCTGAAACTCCCCTTTCTATATGTTTTAGTTTCTGATTGTGCCCCATATCAAACTAGTTCCAGGTTAACAAACTCTTTATGAAACAGTTATTGGCTTGAACTGGAGCTAAATAGGAACAATTTCAGGTGCAGCTAAAACTAAGAAATGCTTTGCCAAACTTTCTGGGGCAGGGTTTACCTCTTACCACTGAAATGCAAAGTCATACAACAATTGGCCTTCAAGGTGTGTCCACGTTGCCAGTGATGGTAAAAAACGATAAGTAAAATTATGCTGATGTTGCTGATGACAATATAATAATAATAATAGAAGATGTGATTAGGTTAATTTTGAGAAGACCCACTGCCTGAAAGTACAGAGCATGACATTCAGGCATCATTTTTCTTTCTTAATGTAATTCAACATTTTTGTAATTACTATTGGCTTTTAGGTTATCCATCAGCACATGGTGGGTGGAAATAACTTGGGGTGTGACTGATGGAGCTGGTTGTTCTTTTTTTTTCCTTCTTCTTTTATTTTTTCTGCCGAATTTCTTGATGTGTATGCTTTTCCACGCAGATGGCACCTTTGGCAACAGCCTGCCTGGCAGGATTTCAGGGCACCATTAATCTATCAAAGCAATGCTAATGAAGTTGGACTCTTAGCAGTTTATTCACCATCTGCTTCTAACCGTCATCCTTCTCTGTGCAGTCCCTAATGCTTCCCTCGTGGAGGATGGGAACTCTGAACAGCACTGATTAATGTTCTTTAGCTTGGTTGCAGCTACTGATTCCTGCAATGCTTTTGCTGAAAAACAGTGTTAAAAAGTCAAAACCACAGACATTGAAAAGCTCTACAGGAGCCAAAGGTCATGTTTTAGACCCTAAAAATTGCCTAATTTTGCGTAGCCTGCTAGAAACCCAGTTTTCCATCAGTTCCTGCCTTTCTTCTAAACTAATTTACTTAATAAAAGTTATTAAATTTAAAATCATCGCTGTTTGTAATTTGCATTGAATGTTACTGGGTTTATTGCAAGCCTGGAAAAAAAAAAAGTTTGGGGCTTATTTGCCTAAAACATCATCTGTTTTTTCCAGTGATAGCAATTGCTCTAAATAAAGATACTGACTGTCCACAAACCTCATCTCACATTATATCTCCAGATTAGCAGGGTTACCACAGCTACCGTTCTTCCAGTAAAATCCCTTGCATTTGTGCAGCAGTCTTGTAACTGCCAAGGTGTTCCACACCTATTCTCATTCCAGAACGGATTGAATTTGCAAACTAGGTGGTTTCCCTGCCTATCTGGCCCACAGGACCTAAGCCAGAAACATTCTCTGAGCACAGAGAAACATATCCAAGAAATGGAGATTTATAACCCTCTCACTGACTCCTTTTTATTCAACAGTCTCAGCTTCACCTGGAACAGGGCAGTCCCAGGTGTGAGTTTCTCTTGTTCCTGAGGGGATTTGAAACCACATCTCTATTTCTCTACCTCCCAGGAGAATACCCTAACCACCAAGAGATAGTCCAGGAGATTGTGGGTCTCATAATCTTTTCCAGTGAATCTATTCCACTTTAATTAAATATTCATTGTGCTTGTGGAAGAGATAATAACTCTACACATAGGTAGATTGGGAAAACTTAGGTTCTAATCCCATATCCAACAGATATGCTGAGCATGATGCACTGGGTTTGTGAAACTAATTCTAGGAGATGCATGCCTTCCTTTGTGAGTTCGACTAGGGAGAATACAGACTCCCTTTGAAACTGCATACACCAGTCAGCAGCCATTTACTGCAGCAATGAGCACTGGAGTGTTCTAGTCTTTCTGCATCTCTAGTGGCTAATACATCACTACCTGAATTATCTCCTCTTAATTAGAAAAAGGAAATAATAACAACTCCCTAATGTTGTAACTGTAGATACATGGTGATTTATTAATAAAAATTGCTGCATATGAGCTAAGCAACTTAGGACAGCGAGTAAAACCATTAATTATAACTGCTGCAACATTTGCAAGACTAGCCAATGACAGTAACAGATTCAGCATTGCAATTTATGTGATTGTCACTAAAATGGTGAGAAAAATGGTGGAATTCTGAGCCTAACTTCTTGTCATCGTCAAAACAGCACAAAGCAAGGGTTGGCAACAGGTAGTGGAAACGTTTGATGCACAGAAAAATTCTTCTAATGAAACATAGATTAGGAAAGAAAGAGGATAAACAAACATGAGGGATGTGATAGAGATCATTAAATTGGTTGTTCCCAATTACACCGTTTCATATTAGAAGAATAATGAAACATCCAATGGAACTGGATGGCAAGACATTTAGAGAGGATAAAAGGGAAGACATTTTTTCACAATGGATAATTGACCTGTGGAACTGATTGCCACATGATAGCTGCAAGTCCAAGAGCTTAGCAGGTTTTAAAAAGGATTAAACATGTATAGCGATAATTAGTTCATCCTTTATTAAACAAGATAAGTTCTATTAGTCACTAGTTATATTAAACAAGATAAAGTAAAGACCATGTGGTAAACTTTAATTCTCACCCAGTGATAAATTCCTGAATCTCAACTTCCAATGGCATTTTCAGAAATAAATATTTCATTTTTCTATTTCTGTTCCGTGGAAAATTTTGAATTTTAGTTCCAAAAGAATCAGTATGCCTCTGCCATTTCTTGTCTAATGTAACTAGCAAATAATGTGATTTCATCTCGTCTTAAAGATGGATTAGCACTGACATGTCCTGGCTAATAATTGGTATCTGCACTGAAGTGACTCCTGTAAGATTAAATGGATACCAACATTTTCTAGAGAAAAGCACACAGGAGAGTTCAGACATCTTCACAAAGTGCTTGTGACTGAGATTAACTTAAGTTTCTGGGAGACATTCTACCCTAATAAAATCACACCTTATATACTTCTAGGGTGATTGAATGTCTTGCATTCTAGAGTGACAGTGCTCACCTGAGGACTCCACCTATGTGCAATCAACCATTTCTTACTCATTGTGAAAACATCCCTTTTCCTTGGTCCAAGTTCCATCCTATGCTTGGAATTTACCAGAAGCATCTGCAGGAAAGTATTCCTCTTCAGCTTTCTAGACAATCAATGGGGAGAGTTACTACATCCAGGTGGCAGTTTGAAGAATTATGAGACTACAGAGAAATGTAGGTTAGAAGAGAATTCTGGAGGTGATCAGGTCATAGCAGGGCTAACAGTGAAGTGAACAAGGTCAGGCTTTGTAGGCCTTTTTTACTCCTGCATCACTCTATGGAAACACGGGTATCTCTCTTCCTATGGAAAACTCTGTGGATACAACAGAAGGAACCACAGGAAATCTACATTAATACCTCAATGGAAGCGGGGTAAATCCCAACCACTGCATTAAACTTCTCAGATTTGCTCCTTCTCTACCTCATATCAGATCCTTTCCAACAGTCCTTGCTCATCCATCCAAATGTGTCATTATCTCCTCAGCTGGCAGTTCCCAGTAGTTACAGCAAAAGAAATGCTGTGTCCTGAAATGGCTACCTTCTACAATACCCTCGCTTTGTCCCCTCATAACTCTAAAAATATATCTCAACTCATCCCTGAAATACATCTTTTCTCCTCTCTTTCTTTTCCCTCTCCCTGTCACTCACACTGTTGCACTTTCCCCTCCCTTTATCTGACACTGTCTGTTGCTCACAGCTGTGGCATATTACTGAAATATGCAAAACAGGTTTGGAAACAACCTGTAGCAAAGACTTTCTTACAAGAAGTGGTAGTACTGAGAAACTCTATTTTCTTTGGTGCTTTTCCTACCAAAGAAACCTTTTTTCACAATTTTTCACCTAGGAAATAACCTGCTCAGAGCTCTATGCTGAAGTGGCTAGATCACTAGCCTGCTTAAACCTACCATGTATCTCAACACTATATTTGCAACTAAAGTATAGATATACCTTATACACAGTTCTTGATGGCAATCCTGTCAACCATTAATGTCAAAAAAACCCCAACATCCAGTTCCAAGAATGTGTGAGATTGACATCAACTTATTTCCTTCATTTGGCTTTTGGGTATTGTACCCTTAGGGGTATTCAGGTACAGGCACATCATCAAGCTTTTTTTCATTTGTCCTGCATTAATAATTTTTTTTATGGTAGTCAAGTATGCAATAGATTACTGGAGTGCTGCATGTTTTTGAATGCATTTATCTTCACATCATTCCTATGAGGAAATCAAGTACACTCATTCCAATTTCCCGTATGAAGACAGGCTGAGGAAGTTGGGGCTGTTCAGCCTGGAGAAGAGAAGGCTGCGTGGAGACCTCAGAGCAGCCTTCCAGTATCTGAAGGGGGCCTATAGGGATGCTGGGGAGGGACTCTTCATTAGGGACTGTAGTGACAGGACAAGGGGTAACGGGTTCAAACTTAAACAGGGGAAGTTCAGGTTGGATATAAGGAGGAAATTCTTTCCTGTGAGGGTGGTGAGGCACTGGAATGGGTTGCCCAGGGAGGTTGTGAATGCTCCATCCCTGGCAGTGTTCAAGGCCAGGTTGGACGAGGCCTTGGGTGCCATGGTTTAGTGTGAGGTGTCCCTGCCCATGGGAGGGGTGTTGGAACTGGATGATCTTAAGGTCCTTTCCAACCCTAACTCTTCTATGATTCTGTGATTCTATGATTTCACAGATTTGGAACTGAAGCCCAGAAGGAAAAAAATAACTTGTGGAAGGACTATGTATGTGGAAAAGCAAGGATCCGAAAAACCAAACACACCCTTCACTTCAGGGATTTGTTCTTTTTATTGTAGTGAAAGCTGACTTCCTTCCATAACCACATGCTTCCTGGAGCTGGGACTGTAAGACAAAACACAAACTACAATACAAATTACCCTGAAACACCTATTTACAGCACATTATAGACTGAAACACTCTTCAGTTTTCTTTTTTGTCCAACTCAGTATTTACTTCTAGGAACCGAATGCCGCAGATCTGTCCCTAAGTAGAAAAGCTAGATCTTGCTCTGTTCCTCAAAGTGTCACTCTTTCCCCAGTCCTTAGAATGCCAGCTCGTTTTCGTAGAGGTATAGCTGTTGTTCATCCTTACAGCTTTATCTCGAATAACACATCACCCACCTCATTCCTCACACTCACTTTCCCATTCCAGTTTTTTGTTGATTTTTGCTGGGGTTTTGATTTGGTGTGGTTTGTTTTTTTTTCCAACCCTCCCCCCGTATCTCTTTTTATTGTTCTTGGCTTTTTAACTCCCACTGCTGTGGGTTATTCCCCCAAGCTTTGGAGAGATCAGTCACAGATTACAGAATATGTGAGCAAGCTGGGCAGATTACTGAGCAGCAGCTCTAAATGAAATAACAATGTGCTCCCGAAACACCTGCTAGAGAGCTCCAAAGCATTTCACTCGCAGCAACTTGCTGCAACACTTAGAGACCTCTTAAGACACATGCTTACCTGGGAACTTCCTGCTGCTGATGCTGAAGCTTGTTTAAATAATATCCAGCTCTCTGTAATGCTGAACTTTTATCTCTGAATGCTTCGACAATGACGTACAATACTAAAGAAAAAGACAAAAAAAGCCTGAATTGCCTAGCTTAGTTTTAATTTACTTTTTACTATAGATGGGCTGTGGATAGTTGGGTTAATCTGGAGATATCTTCAGGCAGTTGATAATACCAATTTAGCATGGTGCTGTCTGCATTTTATCTCAGCTGAGATTCTAAATGAAACATGCATTTAAAAATAATGGCATCTGAACATGGCTTCTCGCTCAATTTTAGCCGGCTGCAGTGTTTTGTTCTGTTTGCATGTTACTCTGTAAATGTTTGTGTTCCTTATCCTGATTGCAGATGCAATTTTACAGCCTGTTTATTGATTTTAAAACTTTAGAATACCATTGACATCGGCTATAAGGAACCTCATTTGTCTGGCAAGAGATTGCAGAAAGAGTTTTAGACCTGATTAATTTGGTCTTGTGTTGCTTTTCCACTTGAACTCGTAGTAGGAAGTCTACATATTCATTCTGTTGTTTGTATTTGTAAAAAGCCAAAGCATCACATTGGTGTATTTAAACACATGCAAGATTTTCTTTTCTTTCTTATTCATTTTAGTTATCTTGTTTAAACAGTTTGAAATAAATAAGTGTACACATGAAAATAGATAAGAATTCACAAGGTTCTGTTAAAGAAATACACAGAGCTAAATGTGTACTGTTTCTCACTGTAAATAACAAGTCCAAATAATCCTGTATTTTTGATATTCAGTCTTAACCACAGAAGTTGTCAATTTAAATTTTGCCTGAGTAAAGAGTTCATGATCTGACCTATGAATTACCATATTATTTAGCACTAACAGCATTATAAAAAAAAAAGAAGAAATAAATGACTTCTTCAAGGACACTTCTCGGGCTGAGTCTAAGCAAAGAATAACAGCTGATTTAGACTTTACAACAACCCCATGAACTAAGAATCATCCTATTTTAGAGAGAAGAAAGCTAAGCCCCATAACTAAAAGAGTCTTTAGACGACACCTATAAAATCATTGTTACCATTGAACGAATGGTACAGAGGCCACAAAAGCAGCGAACAAACATCACAGCACGGCCAAGAAAATTGGTCCAATGTTAAAATTGTTATTGAAGGGTATTCAATATGATGCGTGACAAATAAACATGCCTCTGGAAAACTTTAATGTTGCATTAATCCCTTTATTCTCCAAACCACAGTTTGGACTGCAGAGGTATTATAGACAGTTACAGCTGGAAACCCATGGGGACAGGGGATGTCTGTGAGGTGCAAGGTCTATTTACTACCTAATGCTAAACAAGTTCTTCTGTGGTTGAATACAGCTTTTTAGTTCAGTGCTTATCCCATGGGAAAGACATTATTGGAAAAATACAATGGTTACATCTTTTTCCAACTTTCCTCAGACAAAACTTAGTGATTTTTAAAAGATTTCACATTCACCCTACACAAGTTGGCCAACTGCACTCGGACAGAGGAAATAAAAGAGATTATGTCAATAAATTAAGAAATGAACCCTATTAAAAAATTGAACATATTTTCAACTAACATTATCCCAGAAATGTGTAAAATCTTTGTATTAAAACATAACAGTACTCATAGCTCAGTCATTACAAAGAGAAATCAAACCTTTCTGAAGGAAGAGAGGAAAACAAGGGAGATTCAAAGTGTTTCAGACACTAAATATGCTGTGGGAATTACTGTAAAATTTAGAAATAACTTTCTCATTATATCTGACAGCAATTATAATTTGTGCTATGTCATTCCAGAATTTAGTCTAAAAGGGATTGACATTTCTAAGGAAAATGAAAATTTCCTTTATTGCTCTGTAAAGTGAGTGTGTTTTCTTTGATTATAGCCAAGAGGTAGGATTCCATCTTAACTGTGTCCTAGGAAACTGAAAATCACTATACTGAGCAGGAATCTAGTCTGCTTATTTTTCAAACATGAGGTAACCCATGGTTTGGCCATTTTAAGACATCTTGAAAATCATCTTTTCTGATGAAATCCATACCCAGTCAGCCTTCCATAAAGTCCAGTTTCACAGCAGAAAGGCTCAAGTGATCAGTGCAAAGAGAGACGTAAGAATGAGGATATCTTCTGCTTTCCAACATCTAGGTGTGCAACTTGACCTAGCAGCACATACGTCCCCATATGTTGATTCTTAAAAAGTTGTTACTCTCTTGAGTGATAGCTTTAATGAAGGACATAATGGGAAATTGCAGGAATAGCTGGAAACCAGTATTGTCATTTTATCAACTGTTTCTATATCCAGAAGGATTCATGCAGCACCTTCACCTTGAGCAAAGAAGACCCTTTTGAGCCATCTCAGAAAATCAAGAAGGGTAAGCGAGCTACTGCCAGCAAAAACATAACAGACTTCAGATGGAATGAAGAAAGTACCACAGAGGGTGATGGGAAAGAATAAAATGATGAATGATGGGGAGGATATCCCAGCACTGAAAACTAAAACTAAGCTAAAAACTATCTTGGTTAAATCACTGGGCAGAGTGAAGCAGTATGCAGGAGAATCTGCCGTAGTTCAGGACATCTCTAGGGGCTTGCAGAAAGACAAACAGCAGCAGAAACACTAAAAATTTGGGTTCAGGTCACTCAAAGGCAAACCAGATCAAGGTCAAAAGGGATCCGATGGTTGTGGAATCTCCATCTATGGAGATACTCAAACCCTGACTGGACATAGCCCTCAGCAATTTGCTGTAGTCATCTTCTCTGAGCGTGCAGTTGGGTGTAGTGAATTCCAGAGACCCTTTCTAACCTGAGCCACCCTGTGATTCTGTGAATGACCTGGTAACTAGAGATATGCTGCTTTTGGTCTTTTTCCCATCAAGACCTATCTCTCCCCAGTAAAGACCTGCATTCTGTTTGGACACCGATGTCCATCTGCATTGAACTGTATGGCCAGGTGTGCATTTCCTTTAAAAGTACAGCAGTTCAGGCAACAAAATTTGTGTAGATGTACATTCTGCATGCATAAAGGTTCTGGAATTTGGTCAAGATATTCTACAAACAAGCTTGGCTTCATTGTGCTCTCTGGATTTAAAATGGTGTAAGTGACACCAGTAGATAAGTATCAGGCCTGGCATGTTTTCAAAAGTCTGATATCTATAATGAGAAAGCAGTATAAACCAAACCTCCTCCTGGTATAACTTCATAGAAATCAAAGAGAGAGCTAGCTAATTAAGTTGCCAAGCCACAGGTGAGGCTCCTGATGACTGGAAAAAGTCAAATAAAACCCCTGTTTTCAAGAAGGGGAAAATGGATGACCCAGGTAATTACAGAGCAGTCAGTCTCACCTCTGTGCCTGGCAAAATCTTGGAGCAGATTCTCCTGGCAGGCATGCTAAGGCACATGAAAATCAACAAGGTGCTTGGTGACAGCCAGCAGGGCTTCACTAAGGGGAAATCCTGCCTGACCAATTTGGTGGCCTTCTATGATGGGGCTACAGAACTGATGGACAGGGGTAGAGTGGTTGATGTCATCTACCTGGACTTGTGCAAAGCATTCGACACTGTCCCACACGACATCCTTGTCTCTAAATTGGAGAGACATCAATTTGATGGATGGACCACTCGGTGGATAAAGAACTGGCTGGATGGCCGCACACAAAGACTTGTGGTCAATGGCTCAATGTCCGGCTGGAGACCAGTAACGAGTGGTGTCCCTCAGTGATTGGTGTTGGGACCGGTCTTGTTCAACATCTTTGTCGCTGACATGGACAGTGGGATTGAGTGCTCCCTCAGCAAGTTTGCTGATGACACCGAGCTGTGTGGTTCGGTTGATACCCTGGAGGGAAGGAATGCCATCCAGAGGGACCTCGACACGCTTGTGAGGTGGGCTGATGCCAGCCTCATGGAGTTTAACCATGCCAAGTGCAAGGTCCTACACCTGGGTGGGAGCAATCCCAGGCACAGCTACAGGTTGGGCAGAGAAGAGATTCAGAGCAGCCCAAGGAGAAGATGGTGTTGGTTGATGAGAAAATGAACATGAGCCAGCTTCAGTGTGTGCTTGCAGCCCAGAAACCAACCGTATCCTGGGCTGCATCGAAGGGAGTGTGACCAGCAGGGCGAAGGAGGTGATCCTGCCCCTCTGCTCTGCTCTTGTGAGACCTCACCTGGAGCACTGCGTGCAGTTCTGGTGTCCTCAATATAAAAAGGACATGGAACTGTTGGAACAAGTCCAGAGGAGGCCACGAGGATGATCAGGGGACTGCAGCACCTCCTGTATGAAGACAGGCTGAGGAAGTTGGGGCTGTTCAGGCTGGAGAAGAGAAGCTGCATGGAGACCTCATAGCAGCCTTCCAGTATCTGAAGGGGGCCTATAGGGATGCTGGAGAGGGACTCTTCATTAGGGACTGTAGTGATAGAACAAGAGGTAATGGGTTTCAACAGAAACAGGGGAAGTTTAGACTGGATCTAAGGAGGAAGTTCTTTACTGTGAGGGTGGTGAGGCACTGGAATGGGTTTGCCAGGGAAGCTATTAATGTTCCATCCCTGGCGGTGTTCAAGGCTAAGGTTGGACAGAGCCTTGGGTGATATGGTTTAGTGTGAGGTGTCCCTGCCCATGGCAGGGGGGTTGGAACTGGATGATCTTAAGGTCCTTTCCAACCCAAACCATTCTATGATTCTATGATCCTATGATTCTATGATTCTATGATTCTATGATACAGA
This sequence comes from Pezoporus occidentalis, assembly GCF_034315485.1. NCBI lineage: Eukaryota > Metazoa > Chordata > Aves > Psittaciformes > Psittacidae > Pezoporus > Pezoporus occidentalis. Next base: position 1,359,863 of record NW_026913168.1, read on the forward strand.
CACAATTCTATAGGGAGGAGTCTCAAAACCTTCATGTAACTTAACTTTCTTGAAATCAGGAATTAAAAGAAATGTGTTTGCTTTACCATAGCTTTATATGCAGAGCTCCCCCACTGCTGTCACAGAGGATGTTTCTTTGAAGATGGACTAGGACACTACCCCACAAAATGCTCATGCCCTGTTACCATAATTCAGTTTTCAAACAAGACACAAAATAATGTCTCTGCCACAATATATATAGTGTTGTGGTTTTCTGAACATCAGATCATTTCAAAAAGGAGATACTGCTACATTCCACATGATGGCAGGAGATCTGTTTTTCTTCTTGCAAAACCAGGGCTTACAGTTTAAGGTTGTCTTATTAAATATAGCAAGATAACTCATCTCCCATACTCTCCAAGATGTTTTATAAGAATGTGTCACAAGACATACTCAGAAGAGAAAATTCTTCTTTATATATTAAAAAGAACCCAAAATAATCAAACGTGCCGAAGCAGTTTTGCAAAGTTTACCTAAGTGATAAAATAGGTGCCTTGTAAAATAATACATACAATTAAACTGGTATTTCAGGGCAGATTTACAGTGTTTACTTTGTTTTTATTGAACATAATTGTGTGAACTTACTAAAGGTTTTTTTCGGAATGCAGATTTTGTTCCTTATGCTTTTTTTTCAGTAGAAGGAAAACTTCAGGCACAGCTGAATTTGAGGGATGTTAGATTTTTTTAATACAAGACTTTTCTGCCTGTACATTTCAACTTAAGGAAGATTAGAAAGATTAGGTCTGTTACTTTTCCTGGAGGTTAAGGGGCTTCAGCATCTCTTTTCCACAGTGCTTTTGGAGCACTTTAATTGCAAAATCAAACATGGATTTGTCACAAATATATAACAAAAATGTTCAAGTGATTAGTAGGCAGTGTCATACCAAGAAATATTTTAAAAAACATGAATTTAAAGTATTTGTCTTTTACTGGCTTTCGTTTGATTGTTATTATTTCTTTTCATTCTCTACCAGCCATCTATTATTTGCATACATGAAAAATAAGGAAAGAATAAAACCTAAAATTTTAAAAATATTATAAAATTTAAAATTTAAAAATATTATAAAAATATATACATAACAACACTTTTCATTGTTTGCTCATACATTGAAACAAAAAAGCCAGAGATAATCTCACACGATTTCTTGTTTTCCTCTTGCATGTAGCTCATATTTAAGCAATATACATGAATCATTAAATACTTATGCAAGAGTATGCTCTGCTAAAACAGTGCACCGACTTCATCCTGTGTTTTTCTCTATCAGGGAGTGCCCAATTGTTTTGTCAAGTTCCTCTTTATTAACTTTATTTCAGGTCCGGAAACCAATCATAATATATATCCTGATAGCATTTCAGGCTCCCATTACCAGCACTGTGCTGTTTCCAAGGCTGTTAATGACAAAACAAAATTAGATGATGAGCATCTATTAGAGAAGTTATTTAGACACTAATGACAGTAAAAGACAGGTTAAATACATAAATTCTATAATTTTCATGCATGAAATTGCTTTTTATGGACTTTTTTTTCCACTATCTGTCTTAACACCCCATATGTGGCTGAGCTGAAGCAGCGGGTACCGTTTGCAGGACAGAGATGCTGGTGTTTCCCCTAGCTCCTTCTGACAGTGTGGGAGGGGAGCAGTTCAAACAGGAGTCATCCATCTACCAGGCATAGAAAACCAGGGACAGACCCCAGATTGGGAACCACAGCTGGCTTCATGTTGGTCAGAATCTACACAGTGGTCACTCCATTTCTATAGTTTCTGCAGTTTATAGGCTATGGAAATGAATACAGTCCTGGGGATTACTTGGTGATTGGGAAAACATGGGGCCAACATGCTTAAAATTTAACTTTAATGGCTCTAAACCTATATTTAAAAAAAGGAAAAGCAATAAAAGAGGAGATATTCCCATTTGGGTTTATAATGCTGCCAGGAGAGTAAAGCATGCTACTTAAAATATAAGTCCATCAAAGCCTGGCACCTCCTTCTTTAATAAACCTTTCTCTTTGTGTATTTGACTCATACTTGATCATTTTAACTGCATTTTAGTACTGTTAGCTCTGGGGAGACAACTCAGCTTTTGGCTCGAATATCAGGAACAGTTATAATATCTCTCTTATTGATGATGAATGATACTCAAGACAGAAAACAAAAACCTGAGCATGATAACCTAGTTTTAACTTGTAACCTAAACAGATGCAATCTGTGGACTTTGAGACTTAATAGCAATGGAATGTCATATTATTATTTTCCAATACTTTCTGGAGACAAATTTTACTGAATGGGAGCTGGTGACAATTCAAGGAAAAAAAAACAAACATTTTTGCACTGATTGGTGCTTAAAAAGCAGTATCAGCACTGTAACTCTTCCTTGTTTGGTGCTCTGTAACTTCCTTTCAGCATGTCTTTTAATTTGGACTAAAACCTGAGCCATCACTTTTATTTTAGTTCCTAGTCTGCTTTATGTCCCAATGCTCATGAGCTACTACAAAATTTCTGTGATTAACTTGTAGACACTTGAGGGGAATATTTAATTATAAGCTTCATTTATCATCTCATCTCCTTTATAACTTGACCTTGAAAAATCGAACCAAAAACCCCCAACAACCCCCCTGAATTTTGAGCGAAAAAAGACCTGGCTGTGCCCCTTTAATAAAAGTGAGGGTGAATTCTGGAGAAACTGAAGAAGCTGTTTCTTTTTTCAGTACAAATGTGATCTTGAAAATCCACAAATCAAAATGCTTATCTTGTGTTGGTGCCAGCACATAACGCATGACTCTTTGGTAGATGAATGTCTACCCGTAGAATGTATTATTAGTCTATTTAGCTTCATGTGCTGTGCTGACCTACTTTAAGTTATTCTTAATAATGCACAGCACTGGAGCAATATTGACTCATATACTCGTTTCTCATATACCACGAGGCATTAATAATGCATTGCATTTTTTCCTCCAAAGTGAAGATATGGTTAAATCAAATGGATCCTGATGTGAACATCAACAAATGAAACAGATTGGCCCTTGTACAAGCAAAATCACGTTTTATAAGGAAGGCATTTCACTCTGCCTCCCCTGACAAATGTTTCCTTAAATATTCCATTGCTATTTTTATGGTGGGCAAGATGGGGTTTCTGGTTTTGTTAGGGTTTACTAGCATATTTCACAGTAGTTTTTCTTGCTTGCATCTAGAAAAAGACTGTTGTGTATGTTTTAAAAAGTATTGATAAGAAAATCTTACAGAAATCCCTTTAAAAGAAGTATTGTTCAAAAGGAATTATATCACAAACAAAAAAATCTGAGACAGTAATGGCAAAAATCAACATAATTCATGTAAAACTAATAAATTACCCAAAGGATTTTGACACCTCATGAGTCCAACAAGACAGAATTCCTGATGAGGGAAACTAAAAAAGAGGCCAATAAATATAATTGTTGTTGGTTTTATCTGTGGCCAACTACAGGAGGAATATGTTTGTGTATTTATGTGAACTTGAACTTTTTGGTGAATTCCCTGCCCCCTGCAATACTGCTTTTCACTATGATTATTTCCTAGGATGAACAAACTGATTCTGGTTGATGACTGGATACATTGCAGTGCTGAAATGCAAGAACTCTGATAGTTTCCCTTTCCCTTGCATCAGGGTATCTTGCATCTAAGAAGCCACAGCAGTATAAGCCATCGGACCCTGGAACTACAAAGCCAAATTTCAGACATTTCACCTATAACATTCAACTTATGAATTCTTTTTCTTTTCAAAGCAGACTGTGCTTGTTTTCAAGAAATACACTATAAATGTCATTAGCTGCTCTACTTGCGTTATGACATTCAGGCTGAAAAACCTATGTTAGCACCCTTAGCTTCAATCCTTCTATCATTTTTATAGTTGTGATTCGTTTGGGAAGCAGGAATAACTCAAGTGAAACAGCAGTGTTCCTGTATTTTCAAATAAGGGTGCACAGGGTAAGAATTGACTCAGATAATCTAAGTTTACACTGACTGCTTTCTATAACTCATTAGTGGGTCTGAAAGTTCTGCTGTACCAGAATGATTAAGAAGCTTTGTTAAGTGATAATAATTTGGCCTTTTTTTTTAACAAATGAAACCTTCCCTAGATTTTCAGCTTTAAACCTTGGATAATGTTCAATTTGCTGAGGAGTTTCAAGAAAATTAGTTAATTAGGTTTTCAGAGATCTAATCAGTTGGATATTGGCCTTCAAAATGTTTGTACATGTAGTATCGTGGCTTTTAAATCTCTAACAGTTTAAAAGCCTACAACTGCAGAAAGTATTTATTTTTTTCTTTTAAATACCAGAATTAATTGTTCTTCCTGGGATTTGGTAATATTTTGTTAATATGCAACAAGGAAACAGCATTTCTAGGATTATGTGAATATGAAACTTCCAAAGCAAAGGAAAAAAACTTTGGCAATATTCTTCAACACAATCTAGAGAAACATTTTGAATGTCTTGAAAAAGTTTAAAAGATTATTTTTATTTTTAACTGTCTTTTGGTATTTTTCTGCATTGATGTTTAAGGGCATAAAAATAGATATGGATGGCTTTTAGGAATTTGTAATGGATAAGACAAGGGTTTTATCCTTTATTTGTCTGGGGTTTTTTTAACAAGACTGTGCCTCTAATTAAAATGCCCAGTCACTGAAGGAATGGCTCAAATGCATTGAGGCACCTGAGCTTGCACATCCTTGTAAATGCTGTGGTGACATGCATAATGGGAAGGAAGCACCCAGATCGCAGGAAGAAAAGGATGGGTGAGTGTGCTGGAAACCCTGCCTGTCTGTCTGTGACCTGCATGGTGCCTTCAGCACCTCTACAATTAGATTTATTATTATTGTTATTATTATTATTATTACTATTATCCTAAATACAAAAGCACTTTGGTTTTACTCAGATAGTTACAGTGAGGGCAAAGTCAATGTAACCACTAGGCTCTTTGAAGTAAGTCCTTTCCCTCATGAGATGTGGAATTGCTCCCCTATGGGTCTGAGCAGAAAAACTTGGGAAACAAAAGCTCTTAGGCACTAACTTTAATGTTAATTAAACATGGCCTACCACTGGAAAGTAACAGCCCACAAATTCACTTTATTCACTCCTTACTTTTTTCCCAGATACTACAGGATAGGGACAATTTGTGGAATGCAATGTGCATACCAGCAGTATGTGCAAGTTTGTGTGGTTTCAGCTTCTTACCCCTGTGCAAAAAAATAGCAGATTTAACTCAGAGATTGGAAAGTTCATAAATGAAAGGCCAAAAACTACCATACATGCATGTTTCATGTATATTTCATATGTGTCACATAGTCCTCTACTGCACTGACAATTCGACTAAGTAGGCAACACTTAGCAGTTGGAACTCTTCTCAAGATTAGATGCCCTTCTTCCAGTGCCCCATGTCCCTTCCCAAATGGTGGACCCAAAAGTCAATGAAAGTGTGTAAAGGTCCTTGATAACTCAAGGAAGGAGTTTGCTGGGGGACTTACACCTGAATGGGGGACAAGAAAGGTCCACATGATTACAGAAGAGGCTGTTAAAGGGCAGGAGATGTGGATTTTATGAGGTCTTTGATTGCCTTCCTCCTTCCCAGGGGACCTATGTCTGGCTCTACACTGGTTGTGGGGTATAACCATATCACAGAATCACAGAGTCAATGAGGTTGGAAAAGACTGAGGTCATCAAGTCCAACCATGGCCCCAGAACTGCAAAGACTACCAGTAAACCATATCGCTGAAGGCCTCATCTACATGGTTTGTATCCAGGATGTTTTTATCTATACATGCTCACAGGAGTGTGTACTTATAGAAAGCCCCTCTCCCTAATGTAATCTAAAAAGCATTGGGAAATAATTATGCGTGCTTTATTCCAGAACAGAAGTCTGCTGTTTCTGTCTCTGTTCTAAAATGCTACTGAAAGGCTTGTGCTTAGTGTTATTCTGATTTTAGAAAACTATATCACTGTGTGATTCAGAGCAGACTCAAACAAGTTTCTTCCCAGTTTGCTGTTGTAAATAATGTGATCAGCATTCTCTTTGCCCTACCCCATCTTCCCTTAGACTAATGATTCCTAAGACAAAAATAACTTCTCAGAAAAAAAAAAAGAAAAGCATTTATTGGCACTTTCTGCACAGTAAAACATCCTATTGGAAAAATTCCTAAGCAGCTCCCCCTATAGATGCAAGTGCTATCAGTGCATGTACACAGTTTATTTCATTGTACCATTATTGACATTGACAAAGAATTTCTTATCTCTAGCTTTTAAAGATCAGCCAGACATCAACACGGTTTCTCTTCAATGAGACACGCTAGCACATGATGAAATTAGGATGCAGTGCTGAGAGTTCATTAAAGGTGCTGTTCTAAGAAAGATATGTAGCCAGTTTTTCCAGTTAATAAATGGCCCTGGAGTTTTTAGCTATTGTATATTAAATTTGGAATTGCTGCATAAAATGTAAGGACCCATTTTCATAAGATTTAAGCATGTGCACTCTTGTTCTCTGTTTCTAGCAGACTGTATCTCTAGGTCACATTCTGTTACAAGATCTCAGAGTCTCAATATTCTTCGAGATCAATGTAATCTCTACCTTTCTCATCATCATGATCTGCAGTAACAAATACAGGGTTTGCTGACCCTGGGTTTTCGCAAACCAAAGGAAATGACGTTGGGAAAGAAGGGTTTTAACTAGAAGCAACAGGATCAGGCCCATTTTGGTTCATATGCATGTAAATTAGTGTATTGAGGGTGGATTTAACTAGTTATGAGGAGGAAAATATGTTTATTCTGGTACTATGTGTCCCAGACACATGCAGTGTATTGCTCCCTGCTCTGCAACAATCTGAACCTGAATTTGCAGCTTCTTCTAAACCAAAGCAAAACAAAACAGAATACTGATACTAAAAGAGGCATCCACACTTTCGCTGTTCTAATACAAAGACTGCAAGTTGTACCTATAGCTCAATAGCATAATGACCCAAAAAAATCCTCAATTTAATAACTACGTTCATTTCTCTTTCCTCGAACTAAACACACAGTTATTAAAGCCAGAAGGATCGCTGGCAGTTTTGCCCAGCTTGCACTGTAAGCTGAAAATGGCATTCTCATCACACAATTAATTAATGTTCTTGATGCAGAGAGATATGGGATAGATTTACGTTCCACATGCTATTGAATAACTCTCACATGTAATATTGCTTTGGCATGCTTTATGTTCCTGGAGTTAGAGCGCACATCAATAGCTCAATGCATTGATAACCTGGGTGTCAGTACAGCTATAAAACCTGATTCTCCTTGAATTTTGCACTGTTTTCAGTACACTGGTCTCCTGGAAATAGGTCATTGTTGATGATATGAAAGTGGCACACAAATCAGAAGAGCTGAGTGATCTAATCTTGTATAAAACAGATTTTTCTTATGTTTTGCTTTCGTTTCTATTTATTTTGTGCTTTTTTAATTTTTGTGGTTAGCCCTCTTTCATCTTGCTGAAGAGCTGCCTTGAGAGGTATTAAACATCATTTTTGGACTTTTGAACACAAACAATTTGCTTTCATTTTTCCACTGCTCAGACTTTGTCCTGTCTTGGCTGACCCAGCCACTTCCAAGCACAGCTCAGGCCTTTATTGAGTTCGATGTGGCATCACTGGATTTAAGGTATAACATTAATTACTGGAATAGAATAGAATAGGATAGGATAGAATAGAATAGAATAGAATAGGATAGGATAGAATAGAATAGAGTAGTTCAGCTGGACGGGACCTACAATGAAATTGATCTAGTCCAACTGCTACTATTGTCCTCTGTTTCAGTCCAAAGGGCTAGAAACAGTGCAGTTGCTATTGCACAACCCCTCAGAGTGGTGTTTTTTCACTGGGGTGATACAGATATGTTCTGAATTAGGGACTGTAGTAACAGGACAAGGGGTAACAGGTTCAAACTTGAACAGGGGAAGTTCAGATCGGATCTAAGGAGGAAATTCTTTCCTGTTAGGGTGGTGAGGCACTGGAATGGGTTGCCCAGGGAGGTTGTGAATGCTCCATCCCTGGCAGTGTTCAAGGCCAGGTTGGACAGAACCTTGGGTGCCATGGTTTAATGTGAGGTGTCCCTGCCCATGGCAGGGGGGTCGGAACTGGATGATCTTAAGGTCCTTTCCAACCCTAACTGTTCAATGATTCTATGATTCCATGATTCTATGAATGCTTTAGAGAGCACTATAAAGGCACGTTGACATATTTGGGGGTGCAAAGTTTGTTGGGATTCTACCAAGGCATTACATAAGACAGAGGGAGAGGGTAGCATGTGGTTTTGACATTGTTTGCTTAGTCTCAATAACAGCAATTTTATATTTACAGGTACAACATTCATTATTTCTTCTGCTCTCTTTCTTTATTTTCTTCTGTCCTTCCAAACTGGACAATATTTTGCTGCTAAGCAAGCTCACAAGTAGGCTTTATGATTTCTCCAGAGATAGATAGAAGGAAAACATGCAAGTTCATGTAGCTGTAGTGATGTGGTGATATCATACCAGCAGAATTTTCATTCAAATCTTTGGACCTAAGTGCAGTAAAACTGGTGTGTCATCAGACTCAGTTCTGCACTTAACCAGCCTGCTCTCCTGGTAAGATATGATCTAATATAATTTGAAAAGAGATAAGATCAACAGGGAGGAAAGTTTGTGTCAATAAGCTTAGAAGGGGTTTTTGTTTGCCTAGTAGCACATCATTTTACTTGCCATTCGACCTGTAAAATACGTAGGCTATAGTATAAACTGTGCTTTTGTAACAACAACTACAACAAAAAATCTAGCATTTTCCAAGTAGTGAACCTTATACTGATAAGGCTAAACTGATATCTCCCTTTTACACATGAAACACTGAGGAATAGAAAACTACAATATGATTCATTTCAGAAAATTTCAGGCATACATGTGCATTTTTAACATCTTTAACTGAACTTTTCCTCTCCAGCTCTCTTTATAGTTAGGGGCACTTCTAGGTGTGATGCATCTGACCTCACTGAGAAGAATATTTGAGAATGTGGTAAATGGTGCTCTGGGTTTCACAGGATATATCAACCAGGTTTCCCCTGACCATAAAAAGAAACTGAACTACATGCAAATGCGTAGCCACCTTCATTGTCACCATCTATATATCCTATACATTTTGAGTGACACTTCAGGAAGTCAGCAATGGAACAGCATTTCCCATGGGTCAGTATTCTGACCACCTTTCAAAAACCTGAAATGCAGGTTTTGTCAAACAAAATGTCAATGCAACTCTCCCTCTATACCTCCCAACCTTTATCCTCAGCTATCCTACCTATCTCACCATAAACTTCTATTATTTGCTACCTAACCAGGAAATATGCTTCACCACTTAGTTGAATGCTTAAAAGACCTACAGATCGCATTGCCAGTCATTATGCTAAAAGCTGAGAGAATAAAGTGTGTAAAAACAGCTCCAGGTTATCGCAGATCCTTCCTCTATGTGCATTTGATCTCTGATGGAATAAACCTGGCTCATTTTTATGCATTTAGTCCATGAAACAGCAGAGAAGGATGTCCAACGTGTGGCTTTTGAGCCACATCTGTCATCTATGACAGTGCCGGAGCTAAGGAGCAACGTGTGCATATGACAGGAGTTCCCAAACTAATCCAGTTTCTTGGATATGGCAGGGCTGTTAATGCAGGATCACTCAACCCACATCCATTGGGCAACAGCATGAATTTGACAAGAGCTGTGGATCTTGGCTGTGAAACGTGGCAGGAGTTCCCTCCACCATTGCCACCCCAAGCTCCCTACCTCTCTCCCCCATGCAAAGATTTCGGAATGCGACTCACAGAACCAGGGAGGTAGGATGGGAACAACAGTACCCAAAGAACATGAATAATTGCTTAAAATTAATACCAACAATTGCACAATCACATGTGAAGGAGTTATATTACACAATTTCTTACATAACACCTAATCTTAACCTAATTCTGTTCCACTGCATATGCCTTATGCTAAACTACTGCTGTCATTTAAGAGGAAGAATATCCCTATTTAAGTAAAATTAAAAATCGGATGTTACAGCTCTTGAATTATTCAGGAATCTGATGAAAAAAAGCACCATTTCTGGGTTTACTGAGGTTTATTTCATTTGAGACATTTTTGCCATAATATCATTTGCTATCTGAACTCCTGGGATACTGATGTAGATTATTAAATTGTGCCTGAAGTTATTCCTAATGGTTCTAAAAGGAGTCAAAAAATGAGCTCCTTAACAAAAAATGACAGTACATTTCCCTGTCCCGGTCTTTGATTTTTTTCAGCAGGATATTCCCAGTTGACTTCAAGGCATTTTATATTTCAACAGGCACTTTTCCCAGTCTCAGCAACCTCAAGAGTAATCTTACCCCTGTTAAGGAATTCGTCTTATTTTTGAGTGTTTTCATGAGCCCCAAATTCTGTGTCGTTGAAACAAACAGAACTGAGTGTTTTGAAACAAATCAGCATCTCAAAACCAGATCTGCCTGGGTCAGTTGCTAGTTACTGTTGTTGTTATAATTATTGAATGTAACTCTTATACCCTGCGCATTTTTTAAGCACTCATATCCTTAAAATCTGGAATCACTTTATCGGTTTCTAATGTGTATCATGATTTCTAGTGGAAAGCAAGGTCCTCTCTGACTTCTGGTGGCAATTTATCAATAGGATCAGATAATGGAGAGGTTTGATCCTTAAGAAATTACCCACCTGTCTCATTAAAAAGGTAGCTGTTGAAAGAGATCTGTACACAGACCTCGCTGAACTTCTGATGAAAGTCAGTTTGTAACTGTGATCTCTAAGGTTTTGCCCCATTCCCTGGAAAATGGAACCCAGAAGAATCCTACTGCATCCTCCTGAAGAGTTGTGCAATATCCAGCTTCTGCTCCGCAGTTCAGAGGAGTTGCCCAGAGATACACAGGGGTTTTGTAATCCAGGAAACAATAAACAATCCTTCCAATGCACTTGTCACAGGACATTAACCATGAAGGCATGGTATAATATGGTCTCAGTGCTTCTTGGGCTGCATGTTGATTGCTCTAACAAGTTAAACTTATCTCTGGCTATCATTAGATGTAATGTAGCCTAGAAGTGATAACAAGGTAGGTCTTTGCAGCTGGAGCATCCTCTTCCCTACAGCTGTAGAAAGATAACACTATGATCAGCTGAGGTTGGATAAATCTAACAATGTACTAAGCCAAGTAGGACTCTACCTTGGAAAAGTGTCTGCTGAGAATGATTGTGATCTACACATTTACAAACTTTATGTTCCTTTAACATGAGGAAAATACATTTCTTACATGCTGCTGTAGAACTTCTTGCCACAGGTTGTTGTGCGGCAAAAGGAAGAAATCCTCTGATTCAGATAACCACCATCATCTGGGAAAAAAGAGAGGGGTCTTACATGCTGGAGAACAAGCTAGTTCAGGGATCTCCTTCAAGGGGCTTCAAAAAGAATGCAGTACCTTCCTGTTGTAACATCAGCCAGTATTTGGTTTGCACTTTAAAGAGATGTAAGCTTAGAATGCTGAGAAGTTTTACATCAAGTGTGTTAAGGGTATATGGCTCAGCTCTTCTCAATTGATGGCTTGCTAAAGAGCTACCAGGTCTTCTAAGTGTTTTGCTAGCCACCATCACTTCTTTCATGCTTTTACATTTGCAGCTGCCATTCTCGTAAGCATCCTACAATATATACCAGAGACCTCCATACTTCCCTGAGCTAAAAACTGAAGGAATAATGATTCCTGTACTAATATTTAACCAGTAACAGATTCATCATTGCTTACGCATTGGAGGGGTGAAAACTGTACTGAAAATTTCTTGTTTAAATGTACAATCTGTGACTTAATGTGAATAAGTGTTGATTTAGTTTCATTCTGTGTGAATTTATGTCACTCAATTACAGGAGTAAAATAGGCTTTGGTTAAAAAAGAAGCATCAGGACAGCAGCTATTGAAAGACACACGCACTATCTCTGTGCCTTGTAGATTTTCTAACATAAAGGCAAGCTTCAATTAGCTCAGCATGATATTCAGGTCATAACTCTCAAAATGAAAGAATGAATCATTTTCCATTCCGGGAGAAAGGGTAACAAAAAGTGGCTGTAATTGGTGACATAAATCCAACTTGTTGATATATTGAGAAGGACTTTTGTTTGAATTGCTTAGGTTTCAATCGGCTTTATTAATCAGACTAAATCAAAGTTATTACTCTGCCTCTTTAATCACTGCAGTTTTCTTGGTACCTGTTGAGGGGCCCATACAAGAAGGAGAAAGGTGATAGTTACAGTACATTCTTTTTCAGACACAATGAGTCCTGAAATTACTCAAATCACATTGCCAAGCACTGGAAACAGAAATTCCTAATTCTTCAGGAAATAGTAGCCCTGTCTCACTGTTGTAGGATTGTATGAGGACATTTTATATACCACTCTGAAGTTTTCACTATTTGGCAATTGAGCGATCATATACCATTCCCTTTAAAAAACAGAGGGAAGAAGTATAAGGTGTAACTCAGTATTAAACCCATTGTTTCCCTTTGTGAAGGCTAGCAGAAAAATTCTCCTTTTCAGTATGCAGGAAAGCTCATCTTGCACTGAGATACTTCACCTGTCACTTGTGATTAATTTCCCATTCTATCCATTGTCTCATTCTGATTATTAATGATAATGCTTTGATTTATGACTAGCGCCTGCTAAATACTCTATTGCCAAACAGGTAACAACACTCTTGTTCAAACAGATACATGGTGGAGGGGACCAGCTCAACAGGCAGTTGAGCCCATATGATCTTGGGCAAGGGTTTGAATCCAGCTCAAGCTGGGATCTTCTCCTCTTAGCAGGTACATCTTCTGTGGTACCTTTGCAATGGGTTACAAATTCCTCACAATAAGCAGGAAAGACAACCATAAATGAGCTCATCTTGAAAGTCAGCCTGTGTTGTGAAGTCCATGGAATATCAGACCAAGGAAACAGCTGATGGCGTTCTCTTCCAATCCTGCAGTGTTCCCTGTCCCATCCTTAGCAGTGTTCATGGTCAGATTGGACAGGGCCTTGAGCAATTTCGTCTAGTGGAAGGTATCCATGCCCATGGTGTGAGGGTTAGATGATCTTTAAGGTCCTTTTCAATCCAAACCATTCTATGAGTCTATGATTCCTTCCTTGAAACACTCCATCATTGTTACCAGTGAATACCCAGCACATGTTCATTTTCCCACCACTGGCAGGACCAGACACTGCCATTTTATCTCATGTTAAGCAAGGCAAGGTCAACCCTTGGCTGCAGGGAAGGGAGGAGAGAAAGCTTAATGTGCTGACCTCATTTAACTACTTTGCAGAAAAAACAACAGGTGTCTACTTTCCAATCAGATTTCATACTAAGATCATTATCACACATTAAATATATCATTATTAAAAAATACACTTTAAAGCTTCCTATCCTAAAACTGATCAGTGCCTTACTATTGCTTCTGCTTATCTCTGATGTTCATTACATTTCTAACTTTTCACGGAAGAGGCCAGGAGCCTAAACTGGGTCGTACTTAGATGTTGTACAACATCCACAGAGTCAACAATGTAAGGGCCCCAAACAGCTTGCAATCTAGAAGGCAAGATGCAACAGGTGGGTGAAGCAAAGAAGCAGGTGGGAGTGGGGAAATTGTAATGATAGGATGTGTTAACACTTGTACAGTTCATAGATGAATCATCAGAATAGCTGATCTGGGGCTGTCTTTGTTTTCTGTCACTTAAGACAAATCCTGGAACTATCATTGTTTTGGGTTTTGTCCATGTAAAAACTCCTGTGCAATTCAGAAGCAGATTGATTTAAATGAGGTCTGAACCTGTTTAAGGAACCAAAAATGGCATACTTGCAATGGATAAAGAAGTCCAAAAACAAATTTCCACCAGTGCTTAAATCATCTGCCTCCATACAAGGATTCTTACTACTGGTTAATTGTTCAGCATTAATTTGGTGAAGAGCTAAGCATTGCTCCAAAGTGGGAACCTGAAGTTATGGTGAAAATCCAAATTACATTAAGACCCTTAGAGGAGAGGGAATCTAAGTGCCTGTACTTGCCTGAGTATCATACATACCTCAATTTCATTAATTACTGCTGCTGATTACCAGAAGTACAGAAAGCCAATTCAGAGTGACCAAGAGACAGAGAGAAGGATCCCAATGAATCCAGAAGGCTGAAAGCTTGGAGGAATGGCAGGGAAAAGGTAAGGAAGATCTCTAGGGGGGAAGGAGTACTGCAGGAATTTGAGAACATGGAAGGAATCTGGCAAGGGAAATGAACTGGTGCCAAAATATGGCTCTGCAGAGACACATTTGACTGTATACAGGAAATACTCTGTGGTCTTATTCCATCTTCTCTGAGAACATGGAAAGTATCTCAGTGCCTTCACAGTAAACCGTGGAACCCACTGACCCTGGGTAGGGCAATCATGATGCCAGCACCTTTCTGAGCTACATAACAAGAACAAATGCCTGAAAGCTAAAGCTGGCCTATTTTTTTAACCCTGACTGTAGTGTGCCACTCACCTCAGGCTAGAACACTGCATTTTAGCATAGTTAATCCCATAATGTTATAGAATCTCTATTGCCCAAAGTCTGTTAAGATCTAAAAGAATCTGAAACAAATTTCACTTTGACACAGTTACAGGGTGAGTTCTCCAGCTTATGCTATGCCCAAGGTAAAACCATTTAGTCATCATCAGGTGGTTTTTTCATACTTTGCAATACAGGCATACAATCTGTTCCCATAAATAAAGACTTCAGTGACTCCAATTGCATTATCCACGAAGCAAAAACCAGTGCTTGTTTCTGTGTTCCATGTTGTATAACTTTGAGTTCACATGCAATGCCTAACAAATAAACCTGTGAGAAATACTTAAACCTTACCACATCTCTGATAAACAGTTACAGTTGGGAACAGGGGAGAACTTGGGCTGGAATTAACATAAGAATTCCCTGAGACAATAGGGTTAGATGTAGCTCAAAACAGCTCTCCAAAACACAGAAATCCCCATAATATCATATAGACAAAACCCTTTTAATTACGCTGTGGCAGATGATGTCTCTGTGGGAATCAAAAACCTCATCCAGCATTTCATCTTTCATAATGAACATGTCCAGTGTGAGAAAGCTGTAGGTTTTTGGGGGTATGCATGTAAAAGACAAAGTAGAATTAAAAAATTAGTATCCCAAATCTCTCAGAAAACCACAGAAACACAAAGATACTTTTTAATAAATGGGTCTTCTGCACTTACGTGTTGCCATAGAGGGAAACTACACGTGTCATCAGAATGTATAAATGCAGTGTTCAGAAATGGGTTGTAAGATTTGAGATAATTTTTGCATCTCAGAGGAAAAAACTTCTTTGAAACGAACCCACAACTTAGTCTTGCCCTGATATTCATATTTTATCAACAATCTCACTTGACGTACATGTTTTTGCTTGGGATTTTGACAAAGATAGTTATCATTTTTGCAGTAGGCTTTGTAGACCTTAGTGGGCTTAATCTCAGTTTGACATCTTGTGCACTGAGCACATCTTTCTCTTTTTGGGTCTGAATAATCATGTGTTTCGGAAGCAAAACTCTAAACAGCTTGGATATTTTGAGGCCAAATGAAGCTGTGTTCATGATTAAAGGTTAACCTGAAGTAATGTTTGTCTCTGAAGAGTTTTAGGGAAACAAGAGAGCTGATCTCTGTCACATTATACAATGAAACAACTGTCATTCTGGAGACTATTGATAAGATTTCAGTGTTTAAAGAGTTAATTTCCAAATATCACAAAATTATGAGGGGTGTTAGTAAAGCCTTACAATGCCTCAAGGAGATAAGAAACGTACTGGTCTCCCTTCAGAGCTGCCAAAAATTATTGGTTGGGCATCATAGGAAAAACATGAGGAGAAATCTTTGTACCTCTTGTACGGGTGGGTAAAAAGAAACAAGGAAAGCTGAAATGTTGCCATAGTAGAGTAAGAAAAAAGTGAAAGCACGCATCAGGAGCTTAAGATGAATGTCATAATAACCTGTTATGAACAATTCACGCTGCTTGTTGGGAGTATCTGAAGGACTTTGTGTTCCCACATGAGAAACGCTCAGGTGAAACGTACTTCATTTCCCTGGGGACATCTTAGATATGCTTTACAGAGAGAGGACAGACACCAGATCACTGAGTTGGTCTGTGGCAACAATCCTGTGTTCTCTGGATGTTAAACCATGTCTTGGGGAGGACTTGGTATCCGGCCATGTTCCAAATCACTCCCAGTGACTTAGGGAGGAGGACTCCGCAATACCTCAGGGATGTTCACACCTTGTCATCCTTCTTTTTCACAGATATTTACTGTAGCCACAGTGCAAAAACACATATTCCAAAGAATACTCCAGCTTATCTGCTGCTCAAGACTGGCAATGGAGGGTTCTGAGCACCAGGCAGGCATCTCTGGAGTCAAGGTTGAGCACAAGTGACAAGCAGGAACAGCTTCCACCGTTTGGTGCTTCAGTTATTAAAGAGGATATTTAGAGTTGTTCTAAACATGTCGGAAGAAAACATTTACATTTGCTCAACATATTGAAATGTCTAATTAAAAACTAACAAATGCAAACCAAACCACAAGTGGGTCCGATTTTGAAAGCCCAACTTTCTGGAGGAAAACTGAACAAAACTTGATTTTTATTTTTTAGGAAAAAAATACCCCGTTTTTTTTCTTTTTTGCTAAGTTGCAACTTACTTAGAAAACACTATTTCCTAAAGGTGTAAGTCCTAAAGCCAAATGAAACAACTAAAATCAGGGGGCTTCATTTTTTTCAGAGCACAGTTTCTCACCTCTCAACTGTTTCTTCATAACCTTTGGATGAGCTTTATCCTGGACAACCAATCCTCTTGACCTTTCAGTACATCAAAATGGTCACACATCCAAGGCCACCCAAGGTAGGCCAAAAGGGGCATCTGTGAGGTGACAAGGACTCCCAAAGATCCCACCTCTCCTTTTGCTCTAGGATGGAGCTGGGACAGGTGGATCAGTGCATTCTAGGACACCAGTCCTGGCTGATCACTCTCTCATTCACATAGAATAGAATCATAGAATAGTTAGGGTTGGAAAGGACCTTAAAATCATCCAGTTCCAACCCCCCTGCCATGGGCAGGGACACCTCACACTAAACCATGGCACCCAAGGCTCTGTCCAACCTGGCCTTGAACACTGCCAGGGATGGAGCATTCACAACCTCCCTGGGCAACCCATTCCAGTGCCTCACCACCCTCACAGGAAAGAACTTCTTCCTTATATCCAATCTAAACTTTCCCTGTTTAAGGGGGAACAGCTTACCCAAAGCCATTCTCCTCAGAGAAAACCTAAATAAAAGGCTTGGTTTCAAGTACATGGATTCCAGTGTGAAGTTCATGGCAAAGACTTTCCAAAATACAAGTGCGGTTTCACTCTTTCAATAGATTTCTAATAAATAGATATAAAAATGAAAGAAGTACCTGTATAGTACACAGCTGGTTTTAAGGTAACAGGAGATGTTTGCAGACAGGCTTATATTTTCAGTGCAAAACAGCCTTCATATATTCTGGCTACATCATGATTTAAGCTCTCAGACATAAGCTTTGTCAAGTGCAGGGGACAGCATAAATGACTGTTGATTCATATTCTTTTAGGCCTGTAATGTTATAACTATGTAATACGAACACAGGCTCTTTAGGGTAGTTTAGAGCCAACCTGGAACCCTTCCAGCCTGCACCGAAGGATTTAATGGCATAGTTTTTATTTTCTGCTTAGTGCAGTGTACCATTAATTGAAGGTAATTGTCAAGAGGAGACTGGCTTTCAAAAACTACATAGCTCTCAACTGTTCTGGTGCAGAATGGATGCCCTGAGTTTAGGATCACATTTCTCCTGTGCTCTACATTACATTTGTCTTGTCACACAATTGTGTAATTGTGTTCGACTAAATAGTTATTCCATGCTATTACGGCATTTCAAAATGGGGACTCAAGTAACACTGCAGGGAAAGACAGAGGGAGAGGGAGAGCCAGGTTTGTACTTGGACGAGGACTTGTCTGCTTCAACTAAAGAAAACCCTGAAAGGTATCACAGCTCTGAAGTATTTAATGGAGCAGGTCATTTGCTTTGCTGAAGAAGGAAGCCTTGCAGAGTGAAAGAAGCAGATTGCAGCAGAATGTGTTAAAGGGAAGAATTAGCTTCTTAACAAAGAGATTCAGTAGCCACAAAAGGTGCTGTGAGACCTGACAATACTTCCCAACTCACGGAATGACATGTGAACGCGAACCACTTCTCTGCACCCTCTGCTTTTCTTTGCATGAGGACAAGAGAAAATCAGAGTGGGCTCTACCATGTTCTCCACCTTGGACAGAACACTAGGACTGCAAGGCACTGAACCATATAAACACAGAGTAGGCCTTCTGACCCTAACCGCACTGCTGTGCATGAAGGAATTACCTTAATTTACTTAACTGATAGAACACTGCTATTTATTATCTCTACTGCAGTAATTCCTGGGAATCTCAGACATAATCCATGAACCACACCATACCAGACACTGCACAAATAATGAGAAAAGTCCTTGCCCCAGTCTGGAGGCCATTTGTATCTCAGGGTGTAACTTGGCCCCAAACCTAGAGCTTAATTACTGTTGATGTTGATGAGGTGTGAGGGAGAATGGAATCTGGTCCATCCTTCCACAGCTGCACTGGCTTTGCAAAGCGAAAAACCAAGATGAGCCAAAAGTGATTAAGAAATTATTTCTGAAACTGGAGTCAGCACATGTAACCACAGTGAGACAACAGGGATCAGCAGATCTGCAGTGTAAGGAGGTTTGAGTCTTACATAGCTACTTTAAAAGCAAAGTTCCCCTGTGAAAGTCCCTCCTGATTTTATCATCAAATTTATCACCAGCATCAGCTGAGAGGCCAAGGACTGCGACCAGATATGGGGGAAGATCTGTTCTCTTGTCTCTTTTTTTTTCTTAGAAATCATTTATTTGGGCTTTGTGAAAAGCATTCTGTTTCTCAGAGGCATTCTTTGGTTGAATATGAGGGTAGTCATTTGATTAGAGTAAATACACCTGTTTCTAGCAGAAATGTTACATACCATAATTTCACTAAAAAACATGACTTATCCTCATTATAAAATCTCGCTGGGTGAGCTTCATAGGTGGTCTCTGTGCTTATGCATGTACAGGTGGCTAAATCCTAAATAGGATCAAAATGGAAATTCCAGTTGATGTTTTCAAACACCACCTGAGTCTCAAGAGAAGCTGAGTCCAAGTTTCTTGAACATATAGAAAAAGAGGGGTTTTGTGTATGTCTGTGAGTATATAATTAGCTTTCAAGGGACTCATATATAGATGCTGGACAGCCTGTAATTCATTAACAAATGACTTCCCAAATTTTCCAGCCCGCTGATGATTGATATAATACTTTACCTGGTCAGAGCTTTTGGGAATGGAAAGAAAGTTCTTTTATATGTTTTTGAAAGGAAGATAAAAAAAAATCAAGTTATGCTGGGTGAAATATAAGACTTCCCTGTGGTGGTGATGTTGTTCCCTTCACTGGACTCACAATCTCACTCTCATTATAAGAACATCTGAAGTGCTGTCCCAGGGTTCCCCGAAACCCATTACTGATCAAGTATTGAGAGCCTATGCATGCAAACAAAAGTCTAAGGCACATTTGCAATTACATATTCCTCCCAAACACAGGACACACGTTAGCATCAGAAGGGTTTCAACTGCATTGTGTGAACCATTGGCCTCAATGGAGCAGAGCCTGAAACTTCTTCTAAGGTCTTACAGCTACAGCCCTCAATCACTTCTACTTTCATTAGATCTTAATGGTCATATTCACACAGGATTATGCCATTGCTTTCATCAGGCTGTAACACGCAGGCACGTGCCCTCACACATGGGCAGAGACTGTGGAACCAAACTGGGAGTTCAGTGGAGCTGTACACAGCACAGACCTTCTTAATGAGAAGGAAGATTTTTATGACTGTGTGTTCACACACATAGGAAATGGCATTTTGCTGTGTGCGTAGGTTTATATTTGCATACAAAATCTCATCTCCAATATATTTTCTAGGTACATGCTGTACTATTCTGAAAACACATGGGTAAAATGGTAGCTTAAAAAACGGATCACTTGCTCCCATGACACTGTAGAGGTGTATGTGAAAAAAAGAAGAGCTCACCTATATAATAAATTATTTAATACAATCTCATTAATCATCAGTGATTGGAAGAAGCTGAACTAATTCTTGTATATGTTTTAATGAATAAAAAAACAACTCTTCATTTCCTTTGGTGCCCACAGCTAAAACATATGGTGCCAACCAGTAGCTTTTAGTATTGTTTACAGTTGACTACCATTTGGGGTCTTTGTGTGATTAATTGGAGATATAGAAGTAGGTAAACACAGTGCTATTAGCTTCTCTTCACTGTATTCTGATATAGACCAAGCTTTGCATAACCCAAAGGACATGAAACTCTTAAAAGGTCAGTGTTTGGAAATTTAAGTAATTGATGAAAGTAATAGCTCTAATGCATTTTGCCACTTGCCATGTACTTTTGTAGAAAACATATTGATAGACTGGGAAAAACCTTGAAGGAAAAACGTCACAAGAATTTGTAGTGAGGAATTAAAAGGTACAGGGGAGAAAGGGGTCCTTTTATGAGGATAATAATCACCATAAGCTTTTATTCCTATAATTAAGAGCAAAAAATGTAGAGGTTAAATGATTTAGTAAAATGTTGCAATTCCGTTCTGTCTTCTGTGTCTGCTGGGTGAAACATTTATGAGTTTATAAAAAATACAGGTTATGAAAATAGGAAATCTCTTGTACGTCTTTCTAGATGATTCATTTAGTGTTTTCTGAAGAAACTGCAATTTATTCACAGATTATGTAGTACATTTACAGAGGGTTTCCCCATTTGTAACCTACCAGATTCTCTGAAGAGCAATAATGGAAATGTAAATGTGAAAAGAAGCAGTTAAAAATCAATGGAGCAGAATCAGAAAAAGTGACAGTGAAAGCAGTGAAATAAGAAGCAGAAATGCACATTTATCAGTTTAGCTGGAAAGAAATATATATATCTATTATGTATATTTATATATAATATATATAAGTGTAAGGGGACCTATAGGGATGCTGGGGATGGACTCTTCATCAGGGACTGTAGTGATAGGACAAGGTAATGGGTTCAAACTTAAACAGGGGAAGTTTAGATTGGATATAAGGAGGAAATTCTTTCCTGTGAGGGTGGTGAGGCACTGGAATGGGTTGCCCAGGGAGGTTGTGAATGCTCCATCCCTGGTTATGTTCAAGGCCAGAATAGACAAAGCCTTGGGTGAGATAGTTTAATGTGAGGTATCCCTGCCCATGGCAGGGGGTTTGGAACTGGATGATCTTAAGGTTCTTTCCATTCCTAACTACTCTATGATTCTATTCTATGATTCTGTGTTTATATAAATATTCCTTTAATTACAGCTCTTAATGAAACAAAGTAGAGATTTGTGTTGATATCTAGTTTTGCTGAGGTTTCCTTTTGAGCCAGTGTTACAGCTCTTTATAAGTTCAAATATGGACTGAACATCTTCCTGCATGATCTGCCACTGGCAAAGCCCTGGACCAGCACATTGGAGAACTGATATGTCTCCTCAGTTCTACTCCTTTGTGACCATAAATCAGCCTCTTCAAACATCACCATCTTTACTTTTTCATGGTAAATTTTATAAACACTCTTTGATAAAACTCTAATCTTTTTGGATTGTCTGTACCCATAAAACAGAATTCAACTTTACTGGACTATTATGCTGGGCTTTTGGATATTGATTTAATGGAAATGGTAATGTACTGAAATTAGGAGAAATGTTGTTCTTCCTTCCTTATACCATGCATGTTCCAAAATCCAGATTATTGTGCACCCCAAATAAGCATTTTAAATATATAAATATATATTTATATAAACGTATATATACACTGTGGTATATTACTAAACAAGTTTAGTTATCACACTAGTGAGCTGAAGAGATTAAAACAAAAAAAAAATCAAAATAAAATGGAATTTGAACAGAAAATAGTGGCATAAAACCAGTAAAATGCTGCAAATTGTAAGTAACTAAGTTATCCTCCAGAATTAATGGTGATCCATAATCATCAATGATTAATGGTGATTAATGGTGAGATGGTTTAGTGTGAGGTGTCCCTGCCCATGGCAGGGGGGTGGAACTAGATGATCTTAAGGTGCTTTCCAACCCGAACTATTCTATGATTCTATGATCTTGCTGGTCTAGGTCAAAGACTGTAGTAAATCACACTCAAACTTCAGTATTTTGCTAGGTGTACGCCAACATTCCCAACATGTTGGTAGTGGGAATATATGAAACAAAGAGTTTCAAATGCATTGCTGAATTTGACTGAATTGAATAAAGCGTGGGGAAACTGTAGCAATGGAAAAACTGACTCGACAGCTACGAAAATCAACGAGAGAGACAAAAATCAATAAATATCTAGATGCGGGGTTTCCGTTTGCTTCATTCTCAGAAAAGACGGAACATCCACGCTAACACCAAATTCTCTGAATTTTGATGTGAGGTCTATTGCAGGGCCGATCCATAATCAGCAGGGTTAAGTGGGAGCCTTTCCACAGGTCTAGGGCAAAGACTTAAACAGGTATGGATATAGGATGCAGTATTGCTCAGGCAAAATTTTTGGGGTCCAAGAAAAGAATTGATGAATTGGAAAGCATAGCAGCTAAGAGGAAGCCTAGTTAGTCAAAAATAAGGTTTTATCTTCTTATGGAAAATATAATGCAAAAGGCCCCTGGAGAGTTTTTCAAGCAGCTCTAAAGAAGAGTAATTAAATCTATGCAGAATTTCCCATGAAATATATATTTTTCAAAGAAAATAAAAAACATGTGGTATATTTCTGATATTGCAGTTATAGCTGAAGAAAAATGGCTATGAATCAGGGCCTGTTCTCAACTTAATGTGGGTGATAAAGGGTGGGTGATAAAAGGGACTTCACATGCGCACCAGAATGAAATCAATGGCTATTCTGGCTATGAAATATAGCTCCTCTGAATACGTCTGGCAGGAATAAATACATGGAGAAATTGTCAGATTTCTGATATCGTTAGCTCAAAAAAGTTGATTTAAAGTAATACTTTCTGAGTTATTAATAATGACTTGGTTTAGTAGAGTACCTGAAATGTATATTTGTTAGTAAGAAAAAGTACACTGAGAGAAAGAATTGAAGAGCACTGCAATACATATTTGCATGGGAAAAACTCATCAGGTTTCATTCATGTATCACAACTGTTGTTAAAAATCTTTTCTGAGGTGTCATATAATATAATATTTCCATTAATAAAAATTTAGCATTTCAAAGCCTACATTAAACTAAATCTTAGATGTAACTATATGTTAAAAACTAACGTAAGGAAACAGTGATTCAATAAAGTGGATGCAGGGTGAACTCCACAAAGTCACTTGTTGAATACACAGGAGAAAGTTTTCGTCATATGGTTCATTACAAGAAATGTTCCTCACTGCATTGTGAATCTAATTTCATCTCATGCATAACAATGCAAAGCAGGGAGAAGTACTAAAGTGAATGGATTTATATTGGGGTAAGGATGTAATTGGATCCATCCTCTCCAAATGATCTGCCTGCCTTCTCCTCATCTTATGAGTACAAAACAATGAACTTTCTGCTCTCCAGTTGGATAAAACTAAAAAATAAATTACAAACTTTTTTATCATTGAAATTCAGGCTATTTTGTGGTTTCAAAAGGCAGTTCAGAAAAAACCCAACCAACAGAAGAAAACCCACAAACCAACCGAGAAGCTTTAGATGATCCCAGACCATTTAAAGATAATAACTAAGAACCAGTGGGGAAAATTCATTAAAATAAAGTGACAAGTGCTGTTCCTCAGGGGTCAGTACTGTGCTGCTCAACATCTTTGTCAGTGACATGACAGTGGGATTGAGTGCACCCTTAGCAAGCTGTGTGAGAGAAGGGATATCACCCAGAGAGACCTTGGCAGGCTGGAGCAGTGGACCAGTGCAAACCTCATGAAGTTCAACAAGGCCAAGTGCAAGGTCCTGCAACTGGGTCAGGGCAATCCCAAGCATAACTACAGGTTGGGCAGAAAATGAATTGAGAGCACCCTTGAAGAGGTGCTGGTTGGCAAGAAGCTCAACATGACCCAACATCGTGTGCTTAAAGCTCAGAAAAGCAGCCATAGGCTGGGCTGCATCAAAAGAAATGGAATCAGAAAGTCAAGAGAGGTGATTGTCCTCCTCTACTCCACTCCCACAAGACCCCAGATGAAGTAGTGCATAGACCTCTTGAAGCAAGTCTAAAGGAGCCCAAAAAGATGCTCTGAGTTCTGGAGCATCTCTGATATGGAGGTAGGTTGAGGGAGTTGGGGTTGATCATCCTGGAGAAGAGAAGGTTCCTGGGAGACCTGAAAGCAGCTTTGTCCTGGGTTCAGCAGTAGTCACTTTTCTCCTTCTTAGTAGATGGTGCAGTGCTGTGTGCCAACTGGGCTTAAACCACAACAAGCTTCCAGTGCCAAAAGGGACTGACAAGAATCTGGAGAGGGACTTTCTACAAGAGCATATAATGACAAGGCAGGGTGGAGTAGCTTTAGGCTGAAAAAAGGGAGATTTAGATTAGATATTAGGCAGAAGCTCTTCCTTGTGAGGGTGCTGAGGCGCTGGCACAGGGTGCCCAGAGAAGCTGTGGCTGCCCCATCCCTGGCAGTGTTCAAGGCCAGGTTGGACACAGGGGCTTGGAGTAAGCTGCTCCAGTGGAAGGGGTCCCTGCCCGTGGCTGGGATTGGAACTGGATAAGCTTTAAGGTCCCCTCCAACTCAAACCAGTCTGGGATTCTATGAAAACTTCACCTGAAGCCAAACCATAACCCAAATATAAAATTAAACCCAGACTTAAAACAGTCTTTTTCTGAATACTGCTGCTTCTTTATTTCTCTAAAAAATAATACAGTTCTTGTCTATTTTGTAGCTGGTTTTTCTATTCTAGCAGCTACTGGAAGGAGAAAGTTCAATGCAGGTGACCAAGGGTAAGATGACTATTAACAAAATATTGTTCACTAATCCAAGGACTAATCTAAGCTAGTGTTCAACATACTATATTTCATGAACTTTTCACACACTTTTTTCTTCTCTTTTTTTCTTTTTTTCTTCTTTCTTTTACACAGGGGCTGTGCTTTCAGACATAACTGTGTTTCATACCTACAGAAAAGTATTTCCTAGTGTCTCTGCTGGGAATTCCAAAGGATGGCAAAAATCGTCTCATAAGGGAAGCGGCTTGGAGTCTTGCTGCTTGAGAACAAGGAAAGATGTTCACTCATAAAACACAGGTAGGAAATGAAACAGGAAATCTATCAGATCCAGACTTCCTCCATGCATAGAAGTTACCAAAACAAGCACACCAAAAAAAAAATAAATATAAGGGAAATCATTGACATTTGGTCAATCAGTACAGACCTGGCTGGAGTTGTTCCGGACAGAAGCTGAACTGCTGTGACTCAGACAACCAGCCAGGAAAGCTGCCAAGGGCCAAACGCCAGCAAAAACATGGGAAATGCGTTACTCTGCTAAGGTTAGACTGCCCATTCTCCCTCCCTGTGGCTGCTCCCCTCTTCCTGGTGAAACCAGGCTTAGCAAGGTGCAGAGCTCTTCATGCTCTTACTGAAGCTCTGAATTTCCTCTCCTGCCTGGCTGTCTCTTTCCATCCCAGCAGCCTTACTCCTTGCAAAGAAGACCCTTTTTAGATAGCACATCTGCTTTCCACCATGCCCATGTGGAGGAAACCTTGCTTTGTCTCCCGTTCTCCTCAACTCCATTTACTCAGCTGTACTAGACTTTCTAAGACTCCTTAACAGTGCAAATAAGTCAAAAGAGCAATAAAGGCCAGACCAGGATAAGGATTTCACCTGAAGATGTTAACACCTACAAGGGTTATTATTTTCATTATTATCATTCCAATTCGTATGGAATTTCAACAGTTATAAGTTTACAAGTGAATTGTCCTGAAATTTGAGGGTATTTTTCCCAAGGCAATTTAGTCCATATTTTTAAGATGCAAGTGGCTGTGACTCTTCTCTTCCTTATAAGCTTCAAAAATCATTAATAACTTACATTTTTTACAAAATAAGATCTCTACCCACACCCTCCCAAGGCTTACTGGAGGAATTTCAAGGTCAGAATCTCATCTGAGGTCATTCTGGTGTAACTCCCTTAGTCCTAAGAGACATTTGGGGATTAAGTTTTAATGACACAGAATCCAGCTTGTATCTGTCTCATTCTTAAATGCCATCTCAAAGGTATCGTTATTTTGATGACAAAGGGTTTAAGTTAGAGTTAAGTTCTCAGTTGTGTGGATAAAGTTTTATTTAATGAACACTAGACATTGACAAATCAGCTACATGCCCATTTTCTTCACCACACTGCTTGTTTTATTAAAGTTATAACATTGTTAATATCTTTATAACTATACATTATTTTACAATAAATAAATACAGTGTTTGTAATGGTTCCACAGTAGTTAGCATAGAATTACAACTGAGCCAAAGTCTCAGAAAAAAAAAAAACACCAAAAAACAGTGAAATAAAATGAATTTTAATTCAGTCATTCTGCAATATCGACAAATCTGAAGCTGGAACACTTTACTGAAACTGATTCAGATATGAAAATATGTACACAAGAGCTAGAAGGTAGAAGTATTTGACAGAAAGAGAACACTTCTTATCTTCTCTGCAACTATGGTTTTAACATACTCATTGACTCACGCTTTCCTATATACGTATTTAAGATCATAATCCTTAGGTGGAATGCAACCACAGAACAGAATCAGGTGAACTGTATAAATTGCTGTTCTGGGTATGTGCTATGCATAAGCTCATTCATAATAAAGGGAGTATACAAGTATGCAATAGATAGATACATAGATACACAAGGAGATAAAAAAGTGGATTCTCATTTGCAGAGCTCCTCAAAGTGCATTATTTAGTTCTCTTTTATCTATTGAGATATCTATCTTTAGGGGAAAATTGCCTAGAAATTAGTTTCCTTTTCGAGTTTACCTCTTACAAAATTTGTCCAATGAGCTGGAATTTACCAGAGTTCACTGTGGGCATCTCACAAAGAAAGAGTAAAGGTTCATGGAGTCTCCATACCCTTAAAAAATCTGTCTTAAAAGGTCACATTTGTAAATATTTCTACAGAGCTGACTCAAATGTAGATCTAGCAGAAATCAAGTAGAGTTTGGATCTGCAGTAAGAGATGTCAACATAAGGGGTAACGGGTTAAAAATTAAACAGGGGAAGTTTAGATTGGATATAAGGAGGAAATCCTTTCCTGTTAGAGTGGTGAAGCACTGGAGCAGGTTGCCCAGAGAGGTTGTGAATGTTCCATCCCTGGCAGTGTTCAAGACCAGGTTGGACGAGGCCTTGGGTGAGATGGTTTAGTGTGAGGTGTCCCTGCCCATGGCAGGGGGGTTGAACTGGATGATCTTAAGGTCCTTTCCAATCCTAACCATTCTATGATTCTATGATAACTGCACAGCTTTTTCTCTTTACAGTTTGTGTCTGACCATACTTTCTTTTTGTCTCTGGCAGTACAGGATATTGGCTTTGTTCTCCAGATAAGAACTCTGGCAATAAGAGGTTATATCACATGAATGCTATTTCTCAACATAAAAACACAGTCAAGCTGCAAATGACCTTAGGAGATCTCTAGTTGAATTTCCTGTAGTAGATGAGGTTGCTCAGAGCCTTGTCCATTAGTTTTTAAAACCCCACAGCTCCTCCAGGCAAACTGTTCCAGTGTTTAGCTGCTTCTATGTTTTTAAATGTCACTTCTTGCCATATCTGCATTGCCTTTTTTAATACACAGTTGCCTAGAGTTTGTGTTCATCTTTCCATATCCCCTTTAGGCAGTGGAAGGTGGTCCTACCAAGCCTCCCATTCTCCTAAAGAAGTCTTGTCCTCTCTTCTTGCTCAATTGTGCAAGAAGCCAAGTGTAAAGCTAAAAGGTGGAAACAACTAACACATCACATCACATTAGGTGCTTGTTTGACCATATTCTAAGCAGCCATGTGGTGTGTTGGTCCTGTGATACAGGAGAAAAGGACATCCATCATACTGCACTTGGGGAGCACCCTTCCTAATGGGGATCTTCCTAATGCAGGATCCCACTAAGTGCATATGTTTATTTTATATTTGAAGTATTTGTGAGATTCTCCTTATATGAAGACTTTACCTGCACCATGAAAAAGAATGCTTGAGTGAGAAGGACTGATTTGTGTGTGTTATCAGAAAGTTGACTTTGACAATGACTGACCTGGTCTGTCAAAAAGGAGCAACCAAAGCTTCTCCCAGTGCTTTATGCATTCGTAGCAAACTATTTGCTGCATGTCCTTTTTAAACTGGATTTTGTCTCCAACAGAATTCCCATACATATCAAAAGAAACCCATTTGTGATTCAGCATTAGCAAGAAAGAAACCTGTCCATAAAAATAGTAAAATAGAGTAGGAAGTGTTTTTAAAAAACTTGTGGCAAACCAGATTTTATATAGTTGATCTCTGTAAATATTCAAAGCCTGCCCTCATCCTGAATCCCCTAGCCATTTGAGATTCCTCACTCACTGAACTTCTTAGAGATGGCTCTGCCGTAATCACCAGTCCTTGGATATAAGAGCAAAGAATCTTCTTTAAACAACATGCATCACATTATCATGGTGTGGGAGAAAAGAGCTGAAACTACTCAGAGAGACATGCCACCTACTATTAAGCTCAGAATTTTGCAAAGCAGGTTCATAAATCAGGGGTGACAGTAAATTTTTAACAGTGTACATACTCCGGCATGAGCAAGAGCCTAGTTTGTTTTACAGGCATGATGATAGCTGCAAAGAATGCTGCAGAGTGATATGGATAACATGGTGGCACACCTGTAACCTCCAGTACTGAAAGAGAGAACTGTTTGCACTTCATCATTCCAGGAAGAAAAAATTACCCAGTCCTCCTGCTACAACACACCCTAAATGGAGCCTTACTGTCCCGAGGAAAAAAAAACTTGTAATGTACAAAGTATACCTTGTCAATCTTATTCTCAGTGATTATGTACTTCCATGGTATGTGGAAGTTTTATAGAGCAATTACATCCATGGTGACTTTGTAATTACAGTATTAGGAGGTCACAGACAGAGGAACTTCACCAGCTCTATTGATTTTTAAGGCTAGCCCAAACAGGATATAGATTAACAGTGGACTTGTAACTTCTTAATATGTATACAAAGTGCACTATGCTCAGGAACTAACACTGATAAATGATGCTCATACTAGCGATGGGTTAGCTTCTGATCCCTACTGCTCTTTCAGCATCAATCTGCATAATCACCCTGGAAAAAGAGTATCTTTGTGGAAATAAGTAGTTAGAGAGAAATTCTAGGCACTGGAGGAAAAAGTTTGAAGTAGTTGTTAAAAATGTGAATTTAGCAACTAAAATCGACCTTACTGACTACCAGCATGGTTTGAATTGTATAAAAAGCCTTAAGTTATTTACTTTTTTGAACTATCCATTCTACAACAAAAATTCAGTCCTGCACAATAATGTAACAGAAGAGCTGATCAATTTTTTTGAACGTCTACAGGGCATTTTCACTAGAGAAAAGATGATTAGATATAGATTAGATATAGATATAGATATAGGTATAGGTATAGGTATAGGTATAGGTATAGGTATAGGTATAGATAGATATAGATATAGATATAGATATAGGTATAGGTATAGATATAGATATAGATATAGGTATAGGTATAGGTATAGATAGATATAGATATAGATATAGGTATAGCTATAGGTATAGGTATAGGTATAGGTATAGGTATAGATATAGATATAGATATAGGTATAGATATATAAAGAGGTTTTATCAAGTAAGTGACAAAATTGCTAGAGTTAGCAAACTGAATAAGTTTGACCTGATTTTACTAAAGCAGGTAGAGCTGTGCTCACAGAGCATGGTGGATCCTTTCCACACCAGTGTTTATGAGGATAATGGAAAACCTTAGCTATTCTACATAGCATGTTTTCCTTGTTATAAGTTTAGGCACAGAAGTACTTGCTAGTTAGGGTGTCTGCATAGTAGACTAGTTTTCTGCAAGATGTAAAACATGATTTTAAAAAAGCTTTTTCAGGGATAGAGGTAAAGCAAAATAATAAAAATAATAATAAAATTAGTATTATTTTTTAATAATAAAAAAAAAGCAGAAAACAAAGAAAATGTTAAAAAAATCATCAGGGACTGCACAGCACCTTTCAGTCATTCTATGATGCACTCTAGATTTATTTCAAGCATGGTAAGTTTTCTTACATATGCTGTCTTTAATAAATATGCAGAAAATTTCTAGGAAAAAATGAACTTTCTGGAAACAACATATCCATAGAAAATATTGAAATGTAGTGCTATAGTACTAACCAAAATTCATTTCTTTAATCAAATGAACAATTTGGCTAACTGGAGGTGGCACCATTCATCATTTAGGTACAACTGACTGCTTCGTCTGTTGAAGAAAATATTTATGCCAAAAAAATAACTCAGTTTTACTACACTCCAAAATATTCAAGAAAATCAATGTAAAAATATCAATGTCCCAATACCTACTGAGAAACTTTTGACAGCCTTTGGAAAAAATCCCTTCTCAATATGCTTCTGACAAAGCACTGGGTTTTTTGAATCAGTAAAACCAGAATCAATCTCCCTTTAGTTTCCTACATGTGTATTCCAGATTGATCTGAAACTTCTGTTGGCTGAAAATCTGGCCCAAGCTGCCCCATAGAAATGAATATTTATGCTGTTTGAAAGAATAAAATCCTTTTCAAAGAATATCATAAATAATATAATCGAATAAATCAGGAGTCAATGAAATTTGCTTCTTTAAGACGGCAGAGTGTAGAAGGGAACCTTTAACTGACACTGTCGACAAGACCGATATTTACACTAGGGCTACTGAGCACTGCTCTGTATAATATAATGGGAACATTAAATAAGGGTAAGTGTAATTAATACATAACGCTAGTAAGAGTCAATTTTCATTCTCTTCTTGAGGCCGACTGCCATTATCATGATTTTATTTTTTAATTTCCTGGTGCTATCTCCTTCTTTACTAGCCTTCTCCCATGAACGAGATAAGCTGTTGCACATTTTGATTTGAAAGCAAGAGGAATGGTAATTAAGTAATTTGAAAATGAAAAGAGCTTAATCAAGGAGGTTTATACAGCATGAAACTGTGCAGAACCTTGATCTACCTTTCCTTCAAAATCACTGCTGGCAAAACGACAACCTTGAACCTGATCTTGTTTACTTCAATTGTAAAGCCTCCATTGACATCTTTAACATGACACCTCAAAATATCGCTGCTTTAAGGGGATGAAAGTCATTTTTTGATGCATGTTTTGGGGCTGGGAATACCAAAGAAGCTCAAGACATTTTGAATCCAAAGTGTGAATTTGATCTACAGGGATGCCCAAACACACCAGTTTGCTCGCTGAGTTACTCACACAACTTAAGTCCATCCCTTGGCCCCACCACTTTTCCATCCTGTGAACAGCATGCTCTGATCCAGCCCTGTCTGTGAGTACCCACTGGCTCAACCTGGGGCAAGAAGGATCACAACAAAAGAGACTGTGGGCTGTAAAACCACCAAGTGTGTGACACAGGCTGGGACTTCATGCTCAAAGAGGATGTGATAGAAGGATTGTTTCCATGATGCAGCAAATGCCATAACTTTCCTCCACTGTGTGAGCTTAATCTCAGAAAATCTAATGAAAACTGATACTGGAGCTCATATCCAGATAAATGAGAAACTTGGAGAGATGTAAGAGAGGTGGCTATTTACCAAGGGGATCAAGGTGCTACATTTTGTCACGAAACAGGTAAAATGTCCAACAAAGAACAGCACAATAAAGCAGACACAGGTAGAACTTGTTTTTCTTCTTGTGTCATTTGCCTTTGTTTCCTGGGACAGGAGGAACACATGTTCTTTATAAAGAGCTCTGTTTGTTGGTCTTTGCAGTTGTTATTAGTGTAAATGAATAACAATAAGTAGCCTTCCAGTACCTAAAGGAGGTCTGCAAGAAGTCTGGAGACAGAATTTTTACAAGGGCATGCAGTGATAGGACAAGGGGGAATGGCTTTAAATTGACAGAGGGGAGATTTAGATTATATATTATGAAGGAATTCTGCCCTGTGAGGGTGGAGAGAGAAGCTGTGGCTGCCCCATTCCTGGCAGTGTTCAAGGCCAGGTTGGACAAGGCTTGGAGCGTCCTGGTCTAATAGAAGGCGTCCTTGCCCATTGAAAGGGGTTGGACCTAAATATTTAAGGTATCTGCCAATCCAAACCTGTCTGCGATTCTACGATATAAAAACAATGCATGGGGAAAGAACATAAGAATGATACCAGTATGATTGTGTACTGATTACACAGGTCAACCCAAGCAATCGTGACAAAGAAAACTTTGATGACACTCTAGGATCCCACAGTTATAGCTCTCAAAACCAGGATTCTGGTTCTAGCACCCCAGTGTTTGCTCATCCCACAGATTTACTTGAAGAGGAATAAATAAGACTGATGGGGGAAACAAAACTCATGCTATTTCCTTTTATTTGAGCATCATGACAGTCAGGCCACAGACTCATACAATTATAGGGTCCCCATGGCATGAGCCCTCAACCCTGGCCTCCACAGGAAAAAAACACATTGCTTTGTTTCAGTTCTGATATAACCTGCTAGCTGGCGATTAGGCAATGCCTGAGGACAAAGGATGATGGAAGTCTGAAGACCCTGTGCACAAAGAAAGGGTAACATTTGGGTTGTTTGCATCCTCGACAAATGATCCTGTATACATAATGCCTAGATAAGGGAGAAAAGAACCTGGTCTGGTGTTTCCTTTCTAACTAATATGCATGTGTATGTGTGTATAGTGAGATACAGATTGTCATGGCCATTTTTCTATACAGATTATGGTAATGATTAAATGAGCATGAATACAGACATCTGAAAACGATAACAAGTAAGGGAAATTCCATCCTATTCTGTATCTCTATCTTTTCTGTGAACACTACTTTGTTATCTGCAATATGCAAGCCTTTTGAATAGGTGCTATTAATTTAATATGCATTTATTCTGTCTGATCTTTCTTTAATTTTAAATTAAGTGAAGTCAGTGATCAAAGAAAGGCCAGAATAATAGCCCTGTAGGCTGACTTTTCTTTTCTTTTGGTCCACAGAAAGCAATGACAAGTAGCACTGTCTGATTTTTCTGGGCCAGTTCTGCAATATGTACCTAAGTGACAACGTGGCCTGCAGTAACACTGAAATACATGGGAGTCACCAAAATAAACAATTACCAGGCAGAACAAAGGCCTATGAGCCAGCTATAAACACCATTATTTACCTTTTGTGTTTCAGCAGTTGCTAAGAGCCACAAACTTATTGCTCTAAACCATTAAACTGGGAGCACAACGACTATCCCTGCCCCAAAGTATTTGCAGTAGTAGATTGTTTAACTCTGTATAACTTAATCTCCTTCTGAGTGACAGACATGCTCACACACCCAAACTCTCTTCCACAGAATATTTAACTATCCTTTTTAAGAATCATGTCCACAACTAGAAGCATCCATGAGCTAGTTCTCTATCATTCTGCAGAAGCCAAAGTAACGTCTGTTACAGAATCAATTCCAAAACACTACTCAGGAAGCAGTGGGCTGAGATTTCACAAATTCATTTCTTATAACCCATTGCCAGAACAAATTATGGCATGTCTGCAATTTTATACAGAAAGATAAGCTCTGCAGAGGGAGAATACAGGTTTTGTTAGACTAACATGACACCAAGCTGTGTGGTTCAGTTGGTACACTGGAGGGAAGGAATGCCATCCAGAGGGACCTCGACACGCTTGTGAGGTGGGCTGATGCCAACCTCATGGAGTCTAACCATGCCAAGTGCAAGGTCCTACACCTGGGTCGGAGCAATCCCAGGCACAGCTACAGTTTGGGCAGAGAAGAGATTCAAGACTTTAAGATCATCCAGTTCCAACCCCAATCCCGTGGGCAGGGACACATCACACTAGACCATGTCACCCAAGGCTCTGTCCAACCTGGCCTTGAACACTGCCAGGTCTGTGTTGCACTTTGAGTACTGTTGCATTTTTCATCTGAGGCTACCGAGACGTTTAGCAGACTATTGGATTTTGCAGCAATCCAGAAGATTATTAATTCCATCCTGAACAATGGGCAGAATTTAGGTGGTGCTGGGTTTGTAGAGGTATAAACCAGTTATTTCCCTTCTCACGGGAATGCATCTAATTCTGGGTTGTGGGAATTGCTCATTTCACTGATACATATATACAATAAATTCAGATGGGAGGTACAGGTTACTGTTCACAGCCACTGGAAGGGATGACCTGGGCAAGTACAAATTCAAGCGTGAATTTCTGTTTCTGGAAAGCATCTGGAAAACTTTGTTGGCTAATTCACATAGGTTGTACAGATAAACATCATGCCTTCATATCAGTAGAAATTATCCCTAGTATCAACAAGATATTACTTAGAGTAATTACTTATGGAGGGCATCATCTCACCTAAATTTCATTATCTACAAGTCAGGTACTTAATCTAGCTAACCACCTAGGCTCCCTCTGTAATGAACAGACAGAATAGGCACCAGGAGAGAAAGAGACTTCTTTTATCCCAAGATAAATGTCCTGAGATAGGTAGATTGAATCACCTTCCAGAGGTGCTTATCTCTCTTTATTGACTACAGAAGGTACATAGATAATTAGCCATGACTAGACACCTAATTTTTAGATACCTAGACACCTAAACTGTAGCAAGATGAATCAGAGCTGAGTGATTACTGCTAGGTAAACTTCCTCCTACCCATTCATCAGTGAGAGAATGTCTGACTCCTGAAACATAAAGCTTGGATTGTTTCCAAAATCGTATTTTTCCTTCTTCTTTGGATTTTTTTTTATTTTCTGCATAGTGATTTCTCCCATTATGAGGGTATTCAGATAGTGCTTTCACTTATGCAGTTCGTTGATATTAGATTGTACAAAAACTGCTGTTTTTATTGAAAAACCTGAAACAATGTGCTTTCAGTAAGGGAAATGACAACATGTGATAAATGCATACCTTAAAACATTGTAATAGCATCATCTGTATTTTATTTGCTTTTCTTCCAAATCTGGTGCAATTTTATGTACAGCTTCTATTTCCTACAGGATTAAAAAAAATACATCTTTGTAAGAAGATCTGTGCCTACAAATAAATCCAGCTTCATTTTATTGCAGAGCTTGATATAATTTGTATAAGTTACAGCCTAATAAAAGATAGGGGAGCAAACCTCAAGCCACATCATCTGTTTTTCCCCCCAGTAGAGATATAAAATTATATTTGTTCTGGTTCTTTTTATGTGGTTCATCAGATTAGGAAATTTTATTAGACCTCCTACTTTGGGTTTGTAACAATAAGATCCTTCCTATGCCAATAAGTGAAGCTTAGAGAAGTTCTGATGCGCTTATAGGCAATGTGAAAAAAACAGGCTGGAAAGGCATCTTCATTTATTTAAGCACATACTTAGTACAAGATTAAAGTTATTTGCTTATATGCTGTCCTTAATATGGATAGGCTTAAAGGCATTTCCATGATTTTCCTGAATGAGAAACACACTCTCAGATGTGCAATGAATTTTCATTATTGTTTATTTGATGTTAGGAACATGAACATCAGATGTGTTAATATGCACAATGTCAAGTAAAGTTTATAAAGTGGAATGTAAGGGCAAAAGTGCAGAATAATGGGTGAATAAAAAATTATACCTTTGGGATGAAGTTTCCACACAAAATTTTGTTCATGTGAAAAACTGGCAGTTGTTACTCTGGATTCTGGAACATTTTGTCCTATTCCTCTCTATAATTAGAAAAACAGATATTTCGATAAGGCCATGTATGTTTTCAGAATCAAAGTTTCTCTAAGATTCACTTGGTGGCATGGGAAGCCCCCTGATCCCACAGATCTAGACTAATGTTTTCTGAGTCTTGTGAAAGCGTGAAAAGAAATCTGGATGAATTAAGGGGCTCAAGGAGCAGAGTAGGGCTTGCATTGTGTGACTTGACTGCACAGCCACAGGTAGTGAGTAAAAATTTTCCCAATATCCTCAAAATCATTTAACCCTTTGAGGTGTTGATAAATACGGACACTGAAACCCCTTGGCCAAGTCACAAAGGGAGACATACTAATGGGAAAAAAAGCATTTGAAATTATCCCAGACCTTGGGGAACCAGTTTCCTTTTTTTCCAGCTTTGAGAACAACAGTGAAACCAAACCATGAAATTGCTATGATAAAACAAGCTGAACCTTCTGTAACGGACAGGTGGATATTTCCTGTCTCTGAAAGGCCTGAAAACTTTCCTTTCACAGGAAAAAAAAACATTAAACTGTGGTTTAGTGGTTAAGGCACTGAATTAAGACTAGGCAGTGCTCGATTCTTTTCACAGCTTTACTTTGGTATAAGGCTGGAAAAGTCTTTCCCTTTTCAAACCTTCAGCAGTACTTAGGTGTACGCCTGGAGCTAACCAAGCCAAAGATCCCGTAGGTCATCCCAGCTAGTGAACTTAATTGAAAGTATTTACATCTGCAGGACCAAGACCTTAATTTGTCTCTGTGTTCTTTCCAGATGTGTAAATTTAGGTATTATGCACTTCCTTGTTTTTCTGCCTCCATTTGCACTGTGTATTTAAATGAAATCTGTGAAACAGCCCTTTGGTGCTGCTTGGCTTCATTTCAAATTCAGTTCTTCATATTAAAGAAAATGGTTTAAAAAAGAGGTGAGACAGGAGAGCATCTAGAGGAACATCAACATAAATAGCGTACCACTGGAGAAAAGATAGCAAAATTGGGGCTTACTTATGGTTGAGAAAGGAAGAAATCTGATAGCAGGCATCTGCTGTGTGAAACAGACAGCTGAAAAAGGTACCCTGTTTCCCTATGCACTTGTCAGGCAGACAAGGAAGGATGGGTTGCACTGGATGGCCCTCCCAGCATCCCCTCCAGCCTTATTGTCTGTGATCACTAAAACTGCAGATTTTGTTCCAATGCAGGATGTTGTCACAGCTGGTCCTGAGCTTCCTACGTACCTCCATCACTACTGCAATACAGCAAAACTGGGTGTAAACAAGCATCTTTGTGTTGCAGTTGCTTTTGGCCAGAGTTTATAAGAAGCTGCCCATCAAAGAGCAAGAATGCTTACAAGTTCTGAGTTGAGAAAATGCAGCAGCAAGCTTTTGGGGGATTTCACAATACTGATTTCTTGGTTTGAAGCAAAATATATTTACAAGAGCATCTGCTGGTGTGAGTCGCTTAAATACGGCATATACTCCGTGTCACTGCTTCATCATCATGTATAATTGGCAATAAACCTATTTAGAATTCAAGATGCATAAAACTGAAAGTCTTTGAAGGGAATAGCTGCTGAGATTATATTTATTGTGCTTTCCCACAATATTTTTCTATGCATAATGTGATAAACCTCCAAGGTGGTTGTAGGCAAAACTAAAATATTCACAAGTATGCAGTTATTATGAATTTAGACAGGTTGTAAGACATTTTGATATCAAACTCTTAATGAATGGCAGTAAACATATTCTACATTACTTTATTAAAATGCCTGTTAAAACATACACATCCACAGAATGATCACTGGATGTGTTTACTTGCTAATAAAAAGCCCATGAAGAAAACAGCATGGAAATAAATTTTCTTTCCCTGCACTACTATGATAAGAATTAAGGCATGCATTTAAAGTTCATATTATGTTTCAGTGTGTTCACAGCACATCCAGATAATCAGATATTCAAAGGAGGATTCCTAGTCAGTTCCAATATGCCACGACTCACGGTAAATTGAGTTGTGTAAATGATAGTTCCATATCCTGCAATGGTTTTTAAGATTCCAGAAAACTTTCTCCCCTCCAAAACAATAAACAAACAGCAAATATGCAACAAATTCTGGTTAATATAATGCTTTTCAAATAAAATCTGTCCATATTTTTTCTATTTTTCTGAATTTTTCCTTGCAGAATTTAAAACAAAAATGTCATATTGAGCTAGAAGAGCAGGGGATATTTTTTCCCCTCTTTTCAACATTTCAGTGTGCATATTGACAGCTTGAGGAGGGGGGGAAATCAAATTCTTAGTTGAAAACATTTGGGAATTTATTCTTTTTAAGTAAAAGTTTGATTTTCTTCACAAAGTCCTGCTCCGTGCTCGTGGCAAACACAAAGCCGTAAGTCTCCTGTAACATCTGATAGCAGTTACATAGCTCCATACTATGCTTTTAATCTGGAGACACTGCAGATCTTAAAGGGGGCTGAATATGTGTCGTGGTTTAAACCCTTGCCACATTTTCTGTAGGCAATGGGTAGCAACTGTCCTCCTAACGGAAATACCACTGTGTGTTGCCTCCATGGGAGGCATCCATGCCTCAGTGTGAAATAAGTGTCTACTAGACCAAAAGAAAGAAAAGAGCCATTGTGCCAGAAACCCACACAAAACGTTGCTTTAAGGTGATCAGCACATGGTGCCCTGTGACTGTAGAGCTGGGAGGGAAGTGGGGAAAGGCACCGTGATGCAGTTAATACCTCCCTTAGGATAGATTGAGTAGAAGTTAATGCCTGGAGCTTTTTGGCTGCTAACAGAAAGAGAATTGGTCTTCAAATGTTGGTGTCTTCCTGATGCATCTAGTCTCTGTGGTTATTTGCCCTGAAAATGCTGGTGCAATGTGGTTGTGTAAAGCTTTTTGTGCTCACAAGCACAGCTAGCAGCTGTATCCTATGGGTTATAAGATGAAGCTCTGCATTGCATAAAGGGTAAAATCTTGACCCAACAATAACCAGCACTCACGCTCCCTTTCCCATAGGCAATGCAATGATCTTACTCTTGATACTTGCATTTTGCAGTCTTCAAAGAGCAGCCAGGTTGTTTCGATGGGTAAACTGGGTCCCAACAGACTGAATTAACAAAGGGAAAGGCTTGCAATGTGAGCAATGGGATTGGTCTCCTTTCCCTTCTCCCTTAACCAGTAACTCCACAGAAATGACCAGTACCACTCTGAAAGAACAATTCCTTGCCATGATTACACAATAGCACAATCCTACTCACCTATTTTCTCATTCAGAAACGAAGTTTCTTATAATGTACGACAGCAACATACCCTGCAAAACTCCTTTTTATACAGCACTGCTGTTGCTATAAGAACTGTTTATACAAATAAGTAACATACCCCACAGTGTACTATCTTTCACTTGCCTAATGTACTTTTTGACACATGACGAGGAACTTCAAGCCTTAATCCCCAAGCCTAGGTTAAAATGACTGAGCAATGTACCATCCAAATGAAAGACTGTCATTGTTCTTGCTGGAAACAGACACACTTATTTTCATGTCTGGCAATAATATTGTTTTAAAGCAAACTGTGAAGAAATTATGCAGGCTGAGTCAAAAGCTGGAATATGCATTTAAACATCATATTAATAGGCTTGGAAGAGCATGCATATTAAGAAAAACGCTTTATAAGGAACAATTTTCCCTAAGAAAAGTCTACTTGACATGAGTTTATTTACAGTCAAACTGTAATACACCGTTATACACCCTCTGGTATCACCAAGAAATCCATTGTGGAATGCCAGATGGATAAAGAACAGAGTAAGAATGGAGAAAGAAAGGGAAAATAAAAAAGCAATGATGCTGTGCCACTCTGTCTGACACACTGAGAATTCACCAGGCCAGCAGTCCCTACTATGAGGGGTGTCTGTATTCTCATTGCATCCTGAAAAAGAGATTAACAGGAAGGCTTTGAACCAAAAATATGTGACAGTAGGATTCCAGGGTGTTTCCCTTAAGCTCATACCCATGCACACAGGTGTGCATGGACAGCTACAGAAGAAACAAGGAGAGACTGGTAGAGGCATCTTAGCAGTGAATAGAAAGTGATAAGGAGATACCACTTGATGCAGGCTGCGTGGAGCCATGAGGAGCCACCATCCCACTGTGTCCTCTTTGCCCTTCTTGGCTGCCCCATGGCTGCATGTAAAGACCCCAAACCCTTTGGAGCCGGGGCACATCTATGTGTTCATACCTACGCTGCATCCAGCACTAATGGCACAAACGTAACAACTGCTTTTAAGGATTTCTCAAATTCTCCCTGTGTATTCTTTTATTCCCCAAAATTTCTAGTGTTGCCGTGAATTTATATTAAAGAAAAATATTGCCACATAATGGGGGGAAAGAACAAACTCTTCTCAGTGTCCACATCAGCTACATATTTCCCCTCTCCTTTCCGCCCTTCCCCTTCCCCCCTGTCTCCAGCCCTGCTGCTCAAAGGAGAAAGTAACAGAGATATCTGAGATTACAAAGCGTTTTGGATGAGTGAACCTGGAGTGACTAAAGCTCTTAGAAAAGAATTTAAAGGATCGCAGTGGCATGCAGTCGTGTTATATAAACATATTCTGAACGGTACCATCACGCGCCCAGCCCTGGCGCCACAATTGCATTAAGTGAAATTTTATACAGAAATTGTGAAAGTGCACCGGGGTTGGTTGATTATCTGCTGTTTCTGCTCCCTTTCAGACATGAAGTAAGAAGCCAAGGTGCTGGAGAAGAATGTGGACAGTGCCAAGAGGTTTCTGACCTGTTCTAAGAGAAAGATTTTCTTTCTCCTCTATATATTTTTCTCTTTATGTTTTTCTTTCCCTTTCTCTTTATCTTTCCTTTTCTGATCGGGTTTCCTCCTCAGAGTTCAAAGCTGTCAGAACTGTCAGAAATGAAAACCTGGAATTGACTGTCACTGGGATTTAAAATTGTCAAACACCAAAGGAAAGAGAGGGAAGAAACTGGAATAAGGTCGCTGTCTAAAAGCTATGTGGTAACTTACTGAGGTGTCTAATGAATGCTTTCCCTGTGTACCTTGACAGTTTCGAAGTGTGGAGAGGGCGAAAGTTACAATATTACTCAGGAATTGTTTGTTGGCAAAATAAGTTAATTAAAATGAGGTTCTGATTAAAATGAAAGGGTCTGGCTCATTTGAAATATTAATTTAGGCCTTGAATTCTGCAATCTGCCTGCAAGGGTCTCCCTGCAAGATCAGGGCTGTGTTTGTTAAGTAGTGAAGCATTGTTGCAAGTAAAGCCAACTTTTTCCTT
Organism: Pezoporus occidentalis; assembly: GCF_034315485.1. Lineage (NCBI taxonomy): Eukaryota > Metazoa > Chordata > Aves > Psittaciformes > Psittacidae > Pezoporus > Pezoporus occidentalis. The sequence continues at coordinate 1,401,254 of NW_026913168.1, forward strand.
TTAATGTTGTCTGATCTCTTTCCCTGAGCTAGCCCATTTCTGTTGATCTTCAGGGCAAACTGCAAAGCCTCACTATTACTTGTACTAAGGATGAGGGTATGGTTTGTGTTTGAAGGGGGAAGGGACTTGGGAAAAGTCTGTTGTGAGGAGCATGGGATAGGTCTGTTTGGAGGTTATCTTTCCTAGCAATGCTTTTACTTATCCCTGGTACTGCCACTTGTTGGATATTCCCCCATTAATGTGTGTTACTGACAGTCACTGTGCTAGCACGGAGAGGCGAGACAATCACTGTCCAGCCACACATGAACTGGACTGAAGCATTTCAAATAAAGAATTTTGATATAATTTTTATTACTCTTCCCCTTCAATAAAAAAAGAGCCAATTAAATTTATTTATCATTAGATAAAACTTCGAATTAAAACTTTTTCCTCACTTTCTACAGACACACGCAAGCAAAAATGAAAAAGAAAAATATGCCTTTGCTTATTTTATCCCATCAGCTCTGAGTATAAATATTAACCTATGTGCTTCTCCAGTGGAGGAATTCAATACTGTGGCAGAACATACCCCAAACAACAGAAGATCCCAACAGGGAGCTTTTATGTCAGGGTTAACGTCAAGACACGTTATTCAAAACCTTTAAACAGACAGAGACTAGGAAATCCCTTCACCCAAATCCCATATGAGGCATTATAGATAAACAGCAGAAATTGGTTCTTCCTGTGCCTGAACTTAAAACTCCACCAGCCATGTCAAATAGTGCTTGTTTTACTACAAAATGAGTAAATACATTGCAAAAAAATTCCATGCAAATCCTGTTATTTTACTGGCCGTTCTGACACTAAACCAACTAGCAGAGAATCTCTTCCTTTTCCCTGGACAGCCCTGGGTTGTGCTGGCGATGCAGTGTATTTCAGATCTCTGGAGGATGCCCCACTGTTTATATGCTCACCAAACAATATCTGCTGTTGGCAGTGCAGCACTGCAGCTCCCAATGGGAAGGAGAAAGCTATCAAATTGAGCCAGTTTTCATTTGCTCTACTGTAGTTGCTGGCTCCTTGCTTCCTCTGAGCCAGAGGAAGGTGAGGTATTAATCTGTTTAACATTACTACCATTTCTATTTGCCTTCTGACCTGAGAAACTCAGATATGGTCTTTAACTCCAGCTGTGAGGAGATGACCTGGCACAGTAGGGAAGCAGATCTTCAGAAACAGGGACTGGCACACATTAAAAACTGCCAAAATATTCATGAAATAAGAATATTTATTCAAAGTCATTGGGTTAAAACATATCCACAACAATGAGGAGCTGCTGAAACTCTTGATTTCCAGCTCTGAGTGCCACGTCGGAGCTTGAGTAAGGATGCCATGAAAAGTGCCCTTGCTCTAGTGCCACTCTAAGGGTGGGAACCCCAAGAGATGTCACAGTACACGAATGGAGCAGGCAGCAAATCAACCCACCTTACACCTTCACAGCTCCTCTGCTCTTTATTTCCTCTGTCCTTGCTGTCATCACACCATACTCACTGCAAATGTGTAGGAGAACTTTGAGCTGCAGGGAATAGTATTTTCTACAGATGTCTCTAACCAGTAAGTACTTTGTCCTGATTCAAGGTGTCTTGGTTTTTTTTCTGTTTTGGGTTTTTCCCTCCCACACTAAGTGGAAGATCATCACAAGAAGGTGTGGAGACCATTCCTGCTCATGCAAGAGTGTGCAGACGGTGCAGCAAGCCCTCTGTTTCACCTTCATAGGTGGGAGAGAGCCACAGAGGGAATGGAAGTTGGACAGGACATTCCTAGGAATGGATGGAGACTGAAACAAGATCTTCGAAATCCCAAAGGAGAACAACTCTGCCAAGTTACTGTATTAATGCCATCATTAACAGAAAGCAGATGTCCCTCCACTGAGGATGAAGACAGCACATTATACGTAATCTAGAAACACCCTCAGGATAGGGGTTTTCAAAGGGGTTTCAGTTCAAGTATAAGATGTACACAGGTAGGTTTCCATATGAAGTGTCTACAGGTGTTCAAGGAATCTAGGCTGTCATTATAGTCAAGAGGTATGTAAGGCTTAGCTCTTCTCACACTGACATTTACTGCATTTTAGAAGCCTCAGTGTACTGAGGCATAAACTAAGGATTCTTAGTGTGCTTGCTAAGTACTAACTAGGATCCTGACTGTTAGTGCTAACTACTAACTAAGGCTCTTGAGCATCCTGCCAAGTACGGCTTATTCCTTATGGTACTGACTTGGCAGATGTGAGGACATGGAAGACAAGTTCCTTTCTGTAGTAACAGCTGGAGACCCCATGGGATGCTTTGAGGCAACTCCAAGTGTCACTAGACACCTCTGTGTGGACAACCAAATCAGGCCCTAGTGTGCTCAAGGGAGCCTAGGCAGGTAGTCAGCTCCCCCTTAAATAGACACCAAGATATCTTTAATAGAATTGCTCCCCAGACTCCACATCTACATCCTCAATATCCAGTTACCTACATCAAAAAACATCTCCATCCCAGACTGAATCCCAACCCTGTATTTCAGTTGAACAGTTGAGTCCTACAAGCCTGTATCAAGGGTGCAGTGCACACCACCCCATTGTAAGAAAGTCACTGCTTAGGTCTCAGGCAGCTAGCGTTTTCCCCAGCAATTACCAGGCTCAGTCTGGGACTAGCACAGGCCAGGGACCAGTCCCAGGGAGCTATTTAGTTGCTATTTAACTATTTAGAAGCTATTTAGTTGTTTTGAAAGGTAAGATTCATATAACATGGATGTGAGCCGTGCCATCTTCGTTAGCCTCTATGCTAAAAAGCTCCTGAAACATGCTCTGACCTATGCATCATATGGTTGAAGGCCAGCTATGTGGCATTTACTGGAATTGCAGTTTTAGATTTAGGTTCCAAAATCTAAATCTTTATTTATCTTCAACCATTAGTCCTAAACTAGAGCTGGAAGATAAATAAGTTTCTGATAGCTTGAGAACAAAATTAAATGTCTAACAGAAAATATTAGTCTAATTTATTTCATGGAACATCTCTTTAAAATTCCATTATGTCATTTAAAATTTCTATGCATTTCTTCTATCTAGAGTCTATATTAATAAGGGTGTTGGGAGCAATGGAGACCCCAGAGCGCACCGGGGCTGACATTTGGGTTTCTTAGGTTTATATGTGGGTCTGATATCCAAACATCTGTTTGGAAATGAAAAATTCCCCTTGAGCTTCAGGTCCAATTGAATTTCCAGGGAAAGTTATGGCTGTATCCTCCTCCTCTTGGCATCCGATGTGCAGGCAGTGAGCATGAGACAGGAAAGAGCAAAGTCCCTCTCCTGGGTCTAGCTAAGCTCACCTTCTTGACTTCCATAAAATATGTATTCCCTTATCTATCTTTCCCTTCTGAGGATGTTTGTATTTATTTTCCTTGTACAAAACACCCCCACTCAGTCCAGCTTGCACTCCATCCCCGTTGGTGTGGATCTTTCCTTCCATTACAGCACAGGCATTTGGCAAAACAAGATAACAGCAGAGAGCTTTATTACAACCCAAAGACTAAAACTGGAAAGGCTGTAAGTGGGAGTATTTTTCTGATGGAAACAGCTGCTTCTTGGGGGTAAAACCTTTCCCTGAACCAATACCTCTGTGCTTGTATTAGGTGGTCCTTATATCTCTTCTAATTTTCATTTACATCAAGATTGTTTTCTTAGGTCTGTCTCATATAGTGAAGAGGAAGAAAAGCATGAATAGTCTATTGATGGTTGTGGCTTCATATATAATGCATATGGCACACTTATCTGTGGTAAATATTATCTTTATAGAAGAATATATTTAATAGGGCAAAGCACTTTGTTTGTTTTGGCAGGGGAGAGGGTTCAGGATGACTAGCCACATCTAGCAGTATCGTAAGAGCCAAGATGCTTGGGTTGTGTTTTCCTCTCTTCCTGTGTTACTTTAGGAAGTCACAGGGCTCTTCTGTGCTTATGCATGTGAAATATCCGCTGTCAGAGCTGCAGCAGAACATTCCTGCACTTACTCATAGCACCCTGTTTTCCTCCACACCAGCCCACTTTACTGCCTCTCCTTTAGTTTCACAGGAGAAAAGACAGAGGGAGTATTTACCAACTTCATGGTGCAGCCATTTCATCTCAAGCTCTTAGCTCCTTCCAGCCTTCCTACTTTAGCCTCCTACAGCAGCCTTTGACATTGCATGGATGCCTTCTGTATCTTCTCTTTCTGCGTCTAGATCTGGGTTTCATTCTGAAGCAAAGAGCAGTAGAAAAGGTGCCGTGCTTACCTTGTAAAGTGGTTGTTCCTTCTACCAACAAGAAAAGGCGAGGCAGTCCCATGAGCAGGGTTATGGGAAAGAGACTGGCATAACCCCCCATTCCTAGACTTGCCTGCCTCCTCATCTCCCTTGCTTAAATTCTATCAGATCATTTGAAATCATCAGATGAAAGATAAAGCGAGAACACTGTTACGGGTTTGCGTGAGTACAAAGAAGTAGGATTCTCTTCACAGGTTTGTTGATTAATTTCCCATTTAATGGAAATACCTGTACTCCATGGAGCTTGGACAGTTCTGATAGTCTGTTGAGAGATGTTGAGCCAAACATCTCAGGAGAGCACTCCTCAATACCATTACTATTTATTCTATACATACAAATACACATGAACATAGGCAGGTAGAGGTGAGAGGAGAAAACACCTACTCTTTCCTGGTTTTCTCTTCACATACATTGCCATGAGAATACCAAACAAAAGAAAAAGGGATAGAAACTTTCCGAGTTTCAGAGTCCAACTGAGACTGGAGTCCCACCATGATAAGTAGAATCAGCTCCTGAATGACAAAGCAATCCCTAACCTAACATACAGCCTAAACCAGGAGCACCATCTTGAAGGAAGGGAACCGAGGCAGAGATTTGCAGTATTATACCCTGCATGATCTGTTGGAAGTTATGTCAGTCATAACTAAAATGGATTTTAAGTGACCTTAACTTAAGGTTAATATAACCTGAGCTTCTGTTCAAACACTGAACCATGGCAGCTGTTAGTACTGACAGAAACACACGCAGTTTGGCTGACAGAGGAAAATGATTACTTTCGTTTCTCTTACATGTTAAAATACAGACCTTCAGATCAAACCAGGGTGGTTATCGACACTAAGCTGTTCAGATTCCAAGAAGATGCAAGCGTTCCATAAAAAGTACTGGCATAGCTACATACAGATGAAGGATAAATTCGCTGTATCTACTCACCTGATATGCAGGATATGCAGGTTTGCGTACATCTTCAGGAGCTTGATGATCTTCAGCAGGTGCCCTCTTTGAAAGGCTTGAACAGAGGCGAATGTATCCTATATTATATCCTGCGCAACAGGAACTTTGATACCGGCAAAGGAAGGAGAAGGAAAGCACATGGTGGGAGCCATTCAAGCTCCTTCTTCAAGAAAAAGTTTCGCGTGCCATTTTGCACAACGTGGCTCATTCCAAGGACAAAGGCAAAAAGCTCTTCAGAGGTTTCTTCATGAGCTGGAGATAAAAGTAATCCCTGCTAGGGATGGTTTAGCAGTATGCATATATGGGGGAGGAATTTCAGAGGAAGGGAAATACCCCTCCACCCCATCCTGAGTTTTCAATGCTACTTTGTAGTTCTGCCCACTTTTGAAGTAGCTTAAAAGAAATGGAAGTCGTTGGAATGTTTTTACACAAGAAATACTTCCTTTTGTGTAATTAAAATTATTGTGGTTGGCTCCTGGAGTGAGAAGCTCATAAATTTGTTTCCAGTAACAATCAGTATAGTTAATACCCATCCTATCGAACCGAGTTAACTCCTGTTCATTTTGGGCCTCATCCAGAGCTCATTGATGTCAAAGGAAAGAAACTATTGACTTAAGTGAGCTTTGGAGTAGACCCTACAAGCTGAAAAGAACAGATAATCTGGTTATTTCTGCAACAAAGAAAAAAGACATCCAGGGAAAACAAAAAGGGAAAAGTCAAAATAAAATAGTTAAAAAAACCCAAATAAGCAAAGAAAAAAGCCATCCAGGCACACAGAGAAACAAACCCTAGGCAAAAAGACAGCATGATAAAAAAAAGGTACAGGGTGTTCTGTATGACCCAGAGTTGTGATAGGCAGAGACAGGGAACCTCATACTTCAGAGGGTGACCACATCAACTGTTAGAAATCCTGAGGAGACATAATGAGAAGACGACAATTTGCTTTTCATATGCGATGCTGTAGGATTCATGTATCTTTCCCTGGATTAATACTTGGTCAGGGATTCAGAAAAAGCATTGCATGAGGTGACCTTAGGCTTTATGTGTTCTGGCCAGACCTGTGGTGTCAGGTGTTGAAGTTGTCCAGTTAAAAATAGAGATCAAAAAGATATAAAGCAAAGATTCTGAAGAACATACAAACTAAGGGAAGGTTTATAAAGAATCCAGCACATCGAGGGGTAGTTCTGCCTGAGCTGGATGAATTATCAAAAGCTACTAGGAGACCTCTGAAGCGAGTTCAGTACTCAGTGGGTTTCCCATGGGAACAGGCATTCACAATGCAAATTCTGTACCCAAGCCCTGCAGCATGATTGCCAGATCCAAGCACTAGAGACATGAATAAATCCCCTTTTCACTCCTCTTACAAATAATGAAAATATAATTAATATTAGAAATATAAGAAATAAAAAAGTTAAGTCTCTGTTATTATTTGCATCATGTTTAAGGAATTAGAATATCGCTGTCACTCTAAAAGCTCTTCTTTCCAACTATGAGCATGAGAAATTATTTTATTGATTAAAACAAGGATGGGGTACTCACTACCCTACAGATCTCCACCTAGGTTCCCACTTGGCTTGTTAGCAACCCATTCCCATATTCTTTCTTTGGTTTCCAATCTCTAGTGCCCATGTTTTCGATGACATCTTCAAGGTGAACTTCTTCCCCCAGTGAAACCATCAGTAAAATGACTTGAATTCAAGAGGGCCAAGTTTGTGTCAGTGACAATTGGCTTCACTTCCTACTTGTAAATTTTTACTATAGTTAAATCATTTTGTGAAGCCTTCTGCTTTGAAAATTTCTCAGACATTAACAGTCCTGGATTTCCTGTGGTCAGGATACCGCAGCTCCCCTGTGTCGTTCTCTTGTCCAAAGTCAAACAATATTATAGGTTAGATGTCACTGTCACCTCACTCTCATCCCAGTTATATTGTACACATGACACTGGATATTAATTCTTATGTGTCTCACTCTATGCTTGTTTTTGTCATATTTTAGGTTACAAGTTTGCCCAAGATCATGCTTTACATATTGGCTTTGTGTTCTGCAGATTTTAAGTCAATGCAGAGAACTCCACCATTTAAATAACATTTCTAGTAACCCAGAAGATCAGCTTAAATCTCCCAAGCCAAACAGCTGACATAAAAAACTAGTTTTCCAAAATCTTCCAGAAATCTTCAAAATACTTCCTAGGTGAACTGATAATTAACTTGACTTTTTCATATTTTGATATCTCCAATTCCAAAACGGGGGAACGCTCTTATCTTTTTGAGGACAAAATGAGACTGATTCTTCTATCGACAGATTATTCTGGGGACTTCTGCCAATGCAAATCTTTACTAAAACATTCCAATGGACAAATGTCTAGAGGAAAAACAATGCAGACATATCAAAATAAGAGAAGGCTATAAAGGGCCTAACCTCAGTTGACCATTGTAAATATACAATTTCCTTGTTGCAAGATTAAATCCTTATTTTGTGTTTACTGATTTAGGTCAAAGGACAAAAGTGTGAGGAGAAAGATTAGGTTTTGTTTCTGTATGCATTTTTAAGTCAACAGTTCCTTAGTTGCACCTATGCATAATCAAAGCAACTCTCCTTTCTATTAAATATTTAAAGGTTGATGCTTGCTTCAAAGATACCAGGAGTGTGTAGGCAAACAGCAAGGCTTCTATTTATAGGAATTAAAGAAAGAAATTAAAAACAATCAAACAACTCTTCCGCTCTAAAACAAAGAAACAAGAAGAAAAGAAAGCTCCAGACCCTGCCCCTTAAATCCCAAACTACACCAGAAATGAAATGCCAAAATGGTTGACACAACTGAAGGAGGTAAATTGCAGCTACTTGTGAAATCAAATAGAAAGCTACTTTAGTTATTACATTAGATTGAAAAATAATGATAATAAAAAAAGGTGATTTGGCTATATGGCTGTATAGATGCAAATGAAGCAGCGACATTCACAAATATTATTGTGAAGGAAGATTTCCTGTTTGTTTGCATATGGAACAAGTCCTTTCATTCCTGCATTCAAAAGGGAGGGAGGAAGCCTCATCTGCAAGCAGACTTAAGGAAACAAAAAGTGAATGCATGTTCAAGTACTTTGAGGAAAGTATTGGATTTGTTCCAAAAATCCAGCACCATTACTGATACACCTCCCTAAAACTGTCAAAATGAATCCCTTGTTCAGAAAAATGGTCTGGTGCTGCAAAAAGTCTATCACAATTCTTGAAATACAAACTTTTAAGCCAAAAAGTATCCTGTACGGTCAGGAACAGATATATCTTAGGTAGAGAGAAGCAAAAGAGCTTGTACAATGTTCGCCATATAAGGAAATATTAGCTTAAAGGAATTTTATTTTTACAGTTATAAAGTGTTCACACCAAAAAAAAAAAATCAATAATAAACCCAAAACACTAAATGGAAAGAGTTGATTACATATTGGTTTTTAATTGGCAAAACAGAAAAACCCAACAACCAAACAAATAAACAGCATAAAACCATTAACACGCACATCTTTCAACAAAAGCAAACAGAAATATCTAATTTTCACTGCTGATAGTAACTCCATGTCCATTTCACCAGAAAGAAATAACTTCCTGGTATTATCGGGTAGTTTTGAAGGAAGTTAAATTTAAGATTAAAAGCTGGTCTAGCACTGAAGATATGTGGTGTATTTCCTGTACTTGTCATAAATTCCATTTGTATATGATAATAAGACACTCATTCCAATGCTACTCCAGTATTAGGTTCAAAAATGCAGGTTTTTTTCCAAGGAAGATTTTACATTATGAAAAAGGAACAGCCCACTTGATCTTTAACAATTCACCGAAGGGCTGAAATGCACTTTTCAGCATGTGCTCCAGCTGTTCTGTCAGGTAATCCACAGCCAGCCTGGCATTGCATTGTTTTAATTCTCAGATTAAGTGTAACTTTGCAATCTTTGTTTATATTTACATTAAAGATCAAGTTGAGCTCTCCTATCTTTAATTAGGAAGAAAGTTAGTTATATTAGAAAAGATTTCTCTGAGTAAATGTCAAAGTCTAAAGTCCATGTCTCCACCTGAGCTAGTTCTTTATGACTGGATCTCATTCAGATGTCTTATTCTGAATTAAATGTCTCAAATAAATGGGATGACCTGGCTAAAATACTTGTGTTCTGCATCGACTGCAAAGGGAATTAATGGGGGGGGTAGTTCAGCTGCAGCCTTCTGAGATGATTTGAATATCCGTTTACATGAATCACCTGGTCAACCAGCATTGTAAATAGAGAAAAGGCACGGGATGTCAGCAGGACCATTAATCTTATCCTAAAATAGTCAGCATGGATTGTCTTCTGAAGCTGCATACCCGTCTTCATTAGACTACAGAGTGAGCTTTGATGCCTAACCTTTAGACGGCTAAAGTGAAAGAAGATAAATCCCACCTGCAGTATACAAAATAAGAAGTCAGTGACCCCAAAGTGGACTTTTTTACAGCCGTGTCTATAATGAAAGTTATATAAACTCACCAACACAACTCAAAACATTGAAAATTATTAAATCTCTCAACCCAAATATCTTTTTCTAGCTTCTGCTGATATTAATGTTTTTCTGCACCAGGCCAGAAAAGAAACTTTTGGGCTGTATTTCCCAACCAGCATCCAGACAAGCCAGAGATCAATCACTGCAATTCCCATCTTGTAATCACTGTTTTTGAGCTCAGTGTTCAGAAAACACAATTCCGGATTTCTCTCACAAAATGCATTAGAGACACAAGCATATATAAAATTACATAAACCTAACTTGAAGTTTGTTGTAAGGTTACTTAAAGGCACCTATCTCTTATCAACATAATCACTCCAAAACCAAGATTATCATGAGATATAGTGACATTAACATTGACATCTACCTCAACTCATATCACAACTCAAATGTCAGGCCACCCAAAAAAAGTCAGCTCCACAGCCAACTCCCTTTCAATGCCAGTACACAACCGACCACAAAAGTCATCAAAATTGCATCCCTCCCTCTTCTCTCGTGCTGTTCTTTAACTTAAAAACTTTATTTGAAGAAACAGTGGAAAACATGTATGTCTGAGCAAGCATCACAAACATTAAAACCCACATTACCATCCTTTCAGCTCAGTGAGTCACATGAGAAAATAAGAAAAGCCACCTTCCTCAGAGTGTCAGATGCCTACAGAGGGCAATGTATCCCCTTTAACCCCTCCCTACCGCCCTGCCCTATTGTATGGAGGGTTATGGATGGGAGATGCATGCTGCCACTGCCAAACTGTGTCTCAAAACTCGCAAAGCAAACGGCCTCTCAGAAACACCCTCAGGAAAAGCCTTGCTTGACCGACAATGGAAGGAGTCTAAGAAGGGTAAACCTCCTAAAGTACATCAATAACAAAAAAGACAGGCAACTAAACAAGCCTGCTCCGTCCAATAAATCACCTTCTCTTGTCCCTTCCTTGAGCATTTCAGGCTGTTTGTAGGTACATTCACACATTTGTGAAAGGAATTCAAACCTTTCAGTATACACAGGAAAGACACAAAAATTCCATTCCTTTTGTTAAGTTTAGTAAATGAGCTATTGAAAAACAAATCAGATTTGCCACCACGGGAGCTAAGTTGAAGCATCCAAAAAAATGTTCTGAAAGAAGAACTTTTAGGTTTCAAAAGTCAGCCAGTGCTTTAAGAAGACAGTTTTTCACACATCCCATCATAATTCAAAATAGTTTGTGACATGTATTCATGCAAAAGTACCAAGAAACTGACTGGGGAGCATTTCAGACCATAATTGCTAGGATGGGACAGAAGCCTTGTGTTCATGTTTGTGAAGAACCTTTATGCTTTCAAGATTCCCAAATTGGATGCTTTAAATGGAAAGCAAGAAAGTATCTGAAACAGAAAAGGAACACACCTCATGTGCCCTCCACAAAGAGTAGGCTCTTGTCAAGTCACTCTTCCAGGACATGGAAGACCAGATCACTGTTCTCCTCAATGTACCCATATACACACAATTTAAGGAAGGACTCTACTTGGAAACCTATGGCTTAGTGGATGGGGGACTGAGTGATGGGGAGTATGTAATTACCTAGCTTGACTGTGATCAGAAAACTCCTTAGACACTAGTGCATATTTTAAGGGTGATTTCTGGTCATTTTGTATGTAACAGTAATTAAACAATATGCAAAAACCAGTCTCCAACACCAGGGCTAACACATGGAACTCTTCCTATCCAAATGAGCCCTTAGTAACTAAAGAGCAATGTTTTCTTTAAGGCTTTCTTGTCAAGAGAATGGTGAATTACTTCTTAGACATCTTTACATAGGGAGTACAGAGCACCTGTAGAGAGATAAAGGTTAATACCCATAAGGTCCTCAGATGTTTAAGTACCAGGGGAATACAGGTGCTATAGAAATATAATAAATAGGACTATACTTTGGCTGGCATCTGTCTGAGACAAGAATAGAAACTAGTTCAATTTCATTAAAGACTGTCCTGGTTCCCATGTACGTTAATGCAGAGGCTCTATAACACAAGTGGAAGTAGAAAGAGGCTGGTGTGGAAACAGAGCAGCTTGAAGGCATTTGTTTAAAGGTTCTGTGTGATTGTGAATTAATGCTATAGAAGACTATAAGTATATGCAGTTTCAGGACAGATGCAGGAGAAGTTGTTCCCAGCCAATGTAAAGCAACTAGCATTCTGGAAAATGAGCTTCCAAAAGTCTTCCCTGCTATTGTGGGCTGAGTTAAACTGATATGCAGTGGGAGAGGACATTGCACTCCTCTTGGAAAAGGAGAAGCACATGGGAAAAAAAATTGTCAGGGTTTCTGCTTGGAATTGAAAATTGTTGAAGGTTGAAGTCTTTAATGTAGGGGTTTATCAACAGAAGCAGAATCTGTGGTTTCCATCTGACTCGCAGTGAGGTCTGCAAAAGGTACTTCCTGCTGATGAAATTAGATAGCTAGAGATTTTGGTCCAGATTTTGCACTCAGGAAGCTCTTGAAAACTTGTTTGCTGCTGTCGAGCTGTAGGAATTAATAGATTTAAAATTAACCAGTGACGTATTTTTTGAGGCAGCACAAAGTGTAACAGCAAAGATCCTAGTGCAAGTGAAATGGAGAAATGTCCCTCTCTGTGTCACAGTGGGCAGGAGAATGGGCAGCGTTGCAAGGAACAGCTAACACACCTGCCTTTTGGATAGACTGGAAGGCGATCTATATTCCAAGATGGCAAAGCATGCATTACACTATTTTATCCTTGCCCGGAAAAAGGGTAGGCCACAGAGTGCAAGTGACCGTGGCCAAGATATTACAACATCATTCTTGATTTTCAGTGTCTCAAAAGCATCAAATGATCAGACTTTGGAGGCTAAACCAGAAGGAAACTATTCCCTTTTCACAGTGGCTTAGCAGCCACATTAAATAATGGAGAAGCCCAAAATCACACATTCTGCAAACAAATATCCAAATCTCTGTTTTGAGGATTTTCTTCACTAAGGTGATGAGGGTTATGTTACTGTTACTTAGTTAACAGAACCCTACAAGTAACTTAACCTATGTAACTCTCATGGAAGCAGCAATTTCCTCTTTTTTATTGCTGTTTAAGAAAGTGCAAGTTTTGAATACACCACAAGGGCATGTAAATAGAACTAAACCAGAAGTGTTGAAATAAAGGATGACCCTGAATAAATATTTATAAAATCATAGAATCATAGAATAGTCAGGGTTGGAAAGGACCTTAAGATCATCCAGTTCCAACCCCCCTGCCATGGACAGGGACACCTCACACTAGGCTATGCTGCCCAAGGCTGTGTACAGCCTGGCCTTGAACACTACCAGGGATGGAGCATTTGCCACTTCTTTGGGCAACCCATTCCAGTGCCTCACCACCCTCACAGTAAAGAACTTCCTCCTTATATCCAACCTGAACTTCCCCTGTTCAAGTTTAAAGTGAAAAGCAGTAAAAGCATGTAGCACTGCCAGAATAATATAGCAATGTGAACATCGGTTGTGATGCTGCAGTCTGATGTGGACAGGCATTCCCAGTGCCCATCGCCTCTACGGAGATTGGTACAAATATTTCACCTCCCTGTACGCATTTATCGGCAGCTCAGGAACAACAATTAATATGAAAGGGTGGAAAAAAGAAGATCTGACAAGTAAGAAAAGATCCAAGGAAAGCGTGAATCAATAGTGTGAATCAAAAAGCAGCTCCTGCACCTTCATGGGTGGCACAGAAGCAGCATGAGAAACATGAACAAAACAGTCTTGAAAAAGGAATCCTAATGCTGGATGGAATTTTTCAGCTCCTAAAATAGCCCGAGTTGTTAAGAGTGGAGGTAGGAGTTTCTGCTCCCAGGAAATTGCTTTGCCTCTGTGAATAGTACAAATGTTTCTCCAACAAGCAGGTCTATGAAGAAGTAGAGTGCTCCTTTAGGGCATGTTTCTGTCCTGAGGAAATCAATGTGAGCTTTGGTATTAACTGTTCTGGGAGCAGGATATGGCCCAAAATCTGATTAACAGATGCTTTGAGTCTGTGTAGACTGAGTTTTCAAAGACATACACAGATAAAAGACTTTTACTTTCATGTCACACTTATCCTTCTTTGTTGTAGCGTAAAAGTCTGTAAAATGTTACCTTACTCCTAACTCATAATACAGCTGTTTTACTTATGCTCAAACTATTTCATCTTGCCAGGGCCATGGTGGTGGATAATCTAATTATATAGTTAATTCCACACATGCATTGTGGCCTCTAGGGAAATGACAATTTGGGACTAGATGTTTCACTTCAAGCATAGTTCAGTGCTGACGGAAAAGTGGAGCAGCACCACCTCTCTAAGAATATCAGCCTGATACTTTTGCTGTTCCCCTGAGATTTAGGCAATCCTGCTGAGAATGGGATGAGATGGTCTATCTGTTTGGGCTGAAGGGACCTCCTTGATAGGGAGGTGGAAAACTAAGTGTACATCAGATTCCCTACATCAAAATACGCTGCATTGCAACAGTCCTGAAACAGTTGATGTGGTAATACGGACAACAGTCGAATGAGATTGCTAGCAAGGATGTTTGACCCCAGAGAATGAGCTTCTCCAGGAGGTGATTCAAGCCATAGCTGAAGTTGGCAGCAAGAACATTGTCAAATCATGCCTTAGGATACCAGATCCTGATGGCTCAAAACAAGGTCCTGGCCATGGATGCTGGTTGTGCACTCTACAGAAGGATTCCTTCCTCTTGAAAATCAGACACTGGGAGAAGGACAGTGCACTGCTGAGTCAGGTTGTAATGTGTCCCATGCCATGTTCCAGAAATAGGGAGGTGGTGTTGGGTCCCTCAGTACAAGTATATCTTTAGAACATCTAACTAAAAATCTCTTCAGTTGCCACTCTCCCACCAGTTGAAAGTGCCTGGGTAGTTGCAATATCTCTTCAAACCATCAAAACCCATACCGGTGGAGAAAGGATCATTATCCCTCTGCAACAATCCACTCTCTCTTCCCTCCCTCATTCTGTTATCACTCTGTTGGCCATCCAACAAGCCAAATCCATGAAACAATCTGGCTGAATGCAAACTCTTTGTGTTTAATTGGGTTATTTTGTGCTTAGCTACCTTATGTCGGTGGTGGAATCTCCACTGTGAAGCTAGGATTCATCTTGATAATGATGGATATCCTGAGTCTAGCCAAATGTGAGGTCTACTTTTCTTCCTTTGCCACCTTGCATATTAATATTTGAACTGGAGGAGGGAAGCACCTACCCAAATAATTTACAAGCATTAGAACACCTTATGGTGGAAGTTTGGGCTTTATTTTGTAAGGAAAAAGCTGAAAGAGAGAAAAAAAAATAAAACTATGTTGACAGTGCTTTATTTTGCTGTGTTTGAAATAGAAAACATTGCTGTGTATTTGTTTACAATTTTATTTTGCTTTATTGGAACTCCATCTTTCTCTATGAGAGAACCCGGTCTGGTCAATAAAAAGAACATAATTTTCAAGATAAGAACTACAAGCATCAGAGATTTCTAATTTTTTTAATTATATTTGGGGCAGCCCTGCGGAGAAGGAGTTGGGGGTGCTAGTCGATGAGAAAATGAACATGAGCCGGCTTCAGTGTGCGCTTGCAGCCCAGAAAGCAACCGTATCCTGGGCTGCATCCAAAGGAGTGTGACCAGGAGGTAGAAGGAGGTGATCCTGCCCCTCTACTCTGCTCTTGTGAGACCTCACCTGGAGCACTGTGTGCAGTTCTGGTGTCCTCAACATAAAAAGGACATGGAACTGTTGGAACAAGTCCAGAGGAGGCCACGAGGATGATCAGGGGCTGGAGCACCTCCTGTATGAATGGGTATAGCGATGCTGGGGAGGGACTCTTCATTAGGGACTGTAGTGATAGGACAAGGGGTAACAGGTTAAAACATAAACAGGGGAGGTTTAGATTGGATCTAAGGAGGAAATTCTTTCCTGTGAAGGTGGTGAGGCACTGGAATGGGTTGCCCAGGGAGGTTGTGAATGCTCCATCCCTGGCAGTGTTCAAAGCCAGGTTGTAGACAGCCTTGGGTGAGATGGTTTAGTGTGAGTGGCAGGGGTGTTGGAGCTAGATGATCTTAAGGTCCTTTCCAACCCTAACTATTCTGTCATTCTACGATTTTCAGAATATGCCTTTTACATGAATCATATGATCTCATCATAATGTCAGGTTTCTTTCCTGCCTTTCTCCGCCCCCCCCCCGGCTCTTTTCATCCTTTAACTCCTTAAATCTATTATAAAATCTTGAAAAGTGTGGTACCATGAATATCAAAACACTAGAAAATACAAAGCTTCCTTTTAGGAAATGCTAAGCATATTGGTTAGAGAATATTGCATCATGAATATGTCCTTGTCATGGTATCTCAGAGTAATCAGCAGCTGTGTGTTTTGGTAGGTGTAATAT
Source organism: Pezoporus occidentalis (assembly GCF_034315485.1). Classification (NCBI taxonomy): domain Eukaryota; kingdom Metazoa; phylum Chordata; class Aves; order Psittaciformes; family Psittacidae; genus Pezoporus; species Pezoporus occidentalis. The sequence continues at coordinate 1,417,435 of NW_026913168.1, forward strand.
AAGAAATATATCAGATTTGTCACGTAATTTAGGATATTTTTCTTTTAAGCCTTATGTGCAAATATTGAAGGGCCTGTTTGAAAAGGCCTGTTATGTGATTTACTGCAGCACTGAAATCAGAACACTTCCAACACCTCTTTCCCACCCCAGCAGGTTTTCAAAAGACACCAGTTTGAGGGAACAAGCACTTCCAGCTTCATAAAGTTTCATCAAAGTGAGTGGAACCCCAGTTATTTCAGGTGAGGTGACCTTAACTCTGGTAGATAACCAAAACGTTACCTACATTTTGCTTCCTTGCTTCTTGCTTCTACTCTCAACTACTGCTCTTTAAAAGCACTTTTTGCTTCCATGAAAGGTAGTCAAGCCCCAGTGAGGACAGAGGAAAAAACTCTGATGATACTTTCCAAAGCATAAAAATTTCAGTCTCATTTCTTTAGATCTGAACTTTTTCTTTCTATTGGAATAAATTGATTCTGCACAGAAACCATGCCTCTTACCTTTCTACCTAATCCTGACAAGTCTCAGACCCCAGCTCTCTACTTGCAGCTGCTGTGAGTTTTCTTCTCTGTTCTCACACTCGTGTTTTGGTTCACAGTCCATCAGGCCTGGATCTCAGCCACAGCCCCTTCCACTGCAACTAGAAATATGTGGGAAATACAGAATGCAGGCAACGTGGCGTGTGCAAGAAATAAAAGTGAACATTCAACCTAAAGGTTGACAAATTCCGCTTGCCCTGAATTTTCTCCTTTATGGCACTGTGATGTTGGACTTTTGATTTCTCCTCTTCACTGGGAAAGTGGGGTGACATTTCTCTAAGGTGAAGGTGAAACATGCCAGTAAATGACTTTATTGACAGTTAGCACCCACTCTAACCCCTGCAAAACCCCTCAACAGACAATTGTCTCTTTCTGCCTCCCAAAAAATCCACGTGCACTTCAAGCAACAGCATGACCCACTTTCCACAAAACGGCATAGACAGGGTTGTTACTACTCCAAGGGCAGCTGCAAACTAAAGCTGATGCTTGACAAAACGAAAGCCTCCAAACCTTGCCCATGTGTAGTTGTAGAGGACCTTGGGTGATACAGTTTAGTGTGAGGTGTCCCTGCCCATGGCAGGGGGGTTGGAACTTGATGATCTTAAGGTCCTTTCCAACACTAACTATTCTATGATTCTATGACATCGAGAATTTACATACATGTGCGGTGGTCATGCCTCTTTCTAATCTTTGGATTGAAGTCCATTGTGGTCCATCCTGTGCAATCTCCCAGCTGTCAGGCAGTTCCAAACCAGACATTCAGCCTGGAGAAGAGAAGGCTCAGGGGAGACCTTAGAGTGGCTGCTAGTACCTAAAAGGAGCTGCCTACATGAAACCTGGAGACTTCTTAGAAGTGCCTGTAGTGATAGGACAAGAGGGAATGGTTTTAAACTGAAAGAGGGGAGATTTAGATTAGACATTAGGAAGAAACTCTTTGCTACAAGGATGGCAAGACGATGGAACTGGGTGCCTAGAGAAGCTGTGGCTGTCCCATCCCTGTAAGTGTTCAAGGCCAGGTTGGACGGGGCTTGGAGCAACCTACTCTAGTGGAAGGTGCCCCTGCCAGTGGCAGGGGCATTAGAACTAGATGATCTCTAAGGTCCTTCCTACACAAACCATTCTATGATTACCTTATTTACCTTGTGTTCTACTGCCTAAACACAAGGGCTTGGCTTTTTCAAAACCACTCAATGTTGGGATAAGTATGTTCCCACTTATATCAAAGACAAGCCAGTTGCATACAGCAGTGTGGTGACAAGTGTCCATCTCCACGTAGTCAATCAGGCAGAGAGACTGAAAGGAACTAGTGTTCCCAAATCCCAAACTGCCATCCTAAAATCTTCTTACAAACACTAGGGGTCAGTCAGCCTCACCTCACTTATTTTAAGTTGTCCAGGTACTTAAGACTACACGTGCCCAGAACTACTTCTCTCCTGGCAAGGCAAGGTAGAACCACGCTAGCTTGTGTCTAGACAGCTTCACAGGTAACAAGTTGCTCCTTCACCTAGGTCTCATGAAGAGGCCAGACTGCTAGGCATCATCAGAGCATTCCTGACATGAATCAACAGGCTCAAAAGCCCTGGAAGAAGCACTGATGACTACCACTTTGTGACTGGCAGAGTCACTCTGGCATCTATACCATAACCTTCAGGCTACATCACTTGTCTAAGCACTGGAAAACTTAAGTGTTCATTTCCTAAGTTAGCTTGTTGCTACTTCCCTCTCCTAGGAAATTTGTCTGTAGTATCCAGGCCAGAAGATATTTGGCACAGGAGTACTTTGCCTTTCCTGCTGATGTTGGGCAATGTCTGCAACGGCAAGGTCAAGCTGCAAGAAAAATTGTGATCTTAGTACAGTGCTCGTAGGAGCATACTCAGTCTTGTTCCAAGGTCTCTTTCCAAAGTCACCTGTGGCATTTTGGACTGATGATCATTTGCTTATAGACAGAAACATTCCAGTGTGCATAAAGCAGCAATTAGGAGTCCCAACTTTTTTTCAGTGCTGTAATTATGATGCTGCAGAATTAGGTTCTGCCTGATTTGTTATTAATTTCTGTTTCTCTCTCCAACTCTTTTAATTTTTTTCTCTCTCCATCTCTCTGCACGCTGCTTCCAAAGGACAGGAGGTTATTTTTTCATTACTGCCTGTAATTAAGGCCCTTCTCAAGAACTTACACACATCATAATTTGAATGACTTCAGAAAGGAAGGGAATGATTTTCCTTCTATAGGGTAGCATGTGTACTAGCTTGGGCATCTTTAATGTAGACTTCTGCATCTGAACTACTTCCTTTAGACTCCGTTGATAAGCAGTGGAGTTAAGTGGTTTATTTTTGCAGCTACTTTAGCATATGAAAAATTATGCCCAAATACTGTCTTTATATTCTCAACTTGACAAAAAAAGGCAGCTGAGGGAGACCAGCTCAGATGTGGATGTAAGCATTACAGGCAGAATCGTAGAATCACGGAAAAGTTAGGGACGGAAAGGACCTTAGGATCATCCAGTTCCAAACCCCTTCCATGGCAGGGACACCTCACACTAGACCATGTTGCCCAAGATTCTGTCTAACCTGGCCTTGAACACCACCAGAGATGGAACATTAACAACTTCTTTGGGCACAATGTTCCACTGCCTCAACACCCTTACAGTAAAGAACTTCCTTATATCTAATCTAAACTTCCCCTGTTTCAGTTTTAACCCATTACCCCTTGTCCTGTCACTACAGTCCCTCATGAAGAGTCCCTCTCCAGCATCCCTATAGGCCCCCTTCAGATACTGGAAGCTGCTCTGAGGTCTCCACGCAGCTTCTCTTCTCCAGGCTGAACAGCCCCAACTTCCTCAGCCTGTCTTCATACAGGAGGTGCTCCAGCCCCTGATCATCCTCGTGGCCTCCTCTGGACTTGTTCCAACAGTTCCATGTCCTTTTTATGTTGAGGACACCAGAACTGCACACAATACTCCAGGTGAGGTCTCACAAGAGCAGAGCAGAGGGGCAGGATCACCTCCTTGGACCTGCTGGTCACGCTCCTCTTGATGCAGCCCAGCACACAGTTGCTTTCTGGGCTGCGAGCGCACACTGAAGCCGGCTCATGTTCATTTTCTCATCGACCAGCACCCCCAAGTCCTTCTCCGCAGGGCTGCTCTGAATCTCTTCTCTGCCCAACCTGTAGCTGTGCCTGGGATTGCCCTGACCCAGGTGTAGGACCTTGCACTTGGCATGGTTAAACTTCATGAGGTTGGCATCAGCCCACCTCACAAGCGTGTCAAGGTTCCTCTGGATGACATCCTTTCCCTCTGGTGTATCAACCGAACCACACAGCTTGGTGTCATGGGCACAATTTCACAAGAATGTGAAAGCAATCTCCTGATCACGACAATTCAGTGACTGGCTGCAGTTTGCGAGTGATTAGGAGCATGATCTAAAACTCCAACCTCCTATTTATCTCAGGCTAACTGTTGACATAACAGTTTGCACACTTTATGAAATGTGGGCATGTTGCATAAGCATTTAGGCAGGAATTTCTTGGCTTTAGCCTCTGGACAACTTTATAGTTAAATAGTTAAAGAAAGCTGGTCAGGAAAAAAAGGATAGCATACATTATTTTTGACCATGTATATGTGTGTGTGTGGGGGGGGTGTCTAAAGAAAAAGATATCTTTTTTTATTCTGATAGCCTTATGTCAATTTAGCCACATTTACTACAGTTTGGAGTTTCTAGTGATGTTGCCTTTCACCCAAGACTACTCAACCAACAACACTGGTTGCACGGTCATGATGGGTTGTAAAAGGTTCTCTGGAAACATTAACACTACTTTGATGAAGGATCTCATGGTATTCATGATCTGATAAGCAAAGGTGAAACTGCTGGCCTGAGGAAGGAGAAGCATTCCCCATGAAGGGCTTACTGCACGTCATACACACGGCTGCCTCTTGGCACAGCCATGCTGTGGTTGCAGCTGAGCAGGAGGTTAGACCATGGGATCCTGCAGCCAGACTGCTTGTTCATCTTCTGGTTTACCGACATTTAGACAAGTCACTACTTGACAAGCTGCTTTTTCAGAGGTGCTCACGGTCAGATTTTTCCTCCTTGGAGCTGGGGATATGTTTTTAATTCTGCTCCATACCTGTAGCTCACCCAGCATTTTAAAGAGTTGGTCTCTGCCTTGTTTTACTCCTTTGTAAAACAGAGAGAAGAATCCCTACCTCTAGGTTAAATACATATAAAAGATCTAATTTTGAAAGGGAAAATGTTATAGACCCGGTTTTCTATAATGAGAAAACATGAGGCCTTTTACCATCATACCTGTCATTCTTAGAAATTTACCAAGATTTTTTTCTTTTTATGGTAATTATCAGAAATTTTTAAAAAATGAAAGAAAAAGAGGTCAGAAAAATAAACCCAATTCTGGATCATAAAACTTCTTCCACATTTGCCTTTGGACACAGCAAAACTAGCAAAATTATTTTGGCTCTGAGACACAGTCACTTCAATCAAACGGAGAAAGATAATAATCACATATTAAACTGCTCTCTTCACTTTTTTGACCCATAGGATCTCTCCTCAAACCATCATCCCTTGGTTTTCTTTCTACACCTTCTTCCTTCTTCCAGTTTCCCATGTTTTGGCAGAATAGCCCAAGGGCTGTTCTAACCTGTACCAAGTTGCTCTTCCTATTTACACAGGAGAGCAGTTAATCCTGTACAGCTTCTTTATGCAAAATTAAAATGGAAGCTTTGTGTGAATCATTTCCTTCATCACCAGACCCTAGCACCACTGGATATATTTGTATACTTTACTCAAGGAGGTAAAGTAGTTTTGAAGTTCAGACCATTAAGAGCAATGGAGCATCTGATCTGATAGAAAAGCTGGAGCCAAAGAGTCCCCAAATTCAAATTGAATTTAAATGTTAGCAATTTCCAGCTAATTCTCTGGCTTGAGTTGGCTGACTTCTCTGGTTAAACAAAATAAAGATCTCTCAAGTTAGAAGAACACTTTGAGCTAAACAGTAAATCTACCCATCATCACTGATTCCCACAACAATAAACTGACTTTAAAGTCAAAGGTTCCAAGCAAAACTTAGTGAAAACACATGTTTTCAACATAATTATGACTATTTCCACAGAAAGCAAGAGTGCAAGGTAAAATCTAAACTGAGTCATTCACTCACTAACTTCCTTCGCATAGGTCCTTATTTCAAATATCAACAACTACTGACGTTAAGTAATGCTGCAAACGCCTAGTTTTAAATAGAAATGTTGTATGTGGATGCTACTTATTGATATTGGCACACACACTGCTTGGGTTAAGATCTTGGGGATGGAATAGACACACAAAAATGGGATGAGAGGAAGAGATCAAACCCAGTCTTTGCAGAACACTGCACTGGCAGGTTGCCTGTAGCAACAATGGCACAAAACCTGTGAATCAGATATAATTTTGGGAGGCTCCAGTCTCAAAGAAGGCTTTCCTGAACAAATGGCAGAAAACCAGTTCGCTGCCTGGGATGTGAATGCCGAAGCAGTGATGTTTGCTCTTTGAAGGATGGTTCAAACCTGGTTTAAATTTGGTTCAAATCTGACTTCATTTTTCAGATGAGGCTGACCAGTAGCTAAACCAGTGGTACAATAAGGCAGCCCTATATGCAGCTGTTTGTATGGTCATAGGATAATTCAACTGGCAACTACCCACTCCAGCATACAGGGACTGAAGCAGAGCCAGCAATAACTTCTCTTTATCTGCATTATTTCCAAGTTCTGAGAGTAGAGAAATAACCATACTTTTGCACTATAAACTTTTCTATTTTTTTTCAGTGTTGATCTTCATGTTCATGCCAAATCATGAACTGCACAGGAAAAATATTTGCTTAAGCAAATGACATGAACAGCTTGGTGCCAAAACCTGACACGTGTTGAGCATCATTTTGCAAATTCTTCTGATGCTAATTGGATTTGAAGATCCTTCACAAACCCTCCACCCTCTGAAAAGTTTGGTTTAGTCTGGAGAGCAATATCTACAAGAAAAAAAACTCTTAGCTCCTATTTCTTTGTGACTCTTAATGCACTTAAAGTTTTCCTTTTTACTCAAATGTAATAGTTGCTCACATATTGAGGCTCTGTAACCCTGAAGAGTGGTGAGTCACAGAAATACAAGAGTTTAATCATGTCTAAAATCTAAAAGAAAATCTGTAGGTATCAAAGCTCTGGATTTACATGCTCTGATCCTAGGTTTACCCTTGGTCGGTGGTGCGTAGAAGGGTGGCATTACGAAAATCCCATAGCCCTTGGGCAACAGTGATGGTCATTCTCATTAAAGGCATGCTCATCCGCTAGGACATACCACCAAAGAGAGACAAGTACTCTTATTTACTGGAAGAGTTCACAGTAGCATAGGGGACACTGTAACGAGTAATGAGGACAGAGGGTTTGATATAAACCAAACTGTTACCATAAGCATGAAATCAGAAAGTTATGTGAGGCTTTCTCTCTCCTTTTGCTTCTGACTAGGAACGTGAAGCTTTGGAAGCCCAGTTTCACCTGGCCTGTATCTTAAACCATGGCCTCCTAGTACAGTAGCCACATCAAGGTACAATCCGTATCTGGTCATGCTAAGAAGTGCTATACACCAAAGGCATCCTGTGGACCATGGAGCTTGCTATCCAAGTAGGAACAGGAGTGCAACTAGGTAAGTCTAATAATTAAAGAATAGGATGAAAAACAGAATCAAAAGACTCTGTTCCATGTGCCTCGTCCTAAAATTAGAACCACTGAGTGTACTAGACCCCAGACTACATTGCCAAAAAAAAAAAAGCAATCTCAGGCTTTTGAAGTTGGGTTGGATTTTTTTGACAGCAAAGTGTATTGTTTAGGGGTTTTTTGATTTCCAGATTATGTGCTCTGCCGTCTGTAATACCCATTGATGGCTGAATGAGCTGTAGGCTGTGCAATTTCTAGCTTGCTTTGATTTTCAGAAGAAATCTCACTTGTACACAAGGTGAGTTGGTTATTTTCCTCCCCTTTTCATTTCTCGTCAACAGAATTGTAATTCAGAGGGACTGATTTGTTATTTTGTGCAATATTCTGAAACCATTAGTCTGCCTGCATGTTATCAACTACTCAATAATTCTCCCGTTTTTTTTCCCCCTGCTAACAGGTTATCATCTTGCCATGCTCTGTGCTTTAGATTCAGTCATCACTGGCTTGCAAGGAAAGCCTGCAGCAACCAAGCGGGGCATTCCTTCAATCTGTATTTAACAGTTAATTGCAAACCTCTTCCTTGAAGTACTGCCACAATTCCTTGCTTCACTGCAAAGTCTTTGATATCAACCTACTGCTTTTGGAAAGATTACAACATGTGCGCTCGGCTACTCTGGTCAGATGTGCACAAGAACATCAAGTATGAAAGTAAAATTGCTTTCTGCGCTGCTTGTGAACCCAACAAACCTCTCAATTGCTATGTTAGATATGCTTCAAACCAGTGCATACCTGCAGGGGAGATGCTTAGGGAGAACAGATATTTCCAACAAGGAAGCTGACTTTCTGAGTGGGAGAGAAAGGATAAAATCTAGAGGGGACCCACAATGAGGGGTATTGCTCATCTACATTGCCACAGCTGTACTCACATCAAATACAGATCTGTCCTCCCCCCACTACCTTAGCATCAAATGTTCTCATTTCCAGTAATAAATCCAGAACAGCACAGCAACAGTGCATTCAGCAGGATTTTAATCAAGATTTATGACTTCTGTCAAGAAAAAGACATGACGCACATTGAACAGGAACTTAAAATTACACTTTCCAACTAAGTGGCTCAAACTAAGCACCTATCAATAGTGAGTTAAACCCAGAGGACACAGGGCACATGGAACAAAAAGGTTTCCATCATTTACACACAGGAGCGGATGTGCTGAAGGATATGAAGGCTTACATGATTTGCTATATTGTGTTAATATTTGGAGTCCGGTAAACAGACTCCAAATTATTTAACTTGTGTAGTCACATTCGTGTAATTTCAATGTTCTTAGTACCCCTAGTACTTCACTAGTATTTTAGTGGAGCCTATGTCAATATTAATGCATTGCCACGAATGTATCTATAGTCTGACATTAGAGAATTGTGCATAAATGCATAAACTAACTAGGTATTGATTTCCTCTTTCTTTTGTGGAAAAGGAGTTCGAGCAGAGTGGGGTCAGGAAATGCTGAGTGCACTGTAAATTTTGAGATATCTTTGGCTCCAGGCAGTCTTACTTTATACCTGGGTATGGTCCAGGACTTGTATTGTCTGTGGATGAAGATGCCAGTCCATGCTGATTTTTTCTTTTGCAGGCTTATCTATAATTCTGAATACATTTGACTAGGAGGATCTCCTCATAAGTTTGCAACTGCTTCATGAGGTTATTACACTGCTTTTTGTGCAGACTGGGAAACTATTTATCCATCCACATAGTTCAGTTCCTGATCAACATATGACTATACAATAGAATCCAGTAATTTTTATATTCTAGGTTAGACATGCAAGATCCATTTTTAACCTGGAAACTATGGTTGTCATGATACTTCTAAACCAGCCAATAGACCCTATTCATGCCTGTACACACAGTCATCATCTATGGGGTATATTGGAAGGGTTAGGGGAAAGTTGATGGTCTTGTCAAACATTTCTTTTGCTTCCATATAACTGAGATCAGGGATTAAAAGAGGACATTCTGGGCTGATTTTCAGAACAGGAAGGGTAGGAAAAATTCTTGCAGATCGTAGAAGCAACTGGGAAGACAGACCTCATATACCTACACTAGAAGAACAAATGGCAGACCAAAATTACCCACCATAGTAATGTTTCTTTACGTGACAAGGCTGCTACAAAAATCTTGCATGAGTGTCTGCAGCAGAGAGTCTAAAGACCTTCACTAAAGAGTGGACATTTTTGGTTTGGACCCTGAATGCTAATTATTCTGTCATCATCAACATGTTCCTATTTGTCTACATCTTGATTTCTAAATTAATAGCAGTGTTGCATATATTATTTCAGTATCAGTCTTAGTGATTTAATGTGTCTGAGTAGCATCACCTTTTACTCAATAACCCACAGAGTCTACGTGATGGGATTATATTCTGCATTATAGCAACTTTTACAGAAAGTGGTCTTATGCAGAAAATAATTTTCATATAGTTTGGAGGTCTTTTTTAAATCACAATTTTCCAGAATGTTTTTGGATTATGTTTATGCATATTTGTGAATTTTGTGCATACATATACCTTTTTTGAACCTCATATCTATGGTTCCTCAGTTCCAGATACATACACTTTACTTACCTATTAACCACAATTTCTTCTTACACTTAAGGACCCTTTTCTGAGGTGCTTAAACATGACTAAGTAATTGAGTTACCAAAGCCTTGCGAAAAGGCTCTGGGTAATGAACTTCCTGTCATTCTCCTGGTAGCAGCTTACATCACTTGAAGAATTCAATCAGGTTTCTTTCCTCATACAAATGAATATTTAAAGACATTGGATTCCAACAGCTGCTCTAGTAAAACGAAGCTGAGCTCCACAAACAAAGTTTCAAACACAGTTGAGTGATTTTTGCTGTGGTTGGGCTATATTTAAATGACTAGTTGTACTTGCTGCAGTGCAAGCAAAGGATAATATTTCTTCTTTGCTTCTTATTCACATGTATGAAACCACAATTTGGAGGAACACCAAAGAATGTTTTCATAGGGTTGCATGCACATTAATCATTTTAGAGACTTCAAACAATTGCACATATGAAGTTATAAAACTGAGAATAGAAAGACCTGAAGGAAAATCTTGGAACAGAACAACTTGAAGTGTTGAGCGTATGTTAAATCAAAAACTGGATCCAGATCTGAAATTTCCAAATGGCATCAGCCTGGCTTCCCAGCAAGCAGAACTTAAAGCCCAGTAACAAGTTAAGCCTGAATTTAGGGAAGTTCAAATGCCACTTTCAAATCTGAGGGTTTGGCTCATTTCTAAAACACATAAAGACCAAGGTGTATACTACAGGTTAAGGAATTTTGCCTTTGACCTCAACAGGAGCAGTTTTGTTGCCTGAGCATCTTTGCTGTTGGCAGCGTTACCAACAGCATCTATCATATCAGTTGTGGGTCTGGGAGTTAAATCGCACTGTCTTGGGGTTGCCTTCTGAGTCAGGATATAGAAAGAAAAAGATCTCTTCCGTTACTCCTCACAGGAGAATGGTTTGTTTCTGCAGAACAACTGGCATTCCAATTTTCCACATCAGGACCTTATTCTCTCTGCTGCTGAGTTTACCATACAAAGTCACAAACATATTCGTTTCTCTTTTGCTAGCAATTAGCTCTTCAATACATAGGCAGATGTTACTCTTTAGCTGTAGCCCAAATATATGAGCTCTTATTTGCAATAAGATGTAATAGATCGTGTTCCACATACAATTTTCAAATGACTTCAAGACTTGATCATCATAAAGACTCAAGAGTTAATGTTCCTTTCATCTACAGATTGTTACTGAACATTTCTAATAATCTAGTTCAGTTGTATGAAAAGCACAGAAAGAGACATGAAATTGTTTTCTCTTTTCTTCAGTTCCAAGGAAAAAAAAAAAACACAAATCCAACAACAACCAAGTTTTTCTTTCCCTTCTTTCTTTAACACAGTGAGTGATTTTCTTTAAAAGAAAATAGGTTGCAAGGAGCTAGAAAAGCTATTAAATATTGGTCTTGTTTTCTGTGTCACCTGTGAAATAACACACAGAAATTATAATCTTTGTTTCAGTGCCTTTTTCCCTAAATTCATTCCTTTTCATGGAACTAAAATTCCTTTAATTCAAAGAAAGAAATCTGCAGCCACAGTTTATATTTTTCAGGTTCATTGTATGCCTTCAAATAATAAACTGTATATTTAAAAGGTATGAATTCATTGACAGTGGGGTGATATGCCTTGGTAATTGCATTATATCAGTCAATAATTACCACTGCCAATGACACATTCACATCTTACCCCAAGGACAGGTAGGGGAGAGAAAAAGGAAAAAAGTGAGCCAGGAGCAAAGAAAAGGAGGAGAGTGTTGAAAAGTGATTCCCAGACAGGTGGATTTTGTGGAAGAGCTTTTGCTAAACTAAATCTGCAACAACATTTGTCTCCCCTGCAGTTTTCCGTTTAGATTAGGTGACATGGCCCAACAGGCTGATATTAATTCACAAATCAAGTTCCTTGAGTTGGGATATGTGGGTTCATAAGAAATGGAATTTTGGCAAGAAAATCACAAAGGAATGCTGGGCATGACTCATCTAAGCTACAATTTCTCTAACTTTGCAAGAGGATAGCTGGGATAAACTGGAAGCCAAAGTGACACAAATACATTTTAACATTTCTGACCGACACATTCATGAGATTCTTTTTCCTTTCCCTAAAAATGTGACACTTTGTCCCAAACCAGACTGAAAATAGATGTTGACAGAGTGGAAATTTCTCCACGTGGAAATTCCAACTTTGGTTCTGATAATCCATATTTGGCCAGAGCCACCAGACATTTCTTAGCTATTTATCGTTGTTTATATTCAAGATGCCCTTTCCAAACAGACATGAAAATATTTGGTCTCTGCTATTTAGGGCTTGCGTCATGTTACAACTTAAATAATTTGTTCATTTAAACTGGTCACATGCGTAAAAATTATACTGATATTTAGAAAATGGAACTGTTTGTCCTCATCTTCACTGAATGTAGAAGGAGCCATGAATTATTCTCTTTTATTCAAAATCTAGTGAGGAAGAGGAGAGAGTAATTGAGATGGATACCAGTCTTAAGAAAGATTTAACTGGGAACATTTCAAAGCGCTGAAAAAAGACCTGAAAGGAAACAAGACTGAAGGTGTCACTGGTAGGTCGCAAGTGATTAGCTTCTGTAACAAAATGAGGAAAAATAGGGAAAGGGTTGTTCATTCCTCTTTAAATCAACTTAACTGTGTCATCGGGCCTCCGGGAAGTCTGAACTGTGGAGTCTGAGTGTTTTTTTAAGAAATCCTGATGTTTATTTCTTTTTACCTCAGTTTCCCCATGTGTAAAATAAGCAAAAATTGGCTGATGAGCTGTGCAGAGTGTGTAGACAAGTTCTGAGAAGAAAAAGAAGTTATACCTTTTCATCTAAACGCCTGTAAGAGCTGTCATCCAAAGATCTTGGGGTGTTTTTCAAGTATCTGACTAAACCCTCTGCCCTCACCATCCTCTGCCCTACAAGCTAAGTGTGCGTTGCCATGAGCTCATTTTACAACCAGACAGATTTCTCTGTAAGTGCAGACTCTTGAAAAAGTATGGTTTCTTTTGACCAACCTGTTTCAACTAAGAGAATGTGCTAATAAGTTTCTGCCAGGACTGATGCTTAGGAGCTGATCCTGCCCTTCCTTAGGAAATCTCTTTGGAAATGAGGGAGCCACCACCATCACCCAAAGCAGGTTCTGCACCAGACCCCCTGATCCCCTGCCTGCTCAGCAATCTGAGTTTCTCCAGAATAGCTTTGCTCCACTGATCGGAAAGGCTGCATCTTAATGCCCTTTCATTGCAAACTTCCTTTCAGCACACAGCTCAGCAATTAGTCCCCAGCCATGCTTCACGACCTCTGGCTGCCTCTCTATGGGCTTTGATCAGAACTTTGCTCGCTGACACACATCTAATAACCCACCATGGCACCAACTAAGTTATCAGGTCCTAATTTATGCCTCACCCTGCATCCTAGGCCAAATAGGGGGTGTAAGCTGTTATACCAGCCAGAAGTTTGACCTGACCTCCCGTTTGGAAGCCAAACAGGGGAAAGAAAAGAGGAAAGCCACTGAAAATTAGTTTCAGGGCTCTCTGCAATGTCCATCCCTTCTCAAAGGAGCCTGTGCTGGTTTTCAGATTTCCACTGATCATGTACCACCACAGTAGCAAAGATTGCAAATCGTCTTCCTCTTACCTGGAGATACATTCTCAGCTTAATAGCAGATAGCTCCTGTATGATCATGCGCTTTTCCTACAGACATGAGTACAGTCAGATGAACGAAAAATGCTAAGAAACCCATCAGTTTTCTATATAAATAAATGAGAGGTGGAAAGAGCTGTCAAACCCAGAATGGTTTTTTTCTAGGTCCCAGTTCTGGATTTCACAGTTACCTTTTCCATACTGTTTTGACTTTTTTGTTTTTAAGTGACAGAAAAATGAGAGGTGAAAGCAAGAGCAGCAGCAAAAGAAGTTTTATTTCAAGTATATTTTGCTTCTAGGCTGAAATGAAATGTTGCAGTTTTGAGCCCTAGGAAAGGATGTTTATTCTACTCTAAATAAAACTGAAGTATATTTTTAAATGAAACATCACCTCAATTTGCTTTGAAAGCATCCAAATAAAAAACATTTACATTTTTTTTAAAACCCCTTTCCCATTTTCCTACTGCTATTTTTCTTTCCCCCCTCTCAATTGAAACAAATCTCTTTGATCAGCATGATTCCAGGAAACATTCCAGTGAAATGATTTATATAGTTTCAGTGGGAAAAAAATTCTTATTTGCATCAACCCTTCTGTCCAGTGGGGCAGGAAGCAGAGAGAAGACAGAGCCTGGCAGAGGTGAGTGGGTCTTGAGGCCAAGGCTGCATCAGGACAGTGTGGAGCACACTCTCATCTGGCACACGGCACCAGCACACAGGTACCCACCAGCCAGAGAAGGCAGAAGAACAGTCAGGATGTCTCTTATCCCACTTGGAATAGGATGAATGCTTTGTCAACACCCAGCCTCTATCTACTGCAACCTCTGTATCGCTCTTGTAGAAGAGCAAAGTGTTCTGTTGCATCCAGTGTTCAACCCATGGAGCAAGCTGCTTTTAGTATCTGTGGGCCTAATGCAGGATCTCTGACATGAGCATATAAAGGTAAGAAAAAGCTGGATGGGGGTGTTTTAGTATCTTTAAGCACAGACAAGAAATCAGAAATAAGGTGCATCATTGGCAGTGAGCTGGCAAGTTGGCTATGTTGAGTTAACTAGCAGATGCTGAGGGTTTAATGTTGTTTTGCTTCATCTAAGTTCCAGATCAAGTGACTTCTAAAAACTGTAGGTGGACTGAGCTGTGAAAGAGTTTACTTGACCTGTTCTCTGCCACATGATGGAGGAGTGAAAACAGCTTTGTTATGCGTTTTCATATCCAAAACCTCTGGTCACAACTGTCATCTTTACATCTGCACTGCCAGCTCAGAGAAACTACAATGGGGTTTTGCCCTAAGATATTCTAAAATAATCTAAATTACCGTATCTTGATGCACAGAGGTTTCTGATGCCTTCTTTTAAAGGATCAATTAATACTTTGTTGGTACTTTAAAGTTGTTTTTAATTTCCTTACCATATTGTGGGGCCAGGATGAAAAAAAAAATGAAAAAAAAGCCAGCTTTTGGTAATTATTGACTAATTAAAAAAGAAGCCATGGGCATTACTATGAAAAGTGTTTTATCTTTTCATAATTGCTCTTTGTCTGCAGTGCTGTGTTTCTATGCTTTAACCAACTTGAGAAAACCCTAATGCTCAGAACCTTTGTACAATAGGAAGGCACCAGGTTTTGGAGTTCATAAAGAGCCATGGAGGACATGGTCTCCTAATCCTAGGTGACCTAAGAGTGGTTGCATCAGCTCCATGCAAACCCTTCAGAGCTCAATCGGGAACCTCTGCCAGTGGTATCCCACATCTTGGGCCTTGCAGCATCCTAGAGATAATGCTCCTGACATACTCAGGAATACATTGACAGGTTTTGTTGCAAAAGGTTTAGCCAGCTGAAATCCAGATTATGTTCTAAGAATACTGCAGCCCAGACAAATGTTCCCTTGCTTGCATTAACCATTGCAAGAAAGGTACTCAAGTACCTCCTTAAGTCCCCTTTCTGATAGAGTGGACATTGCCTGGTTTGGGCAGGAAGTCATTCAGGATCCAGTTCACACAGCAGGTCAAAGTTTCGAGACAAAAAGGATCCTTCTGACCTGCTTGAGATGAATCCAGTCACGCAATACCCCCAGCAGGATCAGGCAACTGATCTTCAGGAAATATCTCTGCCAGCACTAACAGATTTGCTGTCTCTGGTCAGCAGTAGCATTTCTCTTTCAAGGGAGATTTGACAGTCCAAATGAGAGAAGAAGGTTCATCAGAGACATCTGGGTTATACCAGTGTTATGTGTTCAGGACTAATTCATCTGAGAAAGGAGATGTATCTGGCGCACCTCATGTCTTAGCTTTGGAGAGAAGTCTATTGAGGGACACTGCAGAAGCACTTGGCCTCTTACACAGAGGTGACTGGAGAAGATCATTGGCTGAAAAGCATCATTTTTAAGCATTGTGGGCCTGAAATGATTATTTGTAAACACGCATGCAAGAAACCTGTAAGTCAGTGCTGATAAAAGTATATTAATAGTCCAGAAAACATGGAAGAAGTGAATTAGGGAAAGGACAAATTATGATCCAAATTGTCGAACATGAACCTGAGCAAACAGGATGTTACACTTCAACCAAAAATCAGTGATGGACAAGGAAGGAGATAGTTATTCTACCAAAGGTATAACAAGGTCCAAAATGTTGAAGTGGAAACTAAACAAAAATAGGCTAGAACAAATGAGGGTAATTAAATATTGGAACCAATACTTATCACCAACCACTTTCAAATCTAGAGTGATCTTTGATGTAAAGTCAGGGTCTAGTGCAGTTAAAAGCAGTAATAACTTTAAGAGAATACCTTTGGCCTTTGTCATTTAATAGGTCAAGCAAGATGACAAAATAAGCTTTTTGGGCTCTAAAATTTACTGAGCTGATACCATTTACCAAGATGCTAACTGTTCTAGGTGTTTGATGAGCAACATAGCCACTGTGAAATGGATTAAATGTTTTTTTTAATGTATTTTTAAGACAGCATATAATTAACATAGAATGTGTCACCATGGGATGGAAAGGAAGCAAGCATCTCAGATTCATGTTAATACTACACACCTGTTTTAACAACCTCCTATTTTAATGGTGATCCAGACAAATTTCCCAGTATTAGAGCATCTGATTAGGTAAGGTTAATGTGGCTCTTTAGGGCGTATTCTTTCTTTAGGCATTAACTATTTTCTTCTTGCTGGACAGGGAATAGCTGGTTCCCATTGCTCTGCTTGGGGATGATAATTACAAAGGTCTGTTTCACTGTGCCAGATGTTATTTCAATTTTCACAGCTCCATTTAGAGGTTATTTCTTTGCTGCAAATGGCTTGGTCTCTAAGGATGATGCCTCAGGCCAAAGGGACAGAGCAAACATTTTTGAAGGCATCATTTCCCTCAAGACAATTCTATTCCATTATACAGAATAACTGTTGACCTGGTACATGAAAAGGATCTAGATTCAAAACAGGATCTGAATGGTGACTACTAAAAGGATTCAGAAACATCCAAATTCCTGTTTCAATAATTAAACGGGCTTCCATGTCTGCCTTTGCTCTGGGTCCTAATTCCTTCTTAGCTATTGAAGGACAGCATGCTTATGTAGTAGTTATCACAGCTTTTGGAACAGTCTGCTTCAAACAGATATTGACATATAATATTTATTGTGGGCGCGCTCCTGCTATCTCATAATCAGAGCCTTGGGAGAATCTATGCTGTGAAGTGCATATCTTATATTTAAAAGGTATTTGATTTCAGTATTAACATGATAGTGTTTCAGGGAAGGCCTTTGTTCAGTATTTCTTAATAAAGTCTTCCACAACTTCATTTCAAAGCCTCCCCCTTCTTTTCTGTGCTATTTGCCTTCAGTTATTTACTGTAAAACTTCTTCATGGCCTGCATAGCTACTTAGCACTGGACCAACTATTTCAAAAGAAGACATTCAGAGGGACAATTCTTTACCTAAATATGATGATTTTTGCTTTCAGGAAAGCGATGGATGTTGAGAATTACTTGATTTTTAAGGAGATACTTCCAAATGAAACAACTCCTTTGACACTGCTATTGCAGAGCATTGAAATTAACTTTTGGTTTGCCACATTTCAGGAAAACTGATGTTTAAAAAGCAGAATTAACTAGGGGAGAGCTGCTGCTTCCTAGAACAGAGGAAATGCTTTCAAAGATGGAAGAGCAAAAAGGCATTTTCTTGGAGGAAGCAGATTCTTTCCTAGTGTGATTACAAGGTATTTTTTTCAGTGTTTCTTAATCATCAGGTACCCCAATAGGCTTCATTGTAATAGCAGCGATGCTTCACATTGTTCAGAACTGCTGAATCAGTGTTTCTCAATGAAACTGCATGGCAGGCACTGCCAGGTTTTCTATTTTGGGGCATATATATCTGGGCTCTACACACAGCTACTTTGATGTGGGGTCTATGTGCATACCTGCTTTGATTTCTCTCTCAGTGAATATCCTCCAGGAAAGATCTTCCTCTTCAACACACCTTGAGTGGCCTGAAAGTTCACTTCAGGTTTGGTGTAGTGTTGTTCCAAGTGTCTCCCACTTTTTCCAGCTGAAACAGAAGTTTTACATGGAAGGCAAATGCCACCACCTTATTCTGGTCCCCTGTTATCTATACACTAGTGCAACTCCATCATCTTCATCGCTGTGATTTTTAGTGCACAGTTATGCAAGTGATGACTAGGATGTAGCTAGGGTGGGAACTCTTAGCACATCAGCTGTATCCTGAGTACGGACTATGATGCATGCAGTAAAAATGTGAAGCAACTAAACTGTCCCTAAAAAAGGGGTGAAACAACTTTATGTATGCAGTAAGATATGTATATATCAGTGTGCAGATATGGTACAGGGGTGGTACACTGTGGGTTTGTGTCCTCTATACTTCTCTGTGAACCCATACTCTGAGTCTGCACAAATGAAGCACTGGGTATTTCTGCCTAAAAAAGAATATTGCTGAGTTCCTAACAAATTAAATATTCCTGAATACAAAATGATCCACAAAAATATCTGATAGTATTTTTCTAATTATCATCATGAGAAAATTTAGTGATTCAAAGAATATGAACATTGATTTTTTATAATATTATTTTTCTGGTTAATAGACCCCAAAGTCTTTTCTCTGGTTGTATTTCAGCTTGCCCTGAGAGCGAGAAGCAATCTCGCTGCTAGTATCAAAACCTTGCTGCAGCAGGAAGGCGCTTGATGCATGCGAAGATGCGATTATCCATAGGAAAGAGAGATCTTATAGCTGTGGTCATGCTGGGACGACGTGCTGACTCAACAAAATGTCCCCTGCGCATTTGACAGCTGCGTGGTTTGCAGTTTTGGAAATCCAAGCATCTTTTTGGGTATTAGTCTGGAGGCTGCGGACAAGAAAGAAGCTGCAGAGCGGTGGATGAGGGATTAGCAAGTGCGAGGAGGTCACGGTATTGAACAATGTGTAAACTTCACCAGTTTAGGTCCTGCTCCAGTAAACAGGGTTAGGAGTTGGCCAGAGCTATTTTATTCAATCTATGGCTGCCCTGTGGTCAATGTAGCAAACAATATTCGGTAGCTGACAGTAAGATCCCATGATCAGGAGTTTGTTTTGCAAATAGCCCTATGTCAGAGGCTGGTTGCACAAGGGCTCATAACCTAAAAGCAGAGGTTGTGAGCCCAGGCAGATGTGATCCAGGTCATTCGTTCCACTCTGCTGAGTTTTGGGAAGAGGAAAATAGGTCTCTTTCTCTGCTCTCTCCTCACTGTGAATCTGTGCTTGATTAATTTAAGGTGTAGGCAAGCCAGCTTTGTATATTTAACTGAAGAAGTTTAAGGAGTTACTGTTTGCTATAGATTTTAGGCACAGGCTGCTGTGACTGCTGCTGAAACACAGTATATGTGAGTGCTTACAGTGCATTTCAGGGCAAATTAATGGTGGTTTGAGCAAAGCCAACTGGGAGCTTAAATTCCAGCTGTTTCTGCTGTGATGCTGTTCTTACTGTCACGGAGAGGGGACCTGTGGTGCAGAGGGCTTGGGCATGGCATCTTGTCACTGTTGGTTAATACAGGAACACATAAAATGGAGCAGTTTTACACTTTGCCATTGCTGAAGGTTGCCAGCTGTGGGGAGCTCTGACTCATCATTCAAATCAAATTTATCTGCATCCAACAAGACAAATACACCCTACCTAACCCAGATTCCCTCAGCATCCTTCATAGTTAATAAAGAAACAGCAGATCTTTTGGGGGCCTTTATTTCTAGATAAGAGTAAACATGACACTGATGTTTCAACATCTGGCCGGTCATTATGAAGGGAATCCAGCCAGCCACACCTGAAAGCTTTTCCTCTTCCAATCTACTTATTGTAGCCTGGATCCCTTTGCTGACCGAGCGGCATTAAGTCTCCATGACGGGAAGTCAGGAATGTAGATTTATTCAGACTTGTTAAAATGGTGGCACACGTCCCAAGGAAGACAAATAGCCTTTTGTGAGATAATTTGCTAACACTGTTCCACCCTAACATGTATCTGTCCTGTTATCGCATGACTAATATGGACATAACCCTGCACACTTTTATCTGACATGCATGCGTATGTCAGCCTGATTTGTGTCTCACTCGGTTGGGTGAAGAAGCCAATGGACTTGTGCCCAAGCAAAACTTGTTGAACTGAGATCAAGATCTGGTGTGTGTTTTCAATTTGCTGCTCGTGCCTATTTTGCACTGGGTGGCTTTAGTTCACAGGAGCATTTGCAGAAAGGCTGTTTTTCATTCAGTCATTTCTTCAAACATATGAAAAAAGATTCACAGAATAAAAGTATTTGTCATTCACCACCAGCATCACAGTAATTTCTGGTAGTCACTTTATTCATTTGGTTATAAGGATGATGTGCATCTGATCAGAAAAAAACCTGCCCTGTGAGTAATTCTACACAATGAGTAATGAATAGTGGATGAATCTTGTTCTTTTATAGCATTTTAAAGAACGCCATAGAATTCTATAGCATTTTAATGACTAACATCATGATGTAAATGATAATCTGATGTAAATGAAAATCTGATGTAAATAACATTATGACTCCCTGCAGATAAGGAAACTGAGGCACCGGTCAGGTCAATGTCTCTGGATGAGAAGTCCTGGATCCCAATTCGGCTAAACTTCACTAAGCTTAAACAGAAGGCAAAGAGGCCTTCCCCTTTCATTACTAACAGGGCATTCAGGAGATTTAATTCCAGTTGTGCATCTGCTGCTGTTTTCCTGCGTACATTTATCTTCTCTCAGTCAACAGCAGTCAGTAATGTTGCCTTTACAAACCACCTGCTTAGGTTGCAAACTTTGGGGACTGGAATGACTCTTTCTCAGGCAATTTAATAGTTCTTATCTTACTCCTGCTTCTGCTGTCAATGTCATTGGCATGCAGATTTCCAAACAAATTTTGGGTTGGAACATAATTCGTTTGATTCCTTTAGAGTATCTGACTTCTACAAGATTAGCCCCCTTGGAAGCTGAACCCTTTTGCTTTCCAGACCATACCTGAAAGCATTTGATTGTGAACTTTTGGACAGAGAGGTCCACTTTCTCTCCACACAAGCAGCACATATTATGACCTCCTTACAGTGAAATCCAGCCCCCCCAAAAAAGAGCATTGATTAAAATCCTAATCAATGGATAAACATCCAACTTCAGCTGCATCTTCAACACAATTTCCAACACCTACCTCCTTTTCTTCAAAGCAAAACAAATCAAGAGATCCCACAAATATTTACCAGTGTTCATGTCTCATTGAGGGGTATTTGAGTTGGTTGGCATTGCTCTGGTCTTTACCCACATGATGAGGGCAGGCAGGTTAATGTTGGTCTTGCAGTACCACCCTTCAGAGGATGCTGGCTTACCTTTTACAATGGAGAGACTCCATTCTTATGGGATAGTTTCTCTGCATTTACCTTGTTGGAGCATATAGCACAATTCCATGCAGGAATCAGCTCTGTCTTTGGCTTTTTACAGGTGAAACTGTAAAACAACTCTTTTTCCAATTAATGAATAAAAGCTCTAAGACCATCAATGTGCTACAAAAGCAAGCTGGATATAACAGGGTTAGAAAGTGGATCCTTGACCAAAGTGATGCAGCAGCTATGCAAAAGCAGTGATTTCTTCTGAGTGTTTTAAAAAAGGTAAATCCATTGTGTCTTTTTATGAAGTTTGGTAGTGACTAAGTCCAGATGAAAAACACAGCTTGGGAGCTACTACCCTGCAGAGACCCACGAGTCTCTGCTTTCCCCTGGCAAAGCTGAAGTTCACTTAAAATTCTTCCACCCTGCCATCTTCTTCCCCCATCACAGAATGCTTTAATCAAAATAGAAGCTTTGAATGCCCCTATATATGAAGCCATAACTATTTCTACCATAAGAAAAAAAAAATAGCATTCAATTGTACTGTAATATTTTCATTTTGTTTCAAAATAACTTAAAAATGAACTTATTTGGCACAATAACTGTTTTGAAGAAGAAGAAACCCACAGCCCTAAACCTGAAATTGAATTTTTTGATTGACCTGAATCTTTTATTATTATTTCATTTCAGCTCCTGGAAAATTCTGAGAATAAAACTGCTTGGTTGTGATTCAAAACCAGGACTAACTTCCAAATGCTGGAATTCCCCTGAGAGTGCAAACTGCCAGCACAGGCCAGCTCCAATCACCGCTTTCCAACTCACTGCCTCATCTAGTATTGCAGTGGAAGAGGTAGAAACTCTATAATAATTCGATGTAGAGTCACTCTCACCCTGTTACACAGATTCCCCTTTCATGGTGATCTCTGCATTTTCAAAGCACTCATGTCAAGGTCTTTTTAATTTTCATTGCAGTTTGCCTCCATAGTGGGCAATATCCATATGCTCTGAGCACCCCCAGTGAGTATGTAGTCTCTTTAGTTTTTAACAATGAAACTACTACTATTGTAGCAGGGAGGGATAGGTAGCTTACAAAATAAATAAGCGTAGACTTTTTCTTCATTCTTGTCTATATAATGTATTTCCTTAGAATTGCAATTATTTTCGACCTATGAGAACACCTTTGAACATTAAAAAGTATTTTAACCCCCTTCTTAAATCTGCTTGTGCTCCAGTTGAAAAAGAAAGGACATCAGATTTTGCCATTTTAATACCCTCTATATTGTAAGATCTCGTATGACTCAGGTGGATTTTCCCTGGTATAGTAATCCTGATGCTCACTTAGCAGAACAAATCAAAAGCCGCCATCCTGGGGGTCATTCAACCTCACTCACCCACCCTGAAACATATGTAAATCAAGAATAAGTAAAAATAAATAAAGAAATAAAATCAGTGGCACTATGGCTGGAAGAAGAACAAGTCCTGCTTAGTCTGCATTGCTGCATAATTTGGCAGCAGCGACTGCTTTGCCGGTGGATGAAGAAATTTGTTAACAAAGCTGAGCCTGAGCAGAAGTGCTTATTTTTGGCATAACATAAATCGGACAATGAGTTCTCCTAAACAGCATTCACACTTTCCTGTTACTTTGCAGTGGACATGGTGACATGGGAATTTTCACTGTTTATGGTAAATCATTCCAGGAAGACAGTAAGAGGACTGGGATGGGAGAACAGGGGAAGAAAACACCAATTAATAGTCGAACCACTGCAGAATAAGTACTTTTAGTGGTTTGGCTTTGATGTAGTGAATAGACTCAGGTGCAGAGAAGTGGATTTAATTGCAATCCATGGATTAAGTTATACTATGAAGAGTAACTTGTGTTAATTTCTGGTGCATTTTCATTTTAGCTTTTTTTTTGGCTCTCCCACATATATGTATATGTATACATATACATACACACGTATTATAGAGAAATTTTTCCTTGATGCTTCCAGAAAAGAAGCATTGCTTAATGTTGTTTGAAGAATTTCAGAGCACCACGACATAAATTTACAGTCTAATCCAGTGGAGTTTTTTGTAAATTAACACATTTCTGGCCATCAGGTCTCTCCTGCTGTGACCAAGAAAGAGTCCCAAGATTCCAATCTGTGGAGTAGATTCACTTATTTTTAGATGGCTACATGCCACCTAATCTTCCTGAGATGCCTTGGTAGTCAAGAGGTATGATTAATACAGCTTATTGTACGTGTTTATTTTATGATAAGATGAACCATGCCCTAAAAGTGACCCATTTTCCTGCACCAGTCACGAAGTAAATGTAACTCAGACACAGATTATGGCTACTGATTAATATGCAGAACATAGATATGTTCTCAGTACTCCTATCTGGGTCCCCTTTAGCTACAACAGCTGAAGCAGCACCATGACCAGTTGTCCCTCAGGCCCATTAGCTGACGATTAGGTCTCTGAGATAGCAGAAGCAAGTGAGGATTAGATCTTTGGATGCCACAGCCTGGTAGCCCTATCTGGGAAGTTTAACCACCCTGACTTGAGGCTATACAACAGCAGAACAAGCAGGCAACTTGGCTGTCTTTGTGAAAGACTGCATCTGGCAGACAGGTGAGGGAGCAATGACAAAGGCAACGTCATCAGTCTTATCGAAATACAAAAAGGCTGCGTGCCAAAACCCCATCTAGGAAGTAAAACTGCTCTTGATGTGATATGGAATAGCTTTCGGTTCACTGCAAGCTACACTGGAAAGCTACTATCGTTTCCAACCAACTGAAGAAACAGGTAGAGAGTTATCTTAGACCACCTAACCGATCAGTGCTGTGCTCAGTGTGATGCAATCAGTATTCTCAAGAAAATCAGCAGTGACAAGTGCTTAGCACAATAGTAAATGATGTACTTGGACATGATCTTGAAGAGCAGGATGTGACCTCCAGCTTAGGGAGGAATGGGTGGGGGGAAGAAGCCTGCAAGTATATTTGGTTCTCATATTTTGCAAAAGGCACGTGCCCCAAAGCGGCTGGCGGTGTTAATTCTGCTTTGTTAAATGATCAGTGATGCAGTGCATAGGGTATGACCATATGCAGCTTCCACTCTGACAACATTTCTTTGTGGGGGAAATTCCCCTGGTTTTGTGTTTTTAAAGGAAAACAAAGATTAAATTAGTCTCTGGGAGGACTATGGTCCTTTGACAGAATTTATGAAGCCTTCTGAAGCAAAGGTCTTTCCCTGCAGGCCTTTCTACAGTTAAGTGTTGAGTGAGTGGGAGTGAGTTATAGCCGTATGCTATAGGAAGTAGTTGAAGGAACTTCAGGAGGAGAGGCAGCAATTTTTATTCACACTAACCCCATAAAAAAATACAATCTGGTAATCTGGGGTATGTGATTCAGGAGCTGGCTGTAGTCCTTATCCCCATCACACTTTGCAAGGTCCACCTTTACGTCGTCTTCCCTCATTTATGGCCATTGACCTGATTCATTCAGTCAGTCCACTGCAGTGTGATGGCTGTGACCACTCTGAAGTCATACCAAGAGCACAGCTGAATTAAATCAGGTTATCACAGTGTCCCACTGGAGCCTCTCCTCCAAGACAAAGCATTAAATGGAGATTAAAATACATTAAACCCTACTTAAACTTCAGTTTCTATCAATTTTTTTTGCATATGCACACAATATATGTATTATTTAATACACAGGTATATATATAATATATGTGACATTATGTATTCATAATGTACAATATATTATAATATAGGATAATGATATACTGATGGTATATTATAATATGCTTTTTATATTGCATTATATTATATATTATATTATCATATCATAAATATGCATGAGTACATTACCACATGACTGGTTATATGTGTAGGTATACATAGAGATATGTGGGACTATATACACATGTATATTAATCTTTGGGCACATATAGGTACAGCATACACCTATCTGTATCTCAAATTATGGCCACGGGTTCATGCTGTAGTGTCTGCTTGCCCGAGTCTATGACAGCTCACAAACACGAGTGCTTGAAAGTCTCGACCTGCTGAAGGGCATTTGAAACACAAACACACATGGGCAGATTTACATGTTAGTGTATGATGGTACCTAAACATCCACACACATGCATGCCTGTCTTTGCATGCGTTTTGGAAGCAAAATACTAATGACATTTATATATTTGTTCTCATCACTTTTGTTTGCCAGAAAGTCTTTCTTGAAAGGCAAGATTATTAATTGGGGGGTGGGTGTTTAGTGATAAAGCAGCAACAGAAGCTGCGAGATTTAAGCAAACATAAAAAAATGCCATCTAATAGTCCATCAAACAGAGCTTGCCACACAGATAAACCTTTTATCTCTCTCTCCCAGATTCTAATCAAGGGTACAGTTTGCATGTTTCTTGTGTCACTGCAGTAACCAATTCAGATGGGATTCCCTATGCCCTGGGAAATAACCTCATTTTGACCCAAATGAGCATTTCAGAGTCTTGTTTTATCTTTCCACATTAACATGCTGATTATTATTTGTTAGTCAAGACAGCAAGAGTGCATTTTCTCACCAAAGGGCTGGGTTGCAAACAGACCGTATAGGTATATTTGGAGAGTTTTGTATGCAGAAGAAAACCATAATATTTGGGGGAAATGTGGTTGTAAGATGAAGTTTTCGTTGTGGTTAAAAGACCATTTAAAATGCTCTGAAATCTGAGGCCTGAAGAGTAAAATGCCAACATTTTTATTACTTAGAAATTCAGTTCAAAGTTTCCACAATATTTTTGATTATTTTAATATAGTAATGATAGATCAAGTTTTGAAATTTCAAATTCTATCCTATTTTTACAATATTTGCATTGTGTAGCAAATTGTGCATTGCAGTTAGGCTGCGCACAATCAGTGATCTTTCCTGGTTTTGCACTCAGAATTGCTTACACTGAATATAGAAATCAAGCAACAAACATATCACTGTCTCAAGTTAAGGCTTAACTCTGGAAATATAAAAATGAAGCTTTTATGTGTCTTTTTTATGGTGAGTCTTATGATTTTTGATGGTGAGTTCAATAGTCTTGGTTTTGAAATTGTTTACATCAGCTTTCATTCCAGTGATCCTAATTTCTAGCTTGCATGTTGTTGGCAAGCGGTTTAAAAAGAGAAGACCTTGGGCTATGTCTATACTCGTAAACTGAGTGAGGCTAGGGAACAAGGCTTGAGCTGGTTCCTGGATGATTTTCACCCAGACAACTACCTCCGCCTTGGGCCATTTCACTTGCTTGTGGGAGTCCAATAAAACTCATTTTACATTTATGATTTTTAACTTTCCCTATTTTCCTTTGAGTATTTGAATGCGGGGCACGCACTTATTGGGCAAAACAAGTGCAAAGCTGTGAAAGAAAATGAGGGGGTGGACCTCACCTTTGTCCCTGGAGCAGGCATCAAGAGCTAATCGGGTTGTCCTCACCTCTGCTCATACACATGGGAGAAAAGGAACTTTTGGGCAGGGGATTCTTGTTTTCCTGTTTGCTTTCAAATGAGATGATGCCTGGTGACACATCTCTTTCCTCTAACACTGGAAGGTTTAGGCAGCCCAGGCTGGATGTGTTATGGAGCAGCAGCTCATTACCTTTCCTTACCACAAGAGGGGATTTCCCTTCTCTCCTCTCCAACTGATTGAAGAGGTTTTTTAGGAATTTTCTTTTCCTTAAGCATTGTTCTTATTAAAAATAGTTCGCCACCTTAGGCCATAAAAGAAATTCGCTTCTGATCAGGCCTCCTGCCTCAAGCGACTAAATAAATAGCATCCGTTTGATGTAGCAAATGTGAAAGCAGCGTGTTTACTTCTTCGCTTTGAAAAAAAAAAAATAATAGCAGCTACTTTTTTTTTCCCAAGGTTCATTTTGTTGTAAAATAAACAGAAGTTGGGGGGGGGAAGAAATATATACATTACAAATGTTTAAAATATCCCAGTCACCCTGATTAACAAGTATAACAAAGGGCGATAAGGAAACAGGAGACATCAGAAATCACTGGTGGTGTTTTTGTTTCGTATTTTCTACTGTAAAATGTCTGGCATTGCCAAAAAACCTAAAACCTGCTTTGCAAAGCAGACATCTGTTTTCAGAGCCTTTGAGACTGCAAGCGTGAAATGTAGGGAGCATATAAGAAAAGACCCTAGCAAAGAGTCCTGTCCCCCTCTCTGAACATGAAAAGTAACGACAAAATCGAATCAAAATAAATATGAGGAATCATTTTATGAACCAAGGTTCCTCTTAAAAGCAAACAGTGTTTGTGGCGTGTGTGTGACCCTCAGTTTGCAACGCTGAGCTCACTCGTTGCAGTTCACAAAGACCTTCTCAAAGGACTCCCAGCTCAGCACCTCCTTGTATAGCTGCACAGTGCACCAGTGACCTATCTAAGCATCATGTAGTGGGGGATTAAGTAGAGTGATTAAGATTGCTCACCTTATTTGCCCTCTTGTTCTCTCACACTCAGGAAGAAGAAATGAAAAGCCGGGGCTGAGCATCCCAGTGCAGACTGCTATTGTTTCTGACCTCATCCAGCATAACAAATCCGTTAGTAATTCATATCTGGGCCCCAGATGCATCTGTAGCTGGTGTGATTGACGTAGCTCCTCTGATGAGTTACCTGTTAAAAAGAAAGCCAGTCATGCCCATGCTACTCATTTAATGTCTTTGGGCAGTGTTCACAAGTGCTGAGATTACTCTGAGGGTTCTCAAAGGACCTGGTGCAAAATTCCACTGGAGTCCACAGGCCTCCACTGACTCTGGGTCAAGATCCAAGGCAGTTTCACACTCCTGTGATCTGTTATTGGCATTCTCGTCACACATGCGTTCACTCAGTCTTTTCCTATGTTACTGTTTTCATATACACAGACTTGAATCATTAGATTCCTTTCCTTGTAATTAATTTTTTGCTTGATTTTCCTCCCTTAAGTAGACCCAACTCGTGTGCTTTTGCTAACATGCAACTCTGCAGGCACTAACCACACAGGCCATCCGTTTTTATTCTAAAGAACAGCGATAGAGGTAAGGAGAGCAGTGTATGCTTTCAGGAGAGGGCTACAACTCTTCTTGCAGCCCTGTTATTTCCTTAAATCATGATACTATTTAACTACAATAACTATTTTCCCAGCTTCTATATTTTACAATGCACATCAGTTCAGTGATATGGCCAGTTTTGGTTTTAATAGTTAATTTATAATTATCTAGCTATTCTTACTGAGCAGTTTTACTACTCTTGAAGGTTCAGGCTTGACTAAACAGAAGTGGAATTTGCTGCACTGCCAAAATCTGCAATGACAAAGCAGCAGAATTAACATTTCCAGGGAAGAGTGCCCTTAAAGCCAGCAGCATAAAAGTTGGCTACACTCTGACCTGTACCGTTGATAGGTTTAACAAGACATATGCATTTAAAGAGCAAGTTCTTCCTGAGTTTGGAGACCACCACCTGTTTGCTGTTGTTCCTGACCTGGCAGACCTTGGTGAGCTGTTGTATTTTTCCACTTCACTTGACAAGAAATTTAGATACCTAAAATTATGTTCTGTGAACTTCCCTTACTTAAGTTGCTTCTACAGGCAATGGAGGTAGGCGGTTTCGAGGCCAGCAGAGGAATGCTTATCTACCACCTAGGACACTAAATTTAGGTGCTAACATGCAGTTAGGAAGCACTTCCCTCTGGTTTCCTCCAAAAGTGCTTCTCTGCCCTGGGTACTCATCTTGGGCATTATCTGAGGAAGTCTGGTTTGCCACAAACCTAACGCACAGACACAAGACTTAGACTGGACCCTACATAATGTGTACCAAATAAGTTTCCTGACAATAAAATAGCCTCTTATCTACTAGAGTAAGGTGCCTTTTTCTTCAAGCAGCAAATATTCCAGGTCTATTGAATGTTTCACTGCTGTTTATTTGTTTAGTGTGGAAATTTACAGCAATTATAAGCCCCAGGTTCATTTCAGATAGGTCACTTAAATAGATTTCTACTAATAAAAAGATGAAAACATCCTGCAGATCTGAGCTGCAGAAGAATTCCTAAGGAATTCTTCATTTCTTAGCAAAGTTTGTGCAAATCATGCTGCAGCTGTAAATATTTCCCTTGTAAACCATAATTGTTACCAATTTTTAACATATCTGGTGAAGCACTTTGAATCCTTCTGCTGCTTGCATTCACCATTTATCAGCAACCACTGATTTTGAATGCTTCTGCACTTCCCAACCACTAACAAGAAGACAAGAATATGCAATACATACAATATATACTTTATAGCACAAGATCAGAATAATTACAGGCAAAATAGAAGTTGCTGGAGAGAAGGCCAGTGAAGATGTCAGGACAGAAAGCCCTTAAGGTTAGACTTATCCTGCTTCCTTATGCAAAGAGAAGAAACATAAGTCTGGCACCTACCTTCCTGAGGGAGTTTGGAGGAAGCATAATACTGACTGCAGGTTAACCAGGAACATAGATGAAACCCCTGCTTTACCATATAGGTTTCAATGATATTAAAATGTAGAGGTCCTAGAGAAGCTACTGCTTCATCCTTACAGAAACTATTCAGACCTGGGGCTCGGGTTTCTAATCTATGTAAATTGTGCACATTGTTTGATGATGATTTGCACCCTTAAAAATCTGGCACAATTAGGTCTTCATCAGTTGGTACCCAGTAACTGGCTATGGAAATATGCTGTATTGAAAGGTTTCCTCTTGGGCTTACCCACCCTTACCTCAGCTTTATATTAAACATTGTATTAAACATAAGCTATATTTATAAAATAAAAGCTGGGATATTATTACTTAAAAAAATGCTATCTTTACAAACTGGAAATACACATTTGCATATGTAATACTGCAGATGTAAAAACTGCTAAAAATGTAATTTCACATACATGATTAATTGTTTTCAAGTGGAAATCTACTTCTAGTAAGTAGTTTAAGGTTAGAAAACTGGGCTTCAAAGGAATTTGGTGTGCCTTCTTCACCTTTGAGATTCAAACACTGGAGCCAGGATTGAAAACCAAGGTATTTCAGGTGTCTGCATTTAAAAGACTTTGTTTATGTTACGGCTTAGGTCACCTTAGCAGGTATGTTTTAATGACAACATTACCTCTCTGTGACCTTTGGGATTTGAAGGTGAAAATGCAGTCACTGGAAAAAGGAATCCTAATTGTCATGGATGAGATCTTCAGCATTAAAGACTTTGTTTCTCATCCTTGTGAGTGACTTAGTGCAACAATACAGTTTGCTCCTTTAGAGAAGAGGTAATGTGGTGGCTTCTGATGTGTTGTCTTCACTAGAAAACACAATTCCAAAACCTTAACAAAATTAAGGAATGCCTTGAGAATATTCCAAGGTGGACCATTAAAATGTTCATGCTAAATGTTTTGCTCTATAGCTGAAACTCAAACTTCACTGCTCAAATATAAATAGAGTTTGTGCTGATACCTGTGTTTTACAGGACACTGTTTAGTTATCGGTGATTTAGTTTATTCCCTGTTGCTCAAGGAATAATATCCAGTCATTACAACAAACTAAGGTATAGCAATAATGCAATTTCCATAAGCATAGTAATTTATAAATCATGTCAGACATCTGGGACAGAGGTTCTTTATGTCAAATATTAAATCTATTTAGCAGTTTATTTGTAACATATTTTCAACTTCAAACAGAAAGTAAGAAATGAAAGGGAGCAGGGTTTTTCCTGCATTTTTTGCATTAATGAAACTGGCAGCCTTTGTGCATTTGCAAATAGTCAATTGAAGTAAATGACTTTCTAAAACCGTTATTAACTTCAGTTGTCACTGGGATGTCATCAACAAGATATTCATTGCATTTCCAACTGGATCTTTTAAGTACAATAACGTCAAAATTGCTGAAATCCAAAACTTTATTTTTTCTTGCAGGGGACAGGGAGGGTGGAAAGAATCTGTCAGTTCCCTAAACCCAGGTCAAGGCAAAGTGGGAGGAAAAAAAAGTTAGTATTTCAAAATTGTCTTCTTACACTAGTTTAAAAGCCTGAGTGATGAGCGAAATACGTCATATTTCCACTCAAGTCTTGTGCCATCTGAACAGAAAGATGGGTTTGTGAGCCTTTCTCGTGTTACTTATCTAAAACACAATCCAAACAAAACAGGACTCGGCAACACATATCTCCTGGTGCTTGAGGGAGCCTTGTTGTGGGAGGTGAGCAAACAGAGACTGCGCTTCCCTCTGAACCCAGGCTCACTCTGCCCAGGCATTTCCCAGCTTGGAGAGGAGCCAGCCTTAGGCTGGAAGCGATATAGACCCATTACTGCTGCTGAAAAGCTTACTGTGGACGCTGGGGATGTGTGCATCATCAAACTCACAGGTCCCCTGGGTAAAGCTCTGGGATAGCTCACTCCAAGGACTGCTATCTATAAACAGCACAGGTAAGATCACACCAGTTTTGGATACCGCTTTTCTAAGATAATTCATAGAATCATAGAATAGTTAGGGTTGGAAAGGACCTGAATATCACCCAGTTCCAACCCCCCTCCCATGGGCAGGGACACCTCACATTAAGGCTTTGTCCAACCTGGTCTTGAACACTGCCAGGGATGGAGCATTCACAACCTCCCTGGGCAACCCATTCCAGTGCCTCACCACCCTCACAGGAAAGCATTTCCTCCTTAGATCCAACCTGAACTTCCCCTGTTTAAGTTTGAACCCATTACCCCTTGTCCTGTCACTACAGTCCCTAATGAAGAGTCCCTCCCCAGCATCCCTATAGGCCCCCTTCAGATACTGGAAGGCTGCTATGAGGTCTCCATGCAGACTTCTCTTCTCCAGGCTGAACAGCCCGAACTTTCTCAGCCTGTCTCCATACAGGAGGTGCTCCAGCCCCTGATCATCCTCGTGGCCTCCTCTGGACTTGTTCCAACAGTTCCATGTCCTTTTTATGTTGAGGACACCAGAACTGCACACAATGCTCCAGGTGAGGTCTCACGACAGCAGAGGGGCAGGATCACCTCCTTTGAGCTGCTGGTCACGCTCCTCTTGATGCAGCCCAGGATACGGTTGCTTTCTGGGCTGCAAGCACCCTGTGTCCTGACACCATGGCAGTACCCTTGAGTGGCTAGGACAACCTGGCCACCTCTTTGGTGGGCTGTGTCCTCACATGATTTTGAGCAGTGTGAATCTCCACACATACAAAATAATTGTACCTCTGGGCTACCAAGGTTCCTGATGGGACTCAGAGGTGATGGTTTGCCATGTGCAGTTTAGCATGGATGCATTCAGTCCATCTAGAAAAAGACTAGATAGAGCAGTGTGGATGAAGCCTTTGCTGTAACTATCAGCCCAGGACAGGGATGACTTTATAGACTGTGTGACTTTTACATTATTTATGCTGCCAGTGACAGGGTCAGTGGCTGTGTCTCTCCTGTATGAACCCCATGTTGCTGCTACAGTGTGCAAGGCTGCCCTTCTCTGAGGTCTTGAGGAGATACACACTGCATTGGCACATGGGTGCTGTTTAAGTAAAGGATTAAGCAGTTTGCCACAACTCCCACATGTGAAGACCAACTGAGCTTGATCATTGTTTTGGTATATATCCCATCTCCCCTGTGCCTTCAACCCTCTTTGCCTTTTTCATCCTACTATACACTGAGTTACTGGCTCCAGTGATTCTCCTGTGGGAATTCCTAAATTCCTTTTCCCCACTGAATGTATTGTAAATAACAGCTCTAAGGAGCTTTTCACTAATGCAAACTTGAGACCGTTGGTATCTCCTCAGTAGATCAAGGATGCGAAGTCTCTGCTACAAGATTTCTGGCACGTGTGTGTGGATTTAATTTAAAGCAGGAATACTTTCCAGTTCCCCTTTCTTCCCTGTTTCAAGTAGGCTTCATAATAATGCCACCAGAAGAGAGGAATTGTAGGAAATGCTTGCCACAGAGTTAGTTTGAAGGGAAGACTGAGATAGGAAAAGAGATGGA
Organism: Pezoporus occidentalis; assembly: GCF_034315485.1. Lineage (NCBI taxonomy): Eukaryota > Metazoa > Chordata > Aves > Psittaciformes > Psittacidae > Pezoporus > Pezoporus occidentalis. Next base: position 1,450,741 of record NW_026913168.1, read on the forward strand.
ATCAGGCAATGAGGCCTGGTTCTAATGGATACTGAGAGTGATGGGACAAGACCAAGCTAGAAAAGCAAATTATCCCTCAGTACAGGCGATGCAATAGGTTAGGCTGCAAATAATTGACAGCTCTGTCCCATTCCCAATCCCCCATGCGTATGATGGTCATACTGCCTCCTAGCAGCCCTTCCGCACAGCTCCTGTTCTGCTCCCCAAGACCAGCTTTTGGGGCAAGAATGTCTTTCTGCCTCAGTTTCCTGATCTAGAAAAGGAACTGATTTTCTAAACTATTTCTGGGTGCTGAACATTCAGCCTGAGTCTGCCATTATAGTGTTGACACCAGGAGTAGGAAGGTTCTTGCATGGTTTGAGTCAGGCAAAGCAAGAATGAGAGACTACCCCTACAAGGTTAGCTGAAAGGAGGTGAAAAGGTAAGAGAACAGCTCAGGCAAGGTTAAGATGTAGCTGTAACATGTTTAGTTTGAAAGCAGCTTCCGTGGGCATAGCTGGAAGCAGGGAGTTTTGCAGAGTTAGAACCATGCTGCTCCAGTAGGCTTTGCAATAATGGGTTCTTCTCCGCACTCTCTTGCATGCACTACCCAAACAAGTTATTTGGAATTAGCTCAGAGGTATCCCCACGCAGTGCAGTCACACCTTGTCCTGCCCTAAGTCACAAGAATGGAAAATATCTGCAGCTTCTTCCTGAATGAGAAAAATAGCCTTTCCCAGTTCATTAAGGTCAGGACACCGCTGGAAGCTTGGAGAGGCAGGAAGCTTTAGCTTTGAAACTTCTTTATACAGGGGAAAAGAGTTCTTTGTGTTTGGCTGGAGAACAACAAAAGCCTTTGCTTTAATAGCATTCTAATAATATGTAATATTATATACATTTGGCTAGTAAAATGCACCACAAATTGCTTTTGTGTGGCACTTGAGACAAACATTATAAGGAAGTCCAGTGCTTGGCCAAGTATGCAATTAGCTGCCACCCTGAAGCATGATTCAAAATCAGTGTAAGATCTTTTCAGGAGTAAAGAAGTGGCAGTGAAAAATAGGAAACCATAATTAAAACCGAAAAGACCTAAAGATTTTAAAGTGTTTGTGGTGAAACTCCTCACACATGACACAAATTAGTGTGCTGCCCAGACATAAAGAAGCAGGGAGGTGAAAAGAGCGAAGAATCTGAGCCTTAAGTCTGGCTGCATCCTACAGGGAAAATTGTGTGACCATGTGAAGTCACACGGTGATAGTCCAGGCAGAACTGCCTCCTCCAGGTAATTTCCATAACAATGGATTCATATGAGCACCCATTTTCTTGCTTGCCTTTCAAGTCAATTGTAATACTCCTGGAGGCTTCAGTGGCATTTGACTTTGGTTTTCATTTGAATCCACCATCAATTTTGCCATCAAGCTTGGTGTAAACAAGATCAGGATCTAAATCACTGGGGTAGGTTTTCAGCCGATATAAATTACTGTCATTACAAGATAGGGCTGTAGCAATTCCACTTTCAAGCTGCAACAATTTGCACCATGCAGTTATGACAACTCTGCCTTAGGGGTATGATAAATTGCCCCACATACATAGGGCATCTTTTTATCTCTATAAGATCTGCCCCTTGTTTTAGAAACCTAGGTGGAGCTTGCAAGCATATGCTTTAAACACTTCTTTCCATTTGATTGAAGCCAGCAGGGGTTTTGTCACTCACATCATCAAGGATCAAACTCAGCTCTTAAATAATGGGAGAAAAACACCTATATGAAACCATATTTTAAAAGAGGAAATAATATCAGGACTATAGGATCAGATCTGAAAAAAACACCTGCCCTTTATTTACTGGTGGTGTGGTTGCAGACAGCAAGAGGGTGAGATTTAAAGTTACAATAAGCATTAAATTCTTATCTCAGGCCCGTCCCTTTACTACCTCTATAAAAAGTTGATAAAGTAGTAATAATTAAAATTAATCCATGTTCTGAGAAATAGATTATGGAAGGGATAGAAAAACCAACCAAACATTCACCTGCCAGAGAAGACTTATGCTTACATGAGGGGAAAGTTGATGTCAGACAAATTTCACTGAAGAGGAGATTTGCAAACATGATGCAACGCTGACAAGCTGGGCTTTGTATCTTGGCAAAGGAAAGCTTAAAGACATACCCATGTACCGAGGTGCACACACACACAAACACGCACATATAGTGTATGTTGGGTTTAAAGGTTTAATGCTCCAGAAAATTTACTGAAAAAAAAAGATTGTGTCTCATCTTGTCTCTGTTTAAAAACAGAGCTCTTCTGCGTGTTTTTTATGGGCTTGTTTTAGGATTACCTTAATCCTGCCCCAAATATTTTACCACTTCCCCATGGTGCAATTTGCAATGGTAATCTGTTTATGAAACGGGATGTTAGAATAACTGTGTCTTTCCAACAGAACCCAAACAATAAAACCAAAAACTGCAGCTTAGAGGAGTTTTGCTGTGCCCAAACCCAAGCTCAGTTAAGCAAACTCGGCAATGGATAACACTCCACATCATGTCACTGAACCATGGGAAGTTGTAAACTGCGGGGTAAACCCATAGAAATGTCTGTTTGCTGGGGAAATCCTGCCCTTATTTCATTTTAATGTGGTCTCATGGGTATAACTGAGGGTGATTTAGATCCTTATGTGGTTTTCCACATACATGTAGTTGTTTATCTTACAGATGAAAATAAATTTACTTTTTTTTTTATTTTATTTGGAGAAGATTTTTCAGCCCTTCTTTTGAAAAATATTTTTATATGATCCTTAGTTCATAAGCCTGGTGAAGTCTACTAAGTCTGTAGATCAGGCAATGGATACAGATATGGGTACAGGCATCCAACGCTGCACACAGGTGTCCCGGTCGCCTCCTGTCCTTATCAGAGATAGATAGGGAAGTTTTACACACAGCACCCCTACACCCCCCTTTTAATGCATGCACACAGATTTCCTTCACATGGAAACTGTGGGGATGAAGAGATCTTTGTCTCTTTGGGACTTGTGTCTTTCCAGCATCATGTCACAGTTGAAGCATCCCCAGGCCTTCTAGATTAGACATAGCTTAAATGTCTTGCAGAGACATACTACCACTTAAAATATGGTTATAATCAATCCACTTAGTAAATAAATGAGTAACCTCACCTATCTGGAACTGAAAGCCTGCTAATGAGAACTGAGTGAACTCTAAACTGTCCAGTTCAAGAGTGAGTAAATTCCATTTACCTGTCTGTACACTGAATTCAAGGAAAGGTGTTGGACCACTACCTCCTGACAGTAAGCATTAAGCCATGAACAAGTAAAAGCATGGGCATGCTTATTTACTTGAAGTGCATGACTAATTTTGCATGATGAATTGTCCTGTGCCCATTGTCCAGCTACCAGCCACTTGGTAAAAGAGTAGAGAGAGCAATGGTAGGCTGGCTAGTACAGCATGGGGAAAATGCATCTTTCCTTATGGATTCTTCTGTTTGGTTTTCAGTCAAGATCAGCTTTTAAAGCTTTGATGTTCATCTTAAAGAAACACTAGGCTTACACTTTGTGAATTTCAGTATCTCCAGCTGCAAAATGGAAAAAAGAAATGTACACACCATTACTTGGGTGGGCATAAGGGATGCTTACAAGATGGTCCAAGTATCTCAGAGAGAAAGGCAACCTCCACAGAAAATACCTAAGTCTCTCATCTTCCCATCTGACGGTGAATTGAAGGATGTTTATCTTGACAGAAGTCCAGAAGCTGGTTCCTAATTCTGGAGCCACTGTTGTAGTTAGCTTGGAAGTTTCCGTGGGGATTAAACGTGGGAGTGAGGATACTTCCAAAACTACCTCTGTTTCCATTGCAACCTAGATTTGAGGAGTAGCCTGGCCTGCAGCACTGACAGGCCTCAGATCAAAGGCAGTGGAAAGCTGCATTCAAGTAGGCAACACCAAGCAAGGAGCTGAGACTTGAGCCAAAGTTCTTTTAAAGAGAATATCCTACTCTGGTTTGATATTGCAGGTCTTTGAGACAACTGATCCTCATTAAAATAAATACACACCTCCACCTTTCTCCCTCCATTCTTTACATATCCCTTCTTCATCTACACTATAAATCAGTTGTTACTGTTTTACTGCAGACACGAGTCTCCAAAAACACCACACGCTCGGTACATGGCATAAAGGGTTTGGCCTTCCAGGTGCTGCCACACAGCCAACACAAAATTCTCCATCCTAATTTTCTCAACAGTGGAATAAAATCTTCCTGAAAGAGAAGAATTAAAAATGCACTTGGCCTGGGAAGAGGATGAGAGATGAAGGACAGGGGGAAACAGGGAAAGGCGGGCTCATTAATCTGTTCTAATAATAAATCCTTATCGCTTATGCATTTCAGTTACTCCTTCAGCCTCCACGTTCTATATTTAAATCCATCTGCTTCACACATGCTGCACCAATTAGCTGGTGATATTAACTGTTCAGCACTATCTATTAACACATGGCACTGCTGAACAGTGTGAGAGACGAGCTTGACCAGGAGAGATAGTCATTCATGAGGCACACATTTCTCTCTATAACTCAGAAGCAGGAAGATAGGAAAGAAGCACAGCAATTGACCTAGGTTGTACATCAAGGCTAAATAGACACAGAGTAAATTACAGACAAGTGAGACAAGCTACTAACTGTTCCTTTAGCAGCCCATAATGTCAGTAATTCTATTACGATGATTGTTAGTTATACAATGCAGTCGCAATGTAAATTTCTCCTTTCCTCCCCCCCTCCCATCTCCCTCTCTCTCCCTGTCATTCTGCATTATGAATTTTGTAGACCAGTGATGGAATAGATCCATGTGGGGGCCAGAAAGGGTCATTGTGATCCTCTTGCAAGAGACAACTTGTAAACCACATACGCGTGGATCTCCCCTGAACAGATTCCTGCAAGAGAGCAACATCAAAACAGTTTATCTGCTCTATCATCCCATAGAAAAAGGCACTGTAATATTGCAATGGCTTTAATCTCTTGCAACGTGATAATATAAAGGTTTTTTCAAACTGAGCTGCATAGCACTATCTGAGTGCTAGAATAGCATCTATGCTTCAACATCTGAATTAAGCAGTAGATCTCCATTAATAATAATCAGAGCTTGGACACTTAAATCATCCAAACCATGTGCATGAAGATGTCTTACGCTGTGAGCTTTAGTCCATCCTTCCCACTGCCTAATCACATCCATTCCTAACTGAAATGCCTTGGGATGTCCTGCCTGTCTTTTCATTGCCTCTCCAGAAAAGTGTGGATCTCCACTGGATTTTGTATCATTTCTGCTATCCTTGTGTAGCTGGTTTAGATGCCCTATAACACTTTAGTTGGAAAGCAATTGTGCAATCCCCACAATTAAAATGGGAGAAGACTATCCATCATATTTCCAAGTTAAAACTAAGCTGAGTTGCATAAATACAAGTCATGGCTATGGACAGAAATATGGAACAAGAAGGAGAAAATAGATTTCTTGCCAGCTCATCACTTATTCACTGCATGCTAATGGTTAGGTGGATTCACCATCTGCCTCAGTTTACTTATCTACCAACTTCATCTGGAAGACAGTGGTGATAAAATGGATGTGGAATTTAATTTATGTGATACTCTTGTGAAGGAGGGTTTCCTGTCTCTGTTTGAAGAGTGTGGGAGAGGTGCATTTTGGGTCAGGCTCTGGATTAGGACTCTGCGGATCATAGTTGTGTGCCTGTTCTGCTGCTGGTTTCCTGAATGACCTTGTGTCCTGGGTTCAACAGTAGCAGTCATTTTTCTCCTTCTCAGTAGCTGGTGCAGTGCTGTGTTTTTGATTTTCAGCCTGAGAACAGCACTGATAATAAAGGTGTTTTTAATTGTTGCTCAGTAATGTTTAGTCTGACCAAGGGCTTTCTCATGTTCTGCCAGGGAGGAGGGGAAGCTGGGAGGAAGCAGAGACAGGACACCTGACCCAAACTAGCCAAAGAGGTATTCCATACCACAGCACTTTATGCCCAGTATATAAACTGGGGGGCAGTTACCCAGAAGGACTAGATCCCTGCTCGGGTCGGGCTGGGTATCGGTCGGAGGGTGGTGAGCGGTTGTATTCTCTCCCCTTGTTATTTCCCTTACCATTATTATTACTGGTGTTAGCAGCAGTGGTTTGTGTTATGCCTTAGTTACTGGGCTGTTCTTATCTCAACCCATGGGAGTTACATTCTCTTGATTCTCCTCCCCATCCCTCTGGGAGCAGGGGGGAGGAAGAAGTGGGGGGCAGTGAGTGAGCGGCTGCGTGGTTCTGGGTTGCCGGCTGGGCTTTAACCACTACAGCTCTTTGTGGCACCCGATGTGGGGCACAAATTGGTCCTTTGGTTTAGCTGCAGTGATTATCACTGTGGTTGGAGTGGCTGCTGTACTTGGATTTGGAGTAGCTGCACTGTCTGTTGAGGTCAGACTTTGAGTAGCTGCTGTACTTGTCACGAGGGTTGGTGTAGCTGCTGTATTTGGAGTTGGAGTAGCTGTGTTTTCTGTTGCCTTGCCACCAGATCCAGAAACTTATTTTTCCCTTTGAAGGTGCTGGATAGGGTTGAACAGGGCTCTGTAAGCATAGGCCAAGCCCCAGCGCGTTGCTATGATTTGTCCTTTTCTGGTATGACCAGGATGACAATGCACCTCATTTAAGGGTTTTACTAATTCTTCTGGATTTTGCATTTGTTCAGTGGTGGAATTCCAAAGCACTGGAGGGGCCCACTGGCCTAGATACTCTCCCATATTATCCCACACACCCTGCCATTCATGGCTGTCCAGCCTCGGGGAAAATCTCTTTGTCCTCCTATACTGTCATCTAATCCTAGACAATACCCAAACCCGACTTTACTTAACTTTTGAGATCAGATGAAATGGTCATGGATAAAACACACTCTGTATGTGTGCCAACATGGTGATCCCTATCCCTCCGGGATGTCATTATCCTGCAAGTCATTACGGGCAGGATTAATCTTACTTATTTTATAGCTATCCATTGGTAGTCATCTCAGTCACACAAGTCACTGAATAGGTGCCTATGACAATAAGGCAGAATCCAGTCTCTAGAAGTGCCTCTCTCTCTAGGATGTCTAGAAGTCTGAATTAACATAAGAAAGTTATAACAGTCTAAATTCCTACTTAGACAATTGAAGGAAATACATTGGTGATACGCCCTTTCCCCTTTCTTTGTGTTTCATTTGTCTGCTTGTCTTGTGACACATCAGTAGGTAAAGACCTGCCTGCCACGTGCAAAGTCAGAGCTGAAGGGTGTTCCCATCATAGCAAGTGCACAACATAGCCATGCTCTGTTTTCTCCTGTTTCTCAGACATAACTGACAGCAACTGAGAAAATGTTGAGCTACAGCTAGGTACAGGGAAGTAACTGTTATCAGAAAGGGCATTTATCAGAAAGGGTATTTATCCAAAAAGGGATAATGCCTTTTGGAAAAGAAATGTCATTGACATATACATAGAGGTCTCTTTTCCCATACTAATGATGAGTGCTAATTTACTCTCTTCAAATCATAAAACATACTGCTTGTCGCTGTTACAATGAACACACAAACCCATTTTTCCATTTACTTTTTAGGCCTCAAACCAAGGTCAAAACCCAAAACAAGGAAAAAAAGCAGTGACAAAAAAATATTATACAAACTATCAAATGGAAGGAAAATTAAGGCAAATCCCATGGTGAATTTGAAACCAGGAACAAATTTCTCTTATTTTGTAAGTTTTCACTGTGTAATTATTGACAGACCATAAGGCAACATGAAGTTGCTTGGAGTATTTGGCAAATGAGAGCCAGGCTCATTCTAGTTGTTTGAATTAGTGGCACATGGAAAAGTGATGAAGAAATAGAACTATTCAACTTCCAAGAAGAATAGTTGATACCTTCTGACGACATCAAAGAGCCTGTTTACAAATGGATGGATCAAGGTTGCCTAAACACAGGTGCCTGGGCTGTTTTGAGTACCCTCAAGAAGCTAAGAGATCCCCATGACATAAGGCAGGATTTGAGGGAGACGTGTACTTCCCCTGCAGTTGCAGCAGATAATGATAATGCAATATCTCATTTTTTTGCCCAAAACACCTGTGTTTAGGCAAATGAATCCTACTCAGTATGTCAAAACCAAGAGCCAACAATTATTTAGAATTAAAACCTGTTCTACATATGCATCTGGCATAAGCATTGTGGAATAGGTGAAGGCAGCATTAGAGAAGGGTATTTATGCTACCTATCTTTATATAGCTATACTAGAAAGCTTAACACTGCGGTCTGTAAAAGAGACAAGAGAAAACGAAAGGCATGATTCAAAGGAGAGATCTGTAGCGTGCTTTAACTAATGCTCTGGAAAATCCTTTCCTTGTTGGCTACAAAGGGGCAGAAGCAGAGTCTTTACACCACATGGGCTCTGATCTAGATGGCTATGATCAGACTGCAAATACTACCCCTTCTCTGGTCTAGACAACTGACTCTTTACATCACCAAATTCTTCATAGACGTTTACAGACCTACACCAGAAAGAAGGTCCTAGATGTTTTGAAATCCTAACCCTAAATTTGGCACTGCTCCTCCTGTGGGAAACTCACATTAGCAGCTTTTGCTGATTTGTAAGAGGAGATAACTGCTTAGCTACCTTCCCTGTCAAGTTCTGGGAAGGATTAGGGATATGGTAACTTAAAAGTCTTTCAAGGATAACCAAAAAATATCATAAAAGGGCTAAGGCACTTTGTTAATGAAGGTGGTCATGGAACATGTTGTAAGAAGAGCTACTCAGTCTTAAGTCACACCAACACACTTTTTAGAGCACATTATGTGAGCCATTAAGCCATGAGTCAAGCAAGCCCCCATGCATGGTCTCTAGTTATGTGCATACACAGAAATGGGTGCAGAAAGCTAATACATACAGAAACATCAGCCCACAGTGTCCTGCAGGAGCAAAAGCACATCACATTTGAGGAAGTTTGTGGCACATCTCTTCAGCTGACATGGCAGACATATATGACTTACATTTCTGTTTGCAGACAAGGATGGTTGCACCTATGAAACATAGGTGGGAGCCTTCAAGGTCTAAATCTTTTTGTGAGCAGTTGCAGTTATAATTATAGAATCATTTAGGTTGGAAAATACCTTTAAGATCATAGAGTCCAACCATTAACCTAGCACTGCCAATCCCATCACTTAGCCATGTCCCTAGTCCTGCTGGCCACAATGGTGCTCATACAAGCCAGGATGCTGTTGGCCTTCTTGGTCACCTGAACACAAGCTGTCTCATGTTCATCTGGCTGTCAGTCAACACCCCCAGGTCCTTTTCATCCAGGCAGCTTTCCAGCCACTTTTCCCCAAGCTCTTAGTGTTGCATGGGGTTATTGTGACTCAAGCCTTGGTGAACCTCATACCATTGGCCTTGGCCCATCAATCCAGCCTGTCCAGGTCCCTCTGCAGAGCCTTCCTACCCTCAATCATATCAACACTCCCACCCAACTTGGTGTAATTTGCAAACTTACTGGGGATGAATTCAATCCCCTCATCCAGATCATCGATAAAGACATTAAACAACATTGGCCCCAATACTGAGCACTGGGGAACATCCCCATGGCTGGTCACAGCTGGTGACTTGTGACCAGGCACCAACTGGATTTAACTCCATTCATTACAACTCTGGGCTCAGCCATCCAGCAAGGTTTTTACCCAGTGAACTGAACACACAACCGGGCCATAAGAAGCCAGTTTCTCCAGGAGAATTGTGTCAAAGGCTTTACCAAAGAGTAGGTAGACAACATCCACAGCCTTTCCCCCATCTGCTAAGCAGGTCAGCTTGGCATAGAAGGTAATCAAGTTAGTCAAGCAGGACCTGCCTTTCATAGAGCCATGCTGGCTGGGCCTGATCACCTGGTTGTCTTGTATGTGCTGCTATGTGATGACACTCAAGATGATCTGCTCCTTCCCCAGCACCAAGGTCAGACTGAGACCTGTAGTTCCCTGGATCCTCTTCTGGCCCTGGAGAAATCAGCTAGGAACATGAAAGACAGATCCAGCATGTGAGGTGGTTTTACCTGATTTCCAGACATTCTTGATGTTAGGGGTATACCCCAGATGGAAGTATGGCTATGTCTGTTTGGGAAAAACATGCATATATTACCTCAGGTGGGGTCTGTGGCAGACCAGGACAGAAAAAACATTGCTGTTTGGTACCTTTAGAGACTGCAGAAGGTATAAAAGTAACAAGTGTTTGAGATAAAATAAGAAATTCATGGCAAAAATGAGATTAAAAACCATAAAAAAATAAAAAAATGTTTGCATCTTTTGGCATACACATTATAAAGATTTGAAATGGCTTTTCTTTATGTTTTAAATAAGAGTTACCATGTCTTTATTTTCAGACACTTTGATTTCTAGGAAAGGACTCAGTACTAAGCCTAGTCCCAAGCCCATTGAAATGGAAGGATCATATATTATATATTACACACAAAGTAAGCCCCTACTGCCCATTTCCCCCTCCAGCTTGTGTTTAGGGATGAAGGTAGGAGCTGATTGACTGGACCTGTCATGAAGCAGCTGGGATTGAAGACTTGTGGGAACCCATGCTACCCTCTTGGAGATGAAGATGAGTAAGGCAACGAAACGCAGACAAGCTAGGACATGCTGCAACTTGCCACGTTATGTGACCTGATAAGCTGCTATGACCCCACTCCTCCAGCTAACACATGGAATTCTGTGCTCTGCACAAGAAGGTAAGAGGTCTCCAACAAGCTCTGGCTCTACCCTACTGGGATTTAGGATCTATCCTCTTCGCTATTCTTCACTGGGGGAACTTTGCAGGCAAACTTGAGCATTGTGCAGGATGAGGTGCAAATCTTTGTAATCATCTGTTTCTGCTCAATGTTGAAATTCTGTCTGAATTAAACTATTAAATCTTAACTACTTCTTTAACACTTTTTATTTGAAAACCTTCGCCGTCCGTTTATTCCTAAAAATGATTTGTTAACTCTGTTCTTCATAAAAGCATAATTCATATTAGTGGGGATAATACCAATGTTTAATCCTTTAGTGATCCTTCCTATGGGAATGATAATTAAGTCACTCTGCAGCAAGCACACCTGTGAAGCAGGTAAACATTTATTAGCTCATTTAAAAAATTAATTAAAAAAAGAATGTTTGCTGTGCTCTGTGCACCTTTTCTTTTCCTTGAAGGCACAGGGAGATGAAGCAACCACGACCCACATTATGAAATTAGAATGCAATTATTGCTTTAAGTAAAACAAAGCCCAGCCTCACACAAAACGTGTGGAAACTCAAATTGCTAAATGATCCGATTGTAGTCACACTCGGTAATCAGTTCCAGTGTTTTTTTGGCAGGGTCCTGCTATGAATTATGATGGGAAAATTAACAAACATGTCTTGTCCCATGCCGTTGCCATGTAGATGTGTGCTTCATGTGGAGATATAAACACTGGAAAGATCTTGAGTTACGCTGCCTGTGAGTAATTGCCATCTCTATAAGCAGGCAGTTTGGAGTTGTAAGAAATAGGAAAATTATGCCTTTTGTTCAAGATTTGACAATGTGGAAGAGCCCTGCCAGACCTGTCTTGTTTAATCATGTTAGCTCAGCAGCAAAGCGAACAGCTTCTTTTAAAGGGAACTCAGGGTTCCTGTAGGAGGAGGTTGTAATTCAGTGCATGCTCGCTCCTAAGCCATTTGCACTGCTATGCTGTTAACACAAGAGCCTTGAAGGGATTCCAGGCTGCATCATTTTGAGGAGAAAGCAGTCTTCAAGTCGTCATGTTTCTGAGACACCCACATGTGCCTTTTCATACAGTTGGAATATTATCCCCATTACCGTTACCTTTAGTGCCAGGGGCTGTGCAGGCTCACACAGAAGATTATCCATAGACTAAGAATGCAAGAAAATACTGCTGTCTCCATGGGACACTTGGGGGTGTGGGACACCATAGAGAGATTATCACCCTCACAGCCATGCAGCGGGCTATGGCAGAGACCCAAGGCAAGCCAAAGCAGGCTGCAGGAGATGGCTCAGTGGGTATTTACCCTGAAAACTAACAGGTTGCAGGCAAGTCTCCTTTGCCACCTCCAGCTCTCTGCATCTCCCTCCCCAAGGTGTGCCAACAAACACCTCTGTGTCAGCACATTCAGGTGAAGGGGTTGGTCTAATGTGTGCAATGTGAACGGAAATGGGGCCAAAGAGATCCAATCTGGATCTGACAACAAGCACTGGGCAATTAAAATGCAATATATATATATATATTTATGTGCATAGAAATTTAGAAAGAGGCCCTGTATTTTCTAAGGTAGCTGTAGACAATTTTGTGCATTCATCTCGATAGGAATAGTCTGGTTTTCAGACCTACTCAGATACTGGTCAAAATGATGGTTTTCAGGAATAATTAATTGTGAGAGAGAAGTTTACCTGAAGTTCACTCAAACTTTTCTCCCCAATCCCACCACTTCATTACAGCCCTTGACAAAAGGCATAACCAAGGAGGATGGAGGACAGGATTCAGGTATGTTTGGTACTATTTGCTGCTTCTGCTTCTTATAGAAACAGTGAAAGAGAACAAAAAAGGAAAACTATGTTGTACCACCTATGTCTCTAGATTAAGAGACATCTCAGAGAAGAAAGCTGCTGGAGGGTTTTGGGAGTAGCTAAAGAAGGATGCCTAACTTAGAATCATAGAATCATAGAACACTTAGGGTTGGAAAGGACCTTAAAATCATCCAGTTCCAACCCCCCTGCCATGGGCAGGGGTACCTCACACTAAACCATGCCACCCAAAACCTTGACACTTAAGAATGTGTTATAGCCCAGGACATAACATATTCTAGCGTCGAGTTTGAAGGTAAGCGTGCCCTTCAAGGGAAAAACATTCAGTCTTCATTTTTTAAGTACCCAGAAATAAGGAAAAAACTTTTCTTAAAGCAACAGTTTGCTGTTCCAGGTTCATGGCTGAAACCTACTTTTTCTCCATCTGAATTTTTCAGCCTCCTGTTTTTGTTTATTGGATGTTTTTTAGACTGTGGACCAAGAAAACTATTGTCAAAGGTAACTTTGTCATGCAGGTGTATACAAGCTGAAATCAGCCTTCTCTGTGATAGAAATACAGATTGAGTTTCATTGCGTCTTTCTTGCCATTGCAAGTTCAAGTTTGGATATTTCATCATTCCTCTGACTGACCAAGGTGTGAACAAAGGGCTCATGCCTGAAGTGAAAAATCATGCCCATGAAGAATACACACCCATAGATTTAAAACCTCATAGCCCATGATGTGGCCTGGATGCTTAAATGTGATGTACGATTACATCTCCTTTCTGCCCCAGTACGTTTCCCATTACAGCTCCCTATTATACTATATGCTCCAAATTTCGTTGTCTACTTTCTTCCCATCAAAGCAATACCCAGCCTTCAGATTTACATGGATTAAGCATTCTTTTTCCACAGTGGTTACCTCCAACTGATTCTTGCAGGTCAGGACAAGGTGTGGGAAGTCCTGTCCATTTGTGGCTGTGACATCCTTGGGCAATGCCCTCAGAACTCTGAAAGGCAAAAGACATTTGGGAAGTAGATGTTTCAGTGCTTTCACTTGCAGTTGCTCTATACCTTTCTTTCTGTGCTGGTGTTGCTGGGTTTTGTTTGTTTCTTGCCTCTTTGTTATCATGTCTGCATTAGTTTTTTCTTCAAGACTGAAATAGAGCAGTTCAGGCAGAAAGTTCCAGCCTGAGTCTGTGTTATGTTCTGCTTCTTAACACACAGCTGATCTGTGCAAAGTTGTTCAAGAGAATCCAAATTCCACCAGTTCTTCTAGAAAACTGATGAGGAGTAAAGGAGCAGCCTCTTGTACTATCTGAATAATCCTGTTACAGATTTGCCTATGGGCTTCTCCACATCATCAGTCTTGCTGTGTCCATCCTGTTAGTATTAAACGGATAGACCAAAACATCATTAAACGAAGGCTGATTATCCTGGTGGGAGAGACCCACACAGAAGTAATGAGGTGCAGAGCCTTGAGTGAATTATAAACTATCCATGCAGCAAAATCAAGCATATACTGAGTGTTCTCTATTCATGCTACGTCCACTATATAGTCCTGTTCTCCTTGAGTGAGTTATAAACTATCCATGCAGCAAAATCAAGCATATACTGAGTGTTCTCTATTCATGGTATGTCCACTATATAGTCCTCTTCTCCTTGAGTGAATTATAAACTGTACATGCAGCAAAATCAAACATATACTGAGTGCTGTCCATTCATGCCACATCCACTATATGGTCCTCCTTGAGTGAGTTATAAACTATACATGCAGCAAAATCAAGCATATACTGAGTGTTCTCCATTCATGCCACATCCACTACATAGTCCTCTTCATGGCAGTTTCTTTCAGCAGACTGAAAACGTGAGGTACCTCCATATGGTCCCTGACCATGTGGAATAAAATAAGAATAAAAGTAGTGGTGTGTATAAGATGAGGGCTCCAATCTCCCAGCAGCTGCAATGTAAAAGCATGTCCCAAAGCATTTTCTTCCCATGATTAATTTCTACAGTGGAAACAGAGAGTGCTGAAGAGCTAGAGCGTTCCTGACAGTAGGATGCTGAGTCTCAAGGAACTAGTTGCAAGAAGTGCACAAAATAACTGCTTCTGCTCCACACTGGGCACTGACAAATTCATGAACCCCATGTGTTGCCTACCCAAGAGGAATGGGTACAACTGCTACTTTTAACAAACAAAAAGAGAGAAACAGAGAAACTCCAGTTCTGTGGAATTTGCACATCCAAAGAACAGACAAAACCATGTTTGAGATTGATTTGGCCTGATCAGACCAAAGCAAGGACTTCATTCACTGTGGTGTTTGCTTACTTTACTGAAGTCTATGAGGAGACTTCACATCCATTGTACAGAAAGATTAACTATCTGCTTTGCTTAGAGCTTTGCCATGTTTCACAGACTCAAGATCTTACTTTTTCTGATTTACAGATCTTTGTAACAATTTCCTTTTATAGCTCTTAGCATGCATATGAATTTTCAATGAGTCCATTATTTACAGCTTAAAACATGGATTTTAGAAAGCTCAAAGTTTCTTCCACGGTTTTGTGGGCAATTTGGTTGCTTACTTACCTAATACCTGTTATGTTGAGTGTCTAATCTTCTGTGTTGGTTCTATCTTATTCCTAATGTAGCTCTCTTGTATAGCATAGGTGGCTCTGTTAACGAAACCTGTTATTAATACTGTCCAGAACTTCCTGTTATAAGACTCCCTTTGTGCCACTTGTAATTATCTATAATATTCAAATTTCAACTGAGAAGGCCAGAAGTACTTACTAAGGCATTATTAAGCAGTTACACACTTTAGATTGGTGGAGACTGTTTATTTTAATCCAATACACTCAAATGAGCAAGAGTCATTGCTCTGGGTCACTCTGAGCTGCACTGAAATGGCTGGGATGTAGGTGGTTTCAGCCTTGTAGGTTCCCTGTTATCCCTGCAGTGTCCTCAGTGAGATGAGAAAGAGCAAGGAGCAGGCACCTATGTGTGCCATAGCCCTGTAGGCTCCACTAATTGTGTGGTCTGGACCTCCCCTGCTCAGATACTTATCTTGCCTGGAGACGCTTACATGCCAAAACCCAAAAATTGATGTCCCAATCTGTGAACTGAATCCTACCCTCCCAAAAGCAGGTGAGAAGAATCCTACCTTAACTCTCTAAATGAAATAAATGTTGAAAAATCGGTAGATTCTGAGAGAAAAACATACATTTTTCTGGAATATTTCCAATAACATTTAGGTAGGAGAACCATGGAAAGGCCCAGGAGGAAACCAATCATTCTGTCATCAGCAGGTAATAAATTATGGTGGAGAGGACCACCCACAGAACAATGAAGATAAAACACAGTTTGGAGTAGCTCAGGGAGTGGGAACCACCCATCTGCCATCTGAATGAAGGAAAAAGGCTTTTTGATCATAATACATGTACAAACGAGTGAAAAAAGAAAGGAGCTTTTATGTGGATACATGTAGGTGACCAAAGCTCCACTGGTACCACTCCAGGATAACCAGAACTGGTGCACACAGCAGGATAACTATGTTGTGGTCAGCAGCATGCTGATGTAGGTATACAGATTCATAGCCAGGTCTGGCTTCTTTTGGCTGTCTCATATGGACAGACCAGGTCTGGGTCTGTGTGTCATTTCTTCATACATCCAGGTTCTTTTTCCATCACTGGAAGTGTTAGAATTGCTCTCTAATGGAATTTTTAGGTAGAATCATAAATAAGATCAGAATTTTCAAGTCCTGAAACCTGGTCTACCTCTACCTGCAGTGCAATTATTGAGGGATATAAATGAGACACCAGTGATAACACAATCCACCTAATGTGAAAGACTGAGAGAGAGTTGTGTTTTTATGGTAAGAAGAGTCCATTACATTTAACCTATCTTCTGTTGATTTTAAGGGGAAATTTTCCAGCGACTTTAATAATGTTCTAACTTCTTAAATAATTGAAGAGTAAATTAAATCTGTGTTAAACTATAGCTTTACTGATTAAGTGATGTCGTGTCACTGCTCGCTAATCCAAATTACACTAATTTCTCTGAGGACAGTATAAAGGAACAGAAATGCTTATCTGAAGTCTTCTGTCATGCAGTTTTGGTTATTATAGTCACTTTGCTTCAGTTTCTATTTTTAGCTTTCCCAAAGAAAAGCAGTATTTCCCCATGCAAATTAAGTCTATTGAGCTTGAATGAGCAGCAATACAAAGTGAAATTGGTACTGTAGAGTTCTTATAAGTACAAGGATAATCAATCTGATTATTTAATGCCTCCTCAATAACTCCATCATATGTCTTTCCCTACAAAAATTAAGTGAGGAAAAGCAGGTCAGATATCACCCTGTTAAAATCATTCCTTCTTATTCATCAGTGGTTTGATAGACCAGTTTTAGTTGTTTTGGAAATATTTATGCATAGGCCAAGGGAAAAGTGGAAGACATGATGGCCATTTCTTATTGTTGTGTATACACTGGCAGTCAAATGAATCACATTTATAAGATCAGTATGTGCACTAACTAAATTCCATGTGGGATTCATTGTTCTTACAGCAACTGCAAAAGCTTTGACCAAGATATGGGGGTCCTTTTGCCTGAGGCGCAGAGAAGCATGTAACAGATGATCTGTTTGTCAAAAGACTTGTAATGAGAAAAGTTCACAAGAAGTGGAAGAAAACAGTCTGGTATCCAGTGGGAAAAGTAATAAAACAGAGAAAATGGGATGCAAAAACTGGACCCATTGCCTAACTGCCAGTGCCCATGGTTTGGCTCCCTAGAAGCTACAGTTTGCTGGAGAAGTGTTCATCACACACCATGACTACTCTGGGATATAGTCTGCGTATTCCTAAGGAGTGAAATCCATTTCAGTGTTCATCTGGTTTGATTTCAATGACTCTTTCTAAACCTGTATTGATTTTGTTTCTGTATTCTTTAGTTTCTGTTAATTTCTTTTTTGGTTTTCCTAATTTGTGATACTTTTGGCAAAACATCAAATTATCCACTGGAGTTATATTTTTCCCTGGGATTTTATTTGGTTGGTTGGTTGGTTTTGTTCTATTTTGGAGTTTTTAATTGTTAAGGTGTCATTTTCCATGTGGTAAATAGCTTTTCCCGTTCTTGGATCTTTTTTGCTAACATTTTTCCTCACTCAGGAGTGAGTTTCAGGACATTGCCTTAAATTTTTGAAATCCGTCTGAACTTACAGACAGAAAACTTTATTTGGAAATTCACTGCAATTTCAAATGACATTAATAAAAACTCAGAACTTGGGGGGAAGTTTCTATGGGTGCTCACAAACGCCATAACGTTCCCCCCATTCCTTCTTCTTTTCCCAGCTCTATATACTGACTAGAATGGTATAGAATACCCCTGGGATCAGTTGTGGTCTCCTGTCCCTGTTGTCTCCTCCGGTTCCTTGTGCACTCTCAGCATACCCACTGGTGGGGTGGGGTGAGGATCACAAAAAGCTTTGACTCTGTGCAAGCACTGCTCAGCAGTAATGAAAACATCCCTGTGTTGTCAGCACCATTTTCAGCACAAAGCCAAAACATTGTCCTATGCAAGCTACTATGAAGAAAATTAACTCTATTCCAGAAATCAACACAACCATCAAATATATTCTATATATCCAGAGAAGTCAATTCAATTAATTTACTATATCAGAGATTAAGTCAAATATGTCACCTCAAAATATGATTGGTCTTCAAATTGGTCTGTACCTTGAAATACAACAAAACTTTAGCTGAAGGAAGAGCATCTGAGTGGAATTTCTTTGAGTAGAACCTACAAAAAAATGAAAACACAACATAGGAATAGATTGATTATTTTCTTGTTACTTTCTTTTCCAACTCTGAGATGTGTTTGATAGGGAAAAGAGACTGTATTCGGTGTTTAATGCATCTAAGGGAGACTGATGTCCGATTAGCGTGTGAGGCTTTGTATAGTGGACAGGCACTTGGTTTCTGAGCTGAGCTCAGCATGGGCCTCGACACGTGCACTGGAACCTGATACATTCTGTTAATACAGGCTATTTGTGCAGAAGACACACGCCTGTTTTTCAAAACTCCTGATTCACAGAAGGAAAAAAAGGCGTCAGCTGTAGTCATAAATCCATCATTCCAGTAGCCAGCATTCTCTCTAACTTCCTTGGCATTGTAGCGCAAGGATGAGAAAAGAAAAACACTGCAAGCCAATATTTGTTTTAAATCATTATTATCACCATGCACTCCCTTTGGCAGGGAATGATAACCATAGCATCCATGGAGCCATGAAGCGCTCTCAAATCAAACCTGTCCAGTTCCCCATGGTGGCCTCTCTGCAAGGCAGATCACCAGTTACTGGTCATAGGCACCAAGGGGACTAAGCTCTCAGAGGTTTTGTGTGGTTATTAAACTCACGTGGTTATGAAATGGGAGCTCAGACTCCATATCATTGTAATTTGCCATCCTGCTGGAAATGTGTGTATGAGAAGTGGTGTAAGATTTCAGCATTTTGGGGGTCGTGGACCTCCACGCAGAATGTAATGGTAAAACATAGGCAGTGAGAAGTAGTATCTGATCTCATTCCCTGTTCCTGCCCTTGTAAAGACGTTTAGCTTTAGGTTCATTCATAAGTGAATATTAAAAAAGTCAATCTTGTTTCTGACCATGCCACAGGCTCCAAGTTTGAACATGCACAAGTCACAGGCAGCATTCTGACAACCAATCTTAGTCCTTCGAGATTCAGCATCTACATCTGAGCTAGTCCCTTGATTGGATGGAGAGTAGGAGGCTCCTCCAGGCAGAATTTGTCTTAATTCATTTTATTCTTAGCCACCTCCCTAAAGGCTGAATCATTTGCCTGCTGCTGTCACCTACTTCGCTCTAGTGATTAAAGAGAACAGCTCGGGTAAGCACCTCCGCTTTCTTACATTTGGCAATCCCACCCGTAACCTTCTGGTGTCTCTGTTCTCATTTCTCACATGTATAATGGCAGCTCTGTTCTCTCACATTTTCCCAGTTGTATTTATTCACTTTGTAAATAAATATATGTAAGGAGGTCCTAGGCTGATCACCTTGCAGAGAGACACTAAATCTTAGATGCCTGACTAGGGTAAGTGTGCATCATTTATAATACCTTTGTAAAAAGTAGCAGGAATTATCTTCTAACTTCAACTATAAAGACTAATATCAGTTATTATTAATATTGTTACCTTTATTACAAGTAACCATAAGCTTAATTATGCATAGGGACATGTATGTTCTACACTAGCCCTGAAGTCAAAGGGATAATAGGCAATGGTCCTTATCAACACCAACACCCTTTCCAAACATGTAGGGATTTTTAAGTTTAGAGCTGCAATCCCTAACTCCAACTCCAAAAGTTATTTTTATTACTATTATTTCTATTATCCTGCATTGCCATGCAGATGAAAAAGGGAGGAGGGATGGTTTGTTTTTGAAAGTCTGTCTCTTATGTCTAGGCAAGATATTGATGTGTAGACCCAGACAGGAAATTTCATGGAATTCAATGAAAGGATGAAAGACAGTCCCTTCCTTGCTGGTATTTGAACTTGCATTTTCTGCAAGTTTGGCTATTTCTAAAGACATATTCAGAGCACTAACACGTTACTTGCAGCTGCCACCTAATTGATTAAAGACTGTGTTTAATTAAAAA
Source organism: Pezoporus occidentalis (assembly GCF_034315485.1). Classification (NCBI taxonomy): domain Eukaryota; kingdom Metazoa; phylum Chordata; class Aves; order Psittaciformes; family Psittacidae; genus Pezoporus; species Pezoporus occidentalis. Next base: position 1,470,954 of record NW_026913168.1, read on the forward strand.
CTGTCACAAGAACAGAGTGATGGCAGGATGAGCTAAAATTACACTTTAGCCCACCTGAAACAATGAAGCTCAGAATATACACGCTGAATCACACCACTAATTGGGAAAGCATTTTCAAGGACAGATCCAGAACCTCCCTGAAAAGATCCAAGAGAACATAATTGCCCATCTGTCAACATTACCCATGGATCCTTACCTGCGAATGCCTTTGGGTATTTTGGGAGGGAGTGGGTTGAGAAGGCAAAGTGAAAAAGCTTGTGGAAAGGGCTGGTTTATTCCTTTCACCAAAAAAAAAAATGAATGGAGATGGCAACATCATTGTTCATAGCTGAAAAGTCCATATTTGAGGTCCCCATGACTGCCTGCCCCTTAAACTCCAGGTAACACCCCCCATTGCCACATCTTCAGAAGAGTATGATTTCTCTGTGGACTTTCTTTTTCATTTAGAGGGGTTTTTTGGCATCAGGTCTTTCATTGCAGCTTTGCTTTTTTTTCTTTTTTCTTTTTCTTTCCATTTCTCTCATCTCAGGACAGGCGCTGCTGTCACTAGATCAATTACCAGCATTCACTTTGTCTCGCGCTGTGACCCAATGGACTCCTTGTTCTCCTTCTGTTGACAGCTTAGAGAAGGCTCCAGCCAAACTGGCCGTTAGCTACTGACCCCTCCACAGACAACCTTATTAGGGTAATTGCAAGGCTGGAAGCAGCCGAGACTGGGGCCCAATTACACCTGTCCTTGTCCAATTCAGCCAGGGCTTAAATTACTTGGATGGGTCAAGGATGGTAGTGTGCTCAGGTGAACAAAAGCTTTCCCTCTATTCTTATGCCTCTCAGAGACAGACATTCTTAATTATGCTTGTCACTGGGACATAATAAGGCTGATTTCTTTAAATGGCATCTTTCTTCAGCAGGGAAACTGATGTGTTGTCTTACTGAACCACCACCATGGACTAGCCCGTTTATTTAGAGCAAGGTAGAGGTAGAAGCAGCTTTTGGGGTTTTCATCTTCAGGTGGTTATAATCTAGTTTGGGATACGGGAAAGTCAGTGTTTAGTGTGCATTATGTGCTCTTATGCATGCCGATAGTTAGTGACAGTGGAGATGGATAAGAGCTTGAAGAAGGGTTTCGCAGTGTTTTCCCATGAAAATTGTCAGGTTCTGAATCCATTAGTTTAATTTTGTTTGAAGAAGATGGTCATTCAAAGTGTTGAAATGAGGTATAATACTAATTTATGGACAAAAATCCTTAAAACCAATGATACTAAAAGATGGTCTTACCTAAATTAACTGTCTTAATAAGGGACTTCATTTCCCAAAGTTAGGAGAAAGCACTGTCATACCTGGTAAATGTAATATTTTCAGCCCTTTTGGAAAACGTTTTTGTGTTTAAGTATTTCAATACACATTTATTAATTTACATTTGAAGTTAAAACCCTGAGAAATCTTGGGAAATTACTGAGCTGCTTATTGATGCTTATCTGTATTAATATATATATATTCTTCTAACAAAATATCAAATTTTCTGTATTTAATGTGACAACAAATGTCAGGTTTGTGCACACAGCATAAACACATATTTTTTCTACTTACTATGCAATATTAAGAGATTATTTGTTTGGTTTCATTGTATTTTACAGAGCTGCTTAAATAAAAGCAAAGTATAATATTTTGAGAAGTTAGCATATATAAACTTTTGTTAGAATTGAACAGTTATTGCATTTTACTTGGATATTTTAATATTTTATGGGATTTGTAATAAAATATGATTATAAAACATTTGTTGATAATTTACTCACTGAAAATAAGTTTTTATTTCATGCAAAAAACAGGTTTCAAAAATGCAATAATTAAACGAAGTCTGTTTAGCATGCCCAATTAAATAATGAAAAAAAAAAAAAAACATGAGTACTGATATTTTTTACCAATGTCTTTCTTCTTTCATTAAAACATTTTTCCATAGGAAAAAAAAATTAAAAAAGCCACCTTTTTTTTCTCCTTCTTTTTTTTTTTCATTTTCTAATACCAGACATTGCCTGGTCACATGATTTTGACATTTACATTGGTATTACTTGCAAACTATTATTAGCAATGAAAATCACTGCAAACGGTTAATTTTAATCATTTACAATTTTTCACTGTGCCATTTCTTTCAAAAAGCAGAATAAGAATTTTCTTTTATCTGCTGAAGAACAGACTAGTAATGCATTTTCAGGATTTCCTTATTGAATGGCAAGTGGGACCGGATAGGATAGGATAGGATAGGATAGGATAGGATAGGATAGGATAGGATAGGATAGGATAGGATAGGATAGGATAGGATAGGATAGGATAGGATAGGAGAGAACACAATAGTCCTATTATGTTCTAATCTGGATTTTGGCTAACTAATGTAGCTAAAATGGCCATCCAAGGACAGTAAAATTTATAAGTGATTATACAAGTTTACATGTATGATTTTGTACTGATAGTACTCTCATCAGGACTAAAGAGTGCAAATCTGTGGACTACAGTTTCACATTCCATCTGCTTCTTGATAAAATGAGTCATTTCTCAGGTGAAATAGTCACACACTTGCTCACCTAGACCAGTAATTTATTGGTAGCCCTGTCTCACAATGAAATCACTATCTGCAAAGAGCGTGCCAAAAGCAATAGTGAAAGACCTATATTTTAACACAAATGAGACAAAACGTATCATTTCACAAGGAAAAATCCTAGCAGTTGCAAGGAGACAATGAGTTTTATCCCATTTCTAGCAATCTGATTCATTTTGCTAGGTTGCATCACAGAATGCTGGGATTGCTTCCAGTTTAGTCACAGCATTCCTCTGCCTTCTGTTTGATCAGATCTGGCCTTTAGTATTAATAAGTGCTATTTTCCATGACATTGTGTGTTTTGCCTTGTGGAAATCACTTGTGAAACCATCTCACATTACTAATCCAAATAACAACCTCGTTTAAAACTCTAAGGTTGGAATCCAACTGCCTAAAAAAAGACACTTTGAAAGGAAGGGATTCCTCATAGTCTAAGATATGGTTTAAATTTAGGTGAAAACAATTTCCAGTTGCTACCAGGAAATAAGTATTTCATCAATTCTGATGGACTGAATAAGGTGAAATTAATCCTGCCCAGTGAAGTTAGAGCAATATATATATATATGTATAATTAAACCAAACATATTAGTGGAGGTAAGGTATGAGCTCTCAGGTTCTACCTGAGTTCAAGAACTCACCTACATGGAGTACTGCTACATCATTCCAGTTTCAGCATTAAGTTGCAATAACAGCAGTGTGTATTGCCTCCTTAGCTGCTTAGCAAAAAGTCCTGGTTCCACAGGCAAAAAAAGAAGAAATAATTATTATTTCTAGAAAAAATAGTATAAAAGCACATATATTTAGCATTAAGAAATACAGCCTCATAAGAAACCACAGGATATTAATGATAATGGCTTTTCATTTCAGCCAAGGACTTAAATTCACTTTATAAATTCTATTTAAATGTCATCACAATTTTGGTCAAACCATTATGAACCACCGCAGACACTTACTTATTTCTCTCTGGAGACTTTCTACTTTTCTCTGCCTTGATACCCAGCACACACAGTGAATAATGGGAGCTCTGAACACAGAATGAAAGCAGCACGGGGAAGGGCACTTTGTGCATGATATCTAAGCTAAAGGGGTGAGATAGAAGACAACGATTTTGATCCTGCTAATTTCTAAGACCAAGAGAAGATTTTGATTGTCTCTTTTTCCACTTTTGTTTTTAAAATTATCTAGACTTTTCCCTGTACAACCCTGGCATGTGACCGAGATCTTCTAAACCTTTTTAATGAACAGATGATGCCCTCCATTGCAGAACTCCTCATTCAAGAAGCAGGGCATACAGTCTGCACCGCCACTTTGCATATTGAAAGAGTTGTGATTCTGCATCTCCACATTGCTGCTGAAGTTTGTTATATTGTTTATACAATATAGAACATAGGTTAGGAAAAATAAGAAAGGAAATACCCATCTGAGAATGGCTTATAGATTAGGGCATATGCTGAAAACCAGAAACTTTGTTCTAAAGCAAGCAGAGATGGTCCTGAACATGAATCTTTAATACTGCAATAAGTGGTCTGGCCCCTGTCTGTTTTAGAAGAGGAGGGGGGAAAATAGGCTTTTGGAAATTATAACTCCTAATTCAGTTCAAGCTTTTGCCTGTAACGTGATACACATTGTCTCTTTGAGTCTTTGATGCATCTATCAGTGTAGCATGGAGCCACCTTATACGCAGACAGGAGCTGGAGTGTCTGGGTCAGATCAAGAGCACATTTTGCTATGTTATAGTGTGTGTTTCAATTTGCACTGGCATAACTGAGATCAGAATCAGTCATGTGAGCATGGAAGCTAACACAACTCTGCTTCCCATTTAAAACAGCTTTCTCAAGTGGGATTAAGGGATTAGGTTTTGTGGTTGTCTTCCAGCAGCAATGTCATGGGGTGGTTTTACTGCGGAAAGACCTGGTGTTTCGCCAGTGCAAAATGAAGTCTGCTGGCAACGTGAATGTGAATTCATTGAGACAGAGGCTCAGCTCAGCTGCAACATCATAACCCTGAAGTTACAGGGGTTCTGACTCTCCTGCAGCAGTAGATTGAAATTAGATGGCAACCTTGTGAAATTCCCTTCTCTCCGTACTGTCTCTCTTCCAAGGTTGCTGCTCCTCAGCAAATGCATCCAAAACAGAGTATGGACAAAGTATGAACGTCTGCAGGGTGCATGTCATAATTGTGGCACACAATTTGAGTTTATGATAGTATACCAGGAGGGTTAACCAATTTTTATTTCATTTTCTATTGGATCAAATTGTGCACACGTTCAGGAGCTGATTCAAAACTATTTAGCTGCCTTGCTGGTAAGTCAATAAAATGGGGGAGTGTATGAAGACAATGCTTGAAACTATACAGTTTCAAGCAGCTGCTATGTGTGGGTGAGAGCCACATCTCCATTACAGTCCATGGAGCCTGAGCTCCGTGCAACTGAAAATGATAAACACAGCAAAGCTGTCTGAGTGTCTTTCCATTTACCAGACTGACTTCAAAAGCCAGTAGCAACAGGAGTTGCTGGTCAATGCATTTAACATGAGCTGATGTTCCAGAAGATGTTTTCAATGTACAAGCTCCGTCCACCTTTAGCAGTGAAATCTCCTACTGCATGGACAGCAATGTGATTAAATTTGGTCTAACGTGATGACTTTTGGACTAGGAAAGTCATTCTGTCTCTTTTCATGCCAGCATTTTTTGATGGGGACAATTGTACTTTCCTGTTTTGATATGGAGGCTAAAAACCATCAGAATCATAAAAGCAGGCTGATAAAGTCTCATTTCTATCTGAGATCAATAATGCTACCCAAGGATTTCTACCTCAAAAACTATTTCAAAAGCCTTAAAGTCAGGGGTTTGATCATATGGGCTACCTCCACCAAGATTGACCATAATCACAAATCACAGCAACCTTACTCGGCTTGTTCTTTGCCCTACATATGACAATTTCCTCTTTTCAGTGTGCCAAACAACTGCCAGTGTTCTCATGCAATGAGAGCAGTGAACTGAGAAGCATTGCCTGGAAGTCCGAAGGCCAGGAAACTCCACATTGCTATCAGAAACGCTGGTTTTCAAAAACAAAAACCCAAACCAAAACACCAAACCACCACAAAAACCAAAACCAAACCACAAAACCAGGAACCCAGAAGCCCAGATGTGGAGCTAAATGTCAGATAGCAAACACAGCTGGCTGTTCTATGGTCCCCTCTTGTGTCCCTAAACTCTTCAAACCCGAATGATAAATCACTACATCTCTTTGGGTTCTGGTCACCAGCCAGCTCTATTTCTTAGCAGTCACTTACACACCAGTTTTGAAAAGTCATTGCTGGCATGATCATGGGAAGAGACATGCTGGGCCATGCATAAGGAGCTGGCTTATTCAGCACTGCATATGACAGACATCTAAGCATTGCAATATCCCATATTTAGCTTGCTCCCTTTCCTGCTATATTCACTTGCATGATTACAGCACTATGGTCAACACTATGTTGTGTGCCAACATGTTCTTGTGTTGGGTGCCATGTTCCTTGTGGCCAGCTGCAGGTGAAACTCCAGCTTTGCTATCTCCTTTGCTCTTAAACAAGCCACTGCAGCTACCTCTGGAATTAGCTGTGTGTAGGCTCCTGGTCTGGGTCTCATCTGCTGCCCAAACAGCCTTTTCTCTTGTCTGCAAGCAATAGATGGCTGCAGACGGGAACAGCCCATCATCCAGGTCCTCTCTGCAAGTCACCAACAGGACCACAGAGGCCTGAAGAATGACTCTGCCACCCTCCTGGCAAAACAGCACAGTGGGTTCTCATACAGAGATCATGTTCCCAATTAATATTCCCTATTCCTTGAGAGGGGACTGATGGCTCCTTACAGGCTACAGGTGAATAGAGTAAACTGGGGATGACTAATTCCCAAGCCCATTCTGATAAAAACTAATAAATGAAGTGCTCTGGTGGTGTATTCTGACTTGCAGTGTTCCCAGGGGGAATTTGCAGGGCAATTCATGGCCACCTTGGACTTGATCATAGATGTCTTTTCCAACCTTGTTTATTCTATGATTCCATGTCACAGATGGAGAGAGAACAACGATGTAGAAGTTAAGGCAATAATGTTTTCCTTGAGCCATCCCTCTGCAAAGATGAGATAGGGGCTGTTGATCAGCTGTAGCTTAGAGAGAAACACAGCCTCATTGGAGCTAAGCATGGAGTGGTTTTCAGTGTGACCCCTACTGCATTTGATCTGACTGCTGTATTTCCCCTGCAAAAATACCTCATTATTATTAAAGAGGGAACTGAAATAAAAATCATCCACTTGGTGGTAATATAAAATCCAGGCTTAACAGATTTTATATATTCTTTCTGAAAAGTTACAGGTTTCTGCTTGAAGACCCACCAGCGCAATGCCAGTTTTATTTGAGATCTGTTGTATTTGTAAGTCTTGTCAACAGGGCTTCGGGATGCTCTGGACCTGCACGCTGAATTGAAGCATCTGGAGAGAGGGAGAAAAGCAGGGAAAGACCATGATCACAGTTTGAAGTACATAGCATCCACACAAGTCTTTTCTCTGGTCCTGACTCCTTTATCAACGACTTTGTAAATCCAGGGTACTGGAAGCTGATTTTCTCATGCACCATGGAAGGAAGCTCCAGCTTCAGTTTGGTAATGCCATGCCTTTAAAGTCACCAAAGCTACACTGAGATGGTCAGTTGGATGGCCCTGTTCAAAGGCTCCATATGCTCAGGGGCTTTCAGAGATACCACTGCTAACTCATACCTGGAAGAAGACTGGGATCCTAAAATGAGCCTCTTTGGAAGGTAGACTGCTGAACTGCACATCCTTCCCCTCTTCTGCACTGTGGCAGTATCAGTGCTCTGCAAGTCACTCAGTGCTTAAGAGGTCTGTGCTCAATGCATGTGGTGATTTTTTCATGGATCTCTTGAGTCTATTCATGACTCCCCTTATATCTCACTGCAGGAAAAAAAGTGTTTGACTGTTCTGCATAGACATAACCCTACACATCAGAGAGGACAACTGTGAAGAATTGTGGGTTGAAGATGGCTTGTAATACGCTTTGAGAATTAAAGAAAAAACACAACAGCCCCAAAACCTTGCCTAATGCAAATGCTGAGAGTGCTGTGACATCACAGCTACCTGGATCCGTGTTCATGAAAGGAAGCTTCCAGGAATCTTTTGAGGAAAAAAAAAACACCCAACCCAGAAGTGATATTAAACACGTATAAATCAGTTATAATTACTGCCTGGAAACCTGTCAGATAAATTTTATAGTGAAGCTTTATGAGACTTCCCCTCTGGGCAACGTTGAGACCAGGATACTCTCTTTATAACCATTCCCTGGGCTGCTCCATGGTTTTGCTTGTGACAGTCATGGGGGGTCGATATAATTCTCGCTGTCTCCTAATGAGCGCTGTTCCATTATACAACACAGAGCACGGATCAGTTTCGTTTGCTGTGGCATGTAGTATGTGACAGTTACTAGCAATTAAAGAAGCTATGATAAGCCACAAACAACATATTCCTCTTTGCAGAGTTATTACCCCCACACTGGTGGAATAAAGGGGAAAAACACCCACCTCCACGAAAAGGGAGATTTCACAACCACAGCAACCCCCCAGATTTTAGGCTCTTGAAGGACCACCCAATTAATCCACTCGGTGCTGCTCAGTAAATCTTTTTAATAACACAACATGATGAAGTTATTCCCTGATTTTTCATCTCCAAAGATTTACAAAAAGTTACTCAGAGACACCTGTGTGGAAAAAAAAAAACACATAACCAAATCCATCACGGTTTGATGTTTGCCCATAGGCGATTCTCTTCAGCTGAACTAATGGCACTGCGTCAGGTGAGAGCCGTATCTTCACACCACAGAACTATTTTGCCTTTGGGAACACAAGGATTATGGGTTTTTTTTTAAGATCATTCCCAGTTGTTACCTTTGTAGCAGTGTATTTATGCAACAGGTGATACTCTGAAGATGAGGAGTGATTCCACTGGAAAACCACATTATGTTTAAGGAATCTCTCTCTGTTGTTGCAGTGGGGTTTTTCTTCCAGATGGATAATATTTAGTATTTGCAGATAGATCCTGTCTTCTAATGACCTCCAGAGACATTATAAGCCCTCACAAATTAAACTTCAGAGTGTTTTGTAACAGATCAAGGAAGCATGCAGAAGCTGTGATTACATTTTTCTCTTGATGGCTAACTGGATGTCCTTCTGTTTCAGGATGTTGAGTATAAGATAAAGAGAAAACCACTGCAGAGGCATACTGAGCTCTTCTCCAGATGTTTCTCCTAATTGTCCTCCACAGCACTTTGTCTCTGGACTTTAATGGCATAGCCACCTTTTACCATCTGTCCTGGTAAACATGCATTAAACCAAGTTGCCAAGCTACTTCACTTGCAAGAGCATAGCTCTGTGTCATTCTATAATCCCCAAAGGTCCAGATAAATTTTACCAGAATGGTAGAATAAACCAAGCAATTTTTTTCCCCTCTATTTTTTCATTTCAGCTGTGTTAGGCAACCTTTGTCAAGCACAGTACTGGAGGAAAAATGAGAGAAAAGATAGCATTTATGAGCAAGAAAAACCTCAGCATCGAACCTGGTTTAAATATTCTCAAGAACAAAACCAAGCCATGGCAAATAACAGGATGGATGGGTGGCATCAGGCTGCTGTGTCCTCCACAAGCAGACACTAATGCAAATGCCCAGCTGCATATAAGAGAGAAATAGTTGTGTTTTTTTGCCAAAAACCCAGCAAAACAGCACCGACATAAATGCTGAAAACTCAGCAGCACTCAAATGCTGGATTAGAACCAGCTAATGGCAAAGCTACAGCGTGAAAAAAAAAGCCGTCTGCATCTATGGTTACAGTTTAATTGCAAGCATATACACGCAGGCATTTTCACACCTGGGTTGTTTCCCCACCCTTTCTGGGGACTAGCCCCAAACTTCCCACTGACGCACACGCAAGAAGAAAACAAGTTTGTTTGCAATCTGTTCTAATGGAGAAAGTCTCTAGGCAAAGCGCTGGGATCTGGCAGGTCTACAAGAAGAAAATACACAAGCAGGATTAGCCACATTGGTTTTGGCCTCCACAACTTATTCTCATCTATTGAAAGAAATGGCTAAATCGTTAATACTGGTGAGATAGGAGTGGAAAATGAAAGATGGGTCTGTTTGGGTCTAGCACTAAACAAGAACCAGAAGGTTATACAAAGAATGCAGAGAGGCTGTTTTGATGGTTTTGGTGGTTTAACCAAAACTTAAATTGATTTTTTTTTCACCCCTTTTTTTTTTCCTTGCTATATAAACTTCAGAACTTTATTTTGGGTTAATTAGAGGTTTTCCCCACTCCTATCCTATAGGATCTTGGCAAAAGAGCAACTGTACCAGGATTTCATTAAAACCCAGGGAAAACAATGCTGCAGTGAGACCTATATCCAAATGCTGCAGCAAAGAAGCCAACTCTGGTATTTTATACCCAGCTATGACCTCTGTGAACATTAGGCTGTCATTCAGGAAACTGCAGCACATCACCCCATGCTTCCTGCTTGCAGCCAGTGGAGGGAATATCATGACACTGACAGACTTGCTCTTCACCTCTCACATAGCTACAGCTTGCTCTTTAAACTCACACAGGTGCCACTACCAGTTCCAAATGCATATATACACTAACCTCTGATGTCAGTGAGACTAGTTCTCAAGACTGCAAATGTCAGCTATAAGAGAGAACCTGTGTTCTGTAAAGGCAAGCTAGATAAGGGACAATCACGCTACAGCATAACTGATGCCAGTGGTGAGTTTGGTGCCAGACCTTTGACCCTCTGAAAGCACCTCTGGTTTAGAAGGAAGTACCTAAAGCTCAATTCTGCACAACAGATGCAGCTGCAGGTGATATTTTTGCTTCTCTACATCACCCCTCCAGTTGCCCAGAACAGAGTTAAGAGAGAAACTTAACACAACGGGATGAGTGGGTTTGTTATATAGCATTTTCATAGCAATACAGCACCCTCTTCCCTCCATGGCAGCTCTCTGTAGGAGCTCTTTTCTGATCCTGAACATCTGCTCCTCTGTCTGAAAATAAAAAGGGGGGAAGAGAAGGAGTGGGGAGGAAAAAAACATCCTGCAAACTCTAAATGTTTTGAGAGCAGCTACCCTATTCTCCTAGGAACCAAATGTCAGTGGGCTGAATAGGTCTCCTAATGGGTATGAGCACATGCCAGTGATCACAGACAATCACACTAAATTTCCCTTAGCAATATCCAACAGACCAAACTGTGATCAGTGATAACTGAGCCCTTAGGGACTCACTTGTAGCCCATTCAAAAATGCATATGCCCTCAAGGGAAGGTTTGCCTTGTTTTCCTGAGGAAATTAAATAGACTCTTTATAGAATTAGCAAAAATCAGCAGGGGTTCAGATTTCCCATAGTCTTTCATGACTTGTGGTTTAATAGCAGACTTTAAGTTAATGTATATCAGATACACGCATTTTGATTTTCCTTCCACTTACACTGAAGAAAATGCACATATTTTACTGAGTTATTCCTGATTTCCACTTTCAGTGAGAGAACAGGAAGGGTCACATTGACCAAATACCTTTCTGAAGAAGAACCTTATTGGTTGTCTATGACAGACATATAGCTCAGCAGCAAGTATATACTGTTTTACGTTTTCAAAGCATTTACAGACTCAGACATAGAGGTCATTGTTTAAAAACCTTGAGGTTTTAGCCAAAAAAAAAAGTGTTTTTTTTGTTTTCTGGTAAAGATTTATATCTGAAAGAGAGGAGGACCCCTTTTTCCACCAAAAATAAAAATTAAAAACAATTACATAGAGAAGCAGCATTTTTAAAATTGTGTAAAAAAAACCAATATTATTATTATGAAGCTGAGAGTTCAGTTTGTTACTGCTAAGCAGTTTTAGCAGAAATATCTCCACTGGCTCTGGATACCTGTTTCCAGAGCGATTTAGCTTGGGAGAACTGAGCTTCCCATCGTTTTGTACACTGTACTGTGGCAGATTGCAGAGACCAAGGAGTTCTGAAGTCTTACCTCTTCTTCTTTCTACCTACCACATGGCATCAAAATATACATATGTGCTTCTGGTAAAGCTCTCTCTATGGGAAAACTCTCCAGGATGATTTGATGTGCCTCTTGCACCTTGGACTCCCTTGGGTTGATGCCTCCTGTTATAGGTACCATGGGTTTGCTATTTGCTGCCTTGCTAGTGCGAACCAAACGCCTTCAGTTCAGTTACTCCACGACCAGTGTCACTCTTGAGAGGATCAAGCCATGATTTATCAGCACATCAACCTTTGTCAGCTGCCTGCTTGGGGGACATGAGATAGTTAACAATGACAGCCTTCACGAGGAGTCTCAAACAGTTGCTGTGCTTTCTAAGGCATAAATGATGTATATGAGTTGAAAGAAAAGAGCAAGGCATAAGATGCACTTTCTTGCCTCAGTTTCCCCAAATATACTCTCATGAAACCTGTTGCTGCCCAAGGAAAACACCCATTTCCAGACCCCTCTCTCCAGTCTCTTTCCCATGGAGTCCCTAGAGGTTTGGTAGACTTTGCAATGGACAGATAGGAAAACCTCCCATTTTTCTCCCAACTCTTTACTAATCAGTTCACACCCCTGGACAGACAATTTGTTTTGGGTCTTTCTGAAAATGGGAGCTTTTTCCCTGAAGACTTCTGGAGTCAGGCACCCTAGAAAACTCATCATTTAGGAACCCAGTGGTCTTCTTCTCAAACATGAGGTCACCTAGGTCTCATGAACACCCCGCTGGGCAGGACACCACCTCTCAAACATAACATAGAATCATAGAATAGTTAGGGTTGGAAAGGACCTTAAGATCATCCAGTTCCAACCCCCCTGCCATGGGCAGGGACACCTCACACTAAACCATGCCACCCAAGGCTTCGTCCAACCTGGCCTTGAACACTGCCAGGGATGGAGCATTCACAACCTCCCTGGGCAACCCATTCCAGTGCCTCACCACCCTCACAGGAAAGAATTTCCTCCTTATATCCAATCTAAACTTCCCTGTTTAGGTTTTAACCGATTACCCCTTGTCCTGTCACTACAGTCCCTAATGAAGATTCCCTGCCCAGCATCTCTATATGCAGAAAACACCCCAGATTGTTACTGGTGATAATATTCCTGCTAGCTATTTTCCTGCTTTCCACATCACTTGGACGATAATTTGCCCTTTTCCTTTCAGTACCTCTCTTAGGAATACAACACCGTGGAGCAAATCACGTTCACCTGTAATATAAAGGAGACGGGATGTAGCTAATAAAGAACAAGGCAATTCAAACTTTTTTCCTGAGCCCTCAGGAGGAATACCCAGGTGTGCTGAGGAAGATATGCTTGGAAAAAAAGAAAAGAGCCATTCTGCAGTCAATCTAAAAGCACTAGGCCTCCTTTCATGAATTGATTTACCCACTGGGTGACATATTGGCAATTTTCTGTTACCTACCCAGTGATATGACTAAGTAGATGAAGCTTAAAGGCAGGTCAGATAAAAAGACTTTAATCTAACAAAGGCAGCCTGAATTTCGCATGTCAAGGAAGATGATTTAACAGGGAACAGCAGCCTAAACACGATACTGAATCAAGGTGGAGAATCCATAATTAATGCTACACTGCAGAAATGTTTACTCAAAAACAGAATGACAAAAAGAGGTATATTTGCCTTTCCTATAAAGGCCCCCGTTCAGCAAAATACATCACTGCAGTCTTTATGTTAAACACACGCTTCAATCTGGACCTGCATGAGAAGGAATGCCTTTGAATTCATCTCTTTCCAGCCGGTGCAAAAAGGGTGAAAATCAGTCATGACAAGTTTCATAAGACACAGGCTGAGCTGCTGTAATTTGATGAATACACGAGGCCAGTTAGACTTGGCAGAAACGTTGTTCAGAGAATTAATTAAAGTTGTTTTCTCTGAGGAAGGAAAAGCTGTGTTTTAGGAAAAGCAGTAATATCATATGCAAGGGACATGAGACTTGTTCGAGTGCTTTCACGCCCAAGGGGTGAAATGCCTAAAGGGGTGGCTGGTCCTTGAATAATGTATTTATCTTGCAGTTACACTTTACCATTTTCCTACCAGGGTTAGTTGGATTTCCTGAACAGCAGCCCAAAAGGTAACCTCGTTACTAAACAGCACCAGGGGAAGAGGAAGGCCGCATTCTGCACCCCAAAGTGTTTTAGGTGGACTTTCCATTCTGATGATTTCTCCCTTCTTCCTTTGAAATTAAAAGTGTGTGGTTCATGTATTCCTCATCCTTGTGCACTGAGGGAAACAGTCACTACCCGCAGGCCCTCAAATGTACAAGCACTGCTCAGCACTTTACAGCTGGCACAGCATGAAGCCACTGGTGAAGACCAGTGCAGACCAGTGCCTTGGATGGCTTCAGGATGTCATGCTGCTGGATGGATACAAAACCATGTTTTCCCTGTTCCCCAGGAAGCTTTGAGTTTGCCCTAGTTATGGACTTTAAAGGCTGTATAACCTGCACTTCTCTCCTCCTGCTGCTCATCCTCTTAGGCTACACACCTGTGGAGTCAGGGAGCATCTCCCACTCCTTATTGGCAATACCCTCAGCACAACGTGACCTTCGGATTACCTCCCAATTAATAACCCTCTCAAACTGAAGCAATGCAGCCTGGAGAGACAGCAGGCTCTGAGGTCAAGTACTCTGACCTGAAACCTAGTGAGCGCCCACACTGCAGCCGGAGGCCTGCTGGAGGCTGCTCCTTGCCCTGAGACAAAAGAAAACCCAGTCGAAATTCTGCACAAGACCCTTGATTAATTATCCTCATTACTCAATATTTTAACCCACCTTGTCAGCCCTTCCCACTCTGCCTTGCAGCAGGAATAGGATTTCCAAAGCGCCTGGAGCTGACGGCAATGGGGAAACCACACACAGACCAAAGTGCTGACAAGAGCAAAAACCCCGCTCCTCTATTCAGCACCTCCAGCTTCCAGAGATGCACACAAGCTCTGGCCAGCCTCCACTACGTGGGTTCAAAATCAGATCCTTCGCACTTAGCAAAGGATTTCCTCTGCTCTTTTCACTGGTGGACTGGTAAGACTCATCCTTGCCGCTTGAACAGAGAGGATTTGTTCTTAGCCTTTCTCCCCCTGCTATTGCACAACTGGCTCCCAGCGCGATGAAGAGTATTCGCATGCACTCTGCTATACGACTCTGAGTCACAGCTGGGATTTAGCTTGAAACACACCTCTGGGCTCTAAGCAGAGGCATTTTGGATGGAGATCGTGGATGTGAATAAGAAATATATTGTGGTTTGTAGGGGGGAGGTGAAGGGGAAATCCTTCTCCTTTTTTAGGTCTAGATACCTGAATTCCAGACATGGCTATAGGACTGAGACTCAGCGACGTGTGGTTTTGAGGCAACAAACAGCCCCATTTGGCTGCTCTGGGCTTTTGAGCTGATGTCCTGGGTGTTTCTGGTAAATCTCACAGTTCAAACCAGCAGCTCCCAGATGGTTCCCACCCTCAAAACTCTGCCACCTTCAAAAGCAGACTGAATTTGCCTTCCAGCATGCTGCAGCGCTTGGGCAGTGGCTTCATAAAGAGATGAATGATACTTGCAGTGGGGCTGGGACCCTCCAAAAAAGCATGGGGAAGGAAATAGGGTGTAAGAACTTGCTTCAAGGTGAGGCACGCTGACATGCTTTTAATGGGTTTATAGGTAAAATGAATTTTTATTCATTTATATTGTAGGTGATATATATATTATATATTATAGGTAATTATATAGTATAGGTAAAATGAATTTTTATCCATTTTATGTCTTTACAATACAGAAAAATCCTTTATATATATATTTTTATATATGTATATATACAATATATATAGATATACACACAATATACCAGAGAAGTGTTAAAAGATGTTGTGGAATGAAACTTTCATGGCTGAAAGTGTCTTTCTTCATTGCCTTTTACTACAGGCAGGGGTTAGGCCACTGATTTTGTGGACACCAGCTCTACCCTTAAGGATAAAATCACATAAGCAGAGGGGAAAAAAGAGAACACATTTCTTGGCCTACAGCTCAGTTTTAATCTCCACCAAGTTTGCCCTAAATCAGGAGGAAATGGAGGGCTTTGGAGCTATTCTGGTGGCTTTAAACTTAAACTCCATCTCCCTCTAGATGAATTTGATACAGCTGTTTGCTTGTTGACTGTTCTTTCTAAGGTTATCAGCCAGTAAAACAACCAAATGTTTATGCTGCAACAAGCATGAGCAAACTTATCTCCTCCCTATATCCTGGGATAGGATAGTTTCACATTCTCCTGTGTAAATGTACCATACTAAATAGAATAGTGATTTTTTTATGATCAACTTCTTATCAGAATCTTTACTTTTCTGTTGCATTTCAGCTTTTGTGACTATCCTCCATACAAAAAATAATCACGAAACCCTCAAGGTCTCAAGGCCAAAATAAAATAAAATAAAGATAGAATAAAATCAAATATAAATAAAATATAAATAAATGAAATCAAATAAATAAAATAATAAAATATGTAATTGTATAAGCAGAAAGTGGGAGGGAGATTTGGCTTTGCAGCAAAGCTGCTTGCCTGAAGATGCAAGAACATTCTCCCAGCATTCAAAGCCAGGCAGCCAGAACATGCTTCACAAGAGAGAACCTCCTGTGAACTCCTCACCTAGGTAAGGTAAGTCAGTGCTCACAAGGAAACACCCCACCACACCATTCCCTTTGATGTTTTCCCCCTGCAAAAGGGAAGGGTGGTCTTTTTAAAGAACTCACAATAGAGAGAAGGGGAAAAGGAAGCCCTTTGAAGAGAGGAGAGAGCCTCCTCTCATTTGGCTGCTGCTTACAAGCCACCCCTTTTCCTTTGTGCCTTGCACAAAAGCAGGTTTGAAAGCCCACTTCCCCCTCAACCATAGTACCATACCGAGGGGAGGTGGCTTTCTAACACGCAGAACACAGAGAGGGGAAGGAACTGCATGGCTTCACACATCAACCATAAATCAAACCTTGAAAAAGCTCCGTGTAAAGTTTAAAGGTGCATGGGAAGCGGCAGGTCTTCGTGTGTCTTCAGGATGAGCAGCAAGAGCACTGATCCACATGCAAAATCCCATGTCTTCCTGTGCTCTCCCTTGAACCAGAATGGATTTAATCCTTCAGAGCCTGGAGCATATCAGGAAAACCAAAACCCAGCTGAAGCTAAAACCACATAAAAGCCAACAAGAAGTGATTCCACAAGCATGCAACTGGAAAGTCGGAGGAAATGTGCATTTATCGATAACCTTGTTGTGATGACTTTTTGGCCTCAGTCTTGACAAACTGAGCCTGGTTCCCAGACCTCTGACTCCTAGCAGCATGATCTGGGGAGGAGAGGGATAGTGAGAGAGCAAGAAATAAGGGAAAACTGAGATAAACTGGATATGCTCAAACACTAGGGTCATATGGAACTCTCCTGAAGGTGCTGCAAACGCCATCTGACATGGCTGCAAGTTCTCTATCATGTCAATTAGAGACAGCAAATTCTTGATGATGGAAAATGCTTACATTATGCCTGTCTTTAAGACTGGGAGGAGCAGGGAACTTATAGGTTAGCCAGTCTCACCTCAGGCTCTGGAAAGGTCTGGGGGCTCATCCTCTTGGCATCCACTTCCAATGTACTGAAAGACAAGAAGCAATCAGTAACAGTCTACACAGATGTGTCTAGGGCAAATCATGGTTAACTAACCTGACTAACTTCCGTAATTAAATGACTGGCTACAACAACACAGGAAGAGCAGCAGGTATTACATATCTTAAATACAACAAGGATTTTGTCACCTACAGCATAATTGAAGATGTCCCTGCTCATTGCATGGAGATTGGAGGAGATGAACTTTGAAGGTCCCTTTCAACTCAAACTATTCTATGATTCTGTGATTATCATTAGGATGCTGAAGAAGGACTAAAATGCTATACAAGTTGAAAATTGGTGGTCATAATTAGCTCAACATCCATTTGTCACATGGTAGCAAGCATATTACAACTAGCTGGTAACTTGAACAGTAGATCTTCAAGTCAGGCAGGCTTTTAGAAACTTAAAGATTGGGGCTGCAGAGACCTTATGAAGTATAGAAAAGACAGTGGCAGTTTCTTCTCCTTGGATGAATAACCTTATGGACCAGTAAAGGTAGGGACAGGCTGAATAACAGTGGATATCAAATTGAATGTGAGACAACAACGAATATAACTTACTTTTTGCTGGGTTACATTTGGAGGAGTGGCTGACCAGCAGGTTATGGAAATCACTATCCCCCTCTGTGCAGCAGTACAGAGGCTGCACTTGAAATACTGCATCCAGTTCAAGAAAGATGTTGAAAAGCTGAATAGGACTCATCAGAAAGCTAGCAAGATATTTAGGTGCCTCTATCACTTAGCTTACAAGAGGGCTTGTAGGAGGTTTATCTAGACTGTCAAAGAGGAAGAACTGATCTATTTATTAATCAGTGCACAAATATGCGATGGAGAGTTGCAAAGAGCCCATCTCATTTTGTTAGTGTTAGGTGTCAAAGCAGGGAGCCATGTCCACAGGTTGTGACTTGGGAGGTCCAGGTTGGTCACAGGGAAGAGCTTCTCTAGGAAAGCAGCCCCACACTAAACTGGGCCACCCAGAGAGGCTCTGAAATCTCCATGCTTGGGGCTTTCAAGCCCACAGTTGGCCTGCTTTGATGTTAGAAATGGGCCTTCTTCAGGCAAGAGGTTGGGCTGCAGACCTCAAGCCATCCCCTTCAACCAGCACTTCTGTGATCCCTGAGACCTTCAATCCCCACTAGCAGCAAAGATTTCAGATCCGTTTGTGTTGCTAGGCAAAAAAATATAGGCAAACTCTACACAGACCTCTTGTTTAAGCACTTCACAAATTCTCTCTTAGACAATTTAGGGTTTCACCACAATCAGGATCATTTCTTGTATTTGCTAATCAGTCCAACCATTGACATTTGAAAGCACATCCAACTGACTAGACATGGCTTTTGTGGCTGGAGATTGGGCCAAGAGAGTAGGAGATGAGCCTGCCAGCAGCCTCGTGTGTGGATGCCTTTTTTTGCATGGGAAGTCTCATGCTCGCAGCAGCAGCTGAGATGCTCTGGGTGTCTAGACAGCACCTCCACTGTTCTTGTAGCATTCATGGTAGCTTGTCTCAGCATGAGGAAGAGAAAGGGGGTGGGGGAAAGAAAGTTTATGCAGATGAAAGTGCTTCCAAGTCAACACTGATTAATTTTGAAAACAGGCAGGTACTCGTGGGCGACTTGCAGCAGAAGCCTGCTGAATGGTGTGTGCCTCTGCACGCAAGGCAGTAAGAGGTGTTCAGGCAATCCTCTCAGACCATTCCCTACTTATATGAGCCAATGGACAAGGCATCCATCATGCACCAAATGCATCACCTGGCCCATGTTTGACCACACCAAAAATGCACCTCCTGTTCCCATGAGTCACATTTTGTACCTTTATGGTCAGAAGAACAAGCAGCTGCACACCCGGCAGCCAGATAATAACTGGTCTGGAGGAAGGGCTGGTCAACAGAAGACATCCTCAGCTCACAACCACTATCCAGAGCAGAGTAATGGAAAGGAGAAGCTTTGAAAAAGCATGAAGGCCCAAGTGGAGGAATGATAACATGCTTTATCCCTCATCGCAGCTATGTTGATTAATGGACAGCAGGCAAATTAGGAGTTGTCTGTTTTATAACGGCTTTCTAAAAACATGCCTAGAGCAACAGATGAGTTATTTCTCTTTTCTTTCACTTTTTTTTTCCCTATTTTCCCTCCCCCCCCCTTTTTTTTTCTAACTGAAACACCTATCAAACTACGTCAACCTTTGTACTAGAGCAAATATGCAGATGGAAGGTGTATCAGCTGTAATACTGCTTATTACAAAACAAAGACTGAATGTTAAATCTGGTTCTCTCTTCTTAAATCTGGTTCTCTCTTCTTCCAAAAAAATCTACAACAAATCATGCTTTGTATCAGAAAATGAATAAGCAACAGCATTTAGACTTAGAAAAGTTTCCCCCTTTCTTCTTTTCTCTCTCGTTTTCTCACCATTAGCTGTGATTTTTTTGGTTTTCACTCGCAGTTCAAACAAAATTTGGATAAGCAAACAGCTTTTGGTTCCAAACACTTGACCTTCAGAAATGTAGCTACATCCCTTTCATCAGCACAAAAAAAAAAAAAGAAGAAAAAATAATCCTCTCCTACTGGTATTACATTATCTCACACATAAAGTCATTGAAAAGGTTGTCTTCAGAGAATATAATACCAAGTTATGAGATATTTTTGGCACAAGGACAAGGTAAGATATTGCCAGACAAAGAAAACACTTACTTATAATTCAGTTAATGGCTGGCAAAGTTATACCCTTCTGCTACTAATTAATTTTCCATATTTCCAGCCAAACAAATGCGGAAGACTCTATAATCACCTAGGACAGCAATCTGCAAAGTGTTAAAACACCATTAAGCCAAACACTATTCTCACCCTGGCTGCTGCATTTGTCATCAGTGGCAGAGGCTGAGTTTAGATCTGGGTAGAAGAAGGGAAAGGATTGCCTGAGATGGAAACTACAAGACCCGGTGCTGGTCTTTAGGATGTGTGTTTGCTTGCTGGAGTACAGCTGGGACCCAGCCAACTCCAGAGGGACCAGGACTTGTCAGCAAGTAGGAGATGTGATTTACATGAGCATACAGCCACCTGCACGTGCTCTCACACAAAGCACATGCTCACATCTAGGAAGCGTCTCTCCAGTGGGAGAAGGGACATGACTGTGCTGGAAGGAAACCACCTGCGTCAAGTAATGGTTTGGTGTTATTTACTTGACCTCCCCAGAGCAACAAGGAGAATAAAGCAACAGATTTAAGGTCTTTGGGCCACATTGCATTTCCTGGTCTTTTCCTAGGTCAGGCAGCAGTTGAGCACTAAATGAAGGATTAATGCTCCAATTAAAGTCATTTTGCTCATAGTTTAGTCCAGATTCTGAGACTGCTTATAACCCTTTTACATAAGACTCACCCCGTTGTGGAAATGGACTGGTGATCCAGTCTATTAGACATTTTGCATCAATTCTGTTGGAGAGGCTGATGTTCCAGGGCTGGCACAGACTGCATGCACTGCCATAAAGCAAGGGGAGGTATGGCTGAGGACAGCTGACTTGCCTTAAGTCAACCCCAAAGCATTTCCTATGATGTTTTTGGCAAAATTAGAACTAAAAATTATCTCATTCTCAAGCAAAGAAAATATTTCAGGTCCTTTTCAAGTTTTTTCTAAAATCACAGTGGCAGAAATTTCAAAACAGACATTTTGGAACTAATTATTGTCTTCAATTACCTTTTTTTTTTTAAGCAAGTTTGGATTTGTGGGGAATAATTTTTGTGTTGGTTCATTTAATTGTTTGGTTTCTGTTGATGTGCATCTCTGCCTTCTGCAGAAAACAATGGTTGCTTTGAGTACACAAAACCTTTTGCGTTTAGAAATAAATATGTGGGTTGCAGAATTCAGTCAGAAAGAACTTTGCCTGTATGGGCTTAGTGATGCACAGAGCAAATTCTCTCCCCAAAAAGTAATGTTACATTTCTGGTAGAGGGCTAAACACATTTTTAAGTGAACAGTTAATGGACTTGAACACTAATGGGCATGGCTTGTTAAGAGCGCTGGAACTTTGTAAAGGGGAATCATTCTTTGCAGAGAAGTTTTCAACATTTTCATATTAAATTTCTGCTTAATTTAAAATAAACTCCCCATGTTTATCCTGACAAAGCAATCGATCCTGACTCCTTGGACAGCTAGGCAGGCAGGCACGGAAGCTCAGGGAAGAAATGACTAATGGTGTTCTGGCCTCTTTCTGTCTCCTTTCCCACCCAGCAGGAAACATCACAACTTTTGACCAAAAATGTTTTAACATTTTCAGGTTCCTGATTCCCTGCCGGCAGCAGTCCTGATGTGCTGATGTGCTTCCCAGGAGCTGGTTCCCATCGGACCACAGCATCTTGCAAGTCTAGTTTCCAGTGGAAATCTCATCATTAGAGGTTAATTGTACTCTGCTTGGAGTTTGTCACACCTGAATCAAAACCTGATCCATCCCAGCAAAAATGTTTGAATTACTATGAATCAGCTTTTTCAACTGGGAAAACAAATAAACATTCCACTGTGGAGTTTTCAGCCAGCTTTACTGAAAAATGACCTTAAAATAGATTGTTGTGTCTTTCTACCTGGGAAATTTGGCAGATATTAATGGAATACGTGACAGATAGTGGTTTATATTTCCAAAAGTGGTTGGTAATCTTGGTTTAAGATAAAAACTTGGACTAGATGAAAACATTACAGAAACTGGCTGAAAACAGGAAAATAACTAGGGAAATAAAAGCAGAACAGAATTTCTGAAACCCATGAGCAAGTTGTTAAGAGAGGCATTTCTTCTGCATGCAACCTTAACTACATTCACTCTAAATGACAAGTCATACTATTAACAGCACAGACTTTGCTCTGATTTTTTTACAGGAGCTATCCATTACCTGAAGACTTGTTCACATGAGTGCAAAGCCTGTGATCCTCAGAGCCACAGAAAGTTTCAAGTAGTTATTTTTGGATGTTCAACTGCAGATACCCTGAAGGGACTTGATTTCCTGAGAAGGTGTTCAGCATTTAAGAAAATTAGATGCCTTTGAGATGCTGAAGACTTGGCTTTACCCTTTCCACCCTGAACTGTAGCTTTCAAGATGCATGGAAAGGTTTAAACCAGCTAGTGTAAGGTGGTAGGTAATTGGACATAACTGAATAGGGTACCTAAAGCCACGTGAAAATTACTAAACCTTTTTCTTTCCAACTCCAAACTCCTAACGGGCTGAATCACATCTGAAGAGTGTTAACCCTTAAGACCATCTTTAGCAGCAATCTGAATCCCCACTGAGGTAGTGCCTGATTTGTGGGTTTGCACGGTGAATGCATGAGACTGAATGGCTGCTTGGCAGAGTTTTGCTTTCTGAAGGGTGGACCAGGAAGTCAGCCTGATGAGGGGTGCAAGATTTCATCCTGTAAAACATCTGCCTGGCTGTGACTACCAACATCTCTGGGCTTATTAAAGAAAATCCTCAATGATTCAGTTTGTTCTAGTCCTGGGCGCTCACCATGTCTGCAAAAGAATGTCAGAAATGCTGCTCGGAGCAAACTGGCACTTGTAACAATACAGTTATTCACTGGGGCATCACACAGCAGCAGAACCCTGGCATGGGGATGATCATTTCTGCTTCACAACTCACCGAGTGCAAGCCTATCCAGGCCATGACGTTTTGAAAGCCCTGTCTCATTCCACATCTCTTAGGGAGATTTATGACAATTAGCTGCCGAATCCATAATTAGCAAGTGGTAACAGATCAGCAGATATATCCAGTTCTGGTGACACCTCTGACAGATTGACGTCTACTCCCCAAAATCCCTGCAAGGCTTCGTGTTTTCCCTGTGACCACTCTCAAACAGAGTTTTGGCAAGGTTGTCTCAGTGGGGAGGAGAGGGAGGGCTGGGGAGGAACAAGTTCACACAAGCATGACAGGACCCATGCATAACCATTTGGCTTGGCAATTAAAAACATGTTCTGTCTTCCTCTGCGTCACCAAGGAGAGCGTATAAGTAACAGTTGCTCTGCAAAGTGCCTTGAATTCAAACAAACCGCAAGGTTTGGGTTTCTGTACATGGGGTTTTGTTTGCTGAGAGAAAGGGAAGAAGAATTTCAGGAACCTTTGGGGAAGGAGAGAGAAAGGGGAGGTGGGAGAAAGAGGAGCTGCAGTCGTATTTGCACAGGGCCTGATGTTCAGACACTCCACAGTGAACACAGGGGTCAAGGAGAGACGGGAGAACCCCATCTACCCTGTCCAAAATCAAAGGATTTATAGTTCTTTAACTGCTGCCCTAAACAGAATCCAAAGTCTTCCTTCTGTGTCAGCCTCAAATGGTATCTTCACTCTTTCTAGGCAAAGTATCCCAGATTCCTGACCCAGGTTTTTTTCCAACATCAACCCTTAATTTTAGGTTTCTGTATACCTCGTATCTCAATGTATCCCTCATTGTCAGATGCTAACTGCATACATGTTTCTCCTTTGCAGCCATAGCTTTAACTAAGCACTTTAATTTCTCAAGCCCTGCTGGGCATAACATTTAAGACCATCAAAACACTGTATTTATGCAGTGCATCGCTAGGGAAAAAATAAGGTATGAAGGCAGGGGTTAGGTTAGGTCTTGTGTACAAGGTTAATCAGGGAGTGTGTAGCTGAGCCCCTATCCCCTGAATTTCAGCCTAGCTGGCTGTCATTGCCTGACTGACAAGAACCACATTCAGATCATCTTCTGTGAATTTGTAACAGAAAAACAACTGCTTATTGCATTGATTGCATTGGAAGCCTGATTTGCCTGTAATTGCTCTGACTCAATATGCCATTCTTGTCTGCATGACAAAGTGATTGATGCGCAATATGAATCCAGACCGGTGTCGTCTCCTCTAATGACACTTTCTGTTTTGTTTCATTTCTCATTTACAAACATAACTGTTGCACGATGACAGCTATTTGCACAAAAGGAAACTTCAGAAACCTCTTGCAGTGGCACGGGGGACATATTGGTGCTTCACACTGGTACCTGGCAAGATTCATCTGCGGCTGCAAGACGGCCTGAGAAAGAAATATGCAAGTTAATGATTTTTTTAGTTGGAGGGGGCATGTTTTATGTTAAAGTAGCTGCTGGAGGAAGAGATCTTGGGAAATTGCCAAACAATGATTTTTTTGGGCAGAACTAATGCAGCCTCTGCCCAAGAGTGGTCGCAGTTCCGCTGCTTGCCAAACTGTGTTGGAGGAGCTCAGTGGAGAATCTTAACTCATTTTTAGGTTAGCTCTTACTAATCTACATTTTGTTGATGTAGATAAATAAATAGGACAGATAGAAAGATACCACAAGAGAAAAAGAAGAAAAAAAAACCCAAACAGGAAAAAAAGAGCAAACCCTCACTCTTTCATCAAATGGAAAACAATCCTTTTTTTTCTATTTGTTTTTGTTTCATTTTCTGCTCTCTTGTGCTATTGTAAGCCACATGAGTCTTGGCTCGTCCTTCACTACGGCTGTGCCTTGTTTCTTATGTGTGCCAGGGCAGGACTGATTTGTATTCCCAATGCCAAAAGGTACAGGCAAGCTTCCTTACCCCTCTCCATAGAAGATTCTTCTTGAGTAAGCTCTAAAACCAAATCAGGCAATTAGGTGGCAATTCAGCAGTGAGGACAATTGTCAAGCAGTGCTTGATCTGAGTGTGTGGCCTTCATTTGTTTAGAAGCACAAAGGTCTAAACCTGTATGTCAGCACCAAAAAAGCCTGCACATGCTTTTTGACCTTACTGTACGCCTCCAGGATGCTGTGAATATGCACAGTGATCACTGCCTTTATCCAACAGCAATGTGAGTCTAGGTGAAGATCCACGGAGGTATTTGGAGGTGCATTTGTTTTCAAAGGAACCTGGTCTCAATGTTTTTGGACCCCTTGGCCCCACTGCACCTTCTGAACACTTGAAAATTCTGGGTCATTGTCACCAGTTTCTGTAAGGAGAAAAACAACTTGTCTACATACTTTTGCAGATCTGGGACTTGAGAGCCCAACTTGAGCTGTTCCATTTGGCAGCCTTGCCCTTGCTTCTGGTTAGAGACTAATCCAGAAGAAGAAAGTGGTTTCATGGCTCTTTATAAATAACAAGTGAAAAAAAAAACACATTATGTAGCGGGAATTCTATATATCAAAACTAAGACATCGTATAATTCAGTAATAAGTTGTTCAGGCAATCTCTTCATGGTCTATAGCTGCTTATGACATGTTAGAGTCTGTTGCAAGCTCAATGTTTTCTAGTGATGGAGCTTTTCTCCTCAGCCTTCTTCCTTTGCTTTTATACATATTTATTGCCTTATCATAGTCAAACTTGAACAAAATAACCCCCCGAAAATACAATTTTTCTATTTTGCAAAGAATTTTATTTTACAGAAACAACCACTGGTTTGTTAAAGGAGTTGTTTGCAAGATAACTAGATTAGATTAATTAGTTAATGTTTGTAAAGTACTTTGAAGATTAAGAACACTATATAAGTGTTAAGTATTATTGTTATTATAATAGATAGAGAAGGTAGATAGCTAGATAGGTAAAGAGATACAGCAGTCAGATAACAATAATTATAATACTTAGCATTTCTATAGGGCTTTACATCTTTTGAGTGTTTTACAAACATTAACTAATTAATAGAGTTAAGCAGACAGATAGTAGATAAAATAGTAGGTAGATTGATAGATAGGAACAGATTTTGCCTTTGGATATATGAATGGTAAAGTCAATGGAAGTTGCATCCCATTGGTGAGGGCAGAATTTGGTCCATAGACAAATTTAAAGGCAAATTAGCTAGCTTTTCAAGTGTTGGGTTGGGTTTTTTCCACAGTTTGTCTTCCCAGTGAGTAGATTCACTGTGGGAACAGAAAGTATAGTGGAATGTTGAAATGAACGTATCAAACCTGTCAAACTTTACAATGACATATAATGGAATTAAAGCACATTGTTAAGATTAGTCACTTCAGAGTGTCAGTGACTCAGCTTTGCCACGTCTGAAATGATACTTCATGCCTTTAGGAAGCACCGTCATGTTGCTGGATGAAATGGTATTATCAGCTTGCTCATGTACATCCTGATTCTTCATGCCTTGATGAAAATGCAGAAGTATGATCTACTGTCTGAGAAAAAAAAAATAGGAATTAGAGCCAAATGTAAGGCTATTTTATTTTAATTAAATAAATCTGATATTGATTAAAATAAAGAAGAAAAGTTATATAAAAATGGGCAAGACACTTGTTTCCCTTGAAGTTCTCTCTTCTTGAACACTGATGTTTCTGAAACAACTTAGCCCCCAAGCTGTACAGGTATGCAGGACACTAACTGCTGCTTTTTGAAATGAGGTTCAAGTCCTGGGTTCCTTTGAGATCCATCAAGGGGTCCTAAAGCCTCTGATACTTCTGTGATATATAAAGGAGGGGAGGAAGACAGACCTCAACTGAGAGTGAATACATTTAGAAAACAGTTGTACTGATGTCATTCTGCACTTGAATTAACTTTTCTGGTTGCTTGTAATAATGACTCCAGTGACTGGCTCATGCACCAACGATGTCGTTGCATCTGGGCTAGTATCATCACACAGTGTTGCCTTCTTCTATTAGGTCGGGACTCTCAGCTGCTCCGAATTGTCTTCCATGGATGCAACTGGTATTTTACTGCTGCAAAACTTTTCTGCCACTGGGTCTATGCAGAATCATCTCGTGTCTTCAGGGCAATCAGAACCACAGACCACAAATAGATCTCAATGAAATAGTAAAACACAGGAGAAGAAGCCATCTCACTTAATTCTTGACAGCTATGGTGTAGAAACCTACATCTGAGCTTGATGCTCTAGGCTTCCTTAAACAGCCAACAGAGCAAGAAGCACTTAAAAGATAAGTTTCATCTGCTTTGTATTTATGTTTACATTAGGATGAGATGAACTGCTGCCTGGAAAGTCTTGTTTCTCTCCATTGACTGCCAGGGAAGCCCAGGTGATTACCTCAGATGAGGCCAGCTCTGTTGTAGATATTTCAAGTGCGATGAGACAAACCCCGTTATGATGGGTTGACCTTGGTTGGCTGCTGAGTGATCACCAAGCTGCTCTGTCACTCTCCTTTCTCAATAGGACAAGGAGAGAAAATAGAGTGAAAAACTGGAAACAGGGTAAGGGCAAGGACATCACTTACCAGTTATAGTCATGGACAAAACAGATTCGACTTAGTGAAATTATTTGAATTTATCTCTAATCAATCAGAGTAGGATAATGAGAAAGAAGAACAGAACTACAACCACCTGCCCCCTTTCTTTCCAGGTTCAACTTCATTCCCACAACTCTTCTATGATGTCCCCCCTCAAAGTGGCACAGGGGGAAGCAAAATGGGGTATGGCATCCCCTGATGTACATTCCTTCATGAACTTCTCCAGTGTGAGCCCTCCTCATGGGCTGTAGATCTTCACAGAGTGCTCCAGCATGGATCCTTTTCACAGGGTACAGTCCTTCAGGAATGGACTGCTCATGTGCAGATCCCACAGAAGTTTACTTGAAAACTTATTCCTGCATGGGCTCCTTTCCTTGGGCTGTAGGTCCTGCCAGTTGCTTTCTCCAGCATGGGTTCTCCATAGGCTTCACCTTTCTCCAGGACACATCCACCTGCATGGGGTCCTCAATGGGCTGCAGATGGATATCTGCTCCACTCCTATAACCTCCATGGGCTGCAAGGGCACAACCTGTGTCTCCTCAATGGGTTATAAGGGGAACCTCCATTTTGGCACTTGGAGCACCTCCCCTCCTCCTTCTTCACTGACCTTGGTGTCTGCTGAGTTGTCTTTCTCATATTTTTTCCCTTTTTTTCTCCCACCTCCCATAAAGCATATTTTTACCCTTCCTTAAATATGTTATTGCAAAGATGCTGGGCTCAGCCACCAGCAGGAACTGGCTCTGTCCAACATGGGGGCAGCTTCTGGTGTCCTCATGGAAGCCTCCCCTGCAGTCCCCCTACTACCAAAACCTTGAAGCCTAAACACAGTAAATCCACACTAAATGTTCCTCCTTCCACTTTATCTGTGAGATCTACCTAGTGGATTTCCCTAAGCATATCTGCCCAAGCAGTCTCACAAGGATTGGTAGTGAGGTTTCTTGAAAATTAGTGGGAAAGTCATTGGCCAAAAGGCAATAGGTGAGCCCACATGCTGGTCTTTACCACTTTTACAGAGATAACAACACCAGTGTGTACCTGCTCTTCTCTGGTGGGTGTGAGACACAGCTACATCATGTTTAGAGGCCAGAAAGACATAAGATCAAGAATATATCTTACATACCTCCTTATCCTTTATCCTGGACAAAGGCCCTATACAATGAAGTTAGCAACAACATACATTTCCTTTCAGTAGCACAATCTGTCCGTGCTGGGAAAGTTACTACTATGAAGCAAGTGCAGAACGCAATAAGCCATCCATCTAACTCAGCCAAAAAAGGCAACATTCAAATATTGTACAGAACAAACACTGTACAGAACAAATACACCATTCATCAACACAATAACTCTTTGATCATCTAAAGAAGCATAAAAAATTAAGCAGGCAAGCAAGAGGAAGAAATAGTGGCAATGCCCTTCTTTTACTAAGGATGGACAGCACACACCTTGGTAATTAAAACTCATAGCTTTCTTCTCAAGGAACTTGAACACAGGTCTTAAGTTATGGGTGAATATTCACAGTGCAAGGTTTCAAGACAGACCTGTCTGAAGTTCTCTTGTTGGAGCAGTTTTATTTGTATGCCATATTTCATTATTTCCTGTGTCATGGGGAGAGTGACTTTCTAGTTTAGTGGTTAGTGCGCTCACCTGGAAGGGGAAGTCCTCAGTTCCTGTACCAGCTTCTGGTAATGTTTCTGTATTTTTCATTTAAGTATTCATTGATGTGGATAATGGAAGCCAGGCTTCTGCTCCCAAATGAAAGACTATACCACTAAGGTACAGAGTCATTTGCATAGGCTTGCCATCTTCCTGTTCCCATGAATATTTAATTAACCTATGCAAAGTGAAATGGTTTCAATATGAGGAACTGAGAAAGCCCTGCCCTAGAATATTCTTTAACCTAGTGGTTAGAGCAGTCAGGGAAGTGGAGAGACAAGTTCAAATCCCCTTAAGCAGAAGAGGGAACTGAACCTGGCTCTTCCAGAGCTTGGTGGGTATTCACAACAACATTATTGGTGAGAAAAAGTAACATCTCTGCTTCCTTTTCTTGCCTCAGCTAATGGGACGCCTTGCCAAAATGCTTATCATACTGAAAGATCACTGAGTGTGACTGATACAATCTTTATTAGAAAACAAAAGATTTCATGATGAACTTTGACAGAAATGGAGTAAATGATGTGACAACAAAATGGCTTACCACAAGGGAGCATACTCACACCTGCGTTATTTGTGATCCGCACAAACCATCTGCCTATCTGTAATGACAGAAAAAAATACAGGTTCTCAACATTCAGGCCTGTAATTCAAGGACCTGGCCCAAGCAAAACCATGCCAACATCAACATTCCACCAGATTGCAGAATATCATATGAAGAATTGGTGAAATATCCCCATAGATATGATGCTACTAAGTCTCTTCTCTAAAGTCCAAGGCCCAAGAAACGGAACATACCAGTCCCAAGAGATGTGACTCAGAATCCAGATTGCTTGGAACTGGCATTGGACTACTTGTTTTTCCTCAGGGCACAGATAGAAAAGACAAAGTCTAAGGTTAACCTATAGCATAAATTACTGAAGAAACATATGAATTCCAAACTGAAGGTCAGCTCTGCAATGCTGTGAACCACGGCACTCGCATTCTGTTATCTGGTAGATAAATATTTATGTTACACATAAGAAAGCACTGATATATCAGTACCTATGAAGAGGTTAGATATCCTGTGGAATGAAAGTGGCTGATTTTTTTATGCATGCCTTAGGCCAGCTGAAGGAAGGAACCTGGATCTCACCTGACTGGGGAGTGGATGAAAATAAAGAAAGGGGAAGAAAAACCCCAAGCAAAACAAAAACAAAGGCAAAAAAAAACAACAAACCAATAAAAATAACCCCAAAAGAACACAGAAAACCCCAACCAAACAAACAAAAACAAACAAAAAATAAACAAAACAAAACCCAAAACTACAGACAACAAAAAAAAAACACAAAACCAGGAAGACAAGAGAGTAGGAAAGAAGAAATAGAAGAAACAAGTTTTGAAACATGCCATTAAATGCCCGAAGTCACTCCACTGGTAAGATTCAATTAGCAATATGCCTGTTCCCAAGTCCAGCAAATGTCAGATAGATCTGGCTAACAAACTTCTATTTCCTGCTAGTTTCCATTATTAAGAAAACATTACCCAAATCATTTTCCACTCTTTCTTCAATTTAAGAAATTCAGTCACTCTGAAATTGAAAAAGAAAAAAAAAACAAAACCTAAACTAAATTTTGATAATTTTCTATGAGAATGCTGCTTATTGACAAAAGTCTCTGTATATCTTCAATAATCTGAATGAGTACCACTTTAGATTGATGTCAACCCAGCATCAATGCACAAGGCTCTCAGGTGGCTGCAACTCACTGTCTCAGCTCAGGAGATCTTTAGGTGAGAATATCTTCATGTCCAGTCACCCTGTAACATGAAGACAGATTAAATTCAGAGCAGTGCAAAAAAAAACCCCTTCAGACAGACCCATCTTTGTCAATCCCAGCCCAAGCTTTCCTGAGGTATTTTACAGCAGGCATTCTTGGAGTGCGAGCAGGGACTTGCACGAATGCGGATCCTGTCTGCTTAGATTATGAGCTCTTTGGGGCAATGACTTTCTCTTCCAATGTACGCATCTACTTCATAGCACCAGACCTGCCATTATAATGCTAATGGTAACAGTAACAATAGCAGTAATAATAGAAATAATAATAAATTCATCCAGGATGCTGCATAGAAGAGCTGAAGGGCAGCAGGTGTGTTGGGTAAGTAATAGAATGCATCAAAATCCTATGCAGTGAGCACATGAGCATGTGATATCAAAGACACTGCCTATAAAATTAATTTGCCAGTGACACTGCCTTGCCTACCATCCTTGGGCGTCGTGAGAATTAATTAATGCTTGCAAATCGCCTTGAGAACTTCAGAGGGAAGACGTTTTATGTATGCAAAGCCCTGCTGCCTTTCCCTGGTGTCTGCTGCACACCTGTGCCCATTGCATCATGTGCCTCCTCTGTCTGGTCGCAGAGTGCTTGCTGCGTACACATGGCCTCAGTATGATTGATGGTTGGATGCGGGTGCCGGCACATGGAGCTCTCCCCCGTCAGCGAGGAGCTTGCCCACACATGTCCGTGCACCATCAGCCTCTTTCCTCCGGTGCAGCTGAGAGGTTTCCCTAAGCAGTGATTACCTTTGCCCAGAAACAAACGTCCATCCTGACACCTTTCCTAGCTGGCATCATGTAGGATAAGGGCTCTTTTGTAGGGGTCTTGTTTCCCACCTCCCAGAGCTCTCAAGAAACCCCACTCCTTCACATTTGTAAACAAGAGGCTAATGTGAAAGTGCAAGGAGAGAGTGGAGCACGCTCTTTATTTATGATCTCCATCAGAAATAATTGCAGCTGTGCAAGATGTCCAGTTTGTACCGCAAAGGTCACCACATCCCCCCCAGGGAAGGATGGCAGAGCTGGAGGCGTTAGCAAGAGCAAGGTGAGGCTTCTCCACCTTCAAAGTGGCCAACTCTAATCTTGGAGGACCTGAGCACGCCTGGAGGCCACGGCAGCTGCTCTGAAGGGTGCATTTTGTCTACAACCCCAGTGCTGATGGGATTCTGGCTTGCCAAATTCTTCTTCTATTGAAAATGAGTCCTGCTTACAGCAAATAATTATTTGCAATGAAGTAAAATGCTTCTTTAAATGACTTTTTCTTCTCTTTATATATTTAATGTATTGTTTCAAAGTATTAGCATCACTTGTTTGAGTGGAAGTTTTTTAATGTATATATTTAGGCTCAATTTCTAAGTCAACCTAGACACCCCTATCGCAGTAAACCAGCTATGCCTACATCTGCCCCTACAGAAGGGCTGGAAGACTGCTGTTTACAAACACTGCTCCTTTCTCATGACTATAGAGATATGCCATAGCTCTATATGGGCTGGAAAACAGTTTCCTTCTGTTGCCGGGTGATTCTAAGCAGCAAACATTGGCAGTCATCTGCCTTGCCCTGTTCCAGTTGCACCCAGCAATGCACTTCAGTGCATGGAGGGGAGGGAAAAGGGAGCAGAAGAGTATGTTGGAAGGGGCCAAGGCTCATTTCGTCTTCCCCCAACCCCATTCCTATGCTTGAGTAAGAAATGGTGAAATCACCCCATAGACCTCCAGCCTTTCTTAACACTGTAAAGAAGTGAAACCCAGAATTCATGGCTGCTGAATCTGAAGCACTCAGATTCATACATTCAGACTCTATTATAAGCCTAATATGAGATGTATTATGCTGCCCTTAGTCTCAGGTTTTGTCTGTGGAGCACTGTCTATGAGGTCAGATGTCAGTATAAGGCCATAAGAAGAACCAGAAATTATCTCTGAGTGCTGCACACAAACTTCTCCTAGATCACAACAAAAGACATCCATTTGGGAGCCCTTTCTTTGACCAAAGCCTTCATACACAGGTCATCTTCTCATAAGAATCAAATTATTTTTGATAATCAAAGATTTCATATGGTCACACTGATGAGGGAACTGATTGGTGACTATTTCCTTTAATGGCTGTTTTCAGTCAAGCGCTTTCAAAGTTAGTGTGGAAGCCTGAAGTAGAGTAAGCAGGTTTTGGCTTCTATCACTGCTGAAGATTTGTCATTTCTGAGCAGTGCGCCCCAAAATAATTTTGTGTGAAATGAGAAATAAAATAATTTCCTTTTTTCCAGAAATCAAAATATTTCTTTTGGATCTGCAGAT
The DNA here is from genome assembly GCF_034315485.1 of Pezoporus occidentalis. Taxonomy (NCBI): domain Eukaryota; kingdom Metazoa; phylum Chordata; class Aves; order Psittaciformes; family Psittacidae; genus Pezoporus; species Pezoporus occidentalis. Next base: position 1,504,161 of record NW_026913168.1, read on the forward strand.
TTTCAGATGAAAGGTCTTTTCTTTTTTTTTTCCCCCCCTGCAGAAAAGCTAATATTTGCAGAAACCTTCAATTTCTATTAAGCAATGATTCTGAAGGATAATTAGAATTTAATTTCTCTGACCAGCATCCTCAGAGGCATTCCAATGCCTTCTGCTTCACCAGTCCTGTTTCACACCAACAGAAGTAATAATCTTTTCCTGGTTTATCCAGATGCTGAAAAGCTGAGTCCTTTTAAAACCGTGTTGAGCTTCTACAGTGGTTAGTCATGGCCCTAAAGGGAGAACCATTAGCAATCTCCCTTTGGCTTTCCCTTCCACCCCATCTCCTCCTTTTCCTTGCTTTGCATGGGTGCTGCGGTTCTGCCTCCTCTGAAGAGCTTCAGCTGAGCCCATTCCATACCCTCAGGCAACTAATAAAGGTCAATCTCAGATATAATGAAAGGGGACAATGAGTTTGCTCTGGCCGCTCCTAGTTCCCCCCCCACTGCTTCTCACAAGCTCTGCAGGTTCTTCTGGTTCCTCCAGCAGGTCTAATGTTAGGGGGAGGCTGTTCCCACCACCATCCCCAGCTGCTCTTCAATAGTCACGTCCTTTGAAGATGCGCATAGTTATCATGTTATTTCAAAATACCAAAGGTCACATTGCCTTTCCTTTTCCCTTCCTGCTGGAAAGCAAGGGCAGGAGCAATTACTGAGGAAACAAGAAGGAACGGGTTTGCAGAGTGCTGCAATGAAGCTCTAAGGGACCAGACTGGCCTGTTACAGCCAGAACTTCCTTTTACCCAGCTCATCATGCAAATTGAAGCCTCGTGGGCAGGAAGGTGGCCCTAGCACAAGGCATTTTCCTTACTGTGCTTGCCCTTTTGTCCCAGGAAGTCTGGTTAGATATCCAGAAAAGGGCATTCATGAGGCAATAAAACACTCACATTTCCCTGCATCTGTTACCTAAAATTCTGTGCTGGAATGATGGAACTGATTTTCAGCCACCAGCTTAAACCCTAGGAGGCACTGCAAATCACACGTTTGAGATTGTGGGGAATAAACATAAAGGTAAACCACAGACCACCCCCAATTCTTGATGACCCTCTGCCAAAACAGAAAGTAGAGCTGTCTCAGATTCCTCCTTTTCCACCCTACTACGCAACAAGTCTTCTGCCTACTCTTTCTGTGATTCCTATGAGGCATGTTGGCCCTGAAGGACAAGAACTGCAGTTCTGTTCAGTAATTGCATCATGTAAATAGCAGGTCTACCTCTCTCCCTCCATCCCACCTAGCTACAGGCTGGGTAGAGCTGGGCCCTTGAGAAACACTTTTATGGAACTTCTGAAAAGCAGGTGGTCTGACACCCAGAAAGTACATTAACACTAATGAAGATAAAGAATTTCACAGAAAGATAATTGTTTGCCTAGCAGCTGAATTTATTTTCGTTCTCAAGTTGTAATTAAAGGAAAAGTTGCAGTTTTAAAATGCAATCTGCTTTTCCCTCCTTTTTTTTTCTTGCCTAATAAGCAGAGCAAGAAGTTGATTCATTTCTATCTGCAAGGTAAAAACTTATAGTTTTACCCAAACCTGATTTAAGCACACAAATTTTACTGAAATGAGTGAAAGAGAGATAAACAACTGGAGAAACCTGAGAAAAAAAACAGTGAGAAAAAAAAATTCCCATTTACCAGAATCTTGCATGTCTGGGGGAAAAAGAAAAAAAAAGAGAAAATCAAAATGGGACTTTCCCACTGAAATGTCAGTGTGAAGAGTCAGCCATTGACAAGCAAGATTATATCTTGAGATGCTGGGCAGTGAAGGCTCTTTTTCCAACATCATGGAAGAGTGAGCAAGTTCCATGAACCCAGATGTTGGTGTTATGATTTACTATTTGTATGTGCGTGATGCTTAGTAGATGTAAACTTAGTAGCCTAGGAGTCACATCAAACTTAAGCATGCCAAAAAACAAAACTGGTTTCAGATTGCTGAGAGCTGCACAAAAGAACAAAGAAACACAGAACAAAAAGGAAGTGTCTGCTCCAAAACATTTGCAATCAAAGCAGAAGACAGGTAAGTATAAGAAGTGATTCCTTATGGATACAGAAAGGGCAGGAAAAAGAATGGACAGGGTAATCAAGGATAATGGTCAGTTGTGACATGAGAACAGCACATAAGCCATGTCAAGTTCTTGTGTATGCCTCTACTGCATGAACAGGTTTTGCTAAATGAGGAGAAGGAACTCTATGTTGTATCAAAATCAGAGAGATCCATTTGACAGGGACAAAATTACAGCCAGATGAACATGTTTCCAGGCATATAAAATAATGTGCATCTCTGCAATGGTTTGCCTTGATATGACAAGCTTTTATTTTAATTTTGGATTTTGGATCGTTTGAGTTCAGCTTAAAAGAAATACATTTTGGTTTTCTTTTAAAATAAACAATAATATTCAAGCACAGATACCAGAACGTATTGAGGTATACAAATTAAATGGGGATAGATGTCTGAATCTGAGCCTCACATTCACTCTAAATTGATATTCATGAAACTAAAGGTCAGTCTCTTGCAGGACTGCAAACGCTGACCTCCTGGATCAACATTCTAGTTTACATAGAATAGAAACTTTTCTCTCTTGGTGACTAGGTTCAAATGTGCCAGAAGAAATGATAGTCATTTGAAGGAAAGAGAAGAGCCACCCACCCATCTTTGCTTTTGTTGAATACTTAATTTAGCTAACTAAAGATAGGTTTAGATTTTTAAGGAGGAAATGTATCCTTCCCTTCCTCCCTCCAGCTACCTGGAAAACTCGCCAACTACTTCTTGGAATCTTACTAAATTTTCAGGATTAAAGTAGCCTGTGAGCAAATCACGAGCCAGGCAGGAACATGCAGTTATTTGATGTTGCAAATGCAACTGCACAAACACATGGATCATCAATTACCTAAAGCGTTCAGATGACTGACCCCAAAGCTGAGCGTTTTATGTGTTCGTTTCTCTATCTAGAGACCCTCCAAAGACCCCAAAGCCTGAAATTGTTTAGACACAGGTTCAACTTTTGATATCAGGAATTCTTTACAGGCTGTGAACCTCGGGATGAATGAATAGGCTTGTGTTCTGGATGTGAACCAGTCAGACTTTTATCAAGCAAGGCAAGTAAGTATATGCTTAATATAAACTGATGAGTAATTTCAATGATTAAACTCAAGTTTATTATCAAAACAGCATTCTGATAATGGTTTATTATTTTCCAGAAACCAGCTTTTGCTAGAAGGATTACCTTTTCCTCCTTCCTACCAAATACTTCAGGTATTTTCTGTTTCTCTTTCTGTGCTTTCAGTTCATCCACGTTGAGCAGCAGTTTTTGGCACATCAAGCACATTAGATAATTATATGTCAGTTGAGAAACTCTCAGCTTCTTGTCACTAGTCTATAAAGCTCTCTGTAATGTTGTAATACAGTATCACTGATATCTCAATGAGATAACATGTTAAGTGTCTACTGGCTATATAATTTGAACCAAAAGTTAACAAAGAGAACTGATCTTTCGGTAAACATACAGTATATTTTTGTCATCTCTTCCTGATAGTGGTTGTGATAAGCAGATTTAAATGTGGTGTTATCCTCTGATTGCTTTTGGAGTGTACTTGCAAGACAGGGAACTTCATAATTCCTCAGATGGATGCTTGAGAGGAATTTCCCAAGTATCCGCAGATCAAAGATTGCTCCCTGTAAACGGTGATGGTTGCAGATATTACAAATCCACCCAGACATTTTATTCTTCCTCATTCTAAAAACCCTTTCACTGCCCAATATGGAATCCCATTAGGTGGGAAGAACAATTTTAAGCAATCAAGAGTAGCATGAAAACTTCAGATTGCTCATTAGGGACCAGATTGTGAATGAGGGGTAGATGACAGAGGTCTATGAAATCAAAGAGGCATGGAAATTGAGAGCAATTGTTCTCTGTCTCTTCCAAAACAAGAGCAAAGGGACATTAAATGAAACATGGAGGAGACGGGTTCAAAACAAACAAAGGGAAATGATTCTTCATACAATGTATAATTAAGCTGTGGAACTCCTTGCCACAGGATGTTGTGGATGCTGTAAATTTACATGGGTTCAAAAAGGACTGGACAAGTTCATGAAAGAAATTCTTCAAGAGCTATTAAATACAAAGACATTACCTCTGGCTCCGGAAGGCGCTGACATGCAAATCTCAAGATGTTGGGAGAGTTCTCTGAGGAAGTCTCACTTTGCTGTTTTACTTTTCCCTAAACGTGTATTCATTGTTGGCCCCTGTCAGGAAGAGCTGAATGTGTTAGGTGGGTCATTGTATAGTTGGTACAACTCTTTTTATGTCCTTACCTCATACAGCTGTCTTATTCAAGGAGCAGACCAAGTGGTGTCCAGTGGTAGACATACTATTCTCTTCTTAATGCTCTTTCTCTGACAAAGAGCAGTAATTTGAAAATGGGTGTATTGCTAAATACTTTTATTTTGAGGCAGTGTAGCTGCCTGGAAGGTACAGAAAACTGAAGCCTGCTGGCTGCCTCTGAGAGAGAGGAACGTGCAGTGGCCTCTCAGGGGCATCTCTCCTCCTTGTGCTCCAGTGCAAAACATGGGTAGGCTTGTGCCAAGAAGAAGGGTGCCTCTCTCAGATCTCTACCTCTCTGGGCAAACGGGCTGTCCAAACAACCACCCCAGTCCTAAATATGTAGTGATTCAGCAGTAGAAACACACACCATTTGGGATGTTTGGCTATGCGAAAATTGGCTGGGAAATCCCCCAAGTTTTTATTCCTGTTACTTCTGGCACTTGGCAAGCCTGCCCTGACTAGAAGTTAGCCTGGGAATGATAAAAAAGTGAGGAAAAGTCAGGAAAAAAGTGACTCCATCCTGCAGAGCACTGCCTGGTGCCCTACCTGAATAGCCTCTCCATTTGAACAAGCCTTGGAGGGAAAAATATCCCCCCCTCACTCCTACCAATTCCTAGCAGCAGGGTTTGAGGAGGGTTAATGCAGGGAACAAGTCCTGTCCTGCACCCAAGTACTCCTTCATCTGCATAGGCTAAAAACCTTGTTAGCCAACCCCTTGGTCCCGCAGGCTTACCCATTTTTGTAGGCTAAATTAACACTTAGGTGGTGGGGAGCCGGAGAGCTACTGCAAAATTAAGCCTGGCTGAGTGATGTTCACCCCTCTCCCGTGGGACCTAACAGCTGAAGAGGAAGCTTAGCTGCAGGCCCATTGCAGGTATCCCAGATTGGACACCCCACAAGTGTGGAGGCACAGAAAAATGGAAATCTCCACTGCAGGGTTTAACCTTGGGGTTTCAAAAGCCATTCCCCTCCCTTCCCAGCACCCCCTAAAAAGCCTTTTGGGCAAGGAAGGCAACTCTTCAGGCTCCACAGGTATTATTATTTGGAGGCCTGTTTTGTATTTGAGTTGGCTGCTCCTTGGGTTCACCTAGGTATTTTAGTGCATGCATGCCTGGGTGTATACAGAATGTGCCTAATAGCTGCAGTAGGTGGAGAGGGAGGAAGCTGAGCTCCAAATGATGGGAACTACTGGAGGGAGTTGCCTTGCCACTGGCATGCTGTCAGCATGCCAATAAATAAAGTGGAGATGATCAGAGGCAGCTATCTAAACAAAATAGGGTGAAAAACTCCCAGCCTGCGTGGCAATCAGGCATAGGAAATTCATCCAGTGGCCATCCAGCTTCTTCCCATGGTGCAGGCCTGGTATTCTGTGAAACATGAAACAGCCAGGAAATATCCCTCTGCCCCAGAAATGTCACTGTGGCTGCTGTCCTTTCTGTCATAACATTCCCGCTGCCAAATGCCACTCAGAGGGTTGTTAGTGGGAAGCACGAACTGAGAAGTGATTCAAAGGCATCGCAAGCTCTTTGCATGTAGTTTTGCATGCCACTGAGCAGCACTATCCCAGTTCTGGGCAGAGCTGCTTCTTACAGTGTTGTTGCAAGTCACTGACAAATTCATTGATGCTCTAGCACTCTGTATTTTACCCTTATACAGGCACAAACCTGGATCTTGATGTCAGTGAGGAAATCAGCAACCAGAGGCAGGAAGATACAGAAATCATTCAGTTATCTTCTCAGGGAAGCCTGCATGGGCAGGTAGTCTCAATGGCCAGCTGATTAAATGCATAACTGGTCTAGGAATTATCCCAGTTCAAAGCCGCAGTATCCCTAATATGTAGTGATGAAGGTGATTCTAGGTATTTCACCTCTTGAGAAAGTAGTAAAGCTGAAATGCAGAGATTACTCTGCTCATCAGTGTCTTCTGTGCTCCACCTTTGCATAAAATGTCTAAATAAGACAGAATTACTCTGCATTTTAGCTCTTAATCCATTCAAGTGGGGGACACAGACCTCTTCCAGTAAGTCTGGGAAGATCTGAAATAAAGCCTCCAAGTTACCAAGTGTTTCAAGTGGCTGTTGGAGATACAGTTCATGGACTGCCAAGCAGGCCGTGAAACCTGAATGAAAGATGGTATCTGCCTGTAATCTTGAGTTGGGCACATGGCTTCCTAAGAAGGAAGGAGCACAATGCCTCACACCTATCCTTGGCTTTCCTGCCACCAAACTGGGCTTTTACCTTGTGCTGCTACATGCTAAACCCTTTTGGAAGTGAAGAGCTTGATGCCCCCACGTATTGCATAAGAAGCTTACTTGCCTAAATTAGGCAAGCCAGTATCAACAAAGCTCCTAAGAATCAGAAGCTTCTAAATTCAGTGCTGTAAATCCTTCTGTAGATGTGGATCTTTGATATCACAAATGACAGAAGAGCTAGGATAGATTAGAATAGAAAAGAATAGGAGCTTTAATCCTTATTCATTGGTATCCAGGATCTTTAATATCTACAGCCTCTCTGAATCAGGTTAGTTTATTTAACACAACTCAGATACACTTGATCTGCTAAAGCTGTCAGCTGCCTTGTTCCTCAGGCATGCTGTTTGTCATCTTTTACACATGAGAGCTCTGCCGTCTGTCTGTCTCTGTCCATCCCTTCAAACAGCTGGTATTCAGCTCTTCTAATTCGTCTTGAATTAGATGCATTCAGTCTTCCCTCCTTTTAAATGTATCAACTATGCCAAATCATGTACCATAAACACAGTCATAAGACTTCTGTGTTCAACTACAAACCCCCAAAGCTACGTGCCAATGACAGATATTCTGTAAATAAACCAGGCTTTGCCTGGTCAACTGGTGGTATTTGCAGACTCATCCGGAAGCAGCTGAGATTTATGTTCAGTAATGATTTTGCAAAACACAAATCAAACAAAGAGCTCAGCAACAAACCCCACCAAAAGAATCTTCAGCTTCACCAGATTTCAACAAGAACTGTTAAAGCTCTTCAGTGATTTATGGGGATAGGAGAAGTAGCTTGTATTGTATATTTGAAGACACCTTTAGTTGGACATGCTGGGTATGTATAACCACAATCACCCTATGTTTAGGAATACGACTGTAAGTGGAGTATTGAGAAAGTCTACGTGAATGATCACAAAGATGGTCTACTTCAAAGGAGGAGACAAAAGGGTGGTCTAAGGGTCAAAGGAGAGAGTGTCCACACCAAGGTGACTCAGCTCTGATGAGGAACAGACTAGAGCTGACATCAGTGTGGTCACAGTATTTGCAGGAGCCCGGGTCATACCACTGCAGTCCAACACACAATCATACACATATATCATGTTATTTCCCAGGTGTCTTTAGTGCTACATCGATATAACATGTCCGAACACAGCTTGTTGACTTAAAAATGCTCAGCAGCAGAAGATTATAGGGGTTGGAAGTGTCTTATAAAAATATAGAGAGAGATAAGCAAGGGAGAGTGTGAAAAGCTCTCTGAGCTAAAGGCCAGTGCTCTCACCAGAACCAAAGGGATTTAATGGCTGTGATTGCAATCAAGATCTATACAGTTTTAGATATGTAAGGCGAACAAAAGAAAAAAAAAGCCAGAAGAAGACCACATGAGTTTTGAGATGATCAGCTGGTGAAAGGTATTAGTGTTACGACTGCCTGTGATGCTTTGAGATCTAGAAAATGCTGCAACACACACAGATGTGCTGTGTGTCCTATTTATTCTAGAACAAGAAACACTCCACCAGAATGGTGTGTCAAGTTCACTGCATCACCTTAGAGCAGAGGTTGTACGGGGAAACCTCTTTTCATGCCAAGGGATGTCAGCAATGTGGGGGGGTTAAACATAAACTATGTGTTTCTAGGATTTATATTACCTGCTTAGGAGATATTTGTGAACACAAAGTCAATGAGGGCAGACACTTTCCATGTTAGTGTTTAGCTCTCAGGCCCATGTCCAGTAACGTTGTAGGTATTGGCTGCTGGGTGTGCCTAACCTGAAGATAAGTATTCCCACAGAGAAGTTCCATCTGTACGAGTGTGACCACCTTGAACCTGCCCTCACCTGCACCTTCCTGAGGACCCATCTCAAGGGCTTTCATGCTTAGACTTTCTTAGACTCTGCATCCCTCTGTTGTGCTAATGGTGGCAAGGTTTGCCTGGACCTTTCTTTCCATGCCTGGACCTCAAGAAAGAAGCTGTCAGCAGGACGGTGTGCAGTTGTTTTTACTGCTAAGTTACAGATGTTCAGGTTTGCTGAGAAGAGTAGTTTACTTCCGGTAGCAGTGAAGGAACAGAAATAAGTCTGAGACATGGTGAAGGTTTTCATTAACAAAATAAAGTTTAGGATTGCAGAAACTTACATAGTGCCAAAATATCACTAGAATACTTTTTTGCTCACTTTTAAAACTATCATTTACGTTATTCCAAGAGATTATTTTGTTATGAAAGACTGTGCTTCTCCTCCCCGACAACTGTTCAGTTTGGGGTAAATCTAGTGTGAATGCCTAAGAGCCAGGGAGTAATACTGATTAGAAATGCCTTATTTTATATTCTTTATTGCCCAGAAAAAAAACACACATAAAGCAAGAAGCATAAATAATGAGAACAAACAGCTTTTCAAAATTGCTTTGATCTTAACCAAAAATCTAACGTGACATCAATAAGAGACCCACTTTTTCAGCCACCTCCCTTTTAAAAATCTCAGTATTCACTAAAAGAGATTTTTTCAATTCTCTGCATTTCAACCTGCTTCTTTAAGTGTGTACCCAGTGTACACATTCTTTTTTCCCCTAATGTTCAAAATTAAGCCCCTCTGTAAGCCTTCCACGCCGAAGTTTATAACCTCAGCCTACAAGTCCAGTGCAGAAAGATCTACAGCCTCCAGGCAGAGCGAGGAAGCTCTTTAAAGATGAATCATTTTCATAAATGAGTGCAGAGGGAGGTCAAGCCAGGGGACACAGAAGGTTACATGTGTGGCTGAGATAAGGCCTCATTCATCCACTTCTTACTGTCAGGTCTTGATGGGTGAACATTGCCTTGAGCTCCCATAAAACATGTTGTTTGCAGAAAACTTGCAGGTGGTTCATAAAAAAGTCCAAACTGTTACCAAGAAATTTATCTCTCAAGTGCTGGATCTGTTTATAATAGAAGTGAAGGATCTCATAGAGAAATTAAGTATCAGAGACTGACTTATATTGGCTTGCCAGACTGAAAAACCCAACCTGCTTTCCAACTGCTGCACTAAAAATGTCAAAGCGGTTGTATTGATGACATCTTGACAAGATACTGTACAAGACTGCTAAAAATACAACAACAACAACAAAAGAATGTTGCTTGTTTATGGAAAGCTTGTCCCTGGGGAAGGGATGTGGGTATTTAAGAGATTTTTTATGGAGGAAATTCAATTGGTTCTCACTGCAATATTTGTTTTTAGAGAGTGTCAATTTTTATTACAGTGGTACCCATTTGAAAGCCTGTTTTTAAATGACCATTGCTGTTTCTCCCTGTGTTTCAAAGCAGATATTCAGATAAAGCTGGGTTGCATTGGAGGGGAGAAGAGGTGAGGGTTAAATTGAATGTAGGAGGTGTCATATGGTGGACGGTTTGATGTTATTGCAAACATTTATTCACTTAAGGCAGGATTTGAGACCTCTTGAAGTCAATGAAGCCTCTTTATTGACTTCACTAGACTTAGCTCCAAATAAGTGTACAGAGACCTTCAGCTGGTTTCACATAAACTACTCTAGAGCCATCAAATAGTAGCAGCTTTCAACAGGTACCAACCTGGAAAGTGTTCACATTCATGATCAAAAGACCCTACGTCTGTTGCATTACAGTCCCTCATACTCCCCTGTCTCCTCCACACAAAATACAAAGTGAAGTTTTCTGTATTCTCCTCAACTTGCTCTCCCATGCTTTCGTATTCATAGATTTTTACGGCCTGAAGGAGCCATTATGATAATCTGGTGTGACCTCTTGAAATCAATGTATCAATGGGACTGCACCAACATTATGGAGAACAGTATTTGGCCTCTAGACATCCTGCCACACAGAGACAACACAAAATGAATTAAAATCGGATAGGGCATTCATTATGAATTATTTGCTTTGGGGGTTATACATCCAACATTCATCCACACTTGGTCTTTTTTAGTGGAGTCAAAAGAAGAAAAATAGTTTCCCCAGTCAGGTCTCTGCATAAGTCCTCAGCTCCTGTTGTTACAGTTATTGGGCAGAACATGTCAGAAGCCCAAAGTTTTAGTTAACTTTTTCTTAAAGCTTTTGATCAAATAATTAGTTTTTCACTTTCTTGGTCATTTCTTTCTCACCAGCTTCTCCTGCAACTTCTCCTCCCACTAGAAACCCAGCCATCTGCAATGGTGCCACTACTGGCAACAGGGGGCACACAGTGCAGGTCTGGTGCCCCTTCCTCTAGGAGTTGCTCAGGCTGACTCGTGCACCTCTCAGGGCTTCCCTATGGATATCTGTAACATCTCCTCACAAGAAGGATGAGCACTTGGGTGTTGGGCTGTAATAATCCCATACTGCCTGTTTCCAAGGGTGGTCTCATCTAACTCAGATCCCTTTAAAAACACAACCTCAAAGTACCTTATCACATCACAGAGACTGAAATGGGACTGGGGCAGGCTCGTTTCCAGAAGGTGGTTATAATGACAGCAAAAAAAAAGCCTTCTGTAATCAAAAGCCTGAGAATCCCAGGGCATATAGGAAGCCTTGGTGCATCAGGTCCATCATTCAACCCTAGGAAAACGTGGTTTTAACAGAAGCACATCCACTTTGACAAACTAGAGCCGCTTTCACACTAAGAAATCGTCAATGGCAATCACAGGGCCCTTAACACAAGGTAACTGCTTCTTAATTAAGGGAAATCTAATGAGAATTGCTGGTAAACAAACATCAGCTGATTATAGGTTGACATCTCTCTACAGATTACTGAGTAATTGCACTTCTCTGACCCAAAAGGAATTTCGATGCAACTTGCAGCAAGGCTTAGAAGACAGAGATAATTAGGTCTTTATTCTCCTCAACTTTTTAGTTGTTGGAGAATTCCTTAGACTATTTTTTCCCCACTTCCATGCATACAGAAATTATCAGAGACTGGATCATGCCTCACACGTCAAGTCCTGCTTGGAGAGATGATAACTCCACTGGTTCCCCTCAGCTACCCAGCTCCTTTCAGCTGTGGCCAAGCTTTCATTATCTTCACCTTTGAAACTCTAACAGGAGTAAGAAGAACTCTCCTCATCTGTTCACAGGTACTCCCTTGCAGGAACTGCCTGTCATGAACTCTGAAAGAAGGATTATTCTACAAATACTCTTTCCTATCCCAAATCTACCATGTAGGAAATGAAATTTTGCTTAAAATATATTCTCTATGCACAGCTAGAGTAAAACCCATCAGGGTTTTAAGGCCCATCAGTCCTCATGCAACAACACCGGTTAGTTTTTTTTTTAATTATACAACTTCTTATCAGAAAAAGATGATTTGACAAAATCAAGATATTTCTTGGGAGCCAGTCAACTGTGATAATATTCCTGTTGGCAATGCTTAAAAAAACCTCCAAGATGAAAAGAAATATTTAGTTTGACCTTCACTGTTTGTTTTATTTGGATTTTTTTTCTTTATTTGGGTTTTTTTTTTGTTTTGACCTCTAATATTAAAAATTTGCAAGTATCATTCATTGCTTTGAATGACTGTACACAATAGTACAAGATGTTTGATGTACCTTGTGATTTCTGACAATGGGCAGGCATTATTCTATGATTATCAGGATAAAGCACTTTACAGCAGGAGAGTAAAGTAGCAAGGAATTCAAGAGGGCTTCCAACCTGACCCTTTGTTCTGATATAACGTCAAATATTTCTAGATCATCCTTGACAGATATGTATCCAACCTGCTTTAAAAACCCTCCAGAGGTAATGATCCTGCAGCCCATCAAGGTTGTGTTGTTCCTGTCCACAGAGTTGGAAGGATTTTATTATAACTAACCTAAAACTCTTCCCATTGTGAATTAATCCCATTTCTTCTTCTCCTGCCGGCGGTGGACATAGAGAACAATTGATCACTGTTCTCTCTTAAAAAACCTATTGTATGTTTGAAGACTCCTATCATGCCTCCCTTCCTTCGCTGCTTTCCTAGACTAAACAAACTCAATTCCTTCAACATTTCATTATAGGTCATGTTTTCTTAAACCTCTTTCCCTTCGTGTTACTCTCCTCTGGATCCTTTCCAAATAGTTTGTTACTCTTTTTAAAGTGTGGTGACCAGGACTACATACCTCAGGCCAGCTGAGTCCCCACCTGTGCCAAGATGTTCAGGTTAATGACCTCCCTTCTGGTAAGTGTGTTTCTGTGTTTCTATATTTCTCTTAAAACAGTTTAGACTTTCAATTCCATGAAACAGCACAACTTCTAATGAACAAAATAAATTTGGAAATGCTGGAATTTCCCACACAATGGGAGTAATTCCTTCTGCCAGGTTCTGCAGTGTAAGAAAAATTCCTGAAATTGGAAACTGGGATACACAGTACTTAAGAGGACTGGAATAAATGAAAAATACAAATTTCACACAGTTGAAATTTATATCTTTCATATGCAGGGCTTTTTACCTGTTGACTTTGTGTTGTTTTAAGAAGGATGTCTCTATCCACAGTTTTTTGATGTGGAAAACCAAGAAGGGAAAATGACCCTCAAGATGGGTATGATCCAGTGTGAATGGCATGGCTGCAAAGATGAGTTACTGCATTGTGTTACATGAAGTGGAAGAGGATCCCCACTCTTTACATGGGGTCAGACCAGAAAAGGACCCATCCACTCATTAGGTCACATCATGGGACATCCTCTTCCCCCAGGTACTCTGTTATGATGATAACATGCACAGTCTGAGGAGTTAAACAGCTGCTGAAGCCAAATCTGGGAATAATCCTTAGTAATCTATTCAGCTTAAAATGAACATGGAGTTACGCGTTAGAGTCTATACATTGGCTTAGCAGGGAGACTCTAAAGTCCAATGGTTTCTTCTACTATCAGAGGGAATTAGTAACCTGAAGAAGCAGCTTGAGTCTAAAACACCCTCAGGTTGAAAATCAATGCAAAACTAGACTTCCTTTAGCTTTGAACTCAGGCTGGACATAAGTGCTTATTCATTACCCTGAGATTTTGGAGGTTTTGACCCTGCCATCAGTTCTGCATTAGGGGTTGACTGTTGGGTGATTCTGAATAAATCACTTCCCTCTGCCTCAGTGACCCAACTGCAAAATGTAGTTACCATGTTCTTCCTCCAGGTAGTCCTCCAGACTACCTCACAGAATTCTTTAAGGAGGAAGTAGATACTCTTATTGTTATTCAGAAGGGGAAAAAAAGGAAAAACAGCGCTGCAAAACATGACAGTAGACTCTCATGGAGAATAGTGTCTCCCTTGATGAAATGAAATCTAATGTATCTGAGGCAGAATGGAAAAATATGGAATGTGATGTTCAGGAATGCCTCTTGCTCTCCTAAAAGTCTGCAATAAATGAGACTTTGACATGAGTATTTAAACATAATAAAAATATCCGTCTGACTGGAAGAATTCCAGAATTTGTCTGAAATATTTTTATTAATATCATTTCCTTTGCAATAGCCACAGGACTTGCTCCTCCATTAACACTTTGGGCTCAGAAACCTCTAGTGCCAGTACCTGCTTAGCTATAAGCAAAACTGGCTCTGAGTACTGTTTATATTGGGCCTTGCATTTTAGGGTGCTATTGTCTCCATTACTCACTCAGCAGCGATCAAAATGGTTCTATCCCTTCATAGTAGATTAACTAAAACTGAAGGGTCTTCTGTAAGAAAAAGCCAAAGAATATTTCATCCCATATATTACAGGTATTTTAACATAGTACGTTTAAAATCCAGTGAGGTCCAACCTATATTCCTAAAGAAACAGATTTTTTTCCTTGATTCCAAGGAACAAACAGCCAGACCCACCATATCCTTCACCTACCACTGTCCTTTATGCTCCTTCACTGTTTATTTTAAAGGACACCTTCCAACTCCCACCTCAGCACCTGGTCCCTTCCTCTCCCTCATTTTGCACTTGATTTTATCTTCAGAAACAGTCAATCCCCTTTGTCTCCTTTCGTGTCTTTGTTTTAGTACTTACAGACTTTAGTGATAAATATCATGCCTATACATTTGTGAGGGTGCTAGTCTCTGTGGTGTCTTCCACCACCCACACTAGCTTGTGTGACCTTTTCGTGCTATTACATGCCAAAAGTCCCTTCCTAGTACACATGCTTTCAACTAGATTTCCACTCCTGCCTTCTATCTCCTTTTATTGCTGTGCATACTCAAGCACTACCTACAACAGAGCACACAGGACCATTTCAATCATGTCATCCGAATAGATACGCTTTAACCCTTTACATATCCTTTTCTGTTGCAAGTGCAGCTACCATAAATGGGTCTTTAGCTTGGTGCTGAAAACTCATGTGTCTGTATTTGATTCGCTATCAGCTTGACCAGGCTAGGAGAGGATGTATTGCACAGCAATACTGCCTGCTATCCATATCAGCTACATCAATATCATATATTGGTTTCTCTGGTTCTGAAAGCAAATGCTGCAGGACAGGTCCATAAGGCTCAATTCCCTTCTTTTCCCAAAAAACTGGGAGATCTCTTTGCATGCTATGTGTTGGGAATACCCCCTCTCAGGGTGTTGCTGGGGAAAGTGCTGGTTAACATGGGCCAAAAGGGTACCCAAGTGTGCTAGCAATAAAACAGTGTGGACAGTGATTGCTCTGTTTAGCATAACAGTAGAGGTTTAGGCTTCAAATAAAAATAATCTATTTTTAGCCATATTCTGCTCTTTTTCTACATTGATGTACACCATTAATTTAATCTAGATACATCAAATTATCTTGTAGTTACAGAATTCAGAGCTATATTTGGACTATTCTTCTGTGGACTCTGCCACCCTATTCCCATCTTTCTCAGGTAAAACTGGTGCTAGCTCCTGATTTCATCCCTTGTTCTCTGGATCACAGACCACTAAAACCAAACCACCCACTACCTTTAGCTCACCAGTCCATATTCAACAACTTCCAGGAGTAGTGTCAAAGGTGGTGAAGAAATTAATATCAATTGGAATAAAATTTTACCACCCTTCATCTTCATGATACCTGACAACATGAATTTGCCATTGATATCAGTGAGAGCACTTTTAGAAAGAGGTACTACTTTTGTCTTAAGCAGTGGTAGGGAGACCTGAACAGAAGTGCATGAAAATACTGAAATCAAAAGCAGGAAGCCAGCACGTGGTTGACCAGCTAATTTTAAATAGAAAGTTTGGGGATTTTTCAGAGGACAAGAACTTCACATTTTAGAGAAAAGCAGAGTTTACAAGAGGCACATCTCTCCTGGCTGCATGCAAGCAGAGAGGTTGCTGATATGGAAAATTACTTGGCCATTGGCCAACATATATTTAGGTTCATGAAAAGGGAAAGAGAAAACTTCGGAAGAAAAATCTCAAGGTAATACATTGACTGGTTATTATCACGGGGGATAAGGAAAAGACAGTAAATCAAAAGAGTTTAGAAAAAAAGGATATTAAATATAAATTGTTAAAGGTATATTCAGTGGCAGGGCATCATCTGTATTTATCTTTCTAAGGAATAACAAAACAGATAATAAAGACATGGGTGAAGAAGGAAAAAAATAAATGAAAGAAGATAAAAGACACACAGATACCAAGTCAACCAAGTAGACAGTAAATTATAAAAATAAGTATTGTATAATAAGTACTTAGGTAAATTAGAAATACATAATTATCTTCAGAAGCTACCAGCTGTAAGTTAAGTCCTCTCTTTCTGAAGTCATTATTGCCTTTGAAGCACAAAGATGGCTAAATGGTGAACATTCCCCCAAAAAAGATGTCCCATAGAAAAAGCTATGTGTCATAGGACTGAGTTGCAGCATCCCAAGCTAAATCTCATCCTAGACCAGAATATGCTCCAGATTTGTGATCAGGCTATTTCCTTCTACCCTCTCTGACCTCCATGGCATTACTTGGAATAGCCCATGGTGTTTAAAAAAGATTTACCAGCCACTGGCTAGAGGGAAAGCTTCAATCCGTGTAATTTAAGGGTTTGGCTCAGCTTGTTTCCTCACACCTTTGTTGCCACACTGCTCCAAGTGACTGGGGTGGGAAACATCTAGCAACTGTACTGCTCCCAAATTGCTCAGTGTCTAAATAGAAGAGGCATAACTTCCCTCAAGTTGGCTCTCTTTGTTGCTGTTATAATTTCCTGCCCCTAGGAAAAAAGGGTTTGCAGTGGGTAGTGGACAAAAGGAATGAATTGAGATGCTCAAGATAATGGTGATGAGAGCAGCCACTCTGGACACTGAAATGTCTCTCCACTGCTCAGCCCATCCCCTTCATCACACAGGCAATATTTTGAATGCAGATTAAACTGAGCCAACAGGATTTACAAAATGTGAAATGACTGCCTCTGTGTTTTGTCTGCCAAATTCAGCACCCCTTCTTGAGCATGCACAAGTGAGTCATGGTAGGGAAAGAATCAACCTGGGTTCGTACAGTCATGATGTGACCTAATACAGCAAAACTGCAGCATAGCTTCCTTTTCCTCTCCGTCCTTCATTTTTTTTTTTCTGATTTTAATCTGAACTAACAAGATAAATTTTTCTTCTACTTGGGTGTCTTTCAGTTCTTCATAATCCTTCCTTTTTTCTTTATAGCTGCAGATCTTTATTCATGCACTTGATTGCTTTCATTGCACAGTTACTGACCAATGCTGTTGCCATCTCTTTTCTCATTCTTATATGTGCAACTCTTTCCTCCTGAGATTTCAAAACTCCCATGTATACTGCAGGCCTGATTCTCTATTGACATACCTTTCACCACCACATTTGACATGGCACAGCCTTGCATAGACATAATATTGAGCAATGTGACATAGTCTGTAAAGGCTCTTTTGATAGCACTGGGTATGGGCAATCACCCTGATGGACAAAAGATAAGTAAATCAGAGCCCTTCTATTGACTTCAGAGAAGCTGTGACAATTTATACCAGGGGAGAACTGCTCTTGTTATTATTAATGCATTTATATTCTTTTGCTCATGTACTTTATGATACAAATAGAAGAAACCTTGGAAAAGAAACTACCTCTTCAGTAATGTCTAATTGATCTCAACAACTCACAGCATCAAAAAGGTAAGTGGGGATGGAAGAGACTGTGTGTTTTTAAAATGTCAGCAAACATCTGGACCTCATTTGGGAGAATTACTGTGTCTTCTTCAGTCCCTTAACCCTTTTTGCCCACATTGTGTCCATGCTTCAGTTTTGGTCTTAATTCATGAGTTTTATCTTCCAAACCCTTTCAATGAATGAAACTTGATATAGAAAATTAATCTTTTATACAGCCACTTACAAAGAAAAGAAGAAAGACAGATTCAAAGAGCTCCCACATTACACTCCTCCCTGACTCCCACATCACTCCATTTAGGCTTGTGTCAACATTCCTGACATAAACCTTTCCATGTCAAAGCCAGTATTCCCACCAGGCCAGGAATGTGGTAGGTATGGTGTTATCTTGGGAGTAGTTTTGTGTCTGACCCCAAATGCAAAAGATATTCATGGTCATTTAAACCTGCTAAAAGCATTTTGGGGTGGGGAGGATATGTAAGCTGTTCAAAAATTAACCAGTAAGCACCAATTTTTGACAGAAAGGTTCTTAAATTTGGGAGCTTTTCTCTGGTATTTCCAAGAGCTGATTTTCTGAAACTTCTGAGTATCGACTGACTGGAAAACAGGCATTTTAGATGCCCCGATTTGGGTGGCCAAGGGCAAAAATACCTGTATTTCAATTCAGTTGTGCCTCTAGCATAGAGACTCCATTCTTTCTTTTTTCTTTTTCAGTTACAGCTAAGGCGAGGCAGGGTGTTAGCCTAGATGTGAATCTTGATTACATGAGTGACATCTGAGTGGGAAGAGACTAAAACCCCCTTTTCCAATTTCTTAGATCAGCCTCAAACCAAAGTAACTCTCCATTCCCATTGAGAGAAAATCCTGTTAGTTGAACTTGCAAAGCTGAGAGCGGGTTGGTAAAACCTATGGTGCCGAAGGAGCTCATCCAGCCATGCACTTGACCATGAATGTATAGCCCTGGGAGGACTAGCCTCCTGTGAACCCACTGCTGTAGATACCCCCAGATGCACAGTACTGCCCAATTCACACTTCCCACAAGGCAGCAGGGAGGGGAGATGCTGAAATCTCTTACAACGTGCCAGCAGCCACTATTTCACCCTTGCAGATCTATTGTGTGCTGGTGGGACTGTGCATCAGCTCATAGTCCTTGCAGTGCCAGTGGAAGAAAGCACTGCAAAGGAAGTGCAAAACTTCCCTTTTCCCAAAAGGGAAGAAGAAAACAGAGTCTCTGGAAATCTGGTGCTAGAGAAATAGAGATTAAACACAGAAATACCTTAACAAATAATTTTTTAAGTGTCTTACGTTGAATCCTAATTTAAATCAAGCTTTTTGAGTACAGGCCTGTAGCATCCCTAAACAGTGGGTAATTAAATGAGAGCTGTAACCAGTGTTTATGTTAGCATGGTGCGTGTCTTCTGGCAGTGGGGAACATCAAGGACTTCTGTTGTCCGCCTAATTCCCCATCACACACTGGTGTCAGATCTGTGTTCAGTGCTGAGGTATCAGAATATTTAGCTTTGTGAAAAAGTCTCTGATTTTCCCTAAATTTGAGATACCCCCACCAAAAAAAAAAAAAAAAAGAAGAAAACTTGCTATTTCCCTTAAAAGGACAGTTTGGATTTTTTTAACCAAGCTCATTTTAACCTCTTTTGTTAACTGAAGTAAAGGTTTTGCCTTGGAAGTATGGATCTGCATCCATCAGAGACAATGGGACTGGGAATGTCATTTAAAGGTCTGATTTAGAGATGGACAAAGTATCCAAATTACCACTGATTAGAATGGAATAAGAGGAGCTGCACATCTATGAAATTCAGGCCTCAGATGACTATCAAATAATTAGGAACAGTTAGCAGCAGCCGCTAACATTAAGCTTCATCAGAATTTCACATGCTGGCACAGACCGGGGAGTCTTAAGCCATAACAGAAATGAGTTATACAATTAAAGCATATAGGGATAAATTCTGCTCCTGATAAAATCTGTGGGAAAATTGCCACTGAATTCAATATGACCACCAAGTTGCACCCATAATTGTTAGCAATGCATGAAGCACTTGGTAAGGCCACATAAGTGAATTGCCGTGCTTCAGCAGGGAGGAACTGGACTTTGCATGACAAGTTTGTTGGCTTTATTACAGGAGTTGTCCACAGGACAACAATTCCATTCTACCACAGTTTTAGAGGTTTTAAATTTGTTTTCCCTCCACACTGGAGAGAAGAAAAAAAAAGAAGAAAACAGAAAGCTTTTCAAATGTTTTGTTAAATTAAAAGACACTGGAATTTTAATGGCACTTCTGTGCTAGCCCTGTACCAGAAATGAGACTCTGCTTCTCCTTGAACACTCTCCCTGACCAGAACCCTGAGCCTCAAAAATCTCTCCAAGAAAACTCTTAACAAAATAGACACTTCTCTACAAAATGCTTCAGCTTTGATGCAACATGTTTTAACAAAATGTGTTTAATTAACAGCTCTAATTAGAATCTACTGTGCAATTCCAGAGGTGAAAAGAAACTCTGCTGCATACCAAGAACCTTCCATCACAAGCTAAATTCTCCTGGGTTTTTTTGGGTCCCCTGTCTTTCTCAGTTGTGGCTGGCAGTAGGCACGGACACTATCAATGTCCTTGCAGAAACACAGCTTTTAGGCCAATTGAACTCCACTGTAGTTTGAAGAAATCTAAAACTGAGAAATAAAATCTCCCAAGAGAATTATTTTTTGTTGGTCAGACTTCCCCAAACAAGAATTTTAAGGATATTTCTTGAGCTTTTGGTATTTATTAGATTTTGCACCACTGAGGAGAAAATGGGAAACCTACAGTGTGACATTGTTTTGAGACTTGAGTCCTGTAGGCTCAGTTGCCTACTCAGCCAGAAAATGTCACTGTGACCTGATTCCGCGTTTGTTCCATCTCTTGTAAATTGAAGAAAAACATATTGTTAAAGGCTGAATGTATTAAACTGGAAGGTATCCAATTTTGGCATAATAAGAACAAGGTGCTAAAGACGGATACTTGGATAATCACAGAATCACAGAATAATTAGGGTTGAAAGGACCTATTGTGAATGGCTGGTCCACCACATCCCCCTCACAAAAATGGATGGGTTCAAAATTGCATTAGACTATTCAGAGTCTTGTGCTGTCAGTCTCTGAAAACAGCCTTTTTTTAGTATTATAATGATACTTCTTGATTTACTGTTTTTTTCTTAAGGACCCATTTTCCAAACTCAGGACAATTTACAGATAGAGAGAGATATAAATATAGATAGATAGATAGATAGATAGATAGATAGATAGATAGATAGATAGATAGATAGATAGATAGAATGTTATTTTAGGAAAAATGTAGTGTCTAGTTGATCAAAATAATCAGCATATGTCAAATATGGCAGTTTTGGAGGAAAAAAAACACTTTTGAGTCTATTTATTTGCCTCCAAATTATTGGAACAAAACCTTCCAGATTCCTATTTTCAAATCATATTTCATTTTCAAATTCTGCTGCATTAAATATGTCAGTAAAATAGAAATGAAAATAAAATATTTAATTTATGGCCAAAGGAAATGTTTCTTTCTTCACAAGTTCATTTCCATTTTCATTTTGATAAGGAAAGTCCCACAAAGAAAAACAACCTTCTTTCCAGGTGGTTTCAGAATATCTGTTTAGCCGCTGAAGCTGAACAAACCAAACCCACTAAGCCACTTGTATGTGTACAGCTTTTTTGGTTGATCAGTTTCTTTTTCTTTCCCTTTTCATAGTTTTTGAGAAAAGCTAAAATGGGGAACTCAAGGTAGCAAACCCAAATTCAAAAACTAAAAAAAAAAAAAACAAAAAGCCTAATATTTGGATTTCCCTGCCCATGGCAGGGTGTTGGAACTGGATGATCTTGAGACCCTTTTAACCCAAGCCATTCTATGATTCCATGATTCTTTCAGTATGTCTCCCTAGTAATTTTGACCTTTTCTCAGTGCTGTTGTTTTAGTAAGAACCTGGGATACACACTTTCTGGACAAATGGAGCAGTAAGATCATTCTCTTGCAGTCAGAGAAACTTCGTGACTCTTCTTGAATCAACCAGCATGCCCCAAGATTGACAGGCCATCTTTGCAGCCCCTCCATCAAGTTGCCCTCACAGAAAAGAAGAGCATAATTCTGTCTTCAAGAAGCAGTTTTGCTAATTGAAGAGGTGAGTACCTCTGCACCATCCAAAGGAGCTCACTGTTGCCTCCCAGGTTACTATCTCAAATCTACCAGGAAAGCTGAAGATACTTGCCTTCCCTCCCTTCTCTCAGTCAAAATAAACCAAGTAGATCTACCGATATAAATACCAAGTGCCTGAGAGATACCGCTTTGGCTGGAATGGTTGAAGCATGCATTCAGGGTTTCATATCTTGTACCCAGAGAAGGGGAAGAAACTGGAGAGCCCCAAGTCTCACCTTGCTTCTTTTGAGGAACAAGCTCTTCTGCCAAAACTAGCCTGGAGCAATCCCTTTCCTTGAGGACAACTAGAAGTATGACTGTGATGAGTGAAGTCTTGCAATTCTGCAGACTTTCAAAAGGCTCTCAGAGATAGAAGAGTACAAATCTGATGGAAAGCTAATGAAACTTTCACTCCTAAATCTCTTGGGTCCTTTTGAAACTTTAGTCAGTTATCTTCAAAGCACTGTTCAGGCATAAGCCTTGGCAATTTGCGTGGGTGATACTATATAGGGATTAACAGCCATTTTATAGATGAGGAAACTGAGGTGAAGTGATGTGCCAAAGGCCACACAAGAAGCCGTGACAAAGAATTCAGATGGAGGAGAATTAGCAAAGTGAGAGAGGGGTGTTTCATCACTTAGAGAAATTCGGAGACAAGAAAGGGTGTTCATCAGATTTGTAATTAAAATTCGGGGTTGTTTGGAAGAAAAGTGCCATCATTCTCTGAAAACTTCTAATTTTGAAAATCAAGTTTTTCTATTCTTGTGCGGGTTGTTTTCTTCTCCTTCTGCACTTTTTATTTCCTATTCTTTTTTAAAAAAGGGGGAGTAAAGAAACATATAAGACAAAAATTAAAGATACAGATCCAAAAACTGAAAAGGTGAGAAAATACTCTATATCAGCAAATGTTTTGTGCTGACTTGAGAAAGAAAAACGGTAGCAGAAAACTGTGCTGAACTGGCTAATAATTGGAATATTATGGACTAATTGTCTAAGAGTGTACAAGATGCAAGGTATACGGAAAGAGAAAATATGGACTGATATGGTTGGAAAAAAATAACGCAAGTTCTGTTGCATTTGAATCTTTCTGATCTGAAGCTGGCAGTAAAGTTCAGTCTAACTAGAAGCCTTAAACATTTGCTGTGTGCATAACTTAATTATGTTAATCATCTAAACAACTGGAAAGAAAAAGGTGGCTCACGAGTGCAGAGCAGAAGCGGGTGCCATCGGGGCAGAGGTGATAAGGTTTTACTCCCTCTTGGACACCAGGAAGCATGGGTAATTGCCTATGGAACTCTGAGGGATTATCTGGCAATGTGAGGGAAATTATAATGTGCAAAAAAGCAGTTACATGTTTAAAACAGCAAGCTCAGATTCCAATAGCCAATGCAGCCAGAACAGCTCAGCCTAATTATGAGCATTTACTTTGCTTCATCCCCTGTTTTTTCAGCCCACACAGTGTTCCCTAGAACTACAGCTATCTTAACAATGGTACTTCGGCAAATTAATTTAAAGGCAGCTTGGGGATACCTGCATCAGCTTCAGTGACTGCAGTATAAACATCCCCAACTGTGGGTCGAAGAATGGGAGCAAAGAATGGGTGACTCACCCACTAAGACAGAAGTGTGCCAGGCAGAGTCTTTCCAAGAAAGTGTGGAAGGAGCTAACCTGTCTCCCAGACATGAGAACTAGTTGGGGATGGCTAGTAGGATGTTTTGGGGGAAGTAGCTGTTCAAAAGCTAAAAGGGCCAATCGTTCCGTGCATGGCTTAGTTAAAAGGCAAGCATGTGACTGTGCTTGTTTGGTACAAAGGTTATAAGCAGCAAGAGAACTGTCCAGGTTGATGTGACATCTTCAAACTCTTCTACAGGGAGGAGTACAATCCATCTGTGAAGCAATGGAATGCACTAATTCCTGCGTAGTGGAAGGGAGCTGTTAAAGAAAGGTTAAATAGCTTACCCAAAGAGAAGCTAATTAATTTCCCCAAGACTTCAGGAGGCATGAAACACCTCTGTGAAATTAGGACCCACTCTCACTGGCTACAAAAGACAGTGGAAGTTCAAGGTGAGATACATTTGGTAGTGTTTCAAAAGTCCTTTGACCCTAAGAACATGTTTAGGTTTCTTAGAATACCTTGTCAGTCCAGACCTTGGAAGTACTGATGCACCCAGCTCCCACAGATATTATCCTTGTCTTTAACCAATAGTCTTTCAAAATCTGACAATGATTTGGTACTTCAGGGCCCTTGGCCTTGTTCCTCAAAGGTGTTGAGGGATTTCTGCTCAGCATCAGGTCTTTCATCACCTACCGCTTACATCTCTCTCCTGAGCACTTGGGGCTAGTGGCCTGGTCCCAAGCCTATCAATGCCAACAGAAAGATTTCCATTGGCTTCAGTGGGCCTTGGAACAGTCTTTAAATCCTTAAATAACCTGCTCTGAAAGAGTCTATCCCCAAAATTAATCAAGGGAAGGAAGGTCTGTGAAAACACAACCATCTACGTTCCCAGCTCCCTCCCAACCCCTCCCTTCCCCTCCCCCACGTTTCAAGTACTTCTGCAGGTGATTTCTGTAATTTTAATTAATTTTAATTGCCTGATTAATTTAATTGAAACACCACGGAAATTAAATGCACATATTATGGTGTGTAATTAACATTAAGGCAATGACACAAACTGGCCGGAGTGGAGCGAAGGTCTATATGCTCTGTTAGTGATTCATACTCTTGCTGCTGCTCAGGAACATGAGTTTGGAAGGAGTGTGAGACAGGGGCTGGTTTTGCAAGAGGTGCTGCTCGCTGGGAGAAAGCCACAGCAGGCTGGGATGAATTATGGGTGGCATGGCATGAAGCCTTGTTGATGAAACCTGCCTTGATCTGGAGGGTTTCGTCATGCCACCTGGTGAAATGAATGTGGGGTATGGGGTGGGGTGAGGGAGCAGCAGTATCCAGAGCTTTCCTCAACAGAGAAGAAGACCTTCTCAAGACAGTGGAAAACTATCTATAATTGGGATAATATTTCCCTTTTCCAAGAAGTGTGAAAACTGCCTTTTTGGAAGGGGGATATGCTCAGTCTCCCCATCTGTGCCAGGAACCATGGGTGTATTTGCATGTTAATTTTGAGTGTTCATTAGAGTCATTTTTTTATTTTCCTAACCTGGGGCTTTTTTTTTATTATCAGGAGGGTGGATGGATATTTTCCATGATAAGATCTTGTTTGCTGGGTTTTTTCTTGTGTTGTGCTTATTTCCACCCCCTTTCTCCTTGCTTTCTTTCTCTAACCTGGTGTGTCAAATTCCAGTCTGTGTGAAAGGTGAGGGCGTGTTAGAGAAGACAATGAAATGTTCTGCATATGCAGGGAACTCTGGAAAAAGCTCAGGGCTTTGCTCGTCCCACCCCACTCCACCCCTGCCACTCCCTTAGAGCAACACAACACTGATCGGTGAGATCATTGCTCTGAGGGGGTAATAAAACAAAACCAGAAAGGGTAATTTAGCAACGCTATATATGGAAAAATTG
Organism: Pezoporus occidentalis; assembly: GCF_034315485.1. Taxonomy (NCBI): domain Eukaryota; kingdom Metazoa; phylum Chordata; class Aves; order Psittaciformes; family Psittacidae; genus Pezoporus; species Pezoporus occidentalis. The sequence continues at coordinate 1,529,456 of NW_026913168.1, forward strand.
GCCAGTTTTGTGCAACCACTGACTACTGCGAAGATGCCAAGCTGACAGCGGTAGACCAGATAGGATCTTAAAGCTCACTTCTGTTCAAGGCAGGGAGACTCCTCTTAACACGTTTCATAGGACTGACACCAATAAATAATTTTGGACATTTTTCTTCCCAATTTTACAGAAGATTCAATTCAGAATAACCCCCTTGGGTTAAACTGACTCAGCTTTAAGCTGGTGCAAATGAAAAAGAAGCCATCCCTAAGACTACATTTCCTACCATTAGCAGATCCATTTAAGAGAAAATTATAGAGTTTTTTCCAAGACAAGAAAATTCCCCATTCTCTTTTCATAGCTACAGGTTCTCCCAGCCCCATTGAACTTTTCTGTGGCCATCCTTGGCTCCCAGTTCACCAAACCAGCCCCAGGGATAATGTGCCCAGCTACACATACAAGCATGTTCTCATCACCTTCTAAGGCAGCATATGGCATTGCCAATCAGTGCAGTGTAACTGCTTTGCAGGTTAAAAGCCCTAATGCATTTAAAAATAAATAAATAAGAAGAATATAATCCCACAGAAAGGAGGACCACAAGTTACTCTTTTCTTCTGTTCTCTGCAGAATGCCCTGGTGATCAAAAAAACATTGCTGTTAAGAAAGCAACATCAAATGTACACTTTAACACCCAATGGCTGAGGAAGAGCCGTCCCGTCCCCATAATTCCATAATTATATAGTAGTGATAAGAGCTTTCCTTTATTTTTTAGGAGTTCTGTGTTAAATTCCCTCCCTGATCCAAGTGGACTCAAACTCGTGCCTCCCACACAAGAAGAGCCTCCTTACCAGGCAGCATTAAGTATTTCCAATCCCTCTTAGTTGATGCTGTTCCACCTTGCAGCCCTAACCTGGATCTGGGATCCAGGTGCCTCCCTCCCAGGAGAGATGCCTAATCAGCAGACTGGTGATTCACCCTGGCTCTTTGTCTGTGTGAGCTCTGAATTATTGCCTGCCAAGTGGAAAGGCTCCAGAGCCATCCAGATCATGCTGCCCTCGGATACCCTCCAGCTGGGAGGCTAGGCCACTCAGCAGCTGGTTGGGAAACATCTGCTCAAATCCAACTTTCTTCCTGATTCAGCTGCCTCCACACTAAATATCCTACTCACCTCCCTGGGGAGTGCTATGGGAGCACACTGCACTTAATTCCTCCCCTTGGATCTATTCCAATCTTGAAAACGAATTTAAATCCTAGTCAATGCAAAAACTAAACGGACTAATTCCTGAGGGTTAGCACGTTGTCTGTGGGTTCTCTGTGACTGCATATTAGCATTAAATAGGACAGGAAGGGTTGAGTACATTTACCCTTCTTCATACCCAACAGCATGGGAACTCTCCAAGAAAGAAGAAATACTGACTGAAACCCAGCTTCCTACTTCTTACACAAAGAAGCCAGCAGCTGAGCAATCACTTGATGAGATTGATATGTCCTATTCTTATTTCACCTTCACTTTTTTGGTGAAGTTGCTCTACAAATAACTCTCCCAAGTGAAGTTACCAGGAGAGTTGACTTGAAAGGTGCAAGAGACTTAATAATGGCTAAAATTGCATTTCACAGCAAACTTGACCTATGAATGAAAAGTAATAACAAAATAAAAGGTCTGTGATTCCCAGGTCCCTCTTCTCCAGGTGCAGTTTTAAGGAGGAGCCCAAGGAAGGTAAGGTGCCACCGTTAGATCCCTCCTCTGCCCCCAGGCATGCAGTGATTCACAAAGGCCCAGCAGCTGCCCTGCCCAGTGTCACAGCTTCTCCTTAGATCCCCAAGGCCAAAGGAAGAGTAGCTGCAAAGCTGTCCTCTACATGCACACGTGAGATGTCCTAGCCTGACCTCAACTTCCTTTGGAACTCAAATGAAAGATGACAAGGGACCTAGGACCATATCCACATGGCTTTTGAACATCTCCAAGGAAAGAGACTGCAGAACCACCCTGGGCAACCTGTGCCAGTGCTCTGTCACAGTTAAAAAGTGTTTCCTGATGTTCATAGGGAACCTCCTGTGTTTCAATTCATGCCCGTGGACTCTTGTCCTGTTACTGGGCACCACTGTAAAGAGCCTGGTTCTGTTGTCTTTGCATCCTCCCTTCAGGTATTTACATACACTGATGAGGTCCCCCTGAGCCTTCTCTTCTCCAGGCTGAACAGTCCCAGTGCTCTTAGCTTCATAGGAGAAATGCTTCAGTCCCTTCATCACATGTGTGGCCCTTTGTTGGACTCTTTCCAGTATGTCCTCATCTCTCTTGTGCTGGAGACCCAGGACTGGACACAGAACTCCAGGTACAGCCTCAGCAGTGCTGAGTAGAGGAGAAGGATCACCTCCCTCAACCTGCTGGCATTATATCTAGTGAAGCCCAGGATACCATTCACCTTCTTTGTGGCAAGAGTACATCGTTGGCTCATGTAACACCCGCTCTTCACCCACCTCTAGGCATTCTTTTTATTTTCTTTATTTGAATATAGCAGGAAATAGAAGAGAAGAAAAACAGGAATAGTTAAGAAAGATAACAAGCATTTCTCACAGTCTTCTGCCAGCTAGCCCAGACTTTGACCAAGAGATTACCCACTCCATCTACAAGGAAAGATCATTTGAACCTGTCCCTTATTTCTCAGCAATCAGCAATGACTGTGTGTAGAATAACCTAGCCAAGGTGGCCTGCAAAGCCATAGCCACTATTATTCATAGCAACAGTGGTGGTATTAATCAATAAGGTTCACATTGCAAATAAAAGTAATAGTTGTAAAAATAACATTTTGAATAAAAGCAGGGATAATAATAATAGTAGCAATAATTGGATCTGCATTCCACTACCATCTAAAGGTAGTAGAAAAGGTTATAGTCAAATTGTGGGAGACTTTATATGACAGGCAAGAAAAGCTGAAGCTCTTCTCGTTTTATGTGACTGGGTCGAAAAAGTCTGCTATTGCTCCCCGTGCGTACTTGAGAACAACAGTTTGAAGTCAACTTAGATTGTCAAGAATGTCCACTGATTTTAGGTGCCTCATTTTACCTCTCTAGGACACGACTTTCTTAAGACCTCAGCATTGTTAAAAGTGTGCTATACTCCAGACATAGATCCTATCAGCTCTAACTAACTGCCACGATAATGGCTCAGCACATTTGCAAAGCCAGAGTCCTAAATAAGGCTCCTAGGAGACTAATAAAAGGGACTCCCAGAATTCATTAATCTCTCCAAGAACCTCAGCGACACCAACATGGACAGAGTTCTTCTCCAGGTGAGTATTCAGCTTCCTTGACTAAGCCCCTCCTTTCTGTTTCTGAAAATCCCCTTCTTGTTCTCTATTATATATTCAAATGTCTCTGGCAAGTGTGATCTACTCTTGCTAACCTGGAAACATCACCAAAATAGGGGAATCTAAGCATTCATGTAAGTGACAAAGATTCTGGTGAAATCTGGGCTTTGGTTTTTTGGGGGGTTTTTAATAGAAAAAAACAAAAGTCCTTAGTCATCCCTGCTATTGGCAATGAAATATATTGGGTACCTACTACCAATTCTATGGGTGATTTTCAGTTACGTACAACTTTTGACAAAGCTAATGATATTACAGATCTTATCTAGACAATTAATCATTTCCACAGGAGAACAACTGTATCCACTACAGTGACTGATGTAGATTCTGACAAAGGCATTAAATAGGAGGAGGATCTGAAGTCCATTGCAGACATTGACAAATACTGGGGTTGCTATTGAGCTTGCAGCTGAGTTACCTTTCTGCATATACATTGAATGGGGGTTTTATTGTAGAATTAAGTTCTGCTCTGGAGGGAATTTTCAGTTCATATTTGTCTGAAATATACTACTTTCCCTGAAATTCTTCTCATTTCATAATAAAGTAGAAGGAAGTTTATCCAATTCTGTACAAATGCATATATACACACAACAAAAACCAGATCATTTCTCCAAATTTAGCTTGATGCATAAATCTGATTGAAACTCAAGACAGAGCTCAAAACAACCAAGAGTGAGAACAACTTTATATTATAGTCAGTGTTGCATTCTGGGGCAAGGAATCTGTAGTCATATAATAAAATGTTTTCAGGCATATATACAGGAAGTCAAAGGTCCATCTGGATTAGCCAGTGTATGACTTCCCAAACTCAGTACTGCATTTCTTCTTTCTGAGTGCTTGGCCACCCATTCTGAACCAGCACATTGAAGCTGGTTACTTGCTTAGAGTAAATATCAGCTTCCATATGGATGCATAACTGAGTTTATGCATTAGGCACCCTTTCCTGAATAGCATTTGTCACCTTCAAAAGACACCTTAAAATAGGATTATATAATCAAGCTAAGAGGGGAACAAGGACTGGCTTAAACCAAACAGTGGCCATTAAACTAAAAATGCCATAGCTCTTATTCTGACTACTTGAGAGGAGACTCTTTGGGAAGAGTAGTGCTTTATGTTGATTTGGCTCTGGGGAAAATGGCATAGACATCCAGAACCATCTTGTGTTCAACAGGAACCCACTGCTTTGGAGAGACTGTGGAGTTTTCACATAGTTTATCCATGACTTCCAGTCAGGCATTGTTATTCCCAAGCACCCTCTACATCTCTAAATTGAATCAGTACTCTGTTACTGATTGAGACTACAGATGACTGGAGCAGAAATAATATATGGATCAGGGAACAAAAGCCAGAATGACAGCATCCCAATAACCAAGGAGCAAACTGGGAGCAAACATGGTGTTAGTTCGAGCAGCGTTGTATAAAAGTTGATGGAGAGCTGTCTGCTTGAAGTTCCTCTCTGGAACTTCCAGGAACTTCCTGGAGCAAGAGGCAGATTTTCATAGTTCTCATGTCAGGAGCTAAAGAGGAGCTGAGGAGACTAATAAAGAGCTGTGAATCCACTTCGGCACCAGTCCCGGTAAAGCGAGTGCTGAGCAGCAAGAGCAGCAATGCCAACCTGCCTACTGGTGATGGGAGCCAGACTGTTTCATCCCACACCGTGCCCACAAATGAGTCACAGATCAAGTCACGTTCCACCTATATTCTCACCCAGAAAACTTGACTGAGCTCTGGAAAGCCTTGTTCAGGTTTCTAGGTTTCTGTGAGAAATACCCTCTAATTCCCCAAAACTACCCCTTTGCTTCCCAGGGATCACAAGCACAGGATGCCGCAGGGCAATTAAAAGGCTTGCACTGCAGAATAAACAGGGACAAATTGTAGATTAAGAGAAAGCCTGTTATTTGTGTGAAAGAGGCAGCCTTTGCCGCCAAATGGATTCATCTGTCATTGCTACTGATTGCTCCCTTTCCGCTAAATGTCCCCTAAGAAAAATGTAAATCCTATGTAAATCCTTTGTTATCACCCGACAATGTGCGTATCACGAGCTGCATGGGTTCGAACACAGGTCCATTTTCCTCCAGACTATGCCACTCCTCTTTCAAATTTCAAGGTCTCGGTGTCTCAAGAGTGAGGTGGCAGAAGGCATTCAACCCCCCTGGGACAGACTGAGCAAGGAAAGCCCTTACAAAAGGAGGAGAAGGAGAATCTCTTCATGGGTTTTGCTGTTGCAGTCAGCCCTGCTGCAGTTTGGAGTCAGTTTATTTTCTTCAAAGGAGGCTGAGACATGGACCCAGAGCTCAGAAGAAGAGCATCTCCCCAAGGTGAGGAGAAAAGCATAAAGGAAGAGGAGGGAGGGAAAAGGATGCAAAGCTAAACGACAAGGGAGCTGTGCAGAATTCACCTGCCATATCATGTTCCTCAGTAGTGTCACATTCATGCCACGTTGCACAGTTCTGATAGGAGAAATATAAAAGATAAATGCAGTAGCAGCCCTTGTTTACAGAAAAGCCAGCAATAGCTGATCAAATGAATGTGAGAGCTGCGGCACTGGACATGTGCTACAGAAAGGTTTATTAACCATGTTTACTAAGCAACCTCTGAAACACTTGGTCAACCTGCCCACCAAAACCCAGGAAGTTCAGACACTGATGCAGGTCATTGAAAGCTACATTAGCTTATCTCCTTCTCAAACAGCAAGAAAGAAGCTGTGACTTACTGTCCAAATTCTACCCTCAATACAATCTCATGGCACCCACAGGTGGATTTTGCTGTGCTATCCTTGGTTGGGATAACATCAGCCTATCAGTCTGACAGAAGTCCTCCCAGTTTTCCAGAGGTGAAAAGCCATACTCAGAGAGCTAGTTGTGGAGCTGTGATTACGAAGATAAAGAGTGAGGTGTTCCTGTTTGTCAAGTGGGCCTAAAAACCTCAGCTTTCTGGGGTTTGTGATTATCTACTCTAATAGACGTGTGGAAAATCACTGCTATCAGATGATAATTTCATTAATGCACACCATTATTAAGGATGATTTCTGACACGTAAGTCCAGCTGCATCCAAGGAGTTGCTATTATTATTATTATTATTATTTATACATTTTGGACCTCAGCTTATTTTAAGGTCACAGGTACCCTGACATAACCCTGAGGTACCTTAAGGTTACATTTCATGGTACAAATCAAGTTACCTGTAGCTTAAGCTATAGATACTTGGTAAACTATGGTAGATGTTTGTGTGCACTTGTAGGCAGTGGTGAGTTGGGGTAATTTGCCCTAACATTATCCTATAATTAAAGAGTTTTAATTTCACCCTCTTCTAAGAGATTTTGCTGTTATGGACTTTTTGTCCAGTGAAGTAGACCTCAGACTCTTGATCCTAAATATCATAAACTGAGACCCATTGTGCAAACAAAGACTGGAAAAGGCTTTCCTAACCATGCACTTCTACCTAGTCCTCAACCCGGAACGCAGCTGCAAAGACCCTTCCCTTTGTGTGTTGCTTTGGTCACATAGCCATGCTCTGTGCATCCTTTCTCTAGTTCTGTCACATCACACATAAGCCACTTATCTCCACCTTAGCAGTCTTTAATATTTCTGATTTGGTCTACTTCATGGGATATACCATTAAAAACCCAGCAGGTGTCCCACTGGAGAAAAGTGGTATCAGAAACACCATCTTTTCTTTTCCACATGTAGATTTAGGGAAGGGCTCCAATCTCTTTGCTGTCTCTTTCTGCTGTTGCCAGGCAAATATTTTTTTTAAGGCAGAGTATTGTGTCCAAAGGAAGAATATGACCTCTTGATAATAAGCTAATTGCAACAGCAGCATCTTTCCTTCCTCACAGCTTTTACTCATTTCTGCAGGATCCATCCTGCTCAAAGTACTGTGCACAGAGACAGTACCTTGCCTGCTTGCCTGTGTAGCTATAATATAGTAACTGGCTAACTCAAAACTGAAATTGCTGCAATGCTTGAAGAAATCATGTCTTACCTCTTTTCAACAGTCTGCTGCCCTTAAGAAGCTCATAGTTCCACCGTGGACATCCATACCACAGATGGACTGCCATGAAAGATGGTATCAGCAAGTCCTATCTGCCCTTACGGATGGCAGATCCAAGTTTGTTCAAGAGAGAAGCCCAAGATGACAGATCCCACTGCAAGGCCATACAAGATGCCCTTACAGTCATGTCAGGTGTCATACAGGTCATGGATTGTAGGGTTCACACCCAAAAAATTAACACAGACCTTGACAGAAACAACATTTTGGCTGAGGCACATCTAAACTTAAGACTTTATACAAAATGGACCAAGGAGGTGTACCCAAAGACACTGAGGGCCCTATTTATAATGATACTTGTGTGCTTTCAGCTGTACAGAAGCACCCAGTAGGGTTTGCAGAAGCAACTGCAGAGAGATAATTAGATCCCTAGAGTCCTGCTGATTTCAGTACTGTTGAAGATTAAGGAATGGCTGACTACATCCCTGAGATTTTGGAAAGCTTTCCAAGCAATCCTCTCCACTTTCAGAAGTCTAAATATGTCCAGCAATGTAACTCCATTAATACACGGCACAGACAGGTACTGAACAGGGTTTTCCCAAATTAAAAACTAAATACTAGATTCAAAAAAAGGACGTGAGTGCTATTTTTCTTGGTGCCTGGCCCCCAAACGGAAATGCAAAGCACAGCATTAGGCCCCTGGGCTCTCCCTACCTAATGCATAAGGAGCGTGAGTTATCTCATAGAGTGGAGCACTTCCATACACCTCCTCTCTGGTCCTGCTACAGCCTCAAGCCTGGAGGCTTAAAACCAGGAAGTCTGCTGCAACTGGGAGAAGCCCTGGGGCAAGACTCCATGTGGTGCATTGGGAGCCACTGAAAGCAAGCCAATTTGGAAATGCTGAGCACACAGGGTGTGCCCAAACTCCAACCCATCCTCAGGTACATGAATCAGGTCTTGCAAAGCAAAATATCTCCTTCCATTTGGGCTCCAGAAGGCCGAGCCCACTCCTGAGGGGAGACATCTGGAAGAACTCAGAACTGAGTTTTGCTCACTCTTTTTAAACGCGGACCAAGGGATGCACGCACCTTTCTTCTTTTAATATCAGGAGACGAGTTAGCGAAAGCGCTGGCCCATGAAGTGAGAAATCTGGCTTCAGCGCTTTCTTCAGCCTGGAGGGATCCAAACCACATTTCCCACCTCCCAAGAGAGAGCTTGAACCAACGGGGGTAAAGTGAGGTTGAGATTGGGGAGATAGGATGCGCAGCCGCCTCTTCTTCTTGAAGCTGTGCAGAAATGCATTCCGGGGGGCATAAGGAGATCAAAGAAACCTCCCATAACCCAGACTCACATAGACCACTGTTCAGCATTCTAGCGGTTAGGCTTTCAGCTGGCCGACATGAGCTCTGGGTTAGAGTTGCAGTAGTTAATGCCTTTTATATGAAAAGCAGTTATAGGGCGAAAAAGAGCAGAAACGCATCTCGTGGCAGGCAGAGGAATCCAGTATCTCTCATTGCCTCTCCTCCCCAGAGGTGCCTGTATCAAAGGCTCAGAATCTGGGAGCTGCAGAGAGTTTTGCTTTCTTTTTTTGCAGGGATTATATGAATTAATGGACATTTCTTTGGTTGTGGTTAGGAATGAACTGGCAAACGAAAACATGGGTCAGCTTGTCAACTTGGTGTTCCAAGCCCAAGCATGAGACATAGTAAATAACGTTAGAGGGCAGAAGCAGGTAAACATCCAGGCACATTGCTTTTGACATTTTCTGGGCAATCTAATCATGAGCATGATTTCTTTCCAACAAGTTATCTTTTTTTCCTTTTTTTTTTTTTTTTTTGTGGGTAAGGCTATATTCCCCAGAATAGCTTGATAGAGAGAAAGAGAACGAGGACGTTTGGTCCTGCTGAGACCATGTGGTAACTCATGTGCTTGGGGCAAAAGGCAGCAGAAAGATGCTGCCAGAGCATGGGGCTCCCAGTAAGTCTCCACTGACGGACTGGGCCAACCAGCCATATCTGGCTCATGGGGTAGGTGAGAAAGGATATTGTGAGAGTGAGCTGGGGTATCCTTATGCTCAGTCTTTGAGACCTGAATGATCAATTCCTTTCTTACCCCATCTGCATTCTTGTTCATCACTGCTTTTCATGGCTATAATAACCCCAAGGGATAATGCTCCCTATACTAATGAAAGATTGGATTAGTACTGTGGGCTCTCCCTTGAACACATCCCTCAACTTCCTTCTCCCTAGAGCCCAGGAGGGAAGAAACTGGTATACCCAGGTAGCAGCTTTCCCTCCAGAAAATTCTCTTGTTTATGGACATTTTTGACCTTCTTTGTGATTTTGGGCTGAAACAAAGAAAGGGTGCTATTCCACAGTCCAACCAGTATAGAGAGTCATTTCTGACAACCACAGTCAAATTCTATAAATATACTCATGTAACTATATTTGCACTTACCAGTTCGTGCATTACAGATGGAATATTGGCTGTGGAAACATTAACAACACAGTCTTTGCACATAAAGCTCTGAAATGGTTGTTAAATTTTTAGTAGCACTGATGGAAAACCCTCATGTCATATGGGATTGTGTGTTCTTGTACATGCACCATCCTTGGAGATGCGCTGGTAGGGCTCGAGCTTAGTGGAGAGACTGCCTTAACGCAATCTCTGGCCTTACCACCTACGTTAGCTTTTTAGGCATGGAAAAGGAGCAAAGTTTAAACATCCCCTCCAAGGTAGAACATGTCTAAGCAGTTCATGGCCGTGATATGCATTGACTGTGCTTTCTGAAATGAAATTTCTCTTACTTCTCTGCATATTTTAGCAAATTCTCCCAATCTCATTTTTTCAGCATTTGCATCTATCACCATTCATCTTGCAAATTAAAATATTTCTGCATGACACTCTGACATACAGGAGGGGAAAAAAAAGCAAGCAGACAAAAGCATTTCTCAAAGTAACAGAACTACAGAGCTTTTCAAACTTCCTGTTTCATAGCACTGATAGAAAAAGTACACTGAGTTCCTATGAAGCACCCTCCTGACATTTCCAGACTTATTAGCCAGTTTTCACACTGACTTCAATCAACCTCTTTAATCCTCCAAGGAAAGAGCATTTTTAATTCATCGATTGGCTGATAAGCTTGAAGCCAAAAAATGATTTACACGTAGATGAATTGTGCTTACAAGATGGAACTTCGAGCATTAGAAGCGGATCTGAATTTCCTATCTGTCATTTTATTTGCCACATTCATTTTTGCTCTGCCATTACCCTTGCTGATTATGATCTTTCAGCGCTATTGGGCTCCTGCTTCCACAGTTTTTAATCTGCCTTTAATCCCATAGATTTTAAATATTCCCCGGCACCGAGAGACTGGAGGCAATTAACTGCCCTTCTGATGCTCTCCTTATCAGTTGCCTCCTTGTATCTCTCAGAAGCAGCCTCAAGACACTTCCAGGCTGACAAATACTACCAGCATTTCTGATGAAGCAGCCGCAGCAAATGCAATGTGAAGTCCAGCTGTGTAACCTGATTCTAAACCATCTAGTCATTCAAGAAAAAACTAAATAAATGCAGCACAGGCATCTAAACTCCTATTCCATTTTCACTTCACATGAATGGAAATAAACATAACATCTCTTTAAGTCGTATGTTGGTCGGGTTTTTCCTTTGGCTTTGTTTTTGATTTCCTTAATATCTTTTTTTTTTCCCCTGAAAGATAATTTCTGTCTCTTCCAATATGATTGCTGTTTCAAATTGCAAAACAGGGCTGTTTTCCTAGATCTGTCTGGGCACTTCTGATGCCCAAAAAACAGATCTGCAGGGCAGTCATAGATCCTTGGATTGGAATCCGCATCTTTTTGTTCGCAAGCACTAACAATGGAAAATTGGCTGCGCTAGTTCACTTACCACTAGTTGATGCAGTGCAAATTTTCCTACCTTTCTAAGAGATGCCCGCTCAAATTTGGACTGTGTAAACTCAGCTCTATGCCTTTTTCCGTTACATCAAAGATCTGATGTACAAATGAAGAATCAAATCAGTGTGACACAGCTCATGAAAAGATGTTTTTCATTAGAGACCATCTGTTTATTCACTAACATACACATTTACATAACCCTTCAAGAATGCTAAACTTTCACTCAAATAGGCCACATGGCAATAGTTGGGAAACACACAGAATTAAATGCAAAATGTTCAATTCTTTGTGGCTTTGCACCTAAGGAAATTAATAATAATTAATAATTAATAACACAGCAAAACAAGTGAAAGGTGTTATTATTTGCAGGCACAAATTAGTAACTCTAAGATTAAAAAAGAATCTATTTTTCTAGTAACATACATATATTTAAGTATATATGTATACCTATGTGTGTATATATCTATATCATAGGTATAGACAATTCAGACTTCAACTTTAGTGGTAATAATTTGACTAAAGCATAGAAGACAGAAATATTCTGCTTAGTTCATAAAATTAGCATTACTACAGCTCTGTGCATTGAAAGTATTATATGGAGTGAGGAATTTACCCAGCATAAAAAATACCATTCTTGCCTTATACCTACAATGGCTGAAAATGGGTATGTGAAATTTACAATCTAATAAATAATAAATATATAACAAAAATGCCTTTTTCCATTTTTATGTGTTCAAAATAAAGGGGAAAGTGTGTCTTAGAGTGGGGGAAGAGGAGACGAAAGTCCTGATAACGAAGAAAAAAGTTCTGGTTCATAATCTATTTTTGGGGAGCTTAAAAGCAGCAATACTTGGCCAGAGCAGAGGTCTTCCCAGCTGAGGATCCTGTTTTAAGAAAGGCCAAAAGTAAATGCGTGAAGAACGTAAGAAAAGCACAGACGTATGACGATGCTTCCCAAATATGCCAGCAATTTGCAGATCGACAATTTCTGAGCCAGAGATCATGTCCTTAAATTTAACAACTTTAAACAGCTTTCTCTTCCACTAATTTCTCCAGTGCCTCCCTAAACTTTGTAAATTCTTGTGCTTTTACAACATCCCATGACTGTGGGTTCACCAGTATAGCGATATATGGAAGAGCCTCTGGTTTCTAGAGATCTGCTGTGGTGTATCACATCATACTGGTTCATTCCAAGCGCCGATTGTGTATCAGATCCCAAAAAAGGCACAGAAACATGGATTCTTGGAGTAAATGAATGCGTGAAGGCATTCCAACTAAGTCAGAGGGACTCAAACAATTGCTATTTGCTCAGTACCTTATCTGAGGTTAGTGGAACTATGCTGATTCTCATTAGCTGAGAATTTAGCTCAGTATTTTATTTTCGAACGTGTCTTAGAGAATTACGAATTCCATTCCAGTCAAGCTGATATATTGTGCTCACAGCTGCAGGAGCAGAGCAATTAAATTGATAATATTTGATGATAGTGTATGTATGTGTGTGGGGGGAACATATTCAATTTTGTTTGGCTCTCGAAACAAAGTCTCTTACTTTTGCAAGGTTGCAGTTCTGTCTCTCCATGTGCCATGGAACCTGCCTTTCCCTTCCAAAGGGAGTGCCTGCATGCTGGAATTAAAATCTGCTCATGACTATCAGGCAGCAATCTATGACCGATTTGTTCTCACAATCTTCAAGGCAGGTACAGAAGAATCAACATCAGAACAAGTTTCTCTTTCCATATGCATCAGTTCGCAAAGGCTGTTCTGTAGGTCAACAGGTAGCTCATTCTTTGTGCAATGAGTTTTTTGGCATCTTAACGCAACAAACCCCTCAGAGGAGGTACGTTTCTTAGGTGGACACATCTCCCATGACCCTAACAAATTAAAATGAGAAAATGATTGTAATTGTCCATAACTGGCCTGGACTAGATTTGGACCAGCAATATCAAGGTAGAAGTACCTCATTAAAAGGCTCTTTGTTTCCCTTGCCTCTTGTGCGTTCCTGATTAAAGACAAGAAGAAAGCAGCCACCTTTTGCCTTGGATCCTCAGCCAAAAGCATTTGAGTTAATGAAAACACTTCCTATTGATGCCACAGCCTCCAAAATGTGTTGCCAGTGAGGTAGCATGACATTTGAGTGGACTGTGCTTTACCCGCTATTAACCCTCACAATGTATATTTACAGATGGAATGAAACATACACAGAGAAACTGTTCTTCCCTGCTATACATTTGTGCAGTGTCAAACGTAGTCACAACAGCAGACTTTGAATGTTATAGTAATATTAAAGATAAATCATAATTTTACTGATAATGCAGAGCTCAGTTGGGTAGTTTTGGACCTGCAGTGATCAGCACCATTTTCCATCATACAAAATAATTGAAATTTGCATGGCTTGGTGTTCATTATTAGCAATAATAATAGACTAATTTTATTAGTGCTTGGGATAACACATAGCTCAACAATATTTTGAAATTAATATACAAAATATTAATGGAGATCTGTTTTGCATTGACCAACAGATACTTTAGGGCTGAAATGCACCAGCATAAGTGCAATATAGGACCAGGGAATAGGAAAGGTGCTAAAGTGATCTTGAAATAATAGGTGCTACTTTCAAGTTGAAAATATATATGTATAGATGCATATAGCCGAGTGACTCCACATATCAAATTCAGAATACTGGAGAGGGGTTGTGTTCAACTCAGTTGGGATTTTAGGGACAATAACAGAGCTTTGCTTGCATTTGGGATTTTGCTGTTGTTACCCATTTTCTCAAGGAAACATAAACAATCACCCCACAAAACAGCAAATTGTGGTGAGAGCAAATAGACCAGAGGAGGAAACTTTGTTATATAACACAGCGAACCTGCGGTACCCATCCCCAGCGTGTGTTGTTTGCTGTGACTTACAGCTTTGCTTAAGCATTTTAAAGATTCTTGCAGGTCTTTTTCAAGCTGCCAGCTCTAGCCTAGGAATTATGGTAATGTGCCACTTCTGAGCCCTCGGCAGGATTTGCAACAGAGAAATCACATCAGCCTATGCTGATTAACAATTCCATTCCATCCAGAGATTTATATAAAAAAACTATCTTACATTTTGCTTTTTAATAAGAACGATCGCTATCTCAAATTGAGTCCCAGCAAATTTTAATAAAGGCCCAAGGTTGAGTGGCATTTTGCATGCTGATTTAGCTGTGATTGCTTGCTTTTGATGAGCACCAGCCGGGCATGTATAGCTTTCCTCAGAGTAGGTTTAAAGACCAGTAGTAAGGAAAAGGATAAAAATAAAAACTTCCAACTGAAATTCGAGGTCTTTTCTCTCTATGATTGATTACTGAATAAATACCTGCACATATCTCTGCATTCAACCCACAAGTAATATTCCCTACAGCAAAACAGCTGTTTTAATGGCTTTTAATATACTATCCTGTCAAAATATGTTAAGTTTGAAGGCTGCAATTATTAAAAAAAAAAAAAGATATGATCAATTTTTTTATCTATCTATCTTCGTGACAACTCCTCAGTTTAATCAGCTGAGTGCAGACTGGAATAAACCAACGCTTTTATTCTGCTAGTTACATGTTTATATGAGAGTCCCTGTTTAGCAGATTCTTTGCCATTGTTTTGGATAGCACCTTCAATGCTCTGAATAACAGCAGCGTGTAGGTTGGATAAGGTTTGGGGTTTCTGACACTGAGCAGTAGAACCTGTCCCTATCAGAGGGGTATTAAAAAAGAAGAACAAATTGTCAGCATATACGCTTTTGTAGTCACATTTTCCCCTCTTTGCATTTTGAGAAAAAATACACATTGGAAATATTTATTTGGAGAAAACTGCCTTCTGGAGATAGAAGGGAAAAAAAGATTGCACAGAATAGTTGAAGTCAAAGCTCGGTGGCAGTGCATGTGTGTGTGTGTGTGCATTATGAAAGTAGCAACGCCATGAAAGTGATCAGGTAAAGCATTCCATTTGTTTTGATTCAGCTTTTATGGCTGTTCTTTTTCATCCCTCTCAATAAATTGTATTTCAACTTCTCTCATTAAAATAGTAACCCTTTCTTGCTTCAACTTGGGGAACAACAGAGGCAAAAAAACCCTTTCATATAGGAACCATCCATCATCATTAGAAATAATGATCCTCCCACACAGTAACTAGTGTAATGTACATGAAGGAGCAACTAATTCCCACCCAGTTTCCTTTGCCTCTTTCTCTTTGAGGGAGTGCAAATGATAATTTAAAGAAACAGTGTGTGAGAGACGCCTTCAGTCACAGGAAAGCTATTTCCATCTCGTAAACTGGGAAATCGCGGTAGGTGAGACAAAGAGGATCCTGTATGATCTCAGTGGAGACATGGCCCTGTTTTCCAGTCTAATGTCCCATGTTGTTTTAGCTCATGCAGGGAGCCATTTTTGGAAAGATGTTTTTGTTTCAAAGGGAGCAACAGAGGGAAAGAAACAAAAGTAATGATGAGTCCACTGAAAGGTAGCAAATTGCCTTTAGCCTGCCTGATGTATACTGCTGCAGCCTCTTTGTTAGATGGATCTCAGTCGGCAGTGGAAGTCTAAAGGGAATGAGCTGGCAATGAAAGCTGAGCTGCTTGCTGGTGGTCTCAAGGTCTAAGGTCTCAAATCACTTACGCACGTACTTAAGCCCAATGCTTAAGCCCATGCACTTAAGCCCAAGCATATGTAATCATAGAATGGTTTGGGTTGGAAGGGACCTTCAAGATCATCAAGTTTCAATCCTGCCACGGGCAGGGGAACCTTCCACTAGAGTAGGTTGCTGAGACCCCATCTAACCTGGCCTTGAACACTGCCAGGGATGAGGCAACCAAAACTTCTCCAACCAAGCTCTTTCATTGTCCCACTGCTTCACAGTGAAAAATTTCTTCTTTATAGCTAATTTAAATTTACCCTCTTTCAACTTAAGGACATCATTCTGAAGCCCACACATCATTTTAAGTGATCAGGGTACTACATTAAGGTACCTATGTAGCTTCTCTCTATCATTTGGGAACAAAAGAGCATATCCCCAAGGGGGACTCCGGTGATTAGCCAGGACTAAAACCTTGCTGGTAAAGCCCACATCTCCACCAGGACTCTTCATGGAGGTTGCCCTTTCTGAAGGGCCTCAGTGCTTGCTGATAACACCCAGCAGAAAAGACTTGGGGAAACTTCAAGTTCCCTCCTTCCACCACCTAACCCTAGAGGTTGCTCTGCTCATTGGCATCTCCTGGCTTGGCTTGGGCAGCCCCATCACGATCCGGCACGGCAAGGCACAGTGGCACCAGAGTCCCCTGCGGGGTCCAATCCTGGAGGTATGCTGGGAACACACCTGCCTCTCGCTCGCAGGATCACACCCTTCAAGAATGCAGTCATAGCTGCTTTCTTGTTTTAAATGCAGCTGGCAGAGGAGGAGACAGCAGTGCCAGTGCCCTCTGCTCCTGTAATAACCTCAGGATTAAAGCGCTTACCCAGGAAGTGGGACAGTGGGCTCTGGGCCCTCCTCAGCCCCAGGGGTTCAAAGTTTCCATTTCCCATGAAACCATCTGAAACCCCAAGTTATCGTGTGAGGGTGAGATGCAGGGCATGGGGAGGAGGAGAGGAGAAAGCATTTATTTCCTCATTCAAGCTATGCCAATGAGTAGAGAGAAAGAAATGAAAAAGCCACAATACCCCAAGGTGACTTTCAAACAGAACATGAGTCCGTGTCCTACTGCTTGCCTTAAGTTTCAGTTTCCTCTTTTTTTTGCTGCATGAGTACTTGGCACTACAGAGTTGTGGACTGAGATTTGAAGGTTGTAGAGGGCATAAATCTGTAGGAGAAGACCCTTTGTTCGTTAAATGCCTGATTCATTCCTGAAATTGACACTCCCGCTTTCAAATCCAGAACTTATATTCATCTAGTTAAAAGACATCAGACTGAAAAGGGGAAATGCTCCCTTTTCAGAATCCCAGCATCCCTTTTTCCTCACAGAGGGTCGTGGGAATCTCCTCATCTCTCCTGAGCAGCCCCACAGCTTGACCAAGGAATGCAGAAATGCTTTCTCCACCCAGCGTCACCTGCAGTCTTGTGGTCGGGGTACTCCCATGGCAATTGGGAAACGTAGGTTTAAACCTCCCAGGCAAAGGCAAACCGAGAACTCATCATGCTTTTCTTAGGCAAGTGGTTTTAACCACCGGACTAAGATATAAATGGTGAGAGGCTCCTCCTTTTCCTTTGGAGGCTGCATCTTTTGATGGAAGCAAAACAAAGCTGGCTGTGCTTAGTGCTTTGAAGACCTGCTCAGGAGAAGCCTGGGGACTACTTGTCCCAGCCACACTATCCTGCAGCACTGATTCTGGCACTTCTGCTTTGTGTTTTCTTTCTTGACCACTCACTGCTCAGTGTGGGGCTTTGGGATGTCTTTTCTAAGGCGTTAAATGCTCTTCAGATAGTGATCTGAGGTCCTAACACTGAGCCTGGGGTCTGTTCTGAGCACGTGCCCATGAGTTGTCCCATTTGGAATACCTATCAAATGCCCCGTTTAAGGCTAAAACCAAGAAGAATCAGAAAAGGGCCTCTTCCAGCAAGATACCTCAACCCACATGGATGACTTCAGCCAGTGCCTCCTATCCTGGTGTGGATCAGGCCTTAGGGACAAAGTTGAAACTTCAATAGAGGTTTTTATGAAGGAAGGAAGGAAGGATAAAATGCCACAACAGAGATGCCATTTCAGAAAATGTAATGACTTAAGGCAGATACTCAGAAACCATAGAGATGACTGTGGGATGGCCTGGATCCTCAAAATGCTCTGTACCCTGGCACAGACCCAATTAGTCAGTGTACATGTTGAATGTACTTCTTTATGGCATATAACCAGGCTGAGTGGGACCACTCCTGCTTGTAGTCAAGACTGGGTTTAAATGCACAGCTGGATGCAAGCCAGACCACTCAATACTTTGCCTAATTTAGCTTAAAAATATATAATAGGACATAATGGCTGGCATCAGAGGTAGTAGAAAAGTGAAAATTCTGATCTACCAGCATTTTTTACAATAATAAATACCAGCCTGTCACTTGTCCCAGGTGTTTACTTAGGGTAGAAAAGCATCCTGAAATGGAAGTAAATATGTAGGTGTGAAATTAATTTATATTGTTTTCTTCATTTGAGGAGAAAATAAATTTCTGATAGCACCATATCACTCTGTCTCGCTGCAGTAATATGCCATGGGAGAATCAGCCACCACTTTCCATTTCTTGTCTTTTGAAGTTAATTTCCGATCCTAACAGTAAATCAGAGTTCTGTAATCTTGCCGATACATTACAGGGGAATGAAAATTTAGTTTTTAATGAGATTTTTACTTAAAAAAAAATACTTACAAAAATGAAGAAAGCCATTTTCAATCAAAACTGGGGCTTTGGCATGTGATGGCTAAGTTTAGAATGAAAATAACATCAAAGAGATGTCTTTTAGTTTAATTTCAAATGGCACATGCCACCTTGGAAGGGATAAATTCTGGAACATTTCTGTAAAATCTAGAAAATGCCACTTAAACCTAAGGAAATCTAAATAATAAGCAAAATATAACACTCACTGGTGAGAGAACACAAGGACATAAAACTCTGTGTGTGGTCTTCAAGAAGAGTAGTACATATATGTACACATAAGTGATAGTCATAAGATTATACTTGGTATGTGCAATCAAAGGATGTCTGAAAATCCCTATGTGCATCTCTTCTGCTGCCTGACTTCCTATGGTATTACTTGAACAGACTCCCAGAAACCTTTTTGTATTTGGCCAATATTTCCTGCCACATATCATGCAGGCAGTTTAAGCATCTTTTGAGCTGTACAGTGAGAAAACAGGTAGGGTCATCAGCAACTGATAAAATGTGCATGCAAAATGATTCCTGAGTTGTGAATTTCAAGACCCAAACAGCTCACTCCACACTGATGGCCACTTTCTGCAGGATCTGGCTTATGTGTTTTGTGAAATATATGGGTCCCGGCTGCACAAGGAGCAGATTCAACTGGATAAGCCTTAAAATCCATGCAGGGGAGTTGATGAGCCTGATAACAAATGGAGCGCATTGTGCACACAAGAAATGGGACACTGTGCCTATTTCCCAAAAGTCAGTTAAGGGCAGCAATCAGTTTTCATGGACATTAGTTCTGACTCAAAACGTTTTCCAAGAGAAGAAAACCACCAAGACCACTTCCCTTTGGTGTTACAACTGCCTTTACAACAGCACTCTCACAGCACATGGACGCCTTTCTGTCATTTTTCAGGCTGAAGAAAGCAGAAGCCCTCAGGCAGGAACCCATGCAAAGTCACACGCCACCCCGAAGCATCCCCAAAGCATTCCAAAAAGGTTCATTTCAAGCAGCAGTTGGAGTCTGGACCCACTTGGCTTCAATACTTTCTTTTACTAGAAAATCCACCTCATGTCGAGCTGAGCAGTGTCAGAGAGACACTGAGGAGTCCCCTCTCAAAGAATTATCCACTAAGCAGATAAAAACTCATGTCTGTGACAAAGAGCAACCTTCTGTCAAATCAGCACATTCTAAAGACCACGTTTTTTCTCAGACTAGGCCACAGCTCCCATTTGTGCTTTCACACCATTGCTTTGAGACCTGATAAGATGCTATCAAGAGGCCCTCTAAGTACTTGAGAACCACTTTAAGAGGAATCAGTGGGGCAATTACCATAAGCAGTGAAAGATATGGTGTTTATTGATGGGAGATTAATATTGGCCACAATGCAATTGATTTTTTTCCCCTGCAGCTTTATTTTCAAGTTCTTACAGTGGCCTGCTGTGGTCTTTCAGGTTTCTTTCTCTTTTAGATATGAATGTATTTTTAGCTGTCATTCTAATTGGATGGAGTTCTTCCAAGAGTCTCCAATTTACTCCCAGCGTGTTTGATATAAATTGCCCTAATTTAATTAAAAAGAGGAATGATGAGTTGAGGAAGCTGGAAAGCAGGATCTTCATGTTACCAGGTATTGACGTAAGCATCCTAGACATAGTAAAGCAGATCTTTTCCATCTAAGGCTGATGTTTCTGAAAGGGCTGCAAAGCTGAGTGCTAGGCCTGATGAAAGGACTTAGATACGCTGTACTGCCTGCATTTTAGGTGCTTGAGACTGACAAAGAAATCCAAAACATGGGTTTTGGCTATTCAGCTGTCACTGTGGAGGTGAAATGCTTGGCTGAAAACAGATCAGCCAAAAAGCCTAACTGGCTGAGCAGTTTTAAGCTTTCCTGTAGAAATATGGAGCATGTTGTAGAAAACAAGGGGGTGGGAGAAAGGAAAGACACAATATTCCAACAGATTTCTTCCCCCCCCCAGTTCTTTCAAATGTTGCAAGAAGCCAAAAATTGGGATTTGGGTTTTTTTTTCAATGGTTAGGTACACCTGGAGTTGAGCACAGTGTTAGCTGCCATAGAGCTTGAGCTACTGCCCATGAGGTAGGTGAATGGTTTTCTCCTGCCTCACCTAGAAAGGACACTACATGTCCCTCCTTCCTTAGCCCTCTGTGAGGTGGCATCTTGCAAGGGATGCTGCAGGGCCACTTGGACCAGTTCTTGAACCTGATGACCACCAGAGATCATGCAATGGGGGCAAGTGCTGAGTGGGTACTGAAGATAAAGGCACCCGCAGTGACACATAGATACCTGTGTCCTTTGCTCTTAATACAGCTTTGGAAATCTTGCTCTTTCTTGCTCCTGGGAAGCCATAAATCAAAATCAAGTACATCATCAAGGAAGAAATTACGGATAGGCTATTACTAAGATGTGATGATTTTGGGCTGTTTTCATTTTTGAATGTCCATGCCAAGAAGCAGACCTGGTTTTCACTGCATGGTGCTGAACCTGTCTTAACACAGAAAACTTCCAGAGTGCCTTTAGACAAAAACAAGGCTCCCAAAAACTTTTAGATCTATAAAGCATAAATTTAGATATTAAAATCTAAAACCAAAATATTTTTGTTAAATCATCTGAAACAAAAAATGCTCTTTAGTTTATTTTGGCACCTTCCAGCTCTGCTGTCTAACAAACATTCAGGGGGGAAATCTTGATAAAGACACTTTCTAAAAGATAAACCCATGAGTTTTGGGAGGTTGAATAAAATGAAATAATTTTTAACCTTAAAAAAGGGGGGAGGGGTTTGAAACACAAGTCTTAAAACTCTTTTAAAATAGGAGTTATTTTCAGACTCTAGAATTAAGCAGAATCAAAACCAAGTGAAAGACAACTTTTATTTCCTTGCCTTTAGGTGTTTCTTCAGTTCTGTCTGTCTTTGAAAATTCCAAAATATTCTGTCACCTGCCAGAAAGCCCCTTGTGGCAAGCACAATGCCTTTGCTGGCCAATATGTGGACAAACAACTTCCCAACCTTGCATTCTTTCCACACACAAAATTCCCATTGATTCCGGTGGGAGTTCTGCACAAAAGGATGGAGTCTTTGGGTGGGTTAATGCAAGACTATGAAAGGGGAGAAAGTGCTTACTGTACTGAGAATATGCATCTGAATTGGTTTTATCACAGCTGGCAGGGCAGTAAAAGGAGTTTATGCGCAATAAACAGCTCTTGTGGTTAGAGTGACGTTGTTCATTCCTAGCCTAGAATTTGGAAGGAGTTATTATTTAATAAAGTTTAATTTGATGAAGAGAATATTTTTAACATCCTAAACTGCACTCTATGAAGATGACTGATAGGCCCAGCCCACTCACAGAAAGAAATGCAATTAATTGGTTTAATGAACTCACCACATTAATTAGCTAATGTCTGTGCAGTTTCAGAATGCAACTGAATGGGCAAATCCTGGAGAACTTGTACTCTGGACTAATTCCCCCCCAAGGTCCCTTTGCTCATCTCCAGCTGTATCAAGCAGTTACCAAAACAGGGCAGACATAACACTCCCCTCACACGCAGAGCTTGGAGCAGAAGTCAGCTCCATCCCTGACTATGTAGAGCATCCAGTCCCACAAGGGAGACAGGAGGCTAGCGGCAGAAAAATGGGTATTTCTTGCCCATACAATAAACAGCAATTTTCTGCCTGTTGCAAAACACGGTGTACGTGAGAGCACTGGAATATAAAAGCACAAATGTGGCTTTTCCAACCGCCCAGCTTCCCCTTGGCCAGGTCTGATCCTGCCAGGATGCACCGAGGGACACGCGCCAGGGTATTTAATTGCATGACGTGACTCAGCGTGGCCAAGTGGTGTTAACCCAGGTCTCTGTGTGCACTCAGCGCTGGGGTTTGGGACAGGACCCCTTTGTAGAGCTGCATGGCATGCACTGCACTCAGGTCAGCTCTGGTTCTAGCCCCACACAGGGCTGGATGGCAAAGCACCCCATAACTCTGTGACCGGCACCTTCCCATGGAGGGAAAGGCAGGCTGAAAAGAGTGGGCACAAATGCTGAGCTGAGAAAGTGCAAGACAGGAGTTAAATGAAAGGCTGCAATGAGTAGAGAGGCAGATTTAATAGGTCTACCTTTTCCCCATGAGCTCCTGCCTCAGCCCTGAAATACAGGAGCTGGGAATGGTTAAAAAAACCCTGGCTAAAATGGCACTAATGACATTTATGGCCAGCTGCGATGAGGGCTACGTTAGCTAACGTCTGCAGGTTGTTTGGAGGTCATCTGATAACCAGGTGCCATAAAACATATTTTAGTTCACTTCCCTTCTTAATCTCCTTAGTGCAAAGTATATTTAGAGCAGGGAAACCCCACAGAAGCAGGACACTAATATGTGGCACAGCTCTGCAGCCTTTCGATATCCTCCAATTTTATCAGCCCGTCAAAGAGGAAGCAGTGAGCTGGGAGATGGAAGTACTGCTCATTCACCTCATTTGGCTGCATCATAGTGGGAGTTTTGCTCGTGTGAAGACTGACAGATCAAGGGGAAGAAGAAAAAAAAACCCCAACGTGCTCAGTGTTAAAGGGAAGCCTGTTTATGCCTATAAGTCAGAAAGCTTGCTCAAGAAGAAGTTAACTCTTGCTAGAGGATTATACCTGTAATGCTGGCAATTCTGGCCTCTGCATGAGCTGTAATATCTACTTGCATTACCTCACAGGGTGTTATGGGCCTTAATTAATTAATGTTTGTAAAGCGCTTTGAAATCCTCGGATGAAAGGCACTATAGAAGTGCAAAGCAGTTATTAATATTAATATTGCATAAGTGGCTTGGCTCCCTTCGCATCACAGAGCACACTAACTCCTGCAAGGGCTGCAGCCCTGAATCAGCAATCTTCATACCACCAGGCAGGAGCCTCCCTTCTGCCTCCTCCTCTGATCTCCTTCCTTAAGAACTCCATAGCCTCTTCTCCATAAATCCTGAGCAGCCTTCTTATGCCTTCTCTCACGCAAGCAGTATGAACAGTGAGAACAGCACTTTTCATCCCATCACCCCAGACCAGCACTTTTGGGAGAGGAGGCTGCAGGCTGAGCAATTAAAATCTCTCCATTTGGAAGGCAGGACTTTATGCTTCTGGTTTTACCTTTGCATAAAAGATATTTGCAGTCCCACTCCTGCAAGACAGGGTAGAACCTGGTCAAACTTTGGTGCTTGTTATAACCCTTAATGTAAAATCAAGATGACTTTCAGTTTCTGTCATAAGCAGAGTGCAGGCAAGCCCTCAGCAATGCTGGTGCCACTCCAGATTTTTCAGGTTTTCAAAGAGGAAAAAAAAAAAAAGATTAGAATTAAAATAAACAGGTTCTTTCCGAAAGGGAAAATTTCCCACCCAAAAGCCATAATCATCAGCGTAAATGGAGAGCCTTCCACCTCTCACAGGAAACATTAATGTGTTGGAAGGATGAATCCATATAATAAACTACATGAATATTTTTGTTATTTAGATTCTTGCTTGGTGCATAGAAAGGCTGTGCTGGTGAATAACAGCTACACAGGAAATTGGAAAGAAGGTAATTGTCACTTTGTATACAAAGTCCATGAAACCATTTCAAGGTGAGTCAATTCAAAGCCGATGTGGTAGCTCTAGGATGAATTTGGTCTCTATAAATTCTGCCTAATTTGTCTTAAAATATTACCTCTGTGATGAACTCTGAATAATAGTGATAGTAAAGTAACAATAAGCAATAATGATAATATCAAGCATACTGTAGAGAACACCACTCATGTTAACGCATGCAGTTCTGGGAGGATATTTTTAAGGTGCAGATAATACTTTAAGATGTGCAGATAAAAACATATTGGTACGAACAGCTATAAAAACCAAGACCCATTTCTTACTAATTACAGAAAAACAGACACCTGGTCATCCCAACAGAGCAGCTTTCCCAGCGATGCCGTAACCAGATCACAGCTCAGCTCCCTCTACACTGGCTGCACTGGCTGCGTAAAGCATTAGCACTAGTTTGTACTTGTTTATGGCAGTGAGGTAACATATAAGTTAAAAACAAACAGCGCTTATGCACTTCAGCAAAACTCTTAGTGACTTTGAAGGAAGTTTTATCTGCATATAGAATGCAAGCTCGACTCAGGAGTGAAAACAATACCCTGCCAGCTACACGTATCTGCCTCCACAAAGGAGGCAGGCAGAGCTTCCCAAGCTCCTTACCACAAAGAGTATAACGCCTGCAGAGATTACGAGAGGCTGAAGGCACCTTTAAATCTCAGTTTGTTACACGCTTTTATGTAGTCTTGTTGTAAGGCAAATAAAAAAGGTGCTTCGTCACATCGAGTGCATTTGCTGGAGAGACAGAAACGGTGCGTAGGATGTTTTACCAAAAGGAGAGCAATTTGGCCCAGCCACGAAGGGTGTCATTGCCTGGTAAGCACAGCCCAGCCCAGGAGTCAGAGCACCTGGGTTTCTTTCTTGGCTCTGCCAATAATTTGTTGCGTGGCCTTGGGCAAGCTCTGCAACCTTGAAATCCCATTCACCCCCAAAAATAAGGATGATTATAGGAATTAGAAGGCAATTCATTAATGCATTAATTAACAGGCAGCAGGGTGTTAGAGACGGAGCTGTTCTGATTCACCCTGGCATCCAGACAACTCCAGTCCTATCAGCACCACTGCAGGGGCTCCTGTCCCCAGTGAGAGCCCAAGGAAAGCATCAGTGAGGCGAGAAGGGAACTCAGTCTCAGCAACTTAGAGTTGCCCTTTTTTCCCCAGGTAGAGGGAACTAGGAGAAAGGTGCAGATCTCCATTTCTTTGCAAGGAGCCTGTCCCGTGAGGCTGCTTGGGCTGAGATTTATTTTTGTTGCCATGTAAATTAAGTATATAGGCAATCCTGAGGCCGTTTGGACCAGATCCAGCGTGCGCGAGCACCACGTTTGGAACAGGGTGGGAACTCTGTTTGCGTTCAGACGCAGAGGAAGCACTTTAAGCCGTTTCTACAAGGCAGATGCCAAGGACCTATACTGGAAGGTGCTGAGCACGCACTGGCTAGTGGGGAATATGATTGCTCTCTATAAATATATTGCAGGGAGGGGAAGATGGGTAAGCGCCATGGAGGGAAATGAGCTATTTAAGCAAAAGGACAATGTTGGCACAAGAACAAACTGGCCCGTAAGGCTGGAAATTTGATGATTTCTAAACATCAGAAGAGTGAAGTTCAGGAAAAGCCTTCCATGGGGGAGGAGCTGGGGCTAAAACCTAATTGAAAGGCACTGGCAGTAGGTTAATGGTTGTGACCTAAGAGTTGGTTGCTGGCAAGAGCAGGGGTGTGGTGAATTTCAGAGCAGAGGCTGACCCTTCCAGGAACAACTAGGAAGGGCCCTGAAGAGCTGGGCTTTGCATTCACCACAAGGCCAGCAAAGCCAAGAGAGCTTCTTTGACTTTACAGTAGACAGAAAGCGGGCAGGATTTGGCTTGGCATGCTGAAGCCCTTTATCCATACAATATTTGCTTACTCTGACAATTGCTTTGCTGAAGGGTCTTCCTAGGAGAGGCAATAAATGCCAGGCTAAACAGAAGCTATGAGAAACATTATCACTGGGATATGGGACCAAACCCTTTTGTCTTTTTGATTGCAAATCTTCAGTCTGCTCTTATTTAACAGAAGACTTAAATACATGATAAGCTGCCAGCCTACGTCCCAGGCTTTGCTGTGGAGGAGCAGGTTGCGCTATCAGATGTTTTTTAATGCAGCAGGAACACCATGCTGAAGGAGAGATGTGAAGACCAGGTTCCTCCTCTTTGGGTGTCAAATAGCTTTCTGAAACCACAAGAATGGGCCTAGCAAAGAAGGCAAAATAATATTAACAGTGGAGTAAGAAATACAAACTCCGGTCATCCATTTCTCAAGGGGATACTCCTTTGAGAGAAGAGCAGTCATCACTGGAAGGTGGAGATGCTCAGCATCCCCTCAGGATGTATTCCTCATCACATTAACGGTCAGTAGGAACCTGCAGAATCAAAGTGTATCCCTTTCATTTGAATGAAGAGGTGACAGGTAGAGCTGCTAGTTGTCCCAGTGATAGCCAGCTGGCTGGTACCATGAAGCAACCCTCCATAATAGCTTGAGTCTCACCACTCAAGCATTCGTATAGAAGACATAAAAGCAATAGTTGTTTCCAATTCATTTTACACCCCAGTGCCACTCTCAGAGGTTGCTCCTGGGGCTACTCTCCCTTCAATGGAAAATGTTCCAGAGCAGTAATTCCCACTGGGTTTCCAGTCGAGACTGAAATGACTCCATCGGTGATGGTACACTGCCCTGTACATGGAGCCTAGCAATGTGAAATTGCTGTGCTCTGCCTCCCCCTCCCAGCCACATTTATAATGCTTATTAGGAAAACCAACTGCCAGGACTGCTGTAAGTAACTGTTGTTGGTGTCTCTCTTGAACTGCCTTGGCTCGTGTTTCCTACTCAGGCACCCAAGGGCAAGGTTATGGGGTTCACTTGCATTCAGTCCTTATTGTTGTTATGATTAGTAGTATTAGTATTCATTACTAATATTAATTATGCAGCATGTGGTAGTGCCTAGGAGCCCCAAACCATGGCCCAGAACCGCAGTGCACACAGCCCTTCACATGCACTGAACAGAAGGACGTTCCCTGCCCCAGAAAAAGCGCATGAGCTTGTAGTGGAACAGCAGAGGGAAGAATTTGCTGCCTGGAGGACAAATTCACCAGGGCATGAAAAAATGAACCTCCCTTTAAACACATCTTTACCCTGTGAAACATCTGTGCAAGTGAGAGCAGAATTCATCCCCTCAAAGGGCAGAGATGGCATAGACAGAGTATGGAGATTAGGATTGAGGGGGGGGGTTCTTAAAAAAGAAAATAGATTTATATGGTCCAGGACTGAAAAAAAATAAAAAAAATGGGGATTTGTTCCAAATCAGAAGTTTTATCACTGGTGCTGCTGAAAGCAACTCTATTCTGGGTCCTGCAGCCTGATGGCAGCGTGAATCTCACGGTATATCTCAGGGACTCCTAGGGTCGTACGAAACCTTGGCCCCAGACAAAACAAGACAGGACATTTCCAGTTGTAGGAAAATACTTTAAAGTCACATTGCTGGAAGAGCTAGAAAATGCTGTTTTAAAAGAAGAGTTTTCTCAGT
This sequence comes from Pezoporus occidentalis, assembly GCF_034315485.1. Classification (NCBI taxonomy): domain Eukaryota; kingdom Metazoa; phylum Chordata; class Aves; order Psittaciformes; family Psittacidae; genus Pezoporus; species Pezoporus occidentalis. Next base: position 1,557,231 of record NW_026913168.1, read on the forward strand.
TTGTGGCATCTTTGCAACATCTTTCTCATTACAGCATGAAGAGGTCTTAAAGTAGCACCTGCATTGCTCAAAAAGGTAAGGTGTATAATTAGTTTGAATTAATATATTTCATTATTTTCTTAGGGTTTAGTCTATAACAATGAGAGAATGTGCATTTAGCACGTAACATTGCACAATACACTATGATACCCACGACTAGCCCAAAGAGCTTAATCCTGCCTGCCTCTGCAGCAGACCTGCTGCATAAACTTGTGATATTACTTCGTTTCTCTTTGCCTCAGTTTACTCCTCTGTGCAAAGGGAATAAGTGTAATTTATTGCAATTCTTCTGTAAATTGTATTGAGATCTGCTGAGCTCTATGATTTGAATGAGTGAATGAAGTTGGACACAAGGAAGAACAGAATAACGATACTCACAACAGCATGTTCTTTCACCTGCAGTACTGGAGCTTGTCCTGCAATATAGCAACATGTTACTTTAAAATTTACTTAAATATTAATGTAATTATTACTTTAAAATGAAAGTGCCAGACTGTTCAAGCCAGGGGAAGTCTGTATGTAAATGCCTTGAGGCCTAGGAAGCTCTCAGCCCTAAATACTGAGGGTCACTTGAAAGGTACTTTGACACCTTTTAATGAAGGGAGTGTGCTTACATCTTGCCATGGTTTAAAGATCATTTGTTTTTCTGCTTCTCTGGTGTGTAATTTAACATGTTTTCATATGGAAATTAAGCTTTTCTACTGCTTTTAGAGAGCTTTCTGAAAACTGCAGACAAAGAATCAGATTCAAACTTTCTGATAATCTAGAAACGGATAGCAACCCATTCTAAAAAACAATCCTTGAAAGGGCTCACCTCAGTCTGAGCACAGATGAAGCTCACTGCCATTCACACACTTAAAATCTGGCAACAGCTCATACATACATTGCTAAGAAGAGGGTCAGCTACTGAAAAACATCAGAGTAGTTGTCCAGGTATCAGGGTGTAGGTGAGAGCATTTTATGTTTGCCATAAAGACTTTACAGAGTAATCAACAACAGCAAAATCAAAACCAAGCAATCCTTTGAGGAAAGAATCTTGGCTATTTTCCTCTTTTGTTTTTAGTAGATGAAAATGATTATGAGCAAGAGGCATTTTCAGCCTAAGTCCCTTTTCCTTTGTCAGCTCTATGGAGCAATAAACACCTGTGGCTACAGGAATAAGTAGTAAATAATGATAACAACAAATAGGAGGCAGATCCACTTACTTCATATGGAGAATGAAGTTTCATGTGGAGCACATTGTAATAATATTATTATCAGTATTTTAATAACATTCACTTTTTGACCTAGAATCCCACTAAAAGGCAAATACGTTTAAATAGATGTCAGTCTCTTTTGGTTCTCCATGTAGTCAACAGAGCAAGAAAAGCTTGCCTAGGAGATGAACTTATTTCCTGCTTTAAATCATCACTCCTGAAGGACCTTAGATTCCTCAAGCGTCAACAGCAGTTTCAAAGCAGAGATAATAGTTATTATTCCACAGCTGGGGAAACCAAAGCACTGCAGGATGAGGGGATGTGCCTTTGTTACCAGTCCTGGTGTCTTAAACCAACAGCCTAACTGTTGGGTACCACTGCACCTGAAGGTACAAATGCCTTCTGATGAATTCATCAGGTTAGAAGCAGTGAGTCCAAGTCCCTGTCCCCACAGACAGTAACTTTCAGGGTAATAGGAGTTCTTGGGTCTTCTTAGAAAGCCAGTGAAGGATTTTCCTGCCAGGAAAGCTATTGGTCTATTAGCACATCCTAATCCTGACCACATTTCTTCTGTGTACTCACCTTAGAGTGGAAGAGCTATATCTGATGAAAAAACATCATTGTAGGTGGCCTTGGCTCCCCTTTACACATACCACGGTTAAGCCCCTTTTTGGAAGCAAAAAAAGCAGCCCTGCAGAGTGGAACTGTTGCACTACCAAAATTTAGGTCTCTCTCTGACCTGCCTACTCTCTACATTCAGTATATAGCTAACAGACTTCTCCAAAAAGATGAGAAAATTACTTCTCGCAGTGTTTCTAGACAGAGCATTGGGAACCCAACTATGTAACTTAAGTATATTAGCTGAGCATTTAGACTTATGAGCATCTATGAAGGAGAAGCGTGTGTTTAAGGGAAAAGTCCCCTCTCATTCAGCCACTGTGAAGGCTGCCTCATATTCTAACAGGATTCAAAACATTTCTAATAACCAAAAAGCATGGGTTTCTCCTGGAGTAAAATTCTTCCATCTGAGATTCTTCTAATCAAACATGCATACATGCAAAAACTGAAAGGGTGTCAGAAAAGGCCAAAAAGGGTGGAAAAAACTAACCCAAAACACATGGAATGCACTGAAGCCCAAACCACAGAAACCTCAAAGGGAGAGCTAATAGCCACAGCATCACCCAAATTCCACTTACATCTCATTAGAGCTTTCCTACACAGGGACATGCAGGAAAGTCAGCTAACTGCAGGTGTGAAGTCAGTGCCCATAAATTAAAGCACATGTGCATGTTCTCATTCGGGATTAAAATGCCTACAGCATTGCCTACAGCAATGTAAGGCAACTTTTTCCTGAGTGAGAGCATCCCCACAAGGGCTGAATGCCTTTAGCTGGTGCACATTGATTTCACACCTTTGCTCATTCACCTTCTGGAGGGCCCCTGCAAACACACGGCTGCAAAAGGCCAGGCAAGGGGGAAGCTAAGCTGCTGCTGATGTGGGAGCAAGGGATGGGCCCGTGCTGAAGCCCTGGAACTGCTTTGCTTTGCTTTGCACATTGCAAGCATGGCTGTAAGAAGGAGTTTCTTCTCAAATGGTTGCATGTGGCCCAGTGGCAACGCACACCCAGCTGCGTACTCAGATAACAAAACATGGAGTCATAGAATGCTTAGGGTTGGAAAAGACATTAAGGTCATCTAGCACTGGGCTTTTTGCATAGCCAAAAGTGATGCCTTTGGTGCGTTGTGGCTGCTCTGGCTTTGCTTTTTGAGCGTTGTACTCTTCTGTTTCTTAACGTTTCTTAATTAATCCAGCCATATCTGTCTGGGTATGAAACTTCTTACTCCCAAGAAAACCCATGAAAATTTGACTTTCAGCCTTTCTTATTCTGTTTTTCTTTCATTCCACACCCAAGTAATTATGGGAAAAAAAGGTGGATAATCTTTAGTGTAGTGTAGGTCTGGAACAGCTTTGGGTAAGAGCAGTGCAAGTTGGTGGAAGCCTGAAATGTTTGTTAGGAGAATGAGTAGACACCATGACTGGCAGACACAAGGGACCGAATTTGATGACCCAAACATTGCTTTCCTGTCCCATGCGTGTCACGTCAAGGGAAAACTGTGTACTCTGAAAGAAAGTGGTTGGTTTCAATGCATGAAAAACATGAGTGCTAAGGCCCACTCACCCAGTGATAACAGCAGTCTGCATTTCTCCTCTATTTCCATGACACGCACAATGTAATCTTAACCTGAGCCACAACAGTAAGCGGCCACCCATAGCTTGACCCAAAATACAAGCATCTCTTCTCATTTCCCAGTGGAGAAACTGAGGCTTACAGCAAGGAGAAAGAAAAGGACAAACCTGCCACAAAAATCTGCAACAGGGATGGCAGAAAATCCTATTTTATTTCCTTTTCTGTGCCCACGGCCAAACTGCCGTGTCCTTGTTGCAAGAAAACACACATACAAGTCTTATGCCAGGCTGGCTTCCAGCTCCTCAAAACCCAGCATGATGTGTCCCACATTTGCTGAAGCAAATAAGGAAATGAACTGTGAGAATGGAAGGACGGGTGGGAGGTGGGAGCTGTGGCATAGCCAACAAGGGTAACAGCTTTAACCATGCCAGGAACCGAGATGCAGATCCCCATCATCAGGGCAGGTCACAGCCAGGAGGGTATGTGCCTCTTCTGCCCAGGTGAGCTGGTGCTCAGCATGTACCAGCCACAGCAGGGATGGGAGCTGCAGCTCCTGCACCTATCAGCTGTGGTGCAAGGCAAACCAGGACCTTCCTCAGATCAAACACGCACTGATCCCTTCTTTCAGTGCAGAACAACCACAGCTACATCCTTCAGCTGTGCTGAGGAAGATTTCGGTTTTACCACACGTGGCCAGCACTGGGGGAGAATGGCAGCTAAGCCTTTCTCCCCGGGCAAGTGCTCCATCCTGCTCTGTGTTGTCTTCATGCTGTGTCGTGAGCAGGATGGTTTTGACAGGTGGCTTTGCTGTAAGAAAGGTGGCACTCTCGTCTTGGTTACCTCGCACGAGGCTCACTTTGACTCCTCGAAAACAAAGTTTGTTGGCACAGGAGGGGAAAAAAGCATGACGAAACACAGCTGGGAATTGCAATCCACCCAATGGCTTGTGTGTTTGCCAGATAGGGAGCACAGCTCCCTCCCTTAGCCCTAAGTGCCCACCTGCAGCACCTGAATTCCAAAAGGGCCATCCCCACTACTGCAACCAATTGGGAGAGATGGAGGAGTCCTTCAGTCCCCTAAACGTCTGTGTGAATTCCAGGATGCTACTTAGTCTCTCCTCAGCCTTTACTGGAAGCCAATAGTCCTTCCTTACATGCTCGACTTGCTGAAACTCATCTCTCCTGGGTGGGACTTGATCTCTTCTACCTGATTCCAAGGCCCTGCACTGAGATCAGCTAAGGAAGAGCACAGTTTCACTCCAGCAATGACACCCTGGCTTCTTCATCATGGTAAATATCCATCTTCACTTCTGGTCTCACCAGGTCATGCTGACAAACAGCAGCAACCAGGACATAACAGGCCACTAAGGACAAAGCACAGCATGACTCAGTTCCTGACAAAAGGAGAATACAGGCAGCATAACTGTTGAGCAAACCATACAATCTTACAGTAACACCTGTAAATGCAGGCATGTAGGGTGTTTCTTTTTCGCATCAGGCTACTGTATGTTAATCTTTTCATATGGTACATCAGACAGTGCTAAGAAAGACAAACCCAGGCACACTGGTGTCACCACGGTGATGGCTTCACTGAGGTCTGAGCCTCAACCATCTCCACATGTGGGAGGTCCTCTTGCCACTTGGGTCCAGGAGTCACATAGCCCACTTATGCAGGGAGCCAGGAAAGGCTCTGCCACTATGGCCATCACCACCAGGATGTCCTGCTGGTAGAGTGGGAAGTCCAGTGTCCTGTGCTGCCAGCCCAGTGCAGTAAAACCATGCTTTTGAGTCCTGAGTTTAATGACAGGGGAAACTGGAGTCTGCAAACCCTTGCAGCTGAGAGCAAGCGCCGTATGTAACCCACCTCCGGTTCTCCAGAGGCAGAAAAATGAGGCACAAATGGTCCGCGATGGTGCCAAGAATGTCCAAAACGACGTCTAGTAAAAGCAGCTGAAAAGATTGCAGAGACTTTCTGGAATGATCCATTAACATTTTTATGATGAAATGTAGGTGTGACAGGTCCCAACCATCTCCTCTCACCTCCTTAGTGTGGCAGCGGCCGTAACACCTGCGGATGGGATACCGCATACGACAACATGCTCCCTCTGCCAAGAGACACGGAACTGTGTTGATGGAAATATGAAAATAGCCACACCTTGAGCAGATCTGGGTTAAAATGGGGAAATTGCACCTTTCAGTCTTCTTGCATGGAGAAGGGGAGGGAAAAACACGTGTGGAAGTTCACAGCCTGCTGTTGAGCTCCACTCACTCAGCTACATTGGCTGTGGGATGGCTGACATCCCAAACCCAGGGGAATAATGGTGGAGGTTGAGGTCTCTGGGTCTTTCATTCAGCTGAACACAAGTTACTGGACTCAGTGTGAGGGTAACTGGGTGAGAAGCACCATTCTGGGGTATAGAAGTTATCCCAAACTCTCTGAAGCATCCTTATTGCAGCCATGAGAGTCTGTGGCTGAGATTTTGCTTCATCCTATGAGGAGGGCAAATGATAAAGATGGCACAGATTTGGGTACTGGGCCCGCTGGTGGAAATGCTGGGTGCCTGTGTGGGAATTGAAGAGATGGTGCAGTTCACCCAGGCTGGAGGGAATGAAAAGTGCTGTGGGGGGAGAGAAAGAGAACTCATATAAGCAAAGATTCCATTTTGTTTCCTTTCAGTTTCATTGCAATTAAGGCTCCTAATTGAAACCAGTTTTACTCAAGGTTTACTGTGCTGGTTGTTTTCTTTCTCTGCTGTTAAATGCAGGTGTTCCACATAGCAGGAAGTTGGCACGAAGGGATAAATTTCCAAAGCACTGCCTGTACCATTCAGAAATTAATGCCTGAAGAAATCAGTGTTGTGACAAGCTCAGCTGTGCAGAGGAGCTTGTCTGGGAGAGGAGGACAGGGGAGAGAGGAAGAAGGGGTGAGGAAAGGATGTGTGTCACAGCTGATGGATGGAGGCACTGCGATGATGGTGTGAGGAATGAAAGTCAAGTAGGACCAGCCCTGATCTGCTGCAGCAAACAACAGCCTTGGCTCCATCCTACCCTAGTGAAGTAAGAAGAAATTCTCTGCTGGGTTTCCATGGGGGCAGCTTTAAACCCATCATTTCGTGTTGGAGCTGGACCAGATGAAGGAGGACCTCCGGGGAGCTGTTTACCAGCCTGGGAGTGGGCTGCAACTCTGTACATGCTGCTTTGCTGATGTGGAGTGAGTGAAACATGAACCAAAGCAATATAAAATCATAGTGTGGCTACAGAGCCACGGGTGTGTGTGTGATGCTTTGCAGACAAATACAATTCTGAAGGAAAAATATATATATATTTTACCCTAAATATAATACCTTCAGAGAGAACTGCAATTGCAGAGGGAGAAGCTCCTGGAATATAGATTTCATGTGTGAAATTGACTGTCATTGCAGGCTCTTTTCCTTCATCGTCCTCTGTATCTGAAATGCAGTTTCATAGTGGTTAGGGGAGATATATTTATGGAGAGTGAACGTGGCAAACCCCTTACATAGCTACTTGTGATTGTACAGTGGATGAGAGAGAGCAGCCATTCCCAGCTCAGGAGAGGATGTGATGGTGATTTTAGATGTTACCACGGGGAGAGCCCAGGTCCATGTAAACATCCTCCTCCAACTCTGACATTATTTACTCCTGGAGGAAAACAGGAGGGGGGAAAACTTAGTCCTTGATCTTGTGAAGCAGCTTTAGAGTGGGGACACCAAGGTGGGGGGAGCTTTTTGCTGGTATATTTCTGGCTGCTCAAAAATCAGTCCAGTGGGTGCTAAAGGGGTCTGGGCTGGTGATGCAGGAAAACTCCTAATGCAGAAATCCTCTCGATGCTCAGGGCTGCGACCTGCTCTGCAGCTTGTATTATCCTGTAGAGCTTTGGCCTGGAGGACACATGGGTATTGCAGACCAAGGTGGCTCTGCCGCAGACTTCATCCTTCTTCGCAGATAGACCAACTGCTGCGCACCTTGCCCATTACATCCAAGCAACCCTCCCTGAGACGCAGAGACAAGCAGCAAAGCAAAAAAGATGAATACTTCTGCTAGGAAATAGGTCGGTGAGCTTTGGTTTTTAACCACAGAGGCCATCATTTTCTTATCTCATCACAGCTCTCTGCCCTGCAATGCACCCTGCTCCAGCAGGTACTCACCAGGCAGGGGCAGCCCTTATCACCCATGCCAACGCCAGCATTGTACTGGGCAGCAGTACACAACCCCTTCTTGTTAGGTACAGATTACCCCCTGCTCGATTAAGCAGCACCCTTGAGTTGTGCACTTAGTGGCAGGCTAATGTGATAAAGGCGTGTTTATATCACACACTATTAAGCTGTGCATCAGTCAGGTGCTGTTTTCAGAGGAGCAGAGCCATGTCACAGGGTTAACCACCAACGGAAGCTGAAGCTTCAACAGCCTTTATTAGCTCGGCAAGCGCTCCTAACCACACTCTTCCTACTTGCAGAAGAGGCATCTTCCTTCATGAGCCTCCTCTTGAGCTGTGGAGGTGATATTTACCAAATAAAAACTGTTGCTGCACCTGTGTAGTACTCATGTGGCTTTCAGGGTAACCCGTTCTTCTCAGAGGCTGTTGTAGGAAGCATCCTTGCCTTCCAGTTGGGTTCGTAAGAGATCGGTGCAGAGCCCTCCCGGTAGAACCTCATCTTGTTCCCATCTCAGCAAGACGTTTGGATGATCAGGGCATGGGGGGTGCACAGGGTAGTGGATAGGTAGAAGAGGATCCAGATCTGTGCAGAGCTTCTCAGCTGCTTTGGCTGCAGCGTGGCAAGGCATACATATAACGAAGGCTTCAGAGGGGTGAAAGAGTTTGGTACTGTCACCCTGTGTAGGGCTGTGAATCGCTGAGGTCAGCACCAAGCTCCTGTTAGGCATGTATGAAGATGAGGAGGTGAGAAAGGTACATGGAGGGAGCATCTTGGTTGTGTTTTCTGAATTCATTGAAGACATTAAGCAAAAGCTTCGTGATTCCATAAATGTTTTCTTAGGGGTAACACCCACGCTTATCCGCATCCAGGTCCCTCACTCCTCATTCCTGCTTGGGTGCTGCTTTTGGACGGAGAAGAGGCATGTGGCTCTCCAAACTCAGTGACTGCTTTTTGTCAAGCAGAGTCCAAGTCATTGTGTGATTCACATTACACTAGCCCTGGACACTGAATGGGCATATCTGGCTTAGCAGGAGGAGGAGGAGACAGAACAAAAGTCCATTGGCACCTACTGCAGACACTTCACCCAAGAATCATGCCTCTATCAAACTTCATATTTTCCACCTGAACAGGAGTGGTAAATGAACTCCCTATGAAACTCTATAACTAGTGCTGTGCTGCTGGTCTCCAGAGAGACATCCCACAGGCTACGTCTCCCATATCCAAGGAGTTGCTGGTAAAATACCTTCAAGCCAACCTCTTCTGAGTGTAGGGTGCTGCCAGGTCATATATGTGCCAGCTACAGTAAAGCCCTCTAGTAAAACCTCTCCCTCTGCTGTGATTAGTTCCTATCCAAGGCTGTTGCTTCGTGCATACCAGATCAACCCTACCAGAAGCATCTGGCGGGTGGAAACACACAGTGGGACAGACGCTGTGTTGTTGGACTCCAGAGGCAAGAGTGACAGACCTTTGCTGACAGCTTATTCAGGTCCAGTGTGAAGCTAGAGAAATTCATAGTAGAAAATAAACCCTAAGGGCTACTGAATACAAACAGACCCTCTGGTTCAGATGCAAATTACTGACCCTAGGAGAGTGCTTGAGGAAGTATCACTACATGATTATTCTCAGCATTTTTTCCAAGATATATATTGTTTGCCACAGCCAAAACATGCTGCTCTTCCCCTCGGTACCCATTCTTCTCAGCTATACTACACACAAGGGTCAATACATCTATATATATATATAATACATATCTAATATATCTATAGGGATTCTGGAGAGGGACTCTTCATTAGGGACTGTAGTGACAGGACAAGGGGTAATGGGTTAAAACTTAAACAGGGGAAGTTTAGATATAAGGAGGAAATTCTTTCCTGTGAGGGTGGTGAGGCACTGGAATGGGTTGCCCAGGGAGGTTGTGAATGCTCCATCCCTGGCGGTGTTCAAAGCTAGGTTGGACGAGGCCTTGGGTGAGATGGTTTAGTGCGAGGTGTCCCTGCCCATGGGGATGGACTAGATGATAGGGTCCTTTCCAATCCTAACTATTCTATGATTCTATGATCTGATCCGAGTTCCTTTCTGTACTTAAAATAACCAACCTACATCCCAACACTGCGTTACAATGTCAAACAGAAAGACTTTGAGATGGAGGTGGTGATATCGAAGATTCAAAAAGGGGGAATCCATCTCTGCAGACTCTGGGATTACCTTAAGGACAACATGAGATTTTACCAAGGAGCAGTTCTGTATTCTCTTTTTTCCTTTCTGATCCAGACCATATAGGATGTTACACTACTGAACTCATCTTCACCATTCTGAGAGATGGACAGGGTCTCTTTTTAAAATAAAAAGCAGCTTTCCTTCAGGAATCATAAGTGTTGGTGCTCTGGAAATGTCTCCTATGACATTCAGTGTACTCAGTGACATGAGAAATAAGGTTACTTGTACTACCAGAAATAAGCATCAGGGTGGAAAAGCTGCTGCCCCAGGCTGGCCTGATCCATTCCTTGAGGCCACTAAGGATAAACAAAGGCAAAAGTGTTTCTTGCAAGCAGCTCTCCCCTTTCCCCATAGCGGGTCTGAAGTCATCTCTAGATGAATGTTACAGCAAGAGAGGGCAAGACTCTTAAATCAGTTTATAGTTCCTGTTTTCTTTCACCAGGTGACTAATTAGTCCCATATGGGGCTAATTACATTTCCCTAGGTGCCATGTAAGAAACCTTGTGGCAAACCTCTCTTCTCCAGAGCAAGACTCACCTGCTTTACTGTGAGCAGCTCCCCTCTCTCCCCATCATGTCCTTCCTCTTTCATCTTCTTCCTTTGGCAATCCCTGGACCATGAAAGCCCAGTCTCCATACTTCCCCAGCCCCAAGCTACTCCACAAACACAAGCCTTGATGTCCAGTGAAGAAAAAGCTCAAAAGTAAACATTAAACAAAATTTCAAAAGAAAAGATTTAATCTTGTCATTCAGGATCTTGTCCTGTGGCCAAGATGGGGGACTTTGAGTTGGTCTTTGTAACACGGACCTCAGAAAAAATGCTGCACTGCTTTCAAATCAGTGCAGTGCAAATCAGAATCAAAGGGTGCTAACAAGTTACTGGGGGGAAAAAACCCCACATAGGCAGATGCTATTCCCTCAAGCCCCTGAGGGTAGAGGTGTTACCAACAGAGGTGTGACAGAACTCCAGCACTCCAACACAATAAACTGAACCATAAGCAACTCATTTAAGACAAATCATTTTAGAAATGAAATGTTACTTACTCATTGACACAAAACCTCCACTCTTTAATTATCTATCTCAGTCTGTGAAAGTGCATTGAAAATCTACCAAGATTATAAATAGAACCGCTCAGTTAACAACCGCTTTGATGTCTAAAATAAAGTCCACATTGCTACTCCCCCTGTCTACCTGTCTGTTTTTTGAGATTGTCTGTTTAGACCAGCATTCCTGGGCTTGTAGTGAGATAGATGTAAATGAGCGATGGTGAAAGATTGTTTTTCATTGGAGGGAGTTTCTTACCACGTACAAAAGAATTAGAAAGGATTTCTATCTCACAGACATCCTGAAGTAGAAAAAGGGTATCATAACATCAGGGAAAAGTCCAAGTCCTCCCTGCCTCCCTCTGAAAAACAAACTGTGTCTTTTAATCATGGTCCCTATTTTCAAGTACCACAGAACCTAAATATAGTCAAACAATCTCCAAACTTCCTGCTGGGATGCCTAACTTGGGTGCTGTAGGCCCTTCACAGTACTGATGGTACAAGGTGCAGAGATCAGGGTAATGCAAATCACCCATTGGTTTCTTGTCCTGAGTTATATAGGCACATGCAGAAGGTAGTCTAAACATGGCACCCAGAGCCTCTGCTGAACATCTCATGCCCTAAAAACTGAGACTCCCTTAATGATGTTCTCATCGTGAGACATCTAGATCTTACATCAAAAACCTTATGGTGCCCTACTGAAAGCCCAGCCCTGGGCTGGCAGGTGGGATGTGGGGGATACTGACAGGAATTGGCTGTGCAAGCTAGCTGAGAAAGAGCCCACCCACATCTTCCCTGCCTTAGACAAGAACCATCCATCGCTCATGTTCATAATTCCTGATGTTGCTTCCAAAATTCAACGTGTGGGACCTGAAAAACACCTACCGTGGAGGGGGTCTGAGCACAGATAAACTCCTAGACCTGTTGCCAGTACACTGGAAGGCTAATTAAATGAATATGGCTTTCAGTAACTTCCAAGCTAAACAACTTGCCAAAGCATTCAAACTTGCTAAATATTGGAAGTGTTTCACCTCTATTGGCTCCATGCTCAGGCATCTCAGGATGGTTAGTTCTACCAATAATTCATGTACCTGCATGTTTTAATGACAACTGAAATACCCTGGCATTTCTGGGCTAGCATGTGTGCTATGATCTATGAGCCTACACTCCCTCTACCTTCACTTTGAACTGAACTGCTTTATTAAGCAACCCCACTACCCACCACTATCTAACATGCCAAGACCTGTGAAGTTTTCTTGTACAGTGCTGCCTTTGAATCCCTTCCAAGACCCAACCAGTAGCACCAGTATTCAGACACTGTAGGATGATACCCAGAGCCAATGAGCTAAAACTTCCTTTGGGAATCTGAAGAAACCCAAGAAGACTGTTTGGGTTTCTTTTTTAACAAAGCCAATGAGAACCAATTGACACACACACTGCGATCTTTAGGACAGGGAGCTACAAATGAGCATATCTGCAATAAAAATCTCATTACACCTACCTGCTTCCCTAGGAGAGAAACTTGCCTGTCCTACAGGAGCACAACAGGGCACTCTTAGAAGAGGAATATAGAAAAAAAGGGGTTCCTCTGCCTTATCTGTACTGCACATGAAGCTGCTTCAGAAGCATATTTCTAAGGATTTTTGCTGGTATTTACTCTTTCATTGTTACAAAGCAGGTAAGATATAGAGCCTTAGATATCAAGGGTCAGGTCCACAAATGAGATTATGTATTTTAAGTGATATTAGATATATTCAAGTAGGAATTTGGAATGAGATTTAGTTCACAGATTAAAGCATCCAGATTCGGCTGTTTACGCACTGACTTGTGAAGTCCCACTGTAGGTACTGGGGAGTTAGCAGTGTTGCTAGCAGCTTCTAGAAGTTTACTCAGCTCACATTAAAGCAGACACTTTTATCTGGCCCATCAATCAGTTTTCTCAGTGGCAGTAACTGTACTTCCTAGGAGCTTCATCCAGTTGGCTGCATACCAACACCTAGTACCTGGAGTGAAACCCTGGAGTATCCATAACGTTTGCACCAAATTGTCAAATATGATTTGGGATCTATGGAAGACCCATGGTCCCCTGAGCAGCACCAAGAGGCAAGAAAACATTCCCTAAAGCACCCCAAAGGACACTCAGCACATATAGGTGAAAAGTGAACAGTGCAGAGGAGGCAGAACTGTGTGGCAACAAGGGACAGAAAGAGTCTCTGTGGTTGAATCACTTTGTGCCATTCGCCCTCAGGGTCATGGTCTATTTGTTGTCATAGATATGGCCTTTGAGTGTAACCTTTTGACTCTGTATGGCTGGTTAGGATGTTGGTTACACAGCCCTCTTGTACCTAACTACTGTTAAGATGAAATAGTACAACTGAAACAGAACAGAAAGAAAAGAAGGGGAAAAAAAAAACCAACCAACAGTCTACATGTTTACCAGTCTGATCTAATGTCCTGTCATCTTGGGATGAAAGGGCAAGGACAGCTTTGCTTCTTCTGACCACCAAACAAAGGTTCTTTATGCATTTGTTTGCACATATGTGTTTGTTTATACCACAGCACTTCATAGCAAACTAAAATAGTTCCTGGCCAAAGTATGTATCATGTTTTTAATAGAAATGATCTGGGTTGGAAGGGACCTTAAAGCTCATTCAGTTCCAACCCCCCACCATGGGCAGGGACACCTTCCACTAGAGCAGGTCGCCCTATGTTTTCCAGTTTGGTCTCTGCAAATAGCTCCCAGAAATGTCTGGACAGAGACAGAAAAGTTTGGAGCAAGACCTACTGCTTGTGTTTTGCTGGATCCTAGCAAACACAAAACAGGATGCAGAATTGACACGAGTCAGCAAAGGAGGATCTCTTGTTGTGTTTTAACATCTACTGAAGATGCCATGGGACCTCTTCCCTCCTGTTTCTTTTTATCCATTGATTTTCCTAGAGAAAGCCAAGGATGCTCAGCTTTCCATGCCCCAAGTGCCAACATTAGGGACTATCATTCCCTCTTGTCCTCCTGTCCAGGCTTCTTTCCTGTGCAAGTAAACACACAGAGGTTTCCGTGCACATCTGAGCCTCCCCCTGATCTGGGATCATGATGTGGCTATGGCATGCATCCAGCCCAAAACCCCAGAGTTTCTCCTGAGTTCAGTAGTTTAAGTTCATACCTATATAATCAGGCAGAAAAAAAAATCCAGGAACGAGGTCTCACTTAATGAATTAACATACAGCTGTCTCCTTCCAGCCAACACCCCCAAGCCACTGCAGTTTAATTCCCTTCATGTCCCACATTGGTACATTTATACCAGCAGATCTGCTCCAGTAGGTGTGAGGGAGGCAGGGAGCAGGCAAAGGGTTTTATTACTTTAACCATTCCAGGATAATTAAGCAGGGCAACTTTTGGGTGTAGCCAAGGACTAAGCCCCCTTTTATTGCTCTGAGAGAGTAAAGAGGCCATAAAAGGCATTTAAATTACTATTACCCTCAACAGTGAAATTCGGAGTCAGTCCAAAAGAAATTCTATTCATTTCAGGCTCACCGACTTCAGTGGAGCCGAGATTTAGTCCTCAGTTTCACAGCCTTGGAGAACATAACCCTACCAAAACAAGACTCTTTAGAAAGCCATTGCTGTAGCCTTTGAAGCAAAACACAGAGAAGGGACACTCAGACTAATGCTGCAATACTGGCAATGAAGTTCCCTTGTGTCTGTAGAGAGCACGGACATACGAATGCCCCCTGTTGTACAGGGAAGTGGTCTCCTTTCACCTCCCCTAAGCACTGGCATCTTCTCACCCTTATACATTATGGGTATCGATGTACCCTTATAAATTATGCCCTTCTCCTCAACTCAAACCTTCCATTGGGATTTGCAGATGCTCAGCTTGAGCTGGCTCATCTGTTAGGCTGGAAGTTTGCTTACAGAGTCTGGTCCCTGCAGTTACTTGAGCAAGGATAGGCTGTATCGCTGAATCTTCAGCATTTCCTTTATCTGTTATTTAAAATGGTAAGGCTTACCAGGGAGATGAATACGGGAACAGAGGAGTTGAAAGCTTTTATATCAGACCTGTACAAACAAAGTTAATGTGTCTTCCTTGTGCACAAAGATTAGCTGTGATTAAGTGCTCCAATATGAAAAACGAAGACAGAAAAATAGAAAAGTGTTGCAGTGCTTAGCCATCCTTCTTAAAATAACTACCATTGTGTTAGGCTTAAAAGGCATTTGCTAAAGATTTTGTGAAGAATTAAGCTTATTTGTTATTCTTTTAAGATAGAAACAAGAGTAAAGGAAAAGCTGTTAGTCAACATTGTCTTAGAAGATAAAGGTTTCTAGATAAGAGTATATATGGGTCAATAGAAGCTTCAGTAAATATCTTTCTTGATTGACAGGTCTCTGAGATATTTTTTTGGCTGGTTTAATGTCACCTTCTTTCTTTTTTCTTTTTCCTATTCTTTTTAAACACTCTTGCAGTAATGTTAGCTAATGGGGCAAGCAAGTTATGGCACGTTTGTATTTGACCAACGGTGACACCAGGAAAGCAGTGAGAAGCAACCTGAGGGACGGTGTTTACACCACGTCAGCTTAACTCAGGCATCTTATCAAGAGGTTCAATTAAATGAATGGGACAGAGTTAGTCCAGACACTTACTTCAGATTATTAATGTCTCCAGCAGAGGAGACTTTTCTGCTTTAACTAAACTCATTTAAAACCAGCCCTCGGAGCGTGAGCAGAAAAGAGCTGTACATTGCAAACCCCAGGCCTTAGACTCACTCAGGGGACTGGACATCAGTGCTTTAAGCTGTTTGCCTGCAAGGTGTAGCTGTCAGGTGTTAAAAACTGCAAGCCTACCTAGAAGTCCTGAGGCAAAATATAAGATTCAAAGATCTTTTAATTTGCTTTCTGTGGCTAGGGTTACTTTTTTCTCCAGTTTCCACACAGCCACAAAGATTAAAACCAACTCACTCCGAAGAGGGGAAAAGAAGAAGGAGATTCTCAGATGATAAGCTCATTGCAGCAGCTGAGTATTTATAAGGGATTCAAAACAAAACAGGCTGAGCCAGGGTGTAGATGTGTCTGTCCCCCTGGAAATAACACCTCACTCAGCAAAGATGCCCTTTGACTATTGGTGTGGCTATCTGAGGGGCCAAGTGCTGTTCAAAGCACTGATGCACACCACCCCTGAAATGCATCCAGCTGTGTGAGAAATAAGCTGAGAGCACAGTGCAGCATCCCTCGAATCTAAATCCTAAAAGATAGACACCCCCAGAAGAGATCCCTGTGCTGAACTGTGAACAAATAAATAGCTCTGCTTTGCATCAGGATGCCAGAGTCTTCAGCATTTGAAGCTTTCCACAGCACTGCAAGAGGTAGGAGACAGACAGGAGGGCAGGGAGGCATGGAGGTTTGCCTTCAGTGGAAACACTGAGCCTGTTTTACATCACTGAATGACCAGCATAAATTTTCTTTCCTTATGGACAGATCGAGACAGGAGTAAACATCTTCTGAATTTTATTGGGCAACCAACCACACCAAATTAAGTCTTTCAAAATGAACCTTTAGACTAGTTACAGGGTGTCTATAGCAAGGACTCGCAATAGCTTTCAGCGCTGTCCCTGGGGCATGTTGGATTCTGCGGAGCTGGGTGTGTTAACAGAAGAGAAGCCCACATGTCTGGACATTGCCTCCAGCTCCATCTGTGCTTCAGAGCTGGCTCCCGGCCTGGGTCCCAGCAGGCATCTTGCTGTGCCTCCAGCCTGTGTGAGACTCCCATGGTTGTCACTCCCCAGCAAACAGGGAAAGGAGTAGGTCCTGTCATTGGGACAGGTTAACTGCTCTGCAGAGCTTAAGTGCTGCTTTTGGCCCTCAGCATCCGTCTTGATGATTATATAATGGTTGAGAAATGCTGGAAACCACCGTAAGAATGACCAGGAAGAAACCCCAGACCCTTCAGCCAGCAAATATCCTCAGAAACCTGGCACCCATAGGGAACTAAATAACGGATGGGTGTAGGAAACGGATGGCTTGGTCAATGCCTCACTCCAGACAAGCAGAGTGCTGTGGAAACATTGCCCTTCCTACTTCCCCCCATAAAGTCCCACAGGTCCTCTTTCTGGGACCATCATGACCATAACCCATGAGTGGTGACAGAGCTCCAGCTGTGCGAGACACACTACCTGGGCAGCAGAGACAGAAAGGAGATTCCTCCTGAGAAAACAGACACAGTGACCGATAAAAGCCTTTGAAATACACTATTCAGTGAGGACAAACCTGTGGAGAGAAGATGTTCAATGAGACACACAATACTTCCAGGAAAATCATAACGTGTTTCAACTCATGCAATTTTCAATGGGAATTAGGACCAAGCGTACGGAAATTCATGTATTAGCCTTCCCCACACATCCCACTGCTGGGGCTGGCTCCAGACAGCTCCTGTGATTTGAGGCTCCATTTATCCTCAGTGCAAAGTTCCTGTTTAAAATTCAGTAACGCATTTATTTATTTTCAGACACAACCTATTTCCCCAGCCTAAAGACTGCCTGGGAGCCAACAGATAGTTCTGCCTTGAAATGTGATACGGAGAAAGCCTGGGTGATTTTGGCCTGTCTCAATATTGTGATCGCGGCTGGGGAGTTAAAAACCCTTCTCCCACAAGCTGCAGGGACAGTGTGTGTGGGTTATCACACGCATTTCAAACCCTGTTGAGTAGGAGGGGTGCAGAGAGGTTTTAGGACTGGCAAAAGCTGCAAAACCTATGAGTGTCTTGGTGAAGAAATTACTGACTTGTGACCCAGCTGCACCCAGTCTGCAAATGCCTGAGAGGTGTGAACACTGCAGAGAAGGGGGAGCTGGTATAGGGTAGGTAGAGAGAATGTGTGAGGTGCTGTCTTGAAGGTCACAATCTAGATCTAGTTCCTCTTAGAGGAGACAACAGAGAAAATCTACCCAAACATGTTCATTGCGTGGTGTGAGAGAGCAAGGTAGAACCAAAGAATCACAGAATGGTTTGGGTTGGAAAGGACCTGAAGATCATCCAGTTCCAACCCTCCTGCCATGGGCAGGGACACCTCACACTAAACCATCTCACCCAAGGCTCTGTCCAGCCTGGTCTTGAACACTGCCAGGATGGAGCATTCACAACCTCCCTGGGCAACCCATTCCAGTGCCTCACCACCCTCACAGGAAAGAACTTCTTCCCTATATCTAAACCTTGGAAAAAAACAACCAAGGTAGAAAAGGAGAGCAAAAACAACATTTGGTTAAGTGCTTATGTCTTGCACACCAAAGGCAACCAGGTGGTGGGTGGGTGATGCAAATGTTTCTTCGTGCTTAATTACAGAGGATGTATATGTGGCCACATCGACAGGATGATTCAGAGCTTCAGCTCAAGCTTTGGCAGCTCAGAGCTGTGGGCTCCAGAGGTTTCCACATCCCTTCCTTGTCTTGCTATATGTGACAGCACAGACCTCCAAGACATTAAGAATGGCAAACTAAAATGTCCTTTTTTGCTGATAGATAGATAGATAGATAAATGATAGATAGATAGATAGATAGATAGATAGATAGATAGATAGATAGATAGATAGATAGAAGGAAAGTAACAAAAGAGAGAGGGCCAAAACATGATAGATGAGTGCATTGACCCTGGGTTTTCATCCTCAGACACTATGGAGATCCAGACAGTGTGGAGCTGAACATAAAACCATTAAACCCAAGGTCTCCATCTCTGAACTCCCACTCCCCTTCCTCCTCTGCCATTAATAATAAGTGTCTGGTTTCAAAGTATGCCCCTAGAAAATTCCCCTTTAAGTTGTGGGTTTTATCTCCCCCTCCATGGTTTTTCTGTTTAATTCTGCACATTGGCACCACTTGTTGAGGGGACCTGGCTGGTTGCTCCATCCTCCTGTTTATTTTCCCCTTTGCTTTCTGCATGTGGGAGGATGGCAGAGAGTGGAAGTGAGCATGTTCATCGTCAACAAACACAGGGCAGACGGAGGTCAGCCCAGCATCAGATGCAGTGCCTGCTACAGAGCTGCATGGGCAAGGGCCAGTGTAAAACCAACATGGTGAGGGGAAAGCGAAGAACAACATGTGTTTTGTTTGGGTTTGGTTTGACTTAGTCAGCCTCCATGCCAAAAAAGTTAATTCATGTGGGTTTTCAAACTACTGGAGGCCCGAGATGCTGAGGTGTGTTTAAGAGATTTGAGTTTGCATGTGTGACATAGATGTCATTAACAGAAATAATATCCCTGGGCAGGGAAGGCTGGAGGGGATGGGGAAGCAGGGGGAGGTGGAAGAGGAGGAAAGCTGCTAAACTAAGAAAGGATGAGGTAATGATAACATAATTTCCTAAACTGGCTACTAATTAACCACAACTCTGGAGCTTAGAACTGCGAATTGACTCCATTATAACACAAAAAATCACTCTAATCTGAAAATTAAAAGGAAAATTGAAAAAGCATCAGCACATTTTTCAATGACAGTGCTGGCCAAAGAAACCAAGTGCATTTTATAGCTTTATTTCTTTATACCTTTTTCCCCATACTCATGGGCAACAGCCAAAATTTCTTGTGCACACAGGACACAGGGCATGGGCATTTTTCGGTGTGAAGTAAGACGTGAGAGAATAGAATAGGCAAAATTCCCTTCTGGTGCTTCTCTGGCACAGCACAGAGAGGAGCAGTGCCCAAATCAGGCTGTGCAGCAGTATTCGAGTGCTGCTCATGCGTATGAGTGAGGAGGAAAGCCAAACACCAGCACCTTCCGCTGCCCAGCTCCCCCTTCTTCATGCTTTGAGTCACCTGCAGTAGTCAGGTGTACTGGGGTCAGCCTGAAAGGTTTCAGGGGAAATACTGTATATTGACAAGGGTTTGGGCTGAAGCTTCTACAGTCCTGGCCCTTTCTCCCACACCAGCAAGACATCTGCATAGAATCATAGCATCACAGAATCATAAAATCATAGAACGCTTCAGGTTGGAAAGGACCTTAAGCTCATCCAGTTCCAACCTCCTCCCATAGGCAGCGACACCTTCTACCAGACCAGGATGCTCCAAGCCCCATCCAACCTGACCTTGAACACCGCCAGGAATGGAGCATTTACCACTTCTCTGGGCAGTCTGCTCCAGTGCCTCAGCAGCCTCACAGTAAAGGACTTCTTCCTTATAACCAACCTAAATCTCCCCTGTTTAAGTTTGAACCCATTACCCCTTGTCCTATCATTACAGTCCCTGATGAACATGAAATACTCCTTCAATGGGAATAGGAGAGGAATAAGAGAGCAGGAAAAAGCTAACCCCTTGTTTGGTTAGGCATTGCCCACAGCCTATTTTCTTCAGTGGAGGGAGAGGTCCAGTCTTCATTGTGCCCCCTGTATTAAGCCTAGATGCAAAAGGGCTCTTTCTAAGGAATCCCATTAAAAGAAGTCCGAATTCTCGGACATAAGGTACAGCGCAGCACAGCTGCAATGCTGCAATGCACAGCAGCCAGTAGCTCAGCAAAATCAAAGAGCAACAATGACTTAAACCACTCAACATTATGACAAACTTGCAGGAAGTTGTAGGTATTCATTGCAAAAAGCTGATGTGCATTTGGGGGATGACAAGAGAGGAGGGGATGTCACCCAGGGCAGGTCAGAAAGGGAAAATCAAAACAGGTCTGCCAAAAGTTTCTGCTTTAATGCTGGATCCCTTATATTGGTAGTATAGGACTGGTTGTTTCTGACAACAGAGATGTTTATCCAAGGGAGAAGTTAAAACGCCCCTCGTTCCTAACATCATCACACCATGCATTGGGCCTGAACCCACTCTTGCTCTTCTCACCACCTCTTTCACACCACAGCACTACTGAGGACAAAAAGCCACACAGCTAGGCTTGGAGCACAAGAGCTTGGGTCATAAAGGAAAGGAGATGAAGGCTAATGAGGACCTAAAGCCCCTTCTTTCCCCTCTCCTTGTAAACCACACCTGTATGTCCCAGCTGGGCCCCCAGCTGATCAGGACCTTCCTCTTACATGAGAGGAAATGATCACCTGGATGAACATATTTGGGAATGAGGAGATGAAATCAGCCTTAAGCAGGGGAAAGCTGCCTGGCATTAGTGCACTCGCATGCAAGCTAATAAACCGTGCTAATATCACAGCTATTTCCTCCCCATCATTCAGCACCAGCTCAGTGCTCCCGGCTGCACATTCCAAATGCTACATCCCCGTCTGAGAGGTAAGCCATCACATTCAGCATCCACCTCAAACCGCTGCTCATTCCAAGTGCTCTAGATGAACTTACATGAGCAAAATGAGAGGTCACAGCTCACGAGGGGATTGTCAAAGCACAGGGCTCAGGGCAGATGGACTGTGCAGCAGAATTACTGTATCAAGAAACAACAGGTTTCTCTGCTTGACTTTCTGCTTGGGTGACTAAGGGAAAGAAAAGTGTTTCCATCCAGCAGACCTCATGAGTGCCCTATGTGACCTTTAGCATCAGCATCGCTCCTGTTTGTAGACAGCCAGATCCTCAGCTGGTGTAAATAGTCATCCCTCCCCTGCCTTGGCAAAATGACCTTCTCTTCTACCACAGCTTCCACCCCCAGACTCCACCTTCTCTGACTCCCACCACCAGTGCTTTCTGTAGCTGACAGCAGCCTGACCCTTTGGTAGTCACTTCTGTCTTATTTATTCCTAGGATTGATTTGGCGTTTTGGTGCTCCTCTGGTTTAAGATGGGGTAAATATTTATTGGGAACAGAAAAGCAAAATGAAAACCAGAAGATTCAGGCACATCCCCGTGTCATAGGAGAGCAGAGCAGGACTAGTTTGCAGCTCAACCAAGGGTTGCTCACTGAAAACTAGGATGGGATTCCTGGCTTTGGAAAATACTGGATAGTTTTGTATCAGCTTTGGGGTGTTTTATTCCCAGAATGGGTCCTGCCAAGCTTCATACATCACACACAAGCTTCACTTCTTTGCCCGTGATTGATCTTCCTCTGGCATGATAGACATCTCATCTGTTGTCATCCTGGCATCTCTCTTCTGCTCCAGGACCAGATTCTAATGGACACAACCCATGGGCACATCCAGTCCTGTGATGGGTGAAGGGCTCTGGAGCAGAGCAGAGGCTTTGGGTTGTGCTGGAAACCTCCTCCTCACACAGCATAACCCCAGGATGAGGCACGTCCACCATCCACAGACACCTCCATCATGTCATGGGTCAAGAAACATATGTGAATTGGAGATTATTATGGGGTATGAGAAAAGTG
Organism: Pezoporus occidentalis; assembly: GCF_034315485.1. Classification (NCBI taxonomy): domain Eukaryota; kingdom Metazoa; phylum Chordata; class Aves; order Psittaciformes; family Psittacidae; genus Pezoporus; species Pezoporus occidentalis. The sequence continues at coordinate 1,579,326 of NW_026913168.1, forward strand.
GGCTCAAACCCATGTTCAATGGGTGACTTGTATGTGCTCCTGACATAGGCAGATATCCCTGAAACCCTGCTAGGCAGAAGCTTGGTGCATCTGTCTCCTCCCAAAAGGCAGAGAAGCACTTGGGTCCTTTTGAGGATCTGGATTCATACTCAGAAATGGTTTCGGTATTAAGGAAATACTGGGGTTAAACAGCTCAAACAAAAATTGCTTTCATTTTAACGTGTCTTTTGGAAAAGAAGGGTCAAAATTATTTTCTGAAAGCTTTTCTTTTAAATTTTGAAACAGGAAATTTAACCAGACCACCTTCTTTAGGGATTTTTTTTTTTTTTTTTTTTTTTTTGGGGGGGGGGGTGGATTGTTGTTTTTTTTTTTCCCAAAACATCTCAGTTTGAATGAATAAGTGTTTTCCATCTCAGGTCAGAAATTTCTCACTGAGCCTTATTCAGAGTTGAAACAGCCACAAGGCTGCATGAAATTCTCCCCAGAGAAGATATGGCGCAATAAATCAGGTAGACTTACTCGAGGAGGATGCTGACTCTTGTTCCTTTGACACCAGACAGTCCTGGCAAGAGGCAGAACAGATCATATATGAAGAAACTTTAGCTTTAGAAGTCACTTTTTAGTGACGGGGGACTCTTTCCGTTGTACTACAACAGTACAGCACTTCAGCAAAAGCTGTGATTCTTTCAAACATATCATTTCCCCTCATAAAAGTAGGGGGGGGGGGGAAGAAGATTCAGAATTTGATGGGATTTGCACCAAGAACAGCTTCACTTAAGCCTAGCTGGTTGACGGACTTGCCAGAGGGGCCAAATGAGGTCAGCAAAAACCAACTTTTTTTGGAGAAAAACCTGGAAAAAAAAGGGTTAGCTACTAAAACCCAGTGAGCAAAATAAAGCAGAGCTTTCCCATTCCCTCATTCCCAAACTCTCTTGAGCTTGTGAAAGGATTAGAAAGCCACTGATGCTGCTATAAAGCCACGTGCATCTCCCGGGTTGCCCGTTAAATAGCAGGAGGCCGCCTTAGGGCCACCCCGTGCTTCAGTCACACCTCATTCACAGGATCTCCTTTCAGCACGACTGTCCTCACTCTTGCTCTTTCTCACCCACTGCCGAGCAGACCCGCAGCTCCCATGACATTTACCATGTGGCCTCATTCACATGTTTCAGGAAGGGATACTGCATCATTCCCAGGGATAGCCGAAGAGCCCTGCCTTTGTGGGGTGGTGAAATCTCTTACCACTGAGAACTGCTTGTCTCTCCCCCGTCCCCAAGAAAGGGGAAAAGAAAAGGAGAGAAAACGTTCCATACAACATCTTGCTTCATCTGGGGGAGGTGAAGCAGATGGAAGAGGCTCTCCAGCACTTATACCCAGTTTTTCTCTCTTTTTCATCCTTCTGACTTTAGTAAGACCCATTCAAATGCAGCACAACCTTCCTTAACACAGCAGGACCTAAAACCGTAGCTTTTCTTGGTCAGAGGCTGCATGTTAGCAGTGCCCAGCTCAGTCAGGGCTTGCATTTTAATTAGAATCTCTAATGGCAAAATAATATGAGAATAATCCCAGTAAAGTGCTTTGCCTCTGGCATCCGAGATAATACTGACATTTCAGGTGTTCCCTAGCCCATACCAATTTAGTGTTATTATTTGTCCTACAGCATCAGCTACAGGTTCTTAAACCTGATAGACAAAATATCCTCATAAATAAGCATGGTAAGAGCAGTTCATTCCCCTGAAGAGGTATGGTCAGGGGTATGTATCTCATTGCCTACATGTGCAGATGCTAATGGGCAGAGGATGAGTCAGTGAAGAAAGCTCTGAAGGAGGTTTTCTCTCTGCAGACTTTGCAGGGAACCCAGGCCTCAGCTTTGGGATCAATGTTGCATGGACGGGGGGTCCTATTCTCCTTGGAAAGACCACTCTGTTCAATACCTTTCATGCTGTTCAATACCTTTATGCAGCCTGGATTCAAAACAGCTACTCAGCTTTTTGGAGCAGGACCTACTTTTGAGCTGGGGTTGGACAACAGTAAGCACAGTGGAGTTTTGGCAACCAATTTGGACCATAGTAGACACCCAGAAAGCACTTCTGGGATATTTAAAATATATTGAGGTTTCTTCCTGGGGCTGATGTAGGTACAACTTTTAAGGCATTTCAGCCTTTTGAACCCAAAGTCCACCTTTCGTACTATTAGTGGAAATCAAACCTGCCCTAAAGCCAGTGATATGCACTGCATATGTGGATATGCAACTGCATGAGACATCAAAGCAGGAAAAAAAACTTCATGTAAGGATTTAAAACATCAGTTGATGTTATCAAAGCCATTTTCTTACGCACACAAAATCATTACAGTTTTGTTTTGTGATAGGATAACACTGGAAAAAACATGCGAGTGTCCAGCTGGAAAAAAAAAAGAGGGAGAAAATCCAAAACCCAATGCCTAGACACACACTTTAAGCGGTTGCAAAGCTTTGCTTCACTGGCTTAGGCCAGTCCCCCCTGCCAGTAAACTAGGCACGACTGTGGTTTAACAGCTCTGCAGATGCTTTTGAGGTGCAAGTGGCTCCTCAGGCACCAGTGGCAGCATCTCTCTGTGCCTCTCTTTTTCTCTGATCTGTGAACTGGAGCCTTCAGTAGAAGGATGGAGAAGGACGGAAGCGAAGATGATTCATCAGTACCTGTGCACATAGATTGTAATGAGCACCGCAGGGGGACCCTAAAATAAAGCTGTGTTAAGTGACAGTGAAAACCAACCCGAGTGGGGTGGTCTGTTTAAAACCACTCTGATTTGCAGTTTGGGCTCATGGGTATCAGAGAGGTCAACAAGCATTTCCCAGCTCCCTGGCAGTGCTGAGTTATGCTCCCAAAGTGTAGTTTCTGTTGGATTTGTCCACCAAAATCCCAAGTTCCTGAAGAGCTGCTGAGTGCTGGCTGACTTCCCTAAGCACGCTGCTCTCTTTGAAGGTGCCAAACTGCACTAAAAGTAGTTAAATGCACAGGAAACGTTTCCTTTTTCCATTTAGGCAATTGTTGTCCTTGCCCCAGGGATGTTATATGAGCATGAGTGGGAGGGACCCAGACCCACACCATAGGAGAAAAGTTAAATAGCCCTGGAGCTGGTGAAGCATCCTGCCTCCCGTTTCAGCCAGGCGCTCCCTGTAATCTGTCAGCTGTCCGCTGCCTGCTATGGACCAGCATCATTAGGTACAGGAAAGAGGAAAGCAAACATGCTCAAAACCCAAGAAAACAAAGCAAATAGGATTCATGGTCTAGTGGTTAAAAGGCAAGCACTGAGGGGTCAGGAGAGCTGGCTTCTCTCACAGGCTGTAGCACTCTCATTGGTTAGCATCTCCTTCCTGTGCCTCAGTTTACCCAGCTATAAAAAGAGGGATTATTACCCCCCCAGCTTACATTAGGAAGGCTCCAAAGCACCCACAGCCTAATCAGTGTTGCAGGTTATTCCAGCCTTGGCAACTTGGGGAAAATTAAGGCCGAGTTATACAGGTGAATCTTTGCTGGCTCTGACAAACTCGTAGCGACAATCCTATTTTAAACGGATGGTTTATACCATCCATTCCTGCCTTTTCTTTTCCATGCAGCCATGCAATGGGAAATATGTATTGCATACTCTGATATGCCCTCTGCCTACTGTTAGTATGCCAAAATGAATAAAGCCAGGGAGTTTCAGCCCCAGGAAAGGCCACAGCAGAGCTTCCCATGGGTCTGCTGCCAATGGGACTCCAAAGCAGGGGAGATTGGCTGGGAGGTTTCTTCACAGCTGAAGTTTCCCTGTATGTCCCTTGTGTCACTAAACCTAACACAATGCCACTTCACACATTGAGGATGCCATCATACCATGTTAACAAGCAGTGTGCACAGACAAAGACATCCTTGAGATGACAATGGAGAGGAGACCATCTCTGGCACATCTCTGTTGGTTCAACTTTGGGGTTTTTTGTTTGTGTTGGTTTTGCTCACACCCTCTAACCAAAAGAGCTGAACCAGCAATGTTCGTTGAAACTATGAACTAAGCACAGTCTCTGCACGAGTTAGTTCGTCAACAGGGCTGCTGCAATCACACTTCACCCTATTCCTACCTGGGACAAACCCAGCAGCAGCAGCAAACATTCAGTTTCTTCTTCAAGCATGCTGTGAATTAGAGCCTTTACCTATTTACACCTCTCTGAACCTTTGACCCTTCTGGAGCTGTTCATTAAGAGATCTAAGGGGTTTGTTTGGGACTTATAACCTCAAAATTAATGGGCTTCTTTACAGAGATCTCTTCTTTGGTGCGTTCTTAAGGTATGGCCAAAACACTTTTCTTGTGACTACCACTACAGGCTGCACAAGGAAGTAGCTGAGTCACCATCCATGGAGATGCTTAAAGGATGTGTACACGTGATGCTTAGGGACATAGCAGTGTTAGGTTTACAGCTGGACTTAAGGGTCTTTTCCAACCTAAATGATGCTGTGATTCTAAAGCGACAATTGTGGACTTGCATGAATTTTATCAAAAGAGGCATGCACTTTATCTGAAGAAAAGGGAATTTTTGTCAGGAACCTGAAATCCTCAAAACTCTGAAAGCATTCAACCTGAAAACAAAACTGCAATTTTTCAGTGGTTTTTCCTCCTTTTTAGCAGTAGAAAGGCATTTTCGATAGAAGACATGGCAATAAAAAGCAACCCACTTCCTGGGAAAATTACTCACATGTATTACAATAGGAGCTGCAGGGCACTAATAATGTATAAGGTACACAATAGTATATTAATGTCTTTCTTTATTCAGGTGTTTAGGATCTTGAGTGCCCGAGGCAGTACATTTTCTTCATGTGCTTACTGGAAAGACACATGAACCTGAGTTTATCCCATCTAACAGCATGGGCTCGACTTCATCGCCCACAGCTGGGAGTGAAGTGCCACTTGAGATGCCCCGTGTCATGTTTGCAAGTCTCTGGGGATGTCTCAGATACCCAAGGTGTCTCAAGAAGCACGGGCCTGTGTGAAGGCAACAGAGCAATCCCTGGGTTTAATAGAAGTGTTAGGAGTGTGCATGTCTTCAGCTCTTGCTGTAGGTAGCAGAGAAACAGGTACTTCTATTCATTACATGGTGAGTCTCAGGTGACAAGGAATATATTCTATCTCAGTTAACTTTACACATCCAATGGGCTAAAGTGCTTGGCTAGAGTCACCCTACAGCCACCTGAGAGACAGACACGTCAGGATCATTAAATACAGCTAGTATAGGTATCTTTGTTAGGATGGTGGGATGTAATTTATGGAGAAAGCCAAGGTATTTCCAAGGACTGAGATTTCACAGCCCCTATGGGCCTCTCTTGCACTGTTTGACCAGCCTCAAGGTGAAAGAAAAAACGTCCATAATGTCTTATCAGAGTTCTCCTGACTGTTGCCTAACTCCTGTTGCTGTGCACCTCTGAGAAGAGTCTGGTTTGGTCTGTTGTACACACCCCCATAAGGTAGCTGCTATACCTAATGTCGAAAGATACATGATTTTGAATCTTCTCTTAGAATCATAGAATAGTTTGGGTTGGAAAGGACCTGAAGATCACCAAGTTCCAACCCCCCTGCCATGGGCAGGGACACCTCACACTAAACCATCTCACCCAAGGCCTCGTCCAACCTGGCCTTGAACACTGCCAGGGATGGAGCATTCACAACCTCCCTGGGCAACCCATTCCAGTGCCTCACCACACTAACAGGAAAGAATTTCCTCCTTAGATCCAATCTAAACTTCCCCTGTTTCAGTTTTAACCCGTTACCCCTTGTCCTGTCACTACAGTCCCTAATGAAGAGTCCCTCCCCAGCATCCCTATAGGCCCCCTTCAGATACTGGAAGGCTGCTATGAGGTCTCCATGCAGCCTTCTCCTCTCCAGGCTGAACAGCCCCAACTTCCTCAGCCTGTCTTCATACAGGAGGTGCTCCAGCCCCTGAGCATCCTCGTGGCCTCCTCTGGACTTGTTCCAACAGTTCCATGTCCTTTTTATGTTGAGGACACCAGAACTGCACACAATGCTCCAGGTGAGGTCTCATGAGAGCAACTTCTTAAAACTGAGACAAACCAGGACCCTCAGTTTCTCCTAATGTGCTCCTGTCCTCCACCATCTTGGTGACCCTCCACAGGGCTTGTTCCAGTATGTCAATCAAATTGGACATTAGAGGATATGAATTCCCTTCTACCTGTCCCCTTGGCGTATAACCTAGAGTTTTGAGAAACCCTGTGCAGTTCCTTGCACTAAATAGGATGAAAACTGGCCCTAATGATGAAAGAGTTTCTAAATAAGAGTTTCATTCAGAATAGCAACTGCACTTTACTTTACACTCTATTTCACAGCACTTCTTTTATGAACTCCACGTAGACAAGGGCACTGAAGGTCTCTCAAAAAAAAAAGCTTATTTCCACTGTAGGAACTACAGAATTTGTGACCATTCACGAGTAAAAGCTTCTAGGGGAATATGTAGACAGGTTCGCTCCACATCGCTGATAACTGTTAAGCCTCAGAAATCTTTGGATCAAAGGCCTCATAAAGGTCACTGTAATATTATTCTTAAAATACACTCCTTCCTGCTGTTGGCTGACAGTCCAGTGCTGTGAGGCTTTGAGGATAAAGGGAAGCATTGCTAAAAGGCTTTCTGAGACGTCTGAACGGCAGGACTTTGTCTCAGAAAAGGAGGTGGAAGTAAACAAGCAGTGGCGTAAACAGAGAGGTCACTTTGCATGGCAAGTGGAAGCAGAGCACTGTAAAAAGGCAGGGTTGATAATTATATAGTGATTTTATTGCCAGTAAAAAATGGGAAGGGAGAAAAACTTAAGAAAGGTGCCTTCGCTAGAATGAAAAGCTGGATCTACTCGCCCACCTAAAGGGTAATAATAGCCATTCTGGGAGTGCTAAACTCTTTGAACTGTGTCTAAGTACCACTTCTGTTTATTTTAAGGAAGGAAACTGTCAGGTTCTGTTTGTTCATAGTGAGCCATCCACAATGTGCCTGATGCATTCAGGACTAGTAAAATAGTGGTACATCAAGTATAGGAAACAAGAGGTTTATCATGGGATTAGTCTTACGGAGATAAAAGTAATCACAGAGTTGCTCAGGACTTCTTGTTTGCTGTGAAACTTGACTACAGGAGGTGATGGGTCTTTTCTTTTACAGCTCTTTCTGGTCTGAGGAGGGAGGGAAGTGGGGTTAAAATAAAAACCGCTCATCTCTCCCTTATTTTGTTCTTCCCCATCGTTTGGTACTTTGCAAAAGGGCAACTTTTTCTAAGGGATCATGTTTCTACCTTGCAACAAATCCCAGTCATGATTTTTATGGGCTAATTGCATTCCTGAACAGGTCATGAACTCTGGTCTGTTTTATTTCTATTCCTGATTTTAATTTTAATTTAAAACAAACTAAAAAAAAAAAAAAATAGTAAAAAGAAAGTGAACTGATGCAACTAGGACTGTGCTTTTACTTGCAGCGTGTATGTTATGAGGTCAGTCGTTTACTGTTTCAGGGAATCATGTGTTTTATAAACCAACAGGCTCAGCCTAATAGCTCATCATCTTGTGCCAGGGTTTGTTTTTTTCCTGGCACCAAGAACAATGAAACTGAAAAGAGAACTACTTTTTGAAGAGTTTTAAAGTTTAACTTGCTGTGGCAAAGCCAGATCATTCTTCCACCGTTCATTTATATTTGCTTCTTTGACCAGCTATACTGTAGACTGGACATGTGCACAACCCAGGAGAAACACTGTCTAATGGTATGTAGATGGATCTCCATCCAGTGCTTAAGGCTTTGGACTATCCAGGCACCTAGGTGAGGGGTGGGATATGCCTAGTCTTATTTAATGGATATATCTACATCTGAGCTACCTATACAAGACTTTTTGCAGTCGGTAGAGAGAAATGAAGACTCAAGAAGGGGAATTAGACTGTCCTGTCTTGAGCCACTTCTCTGGGTTTTGATACAGTCTGACCCACAAACTCTAAAATCTCACCGTCAGGAACTGTCTATTTAATGATTCTTTTTGTTGGTCAGTCCTGAGGCCCTGATCACAGCAAACACAATACCATACAACACTAATAACAAAATTACATGTATTCAGATATATTACACATTGGATGAATGCAGCTTGTCTAGGTTGAGATGACTGTGATGTAGGATCCTACCTCCAAGTGAATGGCTAGGATACCATTATGGTCTGAGAAGATCTAGTCATTGGAGGAAAACATCTGATTTCTTCATTTTGAAGGAGGTAAATCACACCCTACTCTTTGTTTTTTCTCCATTTCCTAGCAAGGGATCCAAGGTGATTTGCTTAAGTGTGGATATCTACTTTACAGATGAGTACTTCTGGTCAGGTAGCTATCACAGGGTCACAAGGCACTGCAAGGTCCAAACATATTTGTCTCCGCATCCTTTGGATGACTGTCAAAACTACTGCTTGGAATAAATTTCAAAGCACCAATGGGAGGTATAAATTGTGCCTTTGCTCACCCCATGAGCTCACCAAGTAAGTGGAATTGATGTGGATTATACTGGGGGTAAATGCCTTGGCTAAAGGAGTGCAGCAGCTTATCTCTCTCTGCAGAATATAGAGGAAACAGGATGTTCCAACAAAAATCTGCTAACTATTGACCTAGATACCTAACAAAAAAAGTAGCCTCAATAACTTGTCCATACTCAGAGACCTGTGAAAGGCCCTTAAGGAACAGAGTTTTTCAAGTCCTTGTCCTAGCACATAGAAGTTCTTTGCCTGATAATAAATGCTTTTTAACACTTGTGCAAAACCAAAACAAGCCAAGGCTAAGCACTCCCATAAATCACTGCAAGTCAGCTATCTCTTGTGGACACAAGAGAAAAAAATGTTAAAGATGTAATGTTGACAAAACAATGAATTAAAGATATAACATGGGATAAAACAATGAATGCAAAGCCAATTTGCTGCTTCGATGGCCAGATCACAACATAGAATCATAGAATGGTTTGGGTTGGAAAGGACCTTAAGATCATCCAGTTCCAACCTCCCTGCTTTGCACAGAAAGGATGATGATGATTTCGGACATGAATATTATGAAATAATAAATCTTGCAATCTCATCTCTGACAAAAGACAGACGAAATAGGGAAGACAACTCAACAAGACTCACAGCTCAAGTGTCTTCTGCTTCCCACAGTCCCTCTTTGCAGAAGGATACAACCCTTCTATGACTGATGGTACAGCTAGCACTACAGCTCTCCATTTTGAGAGAAATACAGAGTTTACTTAGAGAGTATCTCCTCAAAATTGCAAAAATGCAAACTGTACCATTCCAGCCAGCAGACTTTTTAAACTCTACTTTGTGCTGCAATGGAAAATAGATACTGAGGGAAAAAAGATGTAAGTTATTTTTTAAAACCTGTTTTGCAATTATTATTTTTTGTGTTGACTTCTTTACTTTTCTCTCTACTCCAGGACACAATCAGGTGAATAAATTTCCATAGAGCAGTATAAGTGCTGGAAAAACATTTGTGCTATGGGTTGTCTTGTCATCCTCCAAATAAGCGAGTTCAGACTTTTTTTAGCATTGTTTAAAACCAAGTTCTACTTGTAGCTCATATTCAATGAATAATCACATGAAAAGCAACCGGGTGGCCAAAGTGGGGGTCCTATACCCTATGGATGGATGAACAACATCCCACCAGGTAATCTACAGTATTAACTAGCAGTTCCTCTCCCACGCTGGGGAAAAGGCCATTGTACCTGTTCCACCACAGGCGTAGTCCGCTTCCATCCTCTGTGTTGGTGTTTTCTCTTGATTTTAACCCTGACTATTCCCCCTTATTTTGTCAAGAAGCTGCTTTTCTCCTGGCTGCCACAGACAATTGACATAACCTCCCAGCATCACACACTGAATCAGATAGTTTTGGCTGTTCCTCTACCACTTGTGAGTGCAGGCAACCAGGATCCTCAACACCTCATCCCTGAGAACCACTTCAGCCCCTTGAGAACACTGAGGAAACCATCCAGGGCAGAATTTAGATGGAAATATTTATGTTAAGGAGATTATTTCCAGCCAAACATTCAACGTATTCAGGTCATGCCTGTCTGCTTCAGGGAAAGCAACTGTTCTGCAAGCAAAGGGAAGTCAGGAGAAGGAGCAAAAAACACCCTACCCGTCTGCTGAATCGAAAGCCAAAGACGGGTCTGGTCCTTCCCTTCGGAGGCCTGAAAGAGAATGAAGGGAAAGTCTGAGACTTCCTGCCTTTGTAATGAGTTTACTAATTAAATGTTAATTGTGGGCCTCGACTGACCAACATTTAAATGAGGCCTCGGAGCCAGGAATTGGGCTATTGTGGTCAAATTGTTTATATGGACAGGAAAGTGGCTTTCTAAACATCGGATTCCTGTGCGCTGGCCAAGCTCTGGAGGAAGCTCCATGTACAGCATTCCTGGGGAGTCCTCAGCCAGGGAGCTCCTGGGTGCCTTTGGCTTCATCCTGTTTCCTACCACAGGGTATCATCTTTGTCAGAGGCCCATAAAGGGAATGTCTGGTGCTGATGCTGCCAAGAGGTGCACTTCTTTACAGTAGACAGGAGTTCCCCACCTCATACACTATGGGCGGTGATTAGAGGATATTTGTGCCTTATACTGAGATTAGAAGTGGTTTGTGGCAGGAACTCTCGTTTTTTTCATCTGTGTTTAGTGCAGAAAGCAGCAGTATGGGACTGTGCCTCGAGGCTGGCGCTCATAGTCCCAGCTGCTGTCAAATGTGTAAGTGCAAAAGTCCTTCATGCTATAATGCTTCCCTCCCTCCTTTCTTTACACCTCTTGATAGTTATAGTTTCCATATATTCAGACGGGTTGTTGGAACACGTTACAGTCTGGGCTCTGATGCATCCTCTGTAGTTTAGGTAGAGTTCATGTCTTCAGGACATTCAGTAGAGATTTGAACCAAGGAGTCTGACTAGTTTTCTCACTCCTTCACCTCTCTTTTCACATCTTAAATTCCTCTGGCAGCTTGAAGAGCCTTTTTCACACCCGTCATTCACATCACCTGCTGCTTCTTATCCGAAAACTTCTTGCCAAGGAGCAATGGGTACAGTCCAGCCTTTGACCCACCTGGATCACCTCCTGTGGTTCCTTCTGGCTTCGCTTCACTACACATCTCAATATCCAACACAATATGCTAAGCACCCTACTAGAGTCTATCTTCAGCTTCATAACCACAGGCCAGGTAGTTTTTGAAGAATTCATGCTTTAGTCAGCCTATGTGGTCTTGCATTTCTCTAAAAGAATTTCAGTGTTATAGCATGATATGATGGGACAAAAGTGATTTGGGGGTCTCAGAAGCCTGGGAGTTATGCTCCATTTCCTGCATATCCATTTCCCCCCAGAAGTTTTCCACCACGCTGGTTAAAGTTGACCACACCATCTCAGGCATGGCGGCTGCAATCAAGTCCTATCCCCACAGATGCTCCTAAATTTGGCCTGGTAAATTCTAGTTGAACTTTCATCCCCTTGCTGAGCTTCCCCTTTTATTTGTGTGTTAAAGTTGTACCTTTGTACTGCTGGTAGCTTAGATTTGGAAATGTATTTGACCATTACATCTCGGGGGGGAGGAAGAAAGTACTCACCTGATTTACCAATTAGCCTTCTATTTTTATTTTAGAAATTGATGTCAGGAAAGTGAAGTGATAGCCTAAGCCATGCTGAAAGGTTCTATTAGTTTTGGGGTAGCCACGGTGTTAAGCAATTCCAGCTTACCTGGAAAATGTCAGATGAGTCCCGGCGATAAGGCCCACAGCTGAATGTAGTGTTTTATTGTGGAACAGCTTCAAGCTGTATTAGCCAACAGTGACTTAAACTAGCAAACTGGGTTCCCATCAAGTCCAAATTAAGCTCTTGTACCAAAATTTCCCACTGGATTTCAAATACGGAGAGCGGCAGCAAAACCAGCCTTCCTGTCATCTTTCATCCTCAAAAGAGAACAAAAAAACAGCTTTGGGGTTTGTTGGGGGGGGCTGTTAAATGCATTTATTCTAGTCTAATAGTGAAGATTAAAAGCTTCTGGACCTGTGGAATATGAGGAAGCAAAATGCCTCCACACTGTCCCTGCTCTTTGGAAATGGCAAGAAGCCAAAGCATAGCAGAAGCATGATGAAAAGCCTGTAGTGTCCCTCAGCTTAGGCATTTGGTTCTGCATCAGTGACAGTCCTGTAGTGCCACACCCTGAACTCCTCTTTCATAAAACCATCTTATCACCAAACAGAACTGTAACCTGCTTCAAGCAGTTCCTCTGTTTGTTTTGCTCAGGTATATTCCAGTTTCACATGAGGATGCTCTGAGCAGTGTTTGCAGTAATAAGATCTGGTCATAGTGTTGGCCAAATTCTCTGCTGCAATCAGTCAGTTCAGCATCACTAATGCCAAGGAAGTAATTTACTGGGATTACTGGTTGTCTGCTCTCTCCCATTATTTTCTTTTATTAAAGAAACTGTTTCCTATTTCCTCTGTGTTTGAGAGTAACACATTGATTTCAGTGCAGTTACCTCTGACTGCCAGAACTACATCAGATGAAATGAACTGTATGTATTCCTACATACCCATTTTTCTGTAGAAGAAATGGCTTTTGGGGTTTTTTATAAATTATGGCCTCCATAGTCATGCATGTTTGTAACAGCACAGAAACACAAGGCAAACTATTGCCACCACTGTGCAGATAAGCCACCGACCTACCGGCATCCAGACTCATTGCAATGAGTTTTGGACACTACGTGAAGCATCTGAGTGGGTTACACAGTCAGCTCACACTTTGCCTGCCATGGAAGGGATGGGTGGAGGTGGCAGTACATTAATCAGCTGTGGTTAGAGCTGCAAAATCCTGTGTTGGAGACTTGAGTGTCAGATGTGCTGTGTGGATGGGTGAAGAGGAAGCACAAACTGCAGCAAGAGTTCTTTTGGTTTGTTGTTGTTATTCAGTGCCTATCCCTTTAAATTGTTGTTGTATAGAATTTGGGTTTTTTTAGGGGTGGCTATGAAATGCATATCAAGAAATGTCCACTTAGTATTCCTGAATTCAATAAATATGATTTGACTGCTTCCTGTGTAAATATGTATACTGTAGTTGCTTGGAACATGATTCTGCTTGTGCTAGGGACATTTTTCATATATAAACCTATCCATAAACTCCATGCAAACCCCTGGGAAAGCTACGTGGCAAGAAAGAAATGCTGCCCTAGCATTCAGTGGGTTACCCTCTGTCTCCTGACACCTTACCTTAGCTTTCCAGAGTGAGGGCTTGGGCCAGGTTTCATGTATTTTAGTGCAGAGAGTTATTGGCATTAATTTTTGCAGGGCTGTAGCCACCCTCAGTGGGTTCTACATGTCATACAATGCTCACTCCTGTGACCCATACACTTCTGTCTCAGGTCTCGGTGAAGGTACTGCTGGCATCCTCAACCGGTTGTGCCAGAAACGGGGTAGTAGCAGAAGTGAGACTTGGAAATACTCACACATCAGGCAAGAGAGATCAGAGGTCAAAAGCAGCTCCTGTGCAGTTAACAGTGCACGTTCAAACTCCTCCCAGGAGGAGCAGGGGCAAAAGAGGACCTCAGGGTAGCTGCAGGGCCCACAGCTGTCACAGATAAGGAAGCAGCAGACAGGAACCTACTACTAAGCACCATGCTGGAGTACAACTGTCAGACTGGGATAAATCCATGGCCACAAGCATTACCCACAGCTGTCAGTGCGCTGTGCACCACAGGCACACCACACTGCCTGGAGATGCAATGGGAAAGTGGGATTCAGAATATGCCTGCTTGAAAAGCACAGGTACAGGAGCCCTACAAAGCCTCAAAGCACCACTCAGTCCACGACACAGCTGAGCCATTTGGGTTTCCCTCACTCTGATACACCAGTGCCAGCCTAAATGATATTCTGCAACCTCAAATGCTTCTCTTACTGCCTCCCAGTAGAGCCAAGCTCAGAGCCTCAAGGATACTGAAAGCATCTAACCCTACTGACACCCTATCACTCGTACCTGAAGTTCAATATGAACTGGTATTTTTACAGATATAATCCCAAGTATCTCACAGGCATTATGACATTAGTAGGTTTTAGCCCCATTTCCCGGATAGATGAGGCACAGGGAGACGGAAGATAGTCGCACAGTCCAATGCTACCTGGCACAGCAAGACGAGCAGAACAAGTTCAAGGCCAGGCTGGATGGGGCTTTGAGCAACTTGGTCTAGTGGAAGGTGTCCCTGCCTGTGGTAGGGGGTTGGAACTGGATGACCTTAAAGGTTCCTTCCAAACAAAACCATTCTGTGATGATTCTATGAAGCCAATGCTTAAGGCAGGTCAGGGATACTCTCTGAGAAGCAGGAGCATTTCCCTGGCTGGAGCAAGATACAGTCAGTGCTTCATGGTTTTCCATAGCCAGCAGCATAGTTTGGCACCTACCTGGGTACCTCTGCATGCCTCTACCTTGCCTTGAGAAGAAGATATCCTGCTAAAGAAAGGTATCAAAGCAAACTCCACATCAGTCTCCTATAGTAATTTCCCAGAAGAACTCACAGCCATTTCCCACTAAAACCATTGAATCATTGGCTGCCCAACATGAGATCCTTATTTAAGTATCTCATCTCTTGGGGAACGTAAGGTCAAGAGACTGATGAGTAATTTAGACCACCTACCACCAGGGCTGTCAGACCTCATTGCTTTTATAGACAGTGGAGAAAGTCACATCTCAACCAAACCATCAGTTATTATAGGTAAGGAAGGTCTCCAGACCCTGTGGTGTCCTATATGTGGACATTACCTGCCTAGGCCAGACCCCAATCCATCCCTCAAGCCAAGTATCCACCTCCAGCCAAACCTTAAGATGAAGACAGACACCAATAGGAAGAAGTAAAAAGCTTCACAGCAGCCATCAGTTAAGTATTCTGTGACTCACACCTTGCTTCTCTTCTTAGTGAAAAATGGATGAAATAATTCTGTATTAAATCATTTTGCTACACAAAAGAACAAGTTTAGACACCCTCAATGATTTTGAGAAACTCTGGTTACTATTGTAAAATTGTTCTAGTCAGGAAAATGTCAAGAACAGAGAGAAATAAAACAAGTTGATGCTTTTTTTATGTTTCTGGTTTGGGGCTTTTTTTTCTGGTAGTGAATGTGAAATGACCCAGAAAATCAATTATTTGCTCTAATATAGAGCTATATAATCCTCTCTAACAGATAGAGTTTAGCTTAAGTTCTGAAGTACAAGGTTTAATATGCCTTCCAATAGTTTTATTATTTTCAATTATAGTTTGTATTGTTATCCTTAGTATCTGTATAAATGGCCAATCCCTTTTTTAATATGATTTCCTTACGGAACAAAGTACATGAGATGACACTGCCTGTGCCTTTGCATCTCTCTACCTGTTCCACACTGAGCACTCCTTAGTATAGGCCAGTTTCAACCATATTTGACAGAGAAGCAGAGATAGCAAGTTATCATGTCCTGAAAAGTTTGATTGTAAGAGTAGCCTGAAAGTAGAACAGAGTCACCATTGAATGAATGATGCTGGGAAACCTGCACAGAAGGAAAACAAGGAAAACTTCATGAAGGTCTAAATATGACAAAGATTTGACCAACATTAACACTTTATAATATACTGGAGAATATGACCGGGAAACTAAATCCACAGAACATTCTTCAGTTCTGTTTAGCTGCTTATTTTATAACCTCATTGAAACCTATACTCAGCAATTTTTGGTAACAAGCTGTCCCCTGGGTTTGTTGCATGTTGACAGTACAAGCATGATCTTAGAGACATTTCAGATGTACCCTCTCTGTTTCAGCCCAGTTAGAGAGAATGCAGCTGATGGTAAAGGTTGAAGACTTCTCTGCATAGTCCTGAAAAAAATAGAGAGATTTTGGTTCAGCAAATGTCATTTTCATGGAGTGAATTCGACATATGCAGACAGAAAACAATTTCTGCAGTATTTAGATGGAAAAATCAGAGGGATTGAAGAATTTATGAAAAGTGCACTTATACTGCATGTTCATTCAAAATCTGATTCATACCTTGAGCATTATCTTTCATGCCATCACTCATTTCGCACCTACTTCCTATGTTCTGTGTTGCATCTATTAAATTACTGTCCTTCTGCCTTCTTGCTAGCTTACTCTCCATCTCTATGTTTAAATGCAATGCACACATTTAGTAAGTACATGCGTAGCCTTAACAGAAGTTAATTTAAACAGCATATATTTGCATTGGAGGTCTCCTTTCCAAATACCTGCCAGGCCCAGCGCTGCTTGGTTTATGTGAATTAATGGCATCACCGCCTAAGGTGCAGAAGCTCTGAGAACTAATCTGCTGCACTTTAATGATTCACTTCTTATTACACTACGATGATTAAGGCTGCAAGTTGAAAAAAAAGTGTTTAAGTGCACATTAAACGTATGCTTAAGCCTTAATGGTGATAATAATAGAAACACTCCCAATTGTATAACTATAAAATAGGGGAGAGAAACCTGGATTACCTACTGGAATCATATATTTTTATCCTAAATTAGAGTGCAATGAAAGATGAGATAAGATGAGATGAAATGGGTTTATACCAGCTTCTGTAGTACTAAGTTTTCAGTAGTAACCACAGGACAGTGGTTTTTAAATTCTTGTATTTTAAAGGTATTATTAAAAAGTAAACCATCTCTGTTCCATCTCATCCAGTTAGGCCTGTATAAGCCAGTAACTTGTGTTGGACTAACACATTTCTCCCTGAAAGGTGACTCAATTTAAATTAAGTAGCACACATCAGGAAATGGAAACTTCATCATTCTTTTCTGCAGTTTCTTAATCAGCCTCATTGTTAAAAAAGATGTGTGCCTTATTTTCAAGATGAACACGTCTAGCTTTCATATCCATGGTTCTTGTTATCTGCTTTCTGACAGATTAAACTGCCCTTTCGTATCTTGCGTTTTCTCTATTATGCAGTGTAATCAAAGCATTTCTGTCTCCTTTCATGCAGGCTAAATAAATCGGGTTCTTCATTTCTTACACCATCAGGCATTTCCCCCAAGCCTCTAATTCTCTCAGAGCTTCTCTTCTGTGCCCCTTCCCCACTTACAGCACTCAACCCAAAATAGCAGAACCACACCACCTGCACAGACCTTCTGACCTGGGGGACATTCAACCTCCTGACCTACGGAAGGGGATTCTTCCAAAAGCTTCATCCTTAGACAAGCTTCTTAAGCCCAGATATTACAGACAGATACCAGGGTAAGAGAGCAATGACATGAGCAGTTATGGAAGCAGAAATAAAGGTGCAACAGGCATTTTCAGGAGCACAGCAGCAGCCTCGTATCCAAGCTACAGCCAGAACGTCCCATCTGACTATGCCATCAGCCCGCTCCATCAGGGCAGTGCTCCGGAGGAAAACTTGGGCTGGCCAGTTATTGTAAATGACACCCAGCTGATTAAGGTTTGATTTACAGATGTCATTTTACGTAGTCATTTTAGACTTGGTAGAACGTGGCTTGATTACCCCTTACTGTTGCCTTATCTTCAATAGCTACAAATGTTATTAGCAGTTGTGCAGCAACTTATTCATTTTTAACAATATAACAATAAAGCCTATACCATGGTTAACCATGCAGGAAATGTCACTTGCAAATTATCATTTCCAATTATCCAGTATTAATTTCAGGGACACGGTTATCAGTCCAGTTAGAATTCTTTTTTTTATATGACCTTCCATTTCATAGCTGCAGATTTTTCCTCTTTCTTTTCTTTTTCTCCTTTTTTTTTCTATTTTCCTTTTTATTTCTCTTTTCCCTTTTCTTCGTCTTTTACTTTTCTTTTCTCTTTTCTTTTTTCTTTTGTTTTTTTCTTTTCTCTTTTCCTTTTTTCTTTTCTTTTCTTCTCTTTTCTTTTCTTTTCTTCTCTTTTCTTCCCTTTTCTCTTTTCTTTTCTTTTACCTCTTCTCTTCTCTTCCATTTTCTTCAACAATTGCTTTAACCATCAAAAGATAACCAGCAGAAGAGGGAGGGAAAATAAATCCAAGAAACCAAGTTGTTGTGATAGTGCTGTATGAACCAGCCTGAAAGCTCTGATAGCCTCAGTGGTTATCCAGCCTGTCCAGGGCAGCAGAACTGGCTGACAGAAACCCTGATGTTAAACATTACCTCCAGTGATCTTCTTTCCCTGTGGTATCTCCCTCCTCGCTCTGGAAGAATGAGCTTGGAGAGACACAGCTTCTTCTCTTCTGTTTACAGTAATCTGGATTTGGGAGTGCCCCATCTTGCTCCTGATCCCCCAAGGACTCTGCCACCACTCTCAAACTTTTCTGTGATTCATGTGGTAGCACATCTCTACCCAGCAGAGCTGTAAGGTATCTAGGTCATGTTTCTAGGAGGGATAAAACCAGGCTCTCTCAGGGCTGAACCGTGAGCTTTCACTTCCTAAATGACTGTTCAAACCAGTGGGTTATTAAGCAAGGGAGATAATAATAACCATTGGCTGGGGTTTCAAAGCAAAGCAGCTAAACCAGCATTTTGTGAGGGCCGTGATCCTATTAGAATATTTTAGGCAGGCTCTGAGAACACCCACACAGCCAGAAACCAAAGTCCTTCTCCACCTAGCCCATGATCCCAGAAGGGATTAGGCAAAGGCCAACTCTCCCCCTGCTAAATTAAGTGGCTAAGAAGAAATGGGATATTTACTATCTGGAATTGCCTACCTTCCTCCATCAACTACAGGGGGAGCCCAAACAACCGGCTTAGACCAAATGCTCAAATTCATAAAAATAGATGAGATACACCCCGCTTTTTGAGCCTCAGTTCCCTATTTATACAATAGGAATACCAAGATTACTTCCTTCCATCACAGGGCTGTTATTAGGATAAACCTAACTGAGAGTTTCTTTCCTACTCTTAGGGCAAGGTTAGGAAGTATCCAGAAGCAGCACTGCTCTGGGGAAGAAAAATAGAGAAGAGTGGGGGATCCCTTCTTTGTTTTGTGTTTAACACACCAATTTTGCTGTCCTCTCTTCAGGACCAGCTTGTCCATTGAAGCCAATGACCACAGATGCAGCAGAGCTGGAGTGGCCCCTTCTCTCTCCCTTCCCACTGACGGATTAGAGGACATTACTGTAGCAACTGGAAGAGTGTCTCCTTATCTACACATGAAGAGCCAGGGTGGCTCTTATTTGGGTGCCCAGGATGATTAAGCTAAGCAGATCTACAGGACAAGCTCCCATGAACCTGCAGAGATTTGGGAGAAGCAAAGGCAGTTCAGGCTTACACAAGACCAGACCCAATGTAGGGTGAGCAGCAGCAGATGCTGTTAACCCATCAGCGTTAGGTGACAGGTCCCCTCCGCTCTTTCACAGGAAGTTTTGTACAAACCTAATCTCATTTGTGGTCACTGAGTTTGAACCGATCATTCCCACAAACAGACCAATAGAAAGCAGAAATAGACCAAAAGCACATTTTTCAGTTTGTGGTCTCCCCTGGGTTTAAATACAAAGAGAGAGTTTACAAAATGAATGACAACATTACACCTGAAGATGATTAGGAAACGAGATAAGCCACCCCTGCGTTTATCTTTGACAGCCATTACAACATAACGTAGCCAATATATAGTTCAAGCAGTTCTGATGACACTTTCTTTCTCTTTTCATGATAAGAACCGTTAGGTTTAAATCCTGCCAAGTAAAACCAGCCTAGGTACTGGTGGCAGTGAGAAAGAGCAGCTCTGCCTTCAAGGTAATAGTAGTTGATGCACCTATGGGACATAAAATGTTTTGCAAATGTTAATGAATTTGATTATCATTTTCTTCTAATTTACAAAGAGATTTATTGAGGTATTCAGATAACTGCATGTGCCACTAGGCACTAATGGATTCTTAAAAAGTCCCTTGGGCATTTAACTGCCCCTGAGAGTCAAGAGAGCACTTGAGCCCACGTACAGATCCTGCTAGACAGCTACTGCCTAAACACTGAGTGATTCATCCCTTGCATACTCCTGTGGCGTCCAGCTGAAGGTGGCAATGCGCTTCACACTGTCCTAAAGCCCAGAGTTTGTAGTCTGAGTGCAGACGAGGAGGTAAACAAGGATGCTTGCAGGACTAATGAGGCAATTCTGGACAGATCTCTGGTGTCTATCCCCATGCAATTAGCTCTACATCCCTTAGTGTGGAATTAATTTCACATAGTTCAGGCAGCTAAAACTGCTAAAATTCCTGCATCAGGGGTTAAAGCCAGAATTAACAACTCCTTTCACCAGTGACTCATTCCCACTTTTATCCCATTTTTTCAAGTCTCTCAGGGGACAGGGAGAAGGAGTGCACCTTAATGCCCAGTGAATGAGATTCAAAAACCAGCAAGCCCTTAAGCCTGCATGGTTTCAGGCTCCTCCATGCACCAGCATGAGCACAACTGAGCAGCGTAAGGCTGGAAATGGGGGACACAGGCTGCCTTTTGAGGTGACAATGTCTTTTTGCAAGCTTCCTATGGCTGAGGTCAAGGAGTTTAAACTAGATGCCCAACCCTGTTCTAGGCCATTAATACATAATTTCAGGAGTTTGTCAGGATGTTTACTGGTTAGTTAAGGCTAGGAAGGATGTTTCTTGCCAAAGAGCATGGAAAGCAGCTTATCTGTTCAGTTACTTTGAATCTGGAGGTAATTTGCCATTCTCATTGCTATGTATCAAGAGAAGAGGCAAATAGAGAAACTGTCATTTATACCACTAATGGAATTAAAAATGAATGTAGTCCAGGGCAATAATCAATGCCTTGTTCACAGTGATGGATTAAGACTTAGCTAAACAATGTGACCTTTAATTGTCTGCAAATGCAATTTGCAAAAGTCTCCCATGTACTGGTAGGTGCAGCTTTTAATCCAAAATCATGATTCCATGCTTATTTGACACCATGCTGCACTGGCATACCTGGACACTCATCAGTGCTGTTCCTTCAGATCTTGTTTGTAGGGGACGTGGGTTTTATGTATCCGGAGGAAGTGGAAACTTGGCAGAGGAAAAGGGGGACGGCCCCAAGTGCTTCATGTGGGATATGGCTTTGTGAATCTGCACACAAAGTAGGAGCTTTGTGTAAGCACGTAGATAGGCACTTGAATCCCACGGAGATTCTAAGACAGATATCAACAGTATGTTCTTCCATAAGATGCTCTTCAGCAGGCAAATCTCATTCAGTAAGGCCTCACTAACCTACATGGAAACAACCCTCACTGATGGTCTCATGGTGAATATGGAAATCCAGCACTGAACAACACATTGCAAGTAGGTTTTCCCCCCCAAGTTAAATGAATGTCCAAATATTTAGCTCTTTTGTGTGCTGAGCAATTGATTTTTGCTTGAACCCATGGAAAAATAGACAAAGAGTCAGATCATAAGCCTAGCATCAGTGTTCCAGATTTGTCCCCATCAGACTAAAACTGATGGTCCTAACTAGATAAGCTCATCTCCTTAGTGGATTTATCATGTTGAGGCACCAGGGCAGACCAGGTTGGACTTGATGATCTTAAAGGTCTTTTCCAACCTAAATGATTCTGCTATTCTATTGCTTCATGAAATGTGAATCAGCTTTATTTGCATAAATGAACAGAGCCAAGATTAAAGCTGGCTTACTGGCTGATGGACATCTCCAGAGGTATGGGTGCTGATCAGGGCTTTCAGCATGGTTTAGACATTGGTTACACATCTCTCACACCATGTGAATCCTCTGATATTTTATAATGTTATGGGGACAGTCTTGTGGGATCTTTCTCCCTTACCTGGCTGTTTATCTTTACAAAGCTGGTATAGATGTGTAAGTTCTGAGACACTTGAACAAACATGGTTTAAAAAAGGCTGGTGCTGAAGAGAGAGGGTTAATGGGGTACAGAAGGGCACAAAGGCAAAAGTGAATGCCTTAACTTTTCTTTCTGCAAGAAAAAAAAACGTTTGTAAGGAATTAAAAAGAGACTGTGAGAAAATTTGGGAGCATCTACATGACACAGGTCTTCAATCAAATATTTTCTCTTTCTTTTCATTGCATTTGAAGCTGGGGAGAAGACTAGCCTTTAAGAAAGCATTTGCAGACCTACTGTGAAAGATGTATGAGATGTGGTAAAACAAGTTTACCGAGACGATGCTGCTCATTCTACCTCCCTCTGAGCAGGCAACAGCGAAAGCATCACATCTGCACCCCAGCAGTGGCCTCAGTGAGGTGGTAATCTCCGTGCTCAGTAAATGCTATTTATATGCCAAGGAGTCACTGAGAAGGAACTTAGCTTTACTTCTTTTGTATGCCTCTAGTTCATTCTGTACCTCTGTTTCTGGATGGTTATTTACAATCCCATGAAAGTCTCCAAAAAGAGGTACTCAGATTGCCTGCCTTGTAGGGGATGGAACCTGACTTCTTTCTTTATATTCAGGTGAGCCTCATTCATAAAGCTGGAATGCCTCAGATGGTTCTGCCACTAAAAACGAATATCCTCTTCCTTCCTGAGCATGGCCAGTGAAGGATAGCACTGGAGTGTTTGCAATTGGCCATTCTGTGTGCGTTAGTACAGTTGGTCAAAGAAAGCCAGTTCTTCTGGTGCTTTCTTATTTTTAGTCTTTGTATGGATCAGCAACTGTACCCCCTAAAATATTCTGTACTAGCCACATGTGTGAGCAGAGAAAGCCCTGAAAAACAGAAAAAACATTCCAAAAAGTACAGCAAATAAAAGAGAGGGGAAAGGAGAATTTTTTTTTGTGCCATGTGGTAGAACTGGTGATCACACTCTTAGAAATTGCAGCTATTTCTTCCTTCTGTCACTCACAGCACTGGGGGGAGGAACACTAAGGTCTATTTAAGCAAATAGAAGAACTTTTGAAAGGTATAGAATGGTGAAAAAGCCACCAACTCAGAAATTAAGACAAGAAATAACTTCTGACAGGTCAAGACTTTTACTGTCTCTCTTGCAAGACCAAGAGCCAATCAATACCAGTAGGTACAGTTAAGAGATCATTTCTCTTCACATATCCCCTTCTTAGCTTCAGGATTTTATCCCAGGTGGCTTTATGGCACCATTCCTAAATTAGATAAATGCAAGTCAGAGATAATTCAAGCCAAATGTTTTAGTTGGGATTATCAACTTTATTCTTTCAGGAAATAGTGATTTCATCTTATCAATATTTTTAAAAAAAACAAAAAATAATTGCAATCAAAATCTAAATATATTGTTACAATGAAATGTCTTGTCTCGGGTATTGTTGCCATATTTAAAAACTTTCTATGTTACTCCAGGTTTAGATTATAAATCAAAACAGACAATTCAAATAAATGAAGTCAAAGTGAAATTGTCAATTCCACTTACCCTGCACAGTTGAATATTTTGGCTGGGCAGGTGGGTTTTTTTCATTCTCTTACCAATGGGACACAGAAGAAAGTGTCATGACTTGGAATCCCTCATGGTACAATAATCCTGCCTTCCCACTCCCTTACTCTTGTACAATTTTCAGCTCCTATTTCCATCAGCTGAACTCTTGTCCTTACAGATAAGGAGAGTGACTTCTGTACCTTTACATTATTTGGTATAGTCCTAGAAAAATAATTATTCAGAATAGTTTTAACTCCCTAAAGCTACTTTCAGGCGTTTTACCAACCTTTAAGTTTCATCTCTGAATTCATATCTATCTCATAGTCTAGAGAAAACCTTGTTTGATAATGGATAGGAAGACTGCGAGGCAGGGTTGCTGATACAGCACAGAAAAGAATTGGTGCACGCAGCTAATCTGTGTTTATTAATTTTTTATCAGGTCCTTTCCTCTCCCCGTTCTGAGCAAAGAACATAAGTATGCATTAAAATGGAAGCAGATTAGCAGATTCACTGGACTCTGGGAGACTACGCTCTTACTTAAGGTTGAACATGAGTCTGAAATTAAAGTTAATCGAATCCAGACAGATTTCCAAGGTTCTTAAATGCCTAAAGATGCAAACTGTGTAACCTCTTAACCCTTATTTAAGTGCATTTTTCTTTCATTAATTTCTAACATGACTGCAGAGAAGACCTCTCAGTCAAATCTCTGCATAGCTGCACATAGTACACAGGTAGATAGGACAGCTGAATTAATTTAAGGGCTGTAGCTGGGGTGGTCTCAGCCCTCCCTCCCTTCCTCCTCCTTTACTTCTACCCACATCCTTCCACCACCACCATCCACTCCTCTGGCACTTCAGGTCCCTTCCTGAGCCAGATATGCTCTCTCAACTGATGGAAACTAATATTGTGGTAAGACTGGCTTGTTTGATACCAGAATATACACAGAAGAGCAGTAGTTCAGCAAAAGGTCCAGTGTGTTTGAGCAAGTGAAAGGGATGGATTGTCTGGTGGTGCTCGTGGATGGGAGGAAGGAAGCAAAGGGAGAGGAGGAAAAAGAGAATGTAATTACTGCTTCCACTAGTGCTGAACTGTTAGATTAGCAAGCAGTAACACTACACCACACACAAAGCAATGTAATCGTTACTCACACCCTGGTTTCAGAGTAAAATTCAACCTGAAGAAGCTTTGTCTTTTGTCAAAAATAACCACAAAAGTTCAAAAGGGTATCTTTTAATGTTTGTAAAAGATGGTGCTGAATAATAGATGTGGCTTCATGTTTGAAACTTTCCCTGTTTAAACATGATACGACCACAATCTTGTTTTTGCACTTGTAATTCAGTTAGAGAAAGCAACACTGAGTAAAATAAATCTGGAAATGTTCATTAATGGCTATGTAAAAAACAAATGCTTCCTTCATGCAGCCGTTTTTTGTGAATAGTGATTATGACATGCAATACCAAATATGATATTACTGCAAGACCTGGACATTTCTAGACAGATATTTTATCAGCACTCTCTCAACCAGGCTCAGCAAGCTGTACTTCAACAATGCATCCAAGTTTGCATATGATGCTTCTTTCATTTTGGCAGACTCAACACAGTCTCTAAACTGATGAAAAAAAAAAGAAGTATTTTCTTCCAACTAATTACCCAGCTATTATGCTACTTCATAGAACAAAGTATGCCACAAGTAAGTCATAATTTGATTTTGAAAGCTGTATAACAAAAGTTTCCTAACACTTTTTTTCCTCATCCTCCAAAAGGGCTTCAGAATTACAGAAGAGATCTCGTTCTGTCTGTCCTCAGCACATGCTGGTGCATGTTCTCCCAGGATGAGAACTGTGAGGCTTGTCAAACATTTTCCAGTTACTTTTTGTATTTATTATTTCATGGTTGCCACTTTTAACAGTTTTAAGGGTGGCTACCCAGGCCTGCAGAACTGTGTGCCTCAATAGTTAGAAGAGAGTGCAGCTCCGAGAGGCCTTGGGACAGGATGTGATGGCAATAATGAGGCCGAGCACATCCCATCACACTGCAGGTAGCTGGTCTTCTTTGCATTTACAACAGTCACTTTAAAAGCCTGCCAAAGCGATTTTAAAGACAAAATATGCAAGATCCTGACCCAGCTGTGTTTCAATTCGTCTTGCAGCTTTCATACTCCATAATGCAGAAAGATTCCTTCTTTAGGGTACAACAGAAATGGCCTTCATCTCTGTCTGACCTGAGCAGGGATTTTGATCTGCCTTTGGAAACCAAGTTTCAGATGTCAAGCTTCCAGACGAAGCCGTGCCAAAGGAAAAGGGGAGGAGTTATATTTTTCAGGCAGGGAAATTTACTTCTTAATGTTCAATCCATGTATAGTCCTCAAACAATGGGTTGACTTTTTTTCCCCCTCTGGCAATTGAAACATGCTGTACTGTAAATAATGTGCTACAGTGCAGCCCTCCCCCTTCCTAAGGAAAAAGAGAGAGGAAAAATATAAACCTCTCCCATAACTGGCTATGCCGATATTATTACTCATTGACTGCATCAGCACAGGTCTACATTAGGCACTTGTCAAAATCCTTGCCAAGAGAAAGTTTTCATTTTCATCACTTTATTTTTAGTAGAGCAGCTGGGAAATCCAGCAACTGGCTGAGCGGAGACCTGGAGTTTGGAGTGGAAAATGGCTTGTTCAGAATGCGCTTCAAGTTCCCTCTGCCTATTGAAAACCTAACGCCTAATGAAACCTCTCCCTGGGAATCTAGACCAGGCTGGACAAGAAGAGCTCTTTTCTTCCCAGGATGCTGGGACTTTGCCCAGTCCTGAACTAAAAAGCCCAGTTAACATCGGTGGTTTATTTATCTGTCACACCCACTGCGGTGGCACAGTTCAGGCCACCTCCTGCCAGGGTTTTTGGCAGAGTCCTGGGGAGAACTATCCATTGGTCTGGTATTAACCACCATGTGGTTCCTCTCAGTTGGTGCTTCCATGGATAGGCTAGCAACACAGGATCCCTCTATACAACATGGCACACCAGAAAGGTTAGTCAGCCTGTCTCTTTCAGCCGTTTCATTTTAGATGGAATAATCATCCTGGGGAAGTGCTTGTTGCTCTCCGTTGATTATAGAGAGGATCTGGACATTCAGCATGACATAAACTTCAACCTGGAAAGACGCAGGGACTCTAAAGTGTGACTTGATGTTGTCTGTGTGATAGTGTCAATGGACTGAGGCAAAACCATCATTTTGCTCTGCAATAGTGAACAAAAGCAGGTGGTTAAAAGTGATGCAGAAAGCATTCCTCCTTATGTACTTTCCTTGGGCTAAGAATACTGCACTTTCTAGGCCAGTGAAAACTAAAAAACATGCTAGTCTGGTTTCCTACTACTTATATGAGCTCTTCCGTGTATATTATCACTGCTGAGTTTAGAGCAGTGCCTTTCTCTTTGGGGTAATGTTGATGAGAACACTATTTGTCAGACTCTTTTCTCAGATATTGTAGGAAGGTAACATCTTTGACTTACTTCTCCTCTTCCCTCCTCCCATCCCTCAGTTTGATTTAAATTAGCAGGCTAAGTAATTACCATTTCACTGACAGTAAAATTGACTAATTTGTGTTTTCTTATGAAACTAGACTTTTTTATCTTTCCCCAATTTAAAAAAAGACCTGTAACAGGAATAAAAAAAACAAAAACACAGGAGAGAAACTGTTTGCTAAATGTAACCTTTCAGATTTGCCAAGTTGATTTACAAACCCCAGATGCAATCACCTCGCTACCTGGTTAGCCATGTGTACGTGTCTCATGGCAGTGCACAAATGACAGGCTTGTGTTGTCTGTGACAGGGAAAAAGGTCTCACAGCTGGAGCAATGAGCCAAATCAATGACTCTCACATGCAGAAGAATGTCCTGACCTGTCATTGTTGTCAGTACTGGTGGAAACTGCCAGTAGGTATCATAGGACCTCCCAGAAGCATTCAGAGATCCAGCAGAAGACTTCCATCCCTCATCCATACATAGGTTTTACCTACACAGAATAGACAAAATTAGTTAAATTTGATCAATTATTTTAATTGATCAAATTTATGGACTTGAAAGCAGCCATGTAGTGCTTTCCAAGGTAACCTAAATTGACCTGAGAATTACTGTAGTTATATTTTCTATGCAAAGCTGGGAAAAAAATATATAAAAACTTCTGATTTGTGAGGTGCTGAGCATTGTAAATGCTTTAAATCTTCTGATCTTGTCACATTTTTCAGTAACTCTCTCCATTCCCATTCAGAAAATTGGTCTATCAGAAAAAATGTTTTAAAAGACTTTTTTTCTACCAAACAAATTTAATCCATACAAGCTAAAAAGTGGACCTAACTCTTGGGTTTATGTGTGTTTAATTAGACTATTAAACGTCTTATGGGTAGCTTTTCAGAATCTGTGCAACAATGAGTTGTATCTGCAGTGTCAATGCCTCCATGTGATGAAGTAACTGAAAAAGAAAACACTCCAACTTTTGGTGAAATCCCTGGGACAAGTGTTTTTAATGCAAGAATTCATCCAGTACTGTAATAATAAAAGATTCAAATAAATCCAAGTGAAACATTAAGCAGAACTTCATGTATATGTAGGAGGGATGCCCCTGGGGAACACGCTGTGGTTATGCAGCATTCAAATAGACAGGACGTTAAACACACACATGCAAAAACACTGAGTTAAAATATTGTCAAGAACTTGCCATAAACCTGACAGAAATCAGAGAAATTCAGAGTAATGGTAATTCACCAGAGGTTTGATTCTACTCTCACTCATGCTGGCTTCACATCAGCATCATGCATTTGACGTCTCTGGCTTTACTATCAATTCACACCAGTTTAGGAAGAACCAGGTTCTTTACTGTTAACTGTTGATGTCCTGCTACTTAACTGTGACCTCGGGGCCATAATTACCTTCGAAGGGACATTTGTTTTTAAGCCTTTGTTTTGATTAGACCAATATTTGGAGAGTAAAAAGACCCCATGTGTGCAATCCTTCATGCTGTCCTTCAGTCCTTGAACTAGTTTCATGACTAAAAAATGACATGCAGTTTAAAACATTTCCCATGAGGACTCTGAGGACCTGCAAACTCCAAATGGTTGGATACCAGGTGAAGTAAGGGTATTTGATAAGCTCAGAAGGGTTGCTCACACAGATGGTCTTTGGTTTCTACCGTACTGAAGGCTTCAAACATGCACAAGGATATAGAACATTCTACATCCTACCTTGCAAAAAAGCACCTAGGTGAATATGTTTCATGTGGAAGACCATGCAGCATCCTTCAGATTATGCTTGAAGAGAACTCTCCAGGGCTTTGTATTAGTTTATCATTCAGTGGTAAATGAGTGATAAACTAATCACTCATTTGTATGTTGTGGCATACAGACAGCATTGTTATCTCTACGTGTGATATCAAGGACAGGCAGGCTGGCCTGATCACCAGCTAGTCTCCTACAGCCTGGTGTTATGAGCCAGACGGAGAGTAAATAGAAATAATCAATAGCTATAAAGCAAAATCTGCTGGGTAGGGAGCTCTAGAAGGATGTTTTCCTCTAAGCCCTGGCTATATATTGTTCTAAGAACAACTCCTTTTGACTGTGGGCCTGATCCAACATTCAATACGTCAGCAGAAGTTCTTGGTGGAATTTGGGCTAATTTGAATGTTTCTTGCTCCTGGAGACTCCTGTTAGTGAAGGCGCCTGGACATGAGTACCCAGGATCAGGAGAAACTCCTGTGTGGAAGTTTTGCAGCTACATGAAAATGAGGCATTGCCCAAACTAATGTCTTACTTCTCAGCATGTGCTTCCAACAGCTCTTATTAGCTTGGGCAAAGCTCCATTCTAACATGATTTCTGGCTCCCATTTCAGAGCTGGCCTATATCCAGCCAACTTGAAGTGTAGGCAAAGTGAGATTCATCCACTTGTGCCCATCTATGTCAATGCACCCTGACCGAGAAGCTTTGAGCTAAGCCACCCTAACTGTCAATGATTTTGGAAGCAGCAGGGATTTTTCTCTTCCTGAGAAAAATCAAAATTGCTTCCATGTGTAAGAGTGACTTGTGGTTTGTGATGAAGAGGCTCTGTCAGGCTAATGGCCATCCAGCGATTAAAAACCACTTTCCGTTTACTGTACCGAGAGCTGGTGTAAAGCAGCAGCTGGCTTTTTTCATTGTGTTACAAATTTAAGAAACCTTTTTTTTCCACTATTATGAAACACTAAATTCCGGGGGAAAAAATAAAATCTCTATGGGTTATTCATTCCTAAAAGTAAAAGCTGTTACTTGTAGGCATGAAGCTTTTATAACTAATTCTGGAAGGGCCCTTTGTGAACAAGTGTCTCTCTCATTCAGGTGCTGGAGCTCTACACCTGCTGTCAAGCAAGGCTTTTGGAGGAAGAAGTTCTGGGGAGAAGAGATAAAAAAGGAAGAGCTGCTTATTGAAGATGCTGAGTGCTCCTAGAAACTGTTGTGCTCCTGCTGTTCTTAAGGTGGACTCATGCTAAACAACTTTTTGGTAGAACTCATCTTACTTCAGTTTGGCCATCTAGAAGATGGGATTCAGCTCCAGACAGAGACACCCAAACTTACATGTCTGTGTGTAAATGTTTATATGTAAATTAATTCAGTTGCTCGTATCTGGGTGTCCACTGTAGTTTTAGAAGTCAGCTACCCAAGTTATCGATTCATTTGGTAGACATGATAGGAATGCTATGGGAAGCCCACACCTTTCTGGAGAGGTGCTCAAAACCAACAACAGAAACGAAACACCATGGGGCACTTCAGAGGGTACTAGGCACCATGTTGGGGCAGGTGAATTGAAGCACATTTAAATTCACTGTAGTAAATAGAGTGCAGGGATTTGATTCAGCTGCTTAAGCATCATCTGAGATGACCTAATATGTCCAATATTATGTTCTGTATGGAAGGTGTGACACGTGTGACATGGTATCTGCATGGTACTCCAGGGTATCCGCTGGAGGTGAGGCCAGATCCACTATGATAGCTCAGACAGTAATCACCACCAAGTAATCTTTAAACCTAGAGGCATGCAGCTGACCTAATTTGTCTGCTGCAGAGTAAAATGAAACGTAGGCTCCACAGACTGTCTTTACTATGTCTCCATTTCCTCTTAAGAGAGATAAAGCACCTACCTCACATGCACACTTCCAAAATTCCAGTCTCTGACTGAACCCTGCCCTAGACAACCCAAATAAATTATTTACATTGGCTTCTATTAAAGTCATGAAGTGAGACAGTGGGTGATTGACCCCACTTATCTTGGACTTCTGCCTTAGGATGGGATGAATCAGCCTCCAGAGGTGCCTGTATCTCCCCACTGAAGAAAGAGTAAGCCTACCCAACCAGATTTAAATGCACTGCCTGTCTCTTAGATGACTGAACAGCCCATCCTGTCCACTGGCTTCTCTTTACTTTCACTGGTATGAGCATTTACTAACAGGGGAAAGACAGCCCAAGTCTGAGCATTTCTGGGAATACCACCTCTAATATCTTGGAATTCACTCATGTAGTCTTCTTTCCTGCATCCAAGGAACTTGCTTTTGAGAGATTCCTCGATCCAGCAATGTGTCTTTGTAACCCGCAGCCCTAAACGATCTTTTCTTTCACAGATTTGTGCAGTTTCTTATCTACTCCGTGCAAATTTCTTAGTATCCAGGCAATTCACAGCAGCAAGGAATTCTGCTGCTTAATGACATGGCATAAATTCCTTTTGCATGTTTTGAACTTGTCGCCTACCAATCTCTAGTAAAAACATTTGAAAACACAGCCCAGCTGTGTGCTAGTTTAAGGCAGAATTTCTCTACTAACTCTAGCCAAATCTACTGGGTAACTTTGTCATTATTTGTGTTGAACCTGAGCATTCAGGGCAAAAGGAGGACAAATTTCTCATTGTTTCCACTTTAGACCCTCCCAGAGAAAAAGGTTCACATCATATACAAAGAAATTCATAGACTCATACCAGATGCACCAAAGTTGTAATGATTTGTGTTATGAAATCAAGCTCTATGGCTTTGCTCCAGCTCAGATTCATGTGATTTTTCTTTCATTCCACAAAATGCATTCAGAAACCTCATGTAAGGAACTGCTGTTGTGATGCTTGAAATCAGGGAAGCTGAAGGAGAAAAGAGAAACACGGCTGCTTTATAAAACAAAAAATATCACTCTGAATTTATGTGATTTCTAATGAAACTTTCACCTTAGTGTGCCTATATGCCTTATAAGGCACTCTTCATATGTGCATGTGTATATAAAATCACTTCTCTCAGCTCTGTCTTTATGCAGAGACAGGAAGGATGGTTTTGTGGTTGAGAGAGTGATGCGGGACTCAAGAGATCTGGGTATTATTCCTACACACTTCCTCTGTGATTTTGGGCAAGTCACATAGGTCCCAGTCCTGAAAACACCAATGCACCTACTTAACTCTGCTGTCAGAAATGGTGTCAGTGAACGGGCCAGATTAGACATATGGAAAAGGGCAGGCAGCAAAGAGGCTTTGATCTGTCCATACTTTAGTTACCCTTCTGTGAAATGGAGTTGTAAATTAACCCTCCTTTCACCATCCTATTGATTCAACTTCTAAGCTCTTTCAAAACCCCAGACCTTTTACCATGTCTTTGCACAACGATGAACATCCTCCTAATCTGAGCCATGTAGGACAACATAGATGGTCACTAGAGGTCTATGATATTTCCATTGTTCCTCTGCCTTTTGTGCTCTGGTTCTTATGCACAGTTCTACGCCCTCTATCTCATCCAATTTTTCTACTTTTAGTGTTCTTCTTTACCAGGGGCACAGACGACTGTGCAAGGAAAATATTTCCAAGCATCCAGCATAGAATTGCTCAAAGTTTTTCTTTCAGTGCTCAGAACTAAGAAGACAAAGCTTTTCTTTTTAATCATTATTTCAATGGCTGCCACAGTACATGCTTTATGTTTAGTTTAGAAAGTCATTACATCAATGGTTGTTTTTCCAGTCTTGCGTTCCTCTAAATGTCCTTTTTGCCCTTTCCTTGTCTGCCCTTTTATAAGCAAGAAGAAACATTTGAGTTACATTACGAGCTGTTCAGTCTGGCTGGGAAGCAGAGCTATTGTCACTCAGCATGGTTTACTCACTTAGACTTCCTTTACGAACCAACAAATACTTGGCAGTGATTCCAGAGCTGGGTTAATTGTTAATAATTCGTGGCCTCCCTATATATGTCATCTGGATAATTATTGCAGTCTGCCAAGATGGAAAAAAAAGGGCAGCAGCTAACAGGCTAAGTCCAGAAAATAAAGTTATTGTCAAAGGGAGGCCTTGTTCTGGGCTGTACTCTGCCTACTATGTTTTGTGATGTTGAATGCATGCAGTAATAAAGCTCACCAGTTCTCACATCAGAGGAAGAACCTCGAGTGGCAATAGCCACTCTGGAAGCAGTTCCTACCCTTCCCACGGACAGGGCTGAGGGCAGGGCCAGTGGTCCACACTCACTGTGTTATTTTCCCCAAAACTGCATTTTCTGCATTACACGAACCAGTCATTTGTAAGAGATGAGGCAACAGAATAAGAAGTCTTTACTAATTTCAGTACAGCTATTTTTTAGCATAAGCAAACCGAATGATAGTCATGGAATCACAGAATGGTTTGGGTGGGAAAGGACCTTAAAGCTCTTCCAGTTCCAATCCCCTGCCATGGGTAGGGACAGCTTCTACTAGACAAGGGTGTTCCAAGCCCCATCCAACCTAGCCAGTACGATCTGCTCACATGCTCATATTCAAATCCAAATACACCCCTCCTGTAAGTAATATTTGCATAGCAATGTGCTATCAGTAGCAAACGTGGTCACTGGCACTATCATTTATTAGATTACTCAATAAATGTGAAATAATTGCAAACTGATTTCAGGTTTCATTTAGGCACACTCTCCTTGTGCCTTCTGGTTTGCTGTCCTTTCCTTCTTCCTCATAGACTCATGGCAGCCTCCCACAGTGCCAGCAAATGTTTCTACTCAGTGCATAATATGGTAACTGATGTTGTGACAGTCTAACTTTTTGGCTTTCTGGCTACATATTTTGCTGTATTAACAACAAGATGCAGTCACTTCTGAAGCAGAGCACATCAGGATTTTTAAGGGCACCAAACAAGATTGCACAGCAGTATCATCCACCGTGTGATACTCATTGCCACATTTCCCACCATCCAACATTTCTCAGTAAAGGAGATCAGGACATTAAGTCTGATTGAAACATCAGGGGAAAAAATATGCAGACAAAATACTTGTATCTGAACTGGAATTTAAACTAAGCACTGGGAACAATAGACTCTCCAACTAATTGCAAGGCTTCTTGTACATTTATAATGCAAAGTTACACACAAAAAACCCCGCCATTAAGTAAAAATAAGACACTTTGCAGCTCCCTAGCCTCCAGTAACCAAGGATCTCAAATCTCTTTATAAACATTTTAAGCATGAATTAATTTTGACTGCTAACAGCCCTGAAAAGCAGGTACTATTAATCCTTCTTAATGTACAGGTAAAGTGAGGCATCGAGTGATGAAATGAGTTAGTCACTAAGTGAATCAGTAGCTGATCCAAAAATAAATAACTCTAAGCAGCTTTGCACTTTAAAATAAACAAGCTGGAAAAGAGAAGGTACGGGATGGCAGGGGGTGAAAATGAGAGGACAAGGGAGTTAGGTAAATGTTTTATGGTAATAATAGTTATGATAAATGATATTTTATGAAGGCAGCACCTCTTAAAGCACCTAAATAACTAATGCATCATTATAAAAAATAATCATTCTCCAAGTTTACAGGATGTGGGGAAACGGGGAAGTTCTTCAAATTGCATCGGCTAGATCTGTTCTAAGATGAACGTATTGCCTCTAAGCTTTCAATAGGGAGAACTTGAACAGGAAAAAGAGGGGAAAAAATTCTGGCATACTTTTAGAGGGAGAACCCAGACCAAGACAATGCATGGGAGAAACTGAATGTCCAATCTCCTCTCATAGGCTGCCTTCATCCTTAAGTGAAGCTAAGCAAAAGCCGTGTGTATTTTCATGACAGTTCAGCTGACCTCAAGGACCATGCTATCAGTATCAGCTTTTAGAGACTTCATTCAGGCTTCACCTCTTGCTGGTGCATGAAGTGTCCATCCTCGCCTTCTGCTTGCAATGGGGCAGAAGTAGCGCATCCGACTTCCCAGCCACGAGACCACAGGTTAGAAATGTCTTGCCCCTGTCTCAAAAGCTAATTCTACCCTCTCCAGAAGGAAAGTCAGGGGAGGGGATTAACTGCAGCAGCTCAGTGAGTCTGAGTGGTCTGCTTGGAGAAGGAGGCAGTAACTCGAACAGATTAAGAAGTGACATTTATAGGGTTTGGAGGAAATCACATCCACTTCAGCAAGACCACACAAATGATGACCAGGAGAGAGGCACCTGGCTAGTGTTTAACTGGGCTTAGTAAAGGATATTAAAGGAGAGGTTTCCCCCAATCAAAACTACTGTTTTTACACATCTTTCAGGTTCACAAAAGATGCTGTATTAGCAGATCCGATTCACCATGTTCTCTTCTCACCTCAGAATAAACAGACATGGGTTTGAGCCTCCCCCTACAACCCATCCCAGCCACCCCACCCTGAAAACTGACTCCTGAGCAGAGACAACAACAAGGTCTCCACGCTGGTTTCATTCTTTGTTAGCTGTTGTGATGAAGAACAAGAGGTATTTTCACACAATCAAATGCAGAGAGCCTCGAGTTTCTCAGCCTAAGCTCAGAACCAGGTCCAGTTCAGGCCATTGTTAGCTCAACCACAGTACAGTGCTGACTGCATGACACAGTATCATGCTTGGTGCTTGTCGCTCACCTTGGAGCAGGAAGAGGTGAGTTTGCATCTGTCAGTGCTCAGTGGGGATCTCTGATACCCATCCCAGGAGAGGAGCTGGGAATGGTACAGTCTGCACATGCTCTCACTCATCATGAAGTGGCATTGAGAGAGGAGGAAATGTCTGAAACCTCCTTTGGTCCTGCTGATCCAGCCCTGGGATAAACAAGAGACATCACACAGTCGGATGACCTGAAAGGCTAAAGAAAGGAAAGGAAAGGTTTGAGCAGCACAGACCTGATGAAGGCTGCCTGTGCCCACTTCAGCAGAGGAATGCAGATAACATGGACCCTCCCTCCTCGACTGACTGGCTGCTGGGTACAGGATGTTTTGTTCTTTTCCTTTCCTGTTTTCTCTTCTTTGTGGGCCAGTGTTTTTGTTTAGTTTCTTTTCTCCTTTTCTCTTTCCAAACCACAGCTCAGGCCAACATAAATTATTTTCTTTAACTCTGGTTCCACCACACTAGGTACAGAGCATACTCTCTAGGAAAAAGAAAGGCTTTTGCTCTTCATTTCCTTGTCTCTTCTACTCACCATCTGAGAGTACAGCTGAGTATGTGATCCCACAGCAGAGTATTTGATCCCTGAATGTGATCCCACAGCAGAGATACAGCATGGAAGATATTTTGGACCAGAGAATGCATTAGGCACTCTGCTCTGCTTCTGTATTGGGATGTAAGGGCAGGCTTGATGATACCAGCTTCATCAGTAAATGCTCCTTGGTCACCTCACTGGCTGCAGATTGCACAAAGGACCTAGCCACCCAGAAAAGCTCCAGCTTGAAGCTGGTGGTGACATCCATCTCTATTTACATCTCTTTCATCCTAACTGGGTCCACACTAGGATGCAAAGAAGACTCAAAGCATCATCTTTCACAGAGCCCTGAGGTGGCCTAGGAGGTCCAGACCCATCCCACTCAACTTGCCTGAGAACCTACCTTTGTCCTTCAACCAAATCCTTTTATGCACTTACAGTTAGGCAGGTTAGGCCTTAGGTTTATAGACCAGATGATGTGCAAGCAGTGAGCATGATCTGCGAGTGGGTTTTGACACAGCTCCACTAACCCACTTGACACATTCTCACAGTTTCTTCCACCTGAGAGCAGGGCTGAAAAGCTGAAAAGCTCCAAAAACCACGTAAAACCAGCATGCAGGTTATCAGTAATTCCTGGTTGGTTTGTCCAGGCTCCACAAGTCAGTGGCATCTTGGAGGTGTATGTATTTTCTGGCCCTCAGTAGAGTAAGGACCACAGAAATTATATCTGTGCCTCCATCAGGCACAAGTGGTTCCTTATGCCCAGTCCAGGCATCAAGAAACACATGAAACAGTCTCTGAGACCCTACCCAAAACCAATACAGCTACAAGGGCAGGCACCTACAGGTATCTAGAAGAGCAGAGAGCTCAAGACTGGGGACTGGAGCTTGTCCCTCCCTCTATGTGTGTT
This sequence comes from Pezoporus occidentalis, assembly GCF_034315485.1. Taxonomy (NCBI): domain Eukaryota; kingdom Metazoa; phylum Chordata; class Aves; order Psittaciformes; family Psittacidae; genus Pezoporus; species Pezoporus occidentalis. The sequence goes on from NW_026913168.1 coordinate 1,615,998, forward strand.
GGCTGCAGCTCTCTAATGACCTGTGGCATCTTAAGGTAACAGCTACTGAAGTACTGGTGGAAGTCCTCCCTTTATCTCAGCTTGCGTTGGCTCTTCAGATCTGGAACATAGCCACTCCTTCCTCCCTCCTAAGGGCAGCCAGAGAAGGAAAAGGACATCTTACCTCGCCCACCTATCTCCTCACTCCCTATCTCACATGGCAATATTATGTATCCTGTTATCATCATCGCAGTCCATATGAATAAATGAAACAATCTCCTAGAACAATAGGCCTCCATGATATCGTGACCACCTGGTGTTTTTTATTGGCTTCACAGCCAGTACCTTTTTTTTTTCCACCCCATAAAAAAGAATTAGTCAATCCATAAGTGCACACCTGGCTTTTCACACTGCCACGGAAAGAACAGGGGGAAGGCAGCTATTCACCAGCAAGTGTTTACAACCTGCTTTAACTTCAGATGCTGTAACAAATGCTGCCAGATGAACCCAATCCTACGCATCCCTTTCACCTTCAAAGCCTACCTCTGCGTTTCAGTGCTCAGGCAGCAAATGAGGCTTCTGAAAGGCACACGTCGCACATAGGGATAAACTATGCGCTCCAGCTCAACGCAAAAGGTGTTCTAAATGCTTCAAGCACAAAAGCCCACTCAAAGTGCAAAAATCAGCAGTATTTTACAAGCCTATTTTGAAGGTACTTTTGAGTCTTCCCATCACTACACAGATGCTGCTGCCTGTCCCCATGACCACAGTATATTAGCTCCAGCAGCTTTTCAGCGACTCAGCTTTGCCACAGCTTCCTGCTTTTGAGCATACCCTCTGCACTCAGCTGGAGCTTTGCCAGCCCCATCTTTTTGCTTAGGTTTGGTTCAGTTTAGTACAAGGTGAGGGGAGATGAAGCGCAGTGGCTTTTTGTGTTGGAGAAAACGAATAAAAAAGTCCAAATGCTGCACCTGAAGGCTGTAGAACTGTTGTTTCCAATGAAACCTTCTTGCTCCTGTTATAGAGACAGTTCAGAGACCAGCATGCATGAGTAGCTTTAGAATATGTGCTCCTAATTATTGGCAGCTTCTTTCAGGAGCTACTACCTTCCCTTCTCCCTCAATACATTGGCTAAATCCTTGCTCATTTAAAACAAAGATAAAAAAGAGAAAAAGACGGGTGGGCTTTGAAGGAACACCCACAATTATTGCTGTAATGCATTTAACTAATTGGCAGTGCTGATCTACCAAGCATCCCAAGTGAAGGTGAGCCCTTCAGCGAAGTCTACAGTTAGGGCTTGTCTTTGCTGCTTGAAAAAGCTGGGTTTGGGGTTTCTTTCTTAACCTCAGAATGACTGAGGTGCCTGAGTTATCCTGAGGTAAAACAATAATAAAGAGAAAGCATTTCGTTTTGACTGAGGTGAATTTGCTGAGGTCAGTCCTTCATCCCTGAACCCCACCGCACCATGAGTTTGCCCCGGGGCTAAACCGAAGGACCTCTCTCTCCCCTCTACTTTTGCCCTGACTAGTGAGCTGAAGCAGCTTAGCTGTGCTTTAACATGTTTCACCTAACGCAAGTTTAAAGTCCTGAGGACACCAAGAAGTGTTTTACCTTAGGCTTAGAACCAGCAGTTACGCAGTGCCTGATCTAAAACTTCGTAACTATGCTAAAATAACAAATACAGAAATGTGCTTAGAACCCCCAGGACTAGACATGTCTCCATCAGCACCACCATGGGCACTGTAGAAGGAGAGAGAAATGTGTTTTTTCCAGCAGTGCCCTGTTTTATTACCCTTGGCAATAGTTTCTTCATTATTTTCACCTCTTGCTGTCTTTGTCCCTTCAGCTGAGAGCTCTCTAAGGCAAGGACAATGTCTCATAGCAGGCAGAACCTTGAGCAAGGCTTCTCACCCCATTGCAGTGGAGCACATTGCCCAAGAAGACAATTGGGTAACTGAAGCACGGTTCAAATCAGTGTCCTCCAGTGACACACCCACACCCACAGCAGTGCTTTGACATGCGTTAGGGACTTAATTTGTTTGCCCTTGTTGACCTGTAGGTGAGTGCAAAGCCAGGTTTTCACGTTGACTTTTGGTCTAGGTATGTGAGCAAAGCAGGAGTGAAGAACATGTTCCACCTTTATTTTGCAAAGACCTGGCTGGTTTCCTCTAGACCAGAGGGTGGTTTGGCTGCTGGGGTTTACGTAGAACCTGTGCTTTTAGAGTAAGTTTTGGTTGGTTGGTTGGTTGGTTTGCTCGTTTGTCTCTAAAGGGATATTTGCTCTATTTTTATCACCAGGAAAGCAACACAAAAAGAACAGAATTAAAAGTGACCAAGATTAAACAAAAGTTTTCCAAAGAGATGGTGCTTTTTCAGTTGTTGCTTGAAAGGAAAGCATCTCAGCAATGTTTGTCGCTCCCTGTGATCTCTCCCTATCAACACCTGTGAAAGTGGTTTATTGAGAGAGAAGAAAACACACAGATTCAAGCAAATACTAAGGAGCGTTCACCAAGAAAATGCAAGAAATTCTTAGTAGTAATGCTTGCACCAGGAGGCAAGGCCCAAATCTGAGAAGAGAGTTTGCCAAAACAGTGCTCCCACCGAGATATTACCCCACAGAGAAAGGCATTGGTCTAAACCCAGCAATGATATTAGACACAGAAGAACTCACTTAACATATATGTTTCTAAAACCAGACCTCAGGGTTGATCATCCCAAAGAGATATGTTCTATTCTAGTCAAGGAACAGACAGTGACCCAGGTGACCAGTTTGTTCAATCAAAGCAGTTTTCATATGGAATGAATGAAACAAATAAACATTAGAATGAAAGAGAAGTTCAACTTAACTGCTTTGCCAGCAACTCCAGATGAGACAGAGACAAAACTCACTCCTTAATATTATCCCAGGACCGTGCAAATAACTAATTTATTGGTTCACTTGAATTTTTAAAATGCAGAGTTTGATAAAAATTCAACTCAGATCAACTCAGAATGAAAACATTCAGAATTTTTGGTGAGTCAACAGAGTTCAAAGATTAATTCAAAAAATATTGATTTCATTAAAATTTAATACAGGTGCATATTTTGTCTCAGGCTTTTAGACATTATTTTTTGAAACCACACACACAAAAATTGCAAATCAAAACTGCCTTTTAAAGAAAAATATCAACATACTTCTTTGTAAAACATGGAAATGGAGGTTTGTGGCTTTTTAATAATTATTTAATAATTCGGGATTTTTATTTCTGAGAAAAGTGTGTGCTGCAAGAAACAATAAGTCACAAAATTTTTCTAACCCATTGTGTTCTTTACATTTTATAAAATAAAATAAAATAAAATAAAATATACAATGGGGATTAAAAGCAGCTCAGATTTAAGCTAGTTTTTCCACCATCACTAGGCCAAAGTGCAGACCTAAGGCAGGATCTCAGTATTCAGCTGCCAGCGCTGTCATTTTCCAAGGGCCAAACCCACCTCTACCACCCAAACAAAGAGCAAATTGGTGGCTCCCAGCTCCTCATGGAGAAATCCATAATTTGCATGAGGGCTGTGATCTGAAGGTGTCATGGAATGAGGAGCTGAGAAAGAGACTGTGTATGTCCTACACTAGCATAAGAGTCAAGAGTAGCCTACTGCAAGGACCAGCCTTCATGGAGGAAAGAGGTGAGTAGTGAGATGATTTCTCACTCAGTGAATATATGAGCTTCAAGCAGGAAAATACTTGAATTAGTGCCCTCAGGAAACAAGGTGTGAAAGGTGAAAGGAAGGATGCTATGCAGCAGCAGGATCACATTGTAGTCGATCCCAAAGAAAAAAGCGAGAGCAGAGCTGCAGCTGTTCTATTATTGGCATAAGAAATCATCAGTGGGTTTGAAGCATAACCTCTGATCTCAGCTCTGATACTAGGACCCTGGTTCTCTGTTTTTCTAACAGATGTAACTAGAAAGAAATGGGAAGATTGGTGCACCCCAAGGTGTTTGGATCATGAATTCTTCACCTGGCGCTGGGAATCCAGGTTGGGAGGCAGTTGTGCTCATAAACAAGAACTATTTCTGGGTTTTGACCAGGGCTCTGCATGAGAAGGAGTTCACTTTCAGGCGCTGAGGCAGCATCAGTTTGTTCCACTCACGGCAGCGGTTGACTTCTTCACCTGCTTAAGAGGGTCGCAAAGGAAACAGCTAACTCATCACTTTTTGTTGTCAGTTACAACTACAAAGAGACCCTAAAAGGTTTTATCTGCTCTTGTCAAACTTCAGTTGGGAGCAGCAGATAGAAGCTGCAGTTCGTTTTCTCTATTTCACAACGGGGGTGCTATAAATAGAAGCCTGTGTGTGGCTTCTGGCTCTCTGAATACATGCTTCACACCTTCTCCATTTTCTTTTTAACACCCACATAAACATTTGCATGTCACCAGACCCACAGAGACACACATTTTCCACAACATGCATATCAGGAAGAAAAAGAGAAGAAGCAAGAGTTCTTTTTACATGTAAGCCTGCATGTGTAGGGGTGCCTGCGTGCGTGTTTGCATACAGCAAGGTTTCTGCTCGTGCAAATGGAGCTTCAAGCAGCCCATATTATTTGACCTTTGGGATGCTTAAAAATCCACTTGGCTGCCCTGAATTTCACATCTCAACTCCGATGTGCTGCGGTGTGAGTTGGCATCATTAATACCTGCCCGGTATTACATAGGAGTTCATAATACTCCCGTGCATGGCAAAGAGGCTCCTGTGCTTGTTCTGTTGTGCAATTTAAGCCCCCAAAGTGCATTAGGAGGGAGACTGGCCTTGGAGATGGGGAAGGCTTGGCAGAAGCTGTGACTCTCTCCTCCGGGCCAGCACTGGGGAAGCTGAGAGAGGAAAACCAGGATGTGGAGAGGCTGCAGCAGAATGGACCCTCTGTAAGCTGGGCGCGGGAGAAGTCGTGGGTGCCTCTCGCAAAGTGCTGAGAACACTGAGAGCCTTCCAGCGTCTGAAGGACTGGTTCCCTGCCTCACGTCAGGGCTGCTTCCTGTTAGCAGTTTCAAAGAGGTAAAACACAGTGCAGCTGCTCTGCTTTCCGCTTACTGTACCGAGAGCTCTGATTGCTCTGTCCTACATCAGCCTGCAGAACGTGCCCTCTTTGGCATGATTTTAGGCTTCACATTATGTTTCTCCCCTTTTTCTTTTTTCTTTTTCCTTCTTTTTTTTTTTTTCCTTCTGTTTTGTTTTTTGATTTCTCCTTCTAATTTCCATATAGCCAGTGCATCACATAGCCCTGTCACAGGGCAAAATCAGCCATCGAGAAACCTTTGAAGTTACCCTGGAATTTAGTTTTTATGCCAAAAAGTGCATTTTCCTTAAGTTGTCTGCCAGGCTGGACTGCGTCAAATACCCTTCTGACACTCAAGCTGCCTGAAGACCTGTGTGCGGGTACCAACAGTCGCATAAAAACAGGAGAGAAAAGAACTGTGAGGTTTTTCTCACCCCCTCCCTCCCTTTCCTATCTCTGCACAGGTGTGCCAATTGCAAAGATCCACAGAAACCTTCGACTTCCCGCTGCAAATGTGAGATTAATAAAAAAAGGGGAAGGATTCTCTTTGATTTTTTTCACTGACAATTGAAAACCCAGTGATGCTCTGAAGTTCCAGTACAGACACAGCCCATTTAGACTTGGTTTACCACTTTCCACACAGATGCAATGTTATATACCGGTGTTATACAACAGTTCAAGTTCTCAGATGGCAGTGTCTTGTCATGCAATTCTGTTGCCATAGCCTATTTTTAGCAAACAGTATCAATGCATATAAACTTACAAGAATTGCTCCTTTATTGACTCATGTCCATGCACTGTGGTTTAGGTATATATCTTCTTAAAGGAAATGGGTACATTCATGAACGAGACTAAATCACTGAAAAACTTGCAAAACGACCCGGGTAACCATGTTAACTTCCTTTAAAAAGTGAGTTAAGTGTCTTTAAAAGAATAAAGAAGTGCTTGGCTCAGCTGGGTTATTGTCAAGCCATTACATGACGTTACAAGTGTTATACATTATAAGAGCTACATATATTAAAGTGTTATAAGTGTTTCAATTACCTTTTTAGTATAAAAAAATTATTGACTGCATGGCAGTCAAGTGGCCTGGCAAAACTAAGACTGGGCTGAACCTTCCTTAGTGGAAAGCTTTTCATGGTACATGACTAATGAAGTTAGCCAAAGTGTGTCTCAGTCATAGTGAGATTGGTAACAGGGCACCCAACGACACAATGGAGAAAGGCTCTCTAGGAGCTGGACATTCTGCAAGCAATGGGGTGATGTCAGCAGCAGCAGTGGTAAAAGCCTTGATAGAAACTACATGAAAAGTTCCTGTGTTCACGAAGAAAAATGGGTTTTGGAAGTGAATTTCCCATGGCACTAAATTGATTGCAAGGGAAGGATACAGAATCACACCAGCCGAGGCTCTGGTCTATCATTCAATTAAGGAACTGAATGTATGAAATGTCTTGCTTTGTTGTTTTAACTAGACTGCAAATGTGTTTACAAGATAAAATAAAAGGAAACTGTTGTCTGGTTTCTTTAAAATGTCCATCTTTTTGACCTTCCCAGGTGCCTTGTGGGTTCTCAGTAGCAGCTGCTGCTATGTGGAGAAGTAGCTCTGGAATGAAAAATGAACTTAAATACAGAAATAGAAATAAATCCAAGGGAATTCTCCCAGTTTCTGCAAACAGTACTCAGTCTTTTCTAATATGACCAACTCTGAGCTGCTGCCAAATGTCTGGATTGAAGATCTAGGAAAGCTGGTATCTCCAGCATCTTCATATAACCTCTGTCCTCCCTGGTGTGTCTCATAGAGAAGGCCCAACAACACAGTGTGAAGATTTGTTCATCTGGGCCTTCACAACATTATTCTGAAGGGGGTTTTCTTAAATTCAGTCTCCTTATCACTCTCCTGAAGACATCAAGGTCTCATGGTGAGGGAAGGGGAGGAGGCTGCTGAGGCTATGAGGCAGCTGTCCTGGTCCTCAATCTCTGCTCTCAGTGTGAGCAGCACCAAAGGTACTAAACGAAAGAGCCCGTTTCCTTCTAATACTAATATTTCTCAATTAGTAAGTAAAGGAATTAATAGAAGCAGCTAATAAAGAACGTTTATGAACTTGCAGTAGCACAAGCTTGGACTGGTACCTACTTTTTTTTGATCCCTGTATACTTTGAGTTCCCAGACAACTAGGTACCAGGTAGATAAGCGTGGGGTATGGTTTATCTTGACCCATCTGAGTTATGCATCTCATCTATGTTGGCCATCCAACCACCACTTGGGAGATAGATACCTTCAGAGGATGACTCACTTTACCATTCTTACAAAGCAGCTTTGTCAGAATTGTCCAGCCTGAGTAATGAGGAGCCTGACTTCTGCCTAAAACATATCAAAACCTGAAAGTGGACAGAGCAAAGAGAAATCCCCTGAAGGTGTTTATCCCCTGAGTGTGTGAATCGTGTTCACAAGTATAGGACCCCTCATAAGATGCAGTCATTGCTTTCTTTCTCAAAGTCAGCACAATCCAGCCCTTAAAGAGAACTTTGCACTATGAAAAGTGGACCAAAATCCTCTTTGGGGCCCATAAGCCTCTCCTCAGCCACCATCACTGTTCAGCAGGTGCCTGCAACGCTTATGTTAGTATGTTCCCACCACAGGACAAGACCTCTGGGAGCCTGGCCTTGGAGATGGTCCAAGGGAGAACAGCAGAATACTTCTGTCATATCCTTGGCTGGGATGGGATGTGAAGTCAGGCAGTCATCCCATGATCTTCTGGACTTAGATGATTCTGAGAAAAAGCTGGATATGAGCCAGGTTTGTCTCCAAACCTTTGAAATACTGGGCACTGAGGAGTGCTGAGAGAGCTATACATGGGGTATGTGTTTAAAGGCTCTGGATGCTCAGACAGGTAGCTTTCCAAATTTGGAGTTGTCCAGAAAAGCACATTAAGTGTTCCTAGAGGATGTTGTGAAGGCCAAGAGGCCCAAAGTTTCCCTTCATGGCTTATAAGCAAGGCTTGCATGGTGTCCCCAGGGTATCCCAATGCAAACAGTCAGAATACTTGGCCCACGGGAACACTGTAAAAGCACAATGTGGATAGAGCAAAAGTCTCACTAATAAAGATCTTTAACATCAGTAGTACCCCAACTTCACTGGCCAAAGTCCACCACACTCAACAAGAATGTGCTGAGGGAAAGTTCAAATGCTGCTCTTCCTCTCAGCATGAACTGAAGCAGCAATGGCTTTCTAAGGCATGCAGTATAGGTCCCATCAAGCCATGAGGCACAAATTGAGTCTGCTGTTTTCCAGAGCCCTCCAAGTCACTGTTTGAAATATGGGCAGATCAGATTCTCTCCTAATTTAACATAAAACCACCTGCTTTGGTTACGTTTTCCACGGCATAATGTTCAGAGAGTTCATACTTCACTACCCTTCTCTTACACGCTATCCAGTGTAAAAGAAGGAAAGAGGGGGAAGGCATATGTAAGTTCACATAACTTCAGAATGGAGTTTAATGAGGGAGAGCATGACACTTAATTAAAAACCAAAGCATCCATTAGCACATTACCTTTGCACCATATCAGTGCAATGCATTTCATTCCCTTTTCCAAATACCATTTAACATAAACCGTTTATTTTTTTTCAACTCTTCCCACAAGCATTTTAATGCAGGATTTGGACACCTTTCAGAAGAGTCCTGTGATGTAATGCATTTGAGAGACATAACAATATATGTGGAGTTTGGAAAATCTTCTGCAACGTGAATAAAAATAACTTCTCCTTTCAAAAGGCAAAACCTGACTTGCTGTCAAGGGTTGTGGGAAGGTGGAGAGAATGGAAATTGCCTTCATAATTAGTATTTCTTGATTATCATATATACAACCAGAAAGTCACAAAAGCACCAGGTATGTCTACAGAACACAGCACTAGCTGAAAGGAGCAGAGCTCCACTTACTTGTTTTCCTCTTTATTAGGGTCAAGTCCCATGTTCCCACAGGAATACTTTTTCCCGGATCCAAGCAACTCTAATCTATATTTTCATATATCTCCACACAGTGCTGTGCACATATCTACCAAAAAATATGAATTCAACGGATGAGATTCATCTGAGCTGAATGGTGACCCATGGTGATTCTTCTTTTCATCTTAAATGAGACATCTTTAGATGTCTAAAATGGTAGCCCAGGGGCACTGCCACATTGCAACCTTCACAGCTGAAAGCAGCACATATACCGCTCCCCTCCAGGTACTAATTGCTGCCATCAAGTTCTATAACCCTTCATGAGAGGACATCTCAGCTATTCGAGCTTCATGCTGGTCCAGAGCCCAGAGCTGTCCACACTCACCCTAAAACAGAAGACCTTTCTCTAGCTACAGCCCTACTCTCATTTTCAGGTCAGTGAATCTGAAGCCTTAGACTTTGTGGTCTCAGGTTAAGTATCCCACTGGTAAAATCCCCTGTTTCTCATTTCAGATATATCTGCATGTCTGAACGGTCAGTGTGAGGCAGCTGACCTCGTATCTAGTAGTACCAGAAGATTTCTATTAGGTTTTAGTGCATGTGGATTCATGGGAATCTGAATAAACACAGCCCAGCCTGTCCTATACTGCCACAATGCACAGATGGGTTTTGGTCTTTTCGTTTTGTTAACTCAAGCAAGTCCTGATTTCATCTTTCCAAGCTAGTCACAAACACTCACCAGTGATTTGGTTCCTGGCTTCGTTTAAAAACAGGATACACTGGCCATGCACTGATCCATATTTGCAACCTGTGTGGTCTCTGTGTCACACTATATGTACCCATGACGGGTTGACCAAATCCTTTAAGCATCATGGCTAATGGCAAATGCATAGACATACATTTTTTGAATAGGACACAGTTATAAGGAAATAAAATAAACTTTGGGGACTCAGCAAGAGCACGTTGACAGCTCTCTGAAAATTTGATATCAATTAGGATGAGATACGGTCTACAATGCTTACACATGTTAGTAATATTTAAATCCACAGGGACATCCCATTGAAGACACCAGTACTTACTAGAATTCCAGATCTGAAATGTAACTGAGTGTGACACTGAGAATGACAAAGGAGGAAGGCTATCATGGTTTCTCATTAGAATTTCTAGCAGCAAATTTAGTCCTCTATATTCACTTTCAAGAGTCCCAAATCACAAATTTGCCCTGAAGTATATTAATTTGTCATAAAATTGAACTTTTGACTCAAATAAAATCCTAAATACTTAAAAATTCTCCAGGGATATTTTGAATGTCTTTCTGACATAATGGAAACTATAAGGAAAAGAAAAAAAACAGGGGGTGAAGCAGCTACATTTGACCAAAGGAAGACAAGCATCTGGCTAGAGAAGGATGCGCTTTCAATAATATTTTTTTCCCTGTACCCAGGTGCATCTTTGTCAGCTCAATAAAAAATATGGCAATGGGGTGTGCCTGTGAGACAGGTAACTGTCTATATAACACTGCTTACAGTGTGCTGCCAAAACCCGGGAAATTAATTTTTAACAGGATGCCTGATATTCCTTCTACCCCCAGAATCTATTCCAGCACTATCCATAACTTCCCTGCTTGCATTTTCTTAGCATATGCTAATCTTATGAGACTGTATCAGGATGTTGTCATTAACTGAGCAGAAAAACTGGTCTCAATATTTCAGATAAAAGCATCGTACCTGGGACCAGCTAATGATAAAGCAGTGAAACAAAGGCAGCACATCTTTTAGGCTACCCATTAGACTATCCTTGTTGCCCTCATTCTGGCACTGCAGCCTGGGGTTAGGCTGGGTGATTGCACCCCATCCCAGTTCTTTCTGGGGAACTGTAGTCTTCAGCCAACATCTCTCCTGAAGGAAAATCCCTGTGGTTTGTTACCAAATGCAGGGATAGATAAGGAGCGATGATATTGTGGTGAGATGGGGAAGTTTCTGTTTTCCCCATGAGCAAATAGATCCCATGCTCAGCACAAAAGTAGTCGAAGATGAGCAGCTGGGTCCTTGCCTGGCTGAATTTGGAGGTGAGATGGTGACAAGTTAAACGTGCCTAAGAGAATAAAAGGCGTGTGGCCTCTCTCTGATCTGTGTTAATCCTAAGGGAACATGATAGGAAGGGGAGTAGGTGACCACAAAAAATAACCACAAAAACTTATTTGGGAATGTCCTTTTCATTCAACCTGCACAAGAAGATGACTGTATTGTCATTTGTAATCAGAGGTGATGCCACTGACAACATTATTCATTTTGTATATGTGTGTGTGAGTTAAAACGTCCCTCTTCTGAATGGTGGTTTGGTTACACACGTAGATAGAGGAAGCTCAAGCTGCTGCTTACCTCATCCTGGTTATCCTATACAACGATGGCAGTAAATCCCACAGGAACAGTATCTGTCCCTTGTAAATCAAGAGAGATCAATCAGCAACATCACTTAAAGGAAGTCTCCACCTCACAAAAATTATGTAGAACTGGTGGTATGTTGTCTCTGGCCCATTTTTCCCCAGCATCTTCCTGATGGAAGAGACGAGGCTTTTTATCATGAGATGCTGAAGTGACATTCCTACCCATTGACACCCAAGGTGCTCATCCATCACGAGCCTTTTCTAGTCCCTCTTGTTCATCCTGCAGGACACTTTTCCACTCATACCTGGAAGAGAAAGTCTGACTTCTGCCATATCTGGAAAGAAAGGAATTCACTGAGCAAGAAACAAATGAAATTACAAGCTAAGATTTTGTCCATGTCCTGGAGCTGACATTAGGTCTAACAGGGACAAAGTCATCTTCACTTATGCAAGTCTCCAACTTAACCTATTGTCCTTTCTTTAACTGGCCCTTGGGCAATCAGCTCAGATCTGCAATGAAGATGTCTGTGTATGGGCCAGTAAGTAAAAACCACTTCCCAGAGGCCATGCTCTTCACAGGCATGGCCACAGTCATCAAATTGCACAGCCCTATGACCCCAAAGCAGTTCTGCACCAGCAAAACTCAGTGCCATAGAGAAAGGAGTGTATGGGTGACTTGTTTCTTCTGGTACAAGCACACAAATACTGAAGCTGTGCTTCAGTGCAAGGATGTCACTTGCCTGTAGAGTGTTCTCCACATGCAAAGAACCATGTAGCCACGTTCCCTGCAGGGCACCTCTTAAAGAAAACTTGTTGTTTCTCCCAAATGAAGGAGGAAGGAAGAGCTTGTGGTTAGTGCAGCAAATGGAGGCTCAGGAAATCTCTGTTCATATCCTGGTTCTAGCACAGGCTTCCTGTGTGACCTTGGGCAAGTCCCTTAATCTCTCTCTCTGCCTCCCTTCCCCCATGTGTAAAATGTGGATAAAATAGTTCCCACTCCTAATAGGACTCAAATCTTAAATTGACATACAAATGCCACTGTACAGCAAGGCAATAGTCACATGTGTGGACCAAACTTTCCTTAGCTGTCTGTGATAAGATAACAGGACTCCCAGCTCTAGTGTTCATAAATGTTTTCCATTATCTAGGTTACAAGATGTTCCCCTCCACCACCCATGTATTAATGGGTATTAACAGGTAATTCTGTAGCTTTAAATGACAAAACCCTGTTGATCAAAGTGGGTCTGATATTTGCTCTGTGCACATCACTGATTTACTGAGGTGGAGCCTGAGATGCTTTCTGAACTGTTTTATTTGTTGTATAAGTCTCTGTAACAAGAAACAAGACCAAGACAAAACTAAGCCCTAATTTACACTTGCAACAGTAGCTTATTGTTTAGAAAGAGACACCCTGGTTAATCTGTTAACAGTCCAGTGAGTTCCCAGCACTTCACTCCTGTAGGTGACCAAAAAGATGCTGTCTCATGCTTTTGTTCCTATACAATCATGGGTGTCACTTCTTCCCACTCCAGACAATCCCACTTCAGTCATCCACTGTGAAGATGTGTTGGTCAAACATCTGGACATCCAATAATAGAGGCTCTTTCAGTCAAGTTGGCCTTATCATACTGTCTACCAATGTTTAAAGCAATTCGGGGGGAACCAAAAATAAGAAAAGAGTTTTAATCCAGAACTTTTCCATGTACAGGTGAGAATGTGACAAACCTGGGCTGTAAAGACAGAGACAATAGGTTAGCAAGTCCATCAAAACCATATGTGCTCACTCTTCAGGCAAAAAAAGGGCTGTGAGACTTTATTTAAAACATACATTCTGTTCTCACATCCCTTTGAAGAGACCATGTGGGATAATTTGGAGTCTCCTTCTTACACAAACATTGCAAACATTTCCTGTTGGTAACTATAAAAGGACAGGCTAGCTAAGTAAACAGTCCTCTTCACAGTTGTGTCTAAGCAGGAAAGCCCTGTATTCTTCACCAATAGCTCCATTGATGACTACAATTGTTCTTGTTATTGTTTGCATTCGTAATAACACTGATTATAACAAAAGATCAAAACAGGAACTTCCTTAAACTTATTAAATGATTGCAATGGGGGCCTGCATGTTGCTGGCATAAGGATGAATGTGCGTTGACGTACTAGAAAAGGGGGAGCCAGATCGTCAGCTTGTGTAAATCACTGTCTTCACCTCCAGCCGAGGACCTGGCTCCATAGTGGCATCTTGTGCTACACGAAACCTCAAAATGCCCTGCTGTTACCCACTAAATTTCCCCACTCACCATTTTCTTGTGCCATGAATGAAAGAAAAACTGAAATATGACAGAATAATGGACCAAAAGCATAAAAGGAGTTAGCATAGGGCAGAGACCTCCCTCCCACCTGTGTCCCTGAGGCATTCAGCCAGTCCATACACTGTTTCCTTTTCTGTGTTCTTCTCTTTCACTTATCAGTTATTATTTTCTATTGTTATTATCTTATTATTACCTCCTAAGAAGCCTACAGATTTCTTTCAGATTTACAACAGAGGAAACAATCAGTCTCTGAGGTGTAACAAACCATCTACTGCTGCCACTGCTAAACACACCATTCACAGCATCTTCAGCTTGTACTGCACCACCAATGGCCAGCCTCTTTGGTATCACATGAAGAAACATACCCATGCTGGGTTAGATACTAGAGATACAGCTTTGAAGTGGATGACGTATGCTAACATCTTCCTCTCCCAAGCCAAGCTCTACAGTTAGTTTGTTTTGGCTCCTCAATCCTATGTCCCAAGTATGTGAGTTCTCACCACTTAGGCAGAGAAGCAGTAGACACATCACTGATTATATCATACCATCCCAAATTCTGGTTGGCTTGCTCTTTGTTCTCTCTCTCTCTGTAAGAACAAGATTGAACCAAAGGTCTGACTTAGAATAGAGAACTTCCACTGGTCCAACCAAGAAACTTCTCTTTTTTTATCAGACTGGGTCTCCCACAACTTAACAACTTTTAAACAGTGCCCAGGAGAACAGTTTCTAGTAAGACAATATGTGATGTTTAGAAATGGTTCTAATCTCCTAAACGTCTTGCTGCTGGCTTACCTGGAGATCTCCATGCCACACAAAGAATGCAGGCGGGCCAGTCAGACTTTCTGAATCTTCTTCCTAAGGTTCCTTTCTACATCTCTGTAGGCAGACAGTCAGGATCCACTCTGCAAGAAGGATGCCTGAGAAGACAGCCCAAAGCCCAGGAAGGAGCCTTCCTGCAAGTCCCTTGCAGTGACTGGATGGGGATCAGCCTTTACGTTTTTCTTGCCCATGTAGTATCACCATGTTTTATGAAAACTTTGACATCTTCATCCCCAGCATTTTCTCTAAATGAAGAGGCAACAGAAACCGATTTGTTCAGCCTTTGTTCGGCTTGCAAAATGATTTGTGTTTCCTGTGTGTAAAAGAGGTTTCACATGATGTCAGGTGAACCATCTTGTAGTTAAAACTTACTATGGAAAGTTGTGTCTTGTGCCAGCTGAGGCACGTTGGTGTGTTCCTGTGTGTCCAAGGAAATCCCTCTTCATTTCCCTTAGTCCATCTGTAGGAAGGTAATCACAACTGTCCCCTTTTCCACGGGGGTTGAAAATGACCAGGATGAGGAGCAATCCCTTACACACATGTACATTACCCGGCACCATGGCAGCTCAAGAAATAACCCACACATCACCAGGGTATGGCACAAGAAGAAAACCAGAGCATTGCACCCTTATGGAAAGAACCCCCCAGACCTTCTCCACACAACACACAGAAGTTGCTGGGGATTCAAAACTTCTCATCCCCCACTCTCACAGCAGATCTGCAGGACCCAGCTGCCCAACTTGAACTCTGAGTGCTCACTGATGGCTCTGTTATCCTCCTCCATAAACAACCCGTAGTAAAACCAGAGCAGTCAATGGCACAGCCAAGAAACCCTAATGCATCTCCATCTTTTAACTGGGATTTGCTCCCACTACAAGCCACCTCAGCCAGTTAAGTGGCTTGCCGTTACTGTTTTGCCCCAAATGACATCACCATTTGGCTATCTGAGCATACCTCTTTGGCTCTAACCACCCCCCTTGGCTCTTTTCCCTGTAAACAGGGCCTGATTAATGTTGCAGAAGAAGGACCGTGAATCACGTATTCCATTCTCTTATGGGAAGTCAGAATGTCAATTTTTCCTAGTTTTAAGCGCAGAGAATTGGGATATTTAATGCAGAATCCCTAGCAACGACACAGAAACTGCAGTCTGAGCCCACAGCTGCAAGCTTCCCAACATACTTTCTTGTAACAGCAGCTGATGAATCACCCACTAGAAGACATGCACTTAAAAAAATATAATGAAACATCATTCACCGATGCTGCCTATTATTACCCAGCCCCAAACACATTACAAGGATGTTCTTTGGTAAGGAAAGGACCCTCACACGCACATCCACAAATCTCTGCTGGGCTGTTTAAAGGCTGAATGGAAATAAGCTGACAGCCGCAGATGTTTGCCCTTCAATCCTGGGTGGCAGCATTTGATGCCCATGGTACTCATCAATACTAATGTTTCCAGCTGGTGGCCAAAAGCTGACACTTGCTCTGAGCATTTGCTTTGCCAACGCAAGGAAATTAAAAGTAAGGTTTTGCAGAGCAGCTCAGGGATGCTGCTACAGTCGCTTTCCCTTCCCTTTTTCCTGGCTACCTTCCTCAGCTTCCCAAAATAAAATAGAAAACGAACAAAATAAAGCATGATCAGACCAGTCTTTTAAACTGCTTGTGTACATACTGAGCATGAACAATATGGTGGAGCTCCAGAAGAAGGATGCTGCATAAAAAAAGCTCAGGGAAATAACTGGAGAGCCGCACTGTTCTTTAAATGTACCTACTTGGCAAGTGGTACAACTAACTGCAAGTATTATGACTAACAATGAAACAACGAACCAGAAAAAAATCCATGGCTAAATGAAATAGAGGGGCCCTTCTTCACAGGAAGATCATTTCAATCATGTACAGAATCTACGTGAAGCGGATGATCTACCCTGTAGATTGACAAGAGCATCCAGAATGATTTAGGAGTACATTAAACCCATCAAGATGCACTGGGAAACAAGCTCTTAAATGCCTTACACCCAAAAGGGAATTCTACCCAAGAATGACCTTTCCCCTAACAGAAATTAACTGAAGTCAAATATTAGATAAATACATGTGATGAGACATTCACAGATAGCAGGGTCAAGAGCTCAGAAATAGTCCACATTAATCTCAACACCATCACTGAGGATTGCTTATAGCGTATTATCAGTGTTTGTTTAGGATATGAGCCTTATTGTGCTAGGTGCTGTAAAAACACACTGAGTATGTCTGACCCAAAGGTATTTCATACATCAATATAAATGCAAGATATACAGATGCTTATTTCCTAACTCTGGCATAAAGATGTGGTCAGGGCTGTAATTCCAGGAATGCCTCTTCACTTCTCTATACTCCATTTCTCATAATGAAAAGTGAAAATAAGTCAGACTTTTCCTCCGATGAGGTGCAAACACTTGGGAACTGGAGCAGTCTCTGATGGATTTATTAAGCCCTTGAGCAAAGCCACTCAAGAGCCAAGCAGTTGTTTCAGAGCATACCAGTTGCAGCTCATCGCATGTGTTGCACCTCATGTGATGGAGAGAGGTGGCCCCGCTTTTCACCCTCTCAGTGTTGTGGTTGTAGCTAGTCCTATAGGACCTGGCAAAGGGATGAGGATGATGGAGAGAGATTCTGAGATTTACCCCACAGCAAAGCAGGAGGCAAGAAGGCAAGTCCTAACTGACATCTTCTGCGGCACTAGAGTTGGGGTGGGCTTGGACTAGATATGGTGTGTTTTGTCCCCAGGGGGCAAGCATAGGGAGGGATTTAGGAGAAGAGGTGGAAGAGGGAAGGGATATAGGTACAAAATCAAAAGTGCTACTAAGTATCCTCATCACTCAAAGGTCTCTCGTTTTTACAGCCCAATGTAAGATGAGCTGGCGTGTGGTGAGAGGTCATCATCTCCATCATCTCCATCATCTGATGCTCAGGACTTGAGAAAAGATCTAGTTAACTCTGTCTCTTCAAATACACAGCCTCGCATGGTTTACAGATCCCACCTGCATGGCAGTTTCTCCATTACCAAAGCCAAGAGGGACTTTCAAACCTTGAAAGGTATAGCTAGAGATATGTCAGAGAGGACGAGACCAGGTCAGCTTTCAAACCTGGATAGCACAGCATCTGCACATCCTAAAGCCATTCCCTCCCTCATCACATCGCCTCTTGTCCAGGTGAGCCAAGAAGACTCATCTGTTAGAAAGGGGCTGGTAAATGATCTAACCTGAGTTTTTCTTCAGCACCTTTAAGTTGGCCAAGAAGATGTCTATGGCTATGGAATCAAACTCAGAGATTCAGACTGTTCATCTTCTGATGGTTAAATCCTGATAATACAGCCAAAGCCCAAGGCATTTGAATCAGTTTTACTGGGTGGAATTGGAACCCAGTTTTTCCTTTGCCATTGCCTACCAGGAAACCCTCCTTTGTCACCTCTGCTCCTGCTAAGAAACTTTTCCTTGCTTCCTCTTCTACCTAGTGGCCAGCCCAGACTGGGTATGCAAGAGCAGCATGAAACTTTTTGCACTAAGGCAAATTAACTCTCGATTTTAAGAACAAATAAAGCCACACAGATGCAAAGAGCCACACTGTTCCATGCTAGGGATGTAACTCTGCTGCTCCCCATTTGCATGACACCCAGAGTAACAGAGGCAGCATGAAATACAGCCGCTCTTGAGTAGGTGGAGGAGAGTATCCAGTTGACTCAGAGCATCATTCTGCACCAGGGTGAAAATTTAAGGGCAGCTGGAGGATGAGAGGGGAACTTGCCTGACTGAAGAGTTTGTTATGTTGATACTGTTGTTGGGGGGGGGGAAATAGCTGTAGGGTTTTCTTTAGAAGCTCTCTGTTCATAGAGGGCTATGGAGGTGGAAAGAGGGGGAAATAATTACTAAATTGTGATTGCTATCTTCAGTATTTACACAGGATAGGCCACACAAGCATCTTAATAGTGGAGGCACCTTGGTATTTATCTGCTGTTATTGATTTACATGAAGTGATTTAGGAACCATATCATCTGGAAGGTGCTATAGGACGGAAGGATAAAACTTTCTCAGCTAAAGGAAAAGACAACTGAGAGAAACACAAGGGTTGGGTCTCATCTCACCTGCTCTCCAGCCTATTAAAGTCTAGGAGAGAGACACCAACGAATGACTCCTCTGACCCATGCTGCATCCTTAGTCTGGCAGTGCAGGTAGAGCAATACTTTTGTTGTGCCAGAGCTGGCCGCAAGAAAGCCACTGAGCAGGGTCCATCAAACCACTATGACACTGGCTTCCTATTGTGTGGAGTATCCCAGAGACCATCCCATCCCCTCTCCCCACCACCCACTTTACCATACCTAATTTGGCTGTAAAGGTGAATGCAAAAGTCAGCATCCAGGAGGAAGGTGGGAAAGGTGCAGGACACCTCATGGCAGTTTTGTTTCTGATCTGCTGTATGGTGGCTGTGTCCCTGCTGTGCCTTTTCCAGCTGTAAGTTCCTGTGGGCAGGCAATGCCTTTTACTGCAATTGCATCCACCACCTGGAGCAATGGGGCCTCAGTTTTGGGAGCAGACTCTGAGCACCTATCTTAATGACAGTAGTTTTAATAACCAAGGTATCTTCAAAAGGACCTGGAAAAGAGGGCTGTTTTGCATCCCTCTGGATTGTTTTTGACTATTGGCCACTAGTAATAAACTATTAGGGAACAAAAAGCAAATGGAAAACAATAGAAGTAATTATATAGCTGGATGAATGTTTCACTTCAAATATTATTGTCTCTGCAAAGATATACAGCATGAATGTGTTATTGCAAAAAGAAATATGCATTGATCTCTTTACCAGGAAACAGGTATGACTGTATTATGTAAATATTACTTCATTTACTGTCAACAACTGTAGGCTTATTTTCACTTTGCAAACAGATGACAAACGTGCTTGGAGTCATACAGCATCAATCTTAAAGCTGACAAGGATCCCTCATTTTGCAGCCAATTTTTGAAAGTCAAAAGGCCAAATTCAGACTTGGGCTAATGCCATTCTCTCCAGCAGGAGTGAGATGCCAGATTCTCCACATTAGTGTAAATCAGATGTGCTCTATGAACTTCAACAGCCAAAGAAGTGGTTCTAAAGCTGTTGACTTCAAAGCTGAGCTTGGCCCACGAAGCTGAAGCACTGGGTGAGCGAGAGGTCTGAATTCCCCCCTGATGGGAGCAAATGCAGCCCAGCAGATTTCCATAGAAGCTAAAGATCACTCACGATATTCCTTGATACATCATTTGAAAACCCAGCTCACTCTGATGTGGTTGCTAACACCAATGAAAAACAGAGCTAAAAGGAGAGGATATAACAAATCGAACCCTTACAGGCCTGTAGCTCGGAGACCACCATGGAGCTGGTTGCAGCTCCTTCACCCGCTGCATCGCAGCCCACTGCTCGGGTTAGTCTTCCTGAAAGAGGATGACTCTAGCTTGGCTTTGAGCTCATTAATCCCCCAAGGATTATTTTGGCAGCATGTAATTCCAGGAGGAATCATCCTTTAGATCCTCTTCCCGCTCTCCTTCCTATGTCTTTAGCCAGGAAAGATAATTCAGCCTGAAGGTCTTGTCTGTGAGAGGGGGATACCCAGCCAGAAGTACGCATCCAGCTCCACATTTAGACCCAGGGGAATTTGAGAAGCAAAATCCTTTCTCTGGTGATTAATACCCTGTGGTATCGCAGGCTAAAACTGACATCTTCCTTCTTTCTTTTACAGAGATTGCTCCTTCAAAACACAGCAGTCCCTAGGCTCAGTATTAGGCTGTTCAGTGAGACTTGAGTGGTTAAAGGATAGCACTGCTCCGATCTGGATGTGTCTTTTGTAGGTCAGAGTGTAAAACAAAGCAATTCTTATGTGACATTCTTACTTGGTTTTAACTGCTTTTGTGTGATGCTAAAACAACGTGGGGGTTCTTAACAGCCTAATCAAACGTTCAGGGTGTTCAGCACCCAAAATGTACTACTTGAAATAGAGTGAGATGAGAAGACATACTAGGATGTGCGCCATGCCAGGATGAAATGCTAGGAGGAAACATCCTATAAGTGTTCAAGAAATGTATAGATGAGGCCCTTAGAGACATGGTTTAGTGATGGACTTGGCAATGCTGGCATAAAAGTTAGGCTTGATCTTAAAGGTCTTTTCCAACCTAGCTGATTCTATGATTCTATGGATAAAAGAAGGAGAGCCAGCTCAGGCACAGAGAGAAAAGAGCGGGGCTATACCATGGACCTACCATCTTTTATTCCACCCTTCAGTGTGTGGTATGTTTGGCAAAGCCACAGTAACTGTGTGTGGGTCTCTCTGATTGCAAATCCCGTTTGGATATGGGGCTTCCTGGCTATTTTCAGACACAGACTGTAAGACATGCCAGAAAAAGAAACTGGCACAGTTCATTTAAATGGGACATTACGTGGACAACAGAGCAGCCACCTCCTGAGGAAAAACAGTGTTTTCAGCCTGGACTGTGTGGAACTGGTAACTAAGTAATGTATAGGAGTCTGAAGCCATCCAAATGTGAGAAAGTAGAAGGCAGGTTGTAATAAGGATTGCAAAGAAACAATTGTGTTTGCTGGAGTACAGATGTGATCTCCTCATTGAGCTTAGGCACATCCCCTGGATCACTCAATGAGCATGAGAATGGGCAATAAAGAGGGTGTTGTTTATCCCATCTAGATCTTCTAGTAGTTTAAGTACACTGAGATGGTTTTCAGAGCCTTTGTAAACTTCTCTGTTTCTTTGCTTGCACCATCACTCATCCCAAAATAGGTGAGCAGACACCAAGGATGCCTGTGCTCCTTAGACAGCTTCAATTCTGCTGAGAGGCTGCTTAAGGGCACAGCAGAAGATCTTCTTGCATCAAAGTAAGCAGCAATTTGTTCACTGGAACTTCAGGAATGGTATTTATCTGACCAAAGAAAGGTATTTACAAGGTTATTCTCTTAGCTGGTCTCCCTAGAGCTTCTTAAATTAAGAAGATAGAAGAAATTAAGTCTTTGGGATCTGAGGACCAGATCCCAAAGCTCCCTATTTTCTTGTTACTGCTCAGGAGACATATGTAGGATGTGGAGAAAAGAGAAGAGAGGGGATTCTCAGTGAACATTTAGCTGAAGAGTAGTAAGAGGAATTAGGAACAGGAATACGTGTGGTAACCCTGTGTGGGGCTGGGGTGGGACCTGTTTGAAGAGACACATGTGTCAAAAATACCAGTCTCCAACCTTTATGAGGGCTAGTCTGTAATATATAATCAATGTTAAATTCTATACCCTCTCCTTTAAATATCCACAGCCAGTCCTGACCCAACACTCTTCCTTAAGCATTTTTGCTTTGTGGTGTGGACTCATCTGTGTTATACCATTGCACTTTGCAGAGTTCTCCACTGTCAAGATGTGACATTACAATTTAATGATGGAAAGGCCACAGATGCCCAATGTCCTAGCATCATGACCCCAAGTAAAACTCAAGCCTTCTCATCAGTGAGATTGATTCCTACAACTATCCTTGTTGCAGGAATTAATTCCTCTGTTTTCCACTCTTTTCCTTCTTTGCTTCTGTCTCTTTTCCACTCTTTTCCTTCTTTCCTTCTGTCTCTTCAGCTTCTCACTTTCTTCCCTTCTATCACCAGGCTTGGAAAAAACAATTAATACTAATTTCCTGAAAGACAGTGGATGCCACCACACTGTAGAGTAGTGGTTCAGAACACGTCCTGGGGAAATAAAACGGTTCCATCTCCCAGGGAAGAGTCGGGAGGGAATTAGCAAGGGATGACTTAGCATTTGAAGCAAAGCCAGCTCACTGGTACCAAAATTTAGAGCAACAAAACCAAAACCAAACACACATCTCCTTAACAGGAGTCCATTGTTATTTGTGCATACAAACAACAGGGGTTGTATTAGCAGGTGCCATGTATGCCCAAGTACTGAGCACAGCTAGATTTGCAAAGAGGCCAGGCTGGAAAGCAGAAGCCTTGCCCCAAAAAAAAACCCCAGTGAGGATTTCAGTAGAAAGCTTCTTTTTTTTATGGCATTGGGTCAACAAATTGTGCTGGTGTAGGAAATCCTACCTGCTATTCCTATATTGCCACAGCAGGAAAACCAGAGTGTGGGTACACATATTCTAGAGCAAAAGTTCAGGATTTCAGCTTGCTTTAACCTGACAACAAGGCTGGTAGAAAACAATCTGTGCAGAAAGTGAAGACCACAGCTATTTACTTTAATCTCTCTTCAGACAGATAGTGTCTTGCAGGACAAAAGTTCACTGATAGAGTCAGCAAACAGCCCCTTTTCTTGGAACTCATTGGCTCTGCTTCCTCAGTGGGCTCCCATTCAGGTATCATCACCCAGCCTTGCTCCTCACTGCTTCAGGCTGTGAAGAAAATTGGGACAGCACATCCATATGGTACCATCGAGGCCCATCCAGGAAATCTGACCATGGCACAGCTGGGAAATACCATCACATCCCAGATTCTGCCCCTCCCTGGGTTGTAGTCCGTCCTCTGTAAGTCAAGCAAAACTGTGATTATGAGGACAACTAAGAGGACCTAAATAATCTTTGCCTTTTGGTGGAAAGCACTAACAGCCCAAGGGTGCTTCAATACTGCACTTAGGAAGAGCTGATCTCAAGGTGGGAGCCGGTGGACTGTGGCATAGCCTATTCTGTGTCTCCACTGGTTGTGTGCCGGAGCTTTCCCTTACTACCATCACTGCATCCTTCCCCTCTGCATAGACCTGGCCAGTTCAAGACAGATGTGCCTGAGTTAGCTGAGACAGGTTGGAGGGGTCAGGCCCCAGCAATAGGCTCAGTGCAATGCCCAACTTACTGTGTAAACCAGCACAGAAGTGGCATTTCAAACCCATTCATCAAGCGTAATGATTTTCCCTGGCTGCCCTCTGCCATGGAGTGTCTTATTCCTGCCTCCCCACTCCCTTCCCAAAACATCACCCCATTCTCCCTCCTCACTGAGGTCCTCACTGTGCTACAGGCTCCCCTAGGTAAACCTCACCAGTGATAACCACCACCGTTCTCCAGGCACTCATGGTGGATTAAATACTTCAATGCTGCTCTGAAATCCCTCCTGGACATATCCCCTTCCTTCAACTGGGTAGCAATAATCCCTCCCCAGCTTCCACATCCCTCTATGCCTTGGCCGGGGAGTCGAGGGCTGGAAACTCGCTACCAGCGCAGTAATCTTTTCCCAACCATGACTGCAGAAGGGAATTAGAATTCCCCTGGTACAGCAAGGTCTCAATATCATCATTTTCTGTTTGTCCTAAACCAAAGACATGCTGGTATGGCTGAACTGTTCTGCCTGTGCCTGTATGCACAATGTACAGTAGTATGATAGCATACATTTTAATTCTAACTACACAGATATGTGTGCGGAGGGGGTTTTGTGTGTGCGTGCTTACCTGTGTGCATACATGCAGCCACATACACACAGCCCTGTGGTTAGCATGGTATATCTGAATGTTATTTTTCATCTATACTAGTAAGAAAAATAATCTTATGATTCTTTTCTGGACCTGAACAAGTCCCCGCTGCTACTGCATTCCTACATCCAGGGGTTGACAACAGCCCTATTGAAAGCAGCAGCTTTTCCCCATGCCCAGGGCATCTCTGGCACTAGCGTCATGGTTTTTCTATCATGGTCTTTCTTTTCAAGAAAAGGTCAATACAGACACAGAGCCATAAGTAGCAGACAATCATTGTGTCCAGAGAGAGCGTTATACCCACATTGACTGCAAGGCATCAGACTAGATGTTCTTAATTTTAGCCACAAGAAGGTGAGAGCCTAAATGTAAGTAGCTTTTGAGGTTTCCTCTGTGATCACTGGAACAAACACTTGCAGAGGGCAACCCAATCTGCCAGTGCTGGTGTCTAACAAGGCAGGAAGCACCCTGTGCAGGTACCTGTCTCTGTGCAGGTATGCTGAAGTCACACATTAACCTTTCAGGTAGCTATGACTTAAGATGAGTCCTACCGTGGCATGGGAACTGCTGAGCAGAGCTTAGGTCCCCTAAAAGCCACTGTATTCTTTCAGCTTCTATATCGAGTCCTTTTCCGTCTAAAGAGCACTTAGGATGAAGATGAACTGAGCACCCCCATTTTGCATTTGCTGGGGTATCCCCAGCACCTTCTAAAATTGAGCCCTAAGGTTGCCTCATCCCCAGTGCTGAGCAAAAAACTGGGTTGCAGACACCACCGCGTACCTTGCAGTAAAAGCATTTCACACAAAGTTTCGTCTCTCCTCCCCACAGAACTGTCTCACACTCAAATGAAAAATGTTGCGTTTCTCAACCTTCTTTTCCTGCAGAGGAACCCTGAAACAAGCAGGACACAAGCGTAAGTCTCTGAAGACAGAAGGCAAAGAGAAAGATCCTTGAAATGTAATTTTTACAGCAGTTTCATGGCTTTTAACCCAAGCTTGTAATTTTGAAGAGCTTGACTTGTGATTTCTGGGCCCCTGGGGTGAACGTGAGAGGTGCATTCAGGTTCCTCTGGATGTCACAGCCCTGAAACACGCCTCAAGGAAAGAGGGGAGGGACTGGTAGGGTACAAACCAAATGAGTGACAAATGTGTCTTCCTTGCCCTTCTCTCTCCCCACTCAGCCCCTCTCCTGGCACGGGTTTGCTTCTCTTTTGAAAGGCAATACTTTTGTTTGAGCTGACCTTCAAGCAGATGTCCTCGCAAGAAAAGGTAATGCTCTGGGAAGAAATGCCACAAAGCAGAGCCCCACTATTGAAAAGGAGGTTTCTGAAAAGCTGAACAGATGGCCCTGGAGTCTCCCAACTCCATGGTGAGGACGCTTGGCAGCAGAACGAACGCTAAGGGGAAAAAAGGGGCTGATTTCATCAGCTCTATCTGGTCGAGCTGTATAACTTTGCCTTGGGTTTCTGCCTTTACCACCTCCTTTGTTAAAAAGTGCGATACTTCTTTAAACAAACCCCTAACACCAAGGTTTATGTTCATTAATAAGGTCGCTTATTTCCTATTTATTTCTTTTGTTTCTCCTTGATCGGCTGCAAGGAAGTAGCCTGGATCACTGCATGTGTTTTCAGTCTGAAATCACCCTGCACAAGGGTCGCTGTAAGCCTGAGAGTGGAAATGTACATGTGTGTGATGCGTGTGGAGACGGATAAAACCACCCCTCCCTTATTCAACAGTTAAACATTTACAGGGGACTGAGTCTGATTTTTCCCTTCTACTCCAGTTTTTTGCTTGAGCCACCCGAAAAGGTTGGAAGGAAGCCTTAGGCAGATGTATCAGGAGCATACAGGGCACGCTGGTAGGATGCATGTACCTACGGGTTGCAGAGTACTCTTCAGTGATGGCCTATCTGTAGCTGGCTCACTCATTCTGCAAATGATTTTCTCTGTGTCCTTGGGCAAGTCTCATAACATTTGCCTTTCATAAGATAACACCTCAATATCTCTGTGCGTTGGAGCTTTGCTCTTTGTCTCTGTTGCAAGCATAGAATCACAATCACAGAATGGTTTGGGTTGGAAAGGACCTGAAGATCACCCAGTCTCAACCCCCCTGCCATGGGCAGGTACACCTCACACTAGGGCATGAGGAGGGCTGTAAAACACCCTTCAGGGCATGGGGAGAGGAGGAATAACCTCTTTCCTCACCCCATCCCTACGATCAGAAATAAGCACTACCTGACAGCTACAGAATCTGGTGGATAAACCAAGAGCCTGAGAATCATCAGTTTTGAGGATGTTCCTTGCTGTGGTGGTGCCTATAGAGTGAGCTCATCCCCTTCTCCCCACTGCGTGATGGGTTTTCCAAGTCCCCAGCAGAGAGTCCCAGTACATGAGCCTCCCTCCCAGCAAGCTCCTGCCTCAGTGCTGAAACCTCCCCGAGGAGAGGTTTAATCCCTGTCACCAAAACAAAACCCTGGAGTGTTTGTTTTCTCACCCTGCGTAGCTGTCAGGATTAATGCTGTTTAAATGATGTCAAACAGCCACTGGTTGGTTGGCAATATATTTACTTCATATGATTTTTCAATGTTTCCTTAATATTTTACCACAGGAAGCAGAAAAAGCAAAGCAGAGAGAAAATGCCTTAAAAAAAATGCAAGAGTAATAAATACCAGAGTTACTATCCCTAAACTGTGGGGTTTTTAATCACAAAAGCACAAAGAGCCCAAAGATTCTGATAATGAACATAATATACGGCCGCTACTAAGAAAGAACTTCTCTGTCTCATCAATTTCAATTTACTCCACTATAAATCAATGAGCTACTTAATCAAATATTCTCCCTCTTTAATTGTTCTAGCTTGCTTTTATGTGAAGTTTCAGTGAGTAACTGTGGGCAGTAGTCTTCACACTGTAGAAAAATAACGATAGTGGATTGGCACTCATTAGTATAAAACTCAAAGGTTCAGAGCATTAGCCATATTGAAGTAAGCTCCTGCAATGTAGCTGGTTCAGTGAAACCAATCCAAGGAAAGGAAAGAAGTAGGGAAAAAGAAGCCCTAAGTTGGATTAACAAAGTTAGCCAGCTCATCTGTTGTCAAATTCTGGAATTAGTTCCCTTCATCTTCAAAATGAGAATAACTTCTAACAAGCCCTTTGAAGACTGTCACTTGGTGTTATCCCATGAAGCATTAAAACTCAGTTGGGGTGTCCTTTCGAAGTTCCTCAGCCTTGCTTCAGTCCACTTAGAAATCACAGACGCTTGTCTGGACTAGTCCAGTGTTTCCCATGAGAAAATATATCAACACAAGGTCTATAAAAGCCTGGGCTCAAGCTCCAGTGTTTGCCATGAAGGGCATTACCCCTGTATTGTGAAAAGACAAGAAACTGTCCCTTGTGAGTCATTTTCTTCTGTAAATAGGAGGGGAAGCATTCTTCTGTGTTTTGTTTTGTTTAATTCTCTGTTATTGATCGAGAGCTTCTTGAAAAGGCCGCAAGGGATACTTTATTAGTTGGAGTTACTGATTAAGCATTTGTAACTGTGGTTCAAGGATGATCTTGCGTGACAGATCTTGTACACAACATGGAAAAATATGGACAGAGGCATGAAAATCCAATCCTCTTTGTGTTGAAGGTTGAGCTGGCTTTTGCCCTGCTTCAACAGCTAACAGAGCGCTCATTGGTTTTCACCACCAACATGCTCAACTGTCCGAGTTCCTCATATGGTAAAATGTCCTTGAATAAGATACCTGGTAGTCTACACAAGTTTTTAATGGACACTGTTCCTGGAGAGGTGTCAAGCTCTGATCCAGACAGGCTGAAGCATGCTTTAGATTCCCTATCTCCCAAAGCAAAGGATACTCATCAGGAGCGACTATGGTAGCCTGCACCTGGGGAAATCTGCTTTCCAGTGCATGCAGGGGTGGATATGGTGGCCTGTCCTCTGCATCAGATGGAGACGTCAGCAGCCCAAAGGCTGCTTATGCAACACACAGCAACACAGAGCTGGAAAAAGACCAGTGAGCAATTCTCCATCACCTGCACGCAAATGGACCAAAACAAGCCAGTCTTCCTTAACAAGCATGTGCACTATGGAAACTTCCAAATCATGAGGCTGAAGGAGATGGTGGGGACCCTCTTTTAGACATTGCCAAATTTTAGCTCCAGACCAGGTCTGGATTTCAACCAGCAGTGATGTGTTAAGGTGTTTGGTTCCAGGTTCTGTTTCTTTAAGCCACCCAAGTACAATCATCTGCATCAGGGGAAGGGGGGGGGAAAAGAACCCTCCACAACATTTGCATGGAAGCTTTTGAATTTCAAAGATCTTTTTTAATAAGGCAAGAATGAGGAAGTCTAAAGATGCGCATATTTGCTTTACAGTTGTTAGCCTAATAAATGCAAATATTTCTAGCAGCCAAAGGTTTTACCCTGCAGTTTTACCTGCTAACATTTCCTTGTTTTGAATTATGTAGATCAGAAATGGAGGAAAAACATAACACTGGTTCTAAGGGTATGGAGCTGTCATCTAATTTTAGCTAAATGCTCTCCAAAGCAGTAAGATGCATAACTGTGGGGTAAATAGCTAGTGAGGTTTTTATTTTGTTAAGGATCTGTTTACAGCTTTGCTAGCCAAAGTCAGGAAGGGGGGGGGGGGGGGGGGGGAAGAGAGGAACAACACACACAAGCAATGCTGAATATTCCAGAAGAATTAGCAGTAAAAAATAGTGGTCTCAAATTCAAAAATATTGTTTATTTTTCAAATATAGGTCAAAATCTCACTTTAAAAGGAAACGAAAGTGTGCAGTTTACAAGATGCTGACTGGATGATCCCTGATTGATAGTCAGAGATTTGGGGTGTCTGATGGTACGTTGGCAGCCAAAGACCTTTTCTCAGAGCCTGGGCTTCAGAAAGGGGGCACTCAAAACTCAGAAATCAAGATCATGAAGGCATCTAAGTTCAAGCCAGTCAAAACCAGAGACTCTGGGAATCAGTGGCTGTGCTTGGAAATGAAGACCTTTGTATTCCAACGTACAAAGTGTAACTTCCAAGATGCTACTTACATAATTTTATTCATCCAAGAAACAGGTCACAACCTGGAAGTAAAACCCTGCAGACACCAATCTTCTTGGTATCACATGATCTACAGATCAAAGTCATATTTATATTGCTGTCATTTGAAAATAGCTCCACAGAAGCGAATGAAGTCTCTACTAAAGCTAATGAGATTAAAATTGGGTTGGTAAGTGAAAGTTATTAGGATGACTGGTAGTGAAAATCTTATATTTGATGGATCCTAGCATCAGATTTATGTCTGTTGTCACTGCTGCTATCATGGTTATCACTGTTGTCATCATCTCTAGCGGTTCCAGCCAAGATCTACCAACACTGTAATTTCTACTTTACACATCCATGACAAGACACAATCTCTGTACTGAAGGCTGTATGGTTTAACCATTCTGCAGGCAAAGAAACGGGTGGTGTTTATCTCACCTAGCTTTAAATATGTGCATGAGTTAGTAATCAAGGTTTCCTTTAGAGATACTGGAGAGAAACAGGAACTTCTAGATCATGATTCCCCTGCCTGAAGTGAGGTGTCAACCTTAGGATGAAACAGTCTGGTCTCCTGGAGTCTCTTTCTCCTTAGTGACTACAGTGTGGATCTAAGATATTTCCCTCCATGTTGCAAACATGGAGGTAAGATGGGTAAGATGAATCCTGTGCAGTATTAGGCCTGGTACTGGTCTCAAGCAAGAGAGAAAAAGGGTGAGGTCTTGCTTCCAGTACATTATTTCATTAATATATAAAAGAGAACTGGCATGAAAGTCCCTTAAAAACTAAAAATTCAGGATTTAACAGCTTTTGTGGAGCAGTCATACAACTATTTGCAGAGGAAACCACTCACCTTCTTGAGTCCTGTGTACCAGAGAGGGAAGGCCAATAGCAAGAAGTGGAAAGAGTCTCTTAAGGCATGTGAATCTCACCTGCACCACAGAAGAACATGCCTTCAAGTGCACTCATAAATTCAGACTGTTTAGAGTCTCCCCTTGACATTTTTGCATGACACTAGTCATGCAAAACTACTCTTTTTAGCAAGATTGAGGGTCAACAGCTGGGCACATATCCTTAAAATGCAGAGTGGACATCACCAAAGGCAATTTAGAGGTATATAAACTGCCTCATTGGGCTGTAATCACTTTTACATCTACATAGGGTGGCTGTGGGGTGCTCTATGGCAAATGCAGCTCCTCAGCATAGCTAGCTGGGGTGGCAGCAACGATGAGGAGCATGACCCAGCCTTCAGTGAGACCTTCCCAGTCATCACCTTCACTCAAGTCCTCATTGCTACAACCTAACCATTGGTTTTCACCAACTACTCTAGGTCACAACTCATCCGCTCCCTTCCTGAGGCAAATCTGTCTTTTCTATAGAGTGTTCCTGAAGGGTATAACTCAAAACCCCACCCTATGAGAATATGCATATTCGGTTACTAAATTATACTGGTTCTTCACCAGAAGTGCCTGAAATTTACCCATTTTTCAGCCCGCAGCATTTCTGACCATGCGGAGTCATATAACTGCGGGAAGCAAACAGGTTCTGCACTGCTGTTGGTAAAGAGGTTGAAACAGTTTGGGAAACTCGGAGATAAAAGCTCTCAAAATGCAAGCCATGGTGATATAAATTACTCCCCTTAACACGTCAGACAGGAGCAGTAAAGGCCATATAAGGCGATAAATTACCACATCCGTGCATATCTAGCAAAAGGAAGCTGAGATTGTATTATAAAAATTAACCTGGGGGACATTACAAATGTTGCCTCAATGGCATTTTATGATCAACAGCCATAAAGAATAATATTTGAATAACTTTCAGAAAGATTTGTTCTTCCAGCAATGCTTAATTTTTCCCCTCCTGTAACCAAAACGAGTCTTTCAAAGAAAGCGTGAGGCAAAAGAAAAACTGACCTTTCAAGCTACAGGAGCTGGAAACTTCACACTGATGCTGTTAAAGCTGATTTAAGTAATGCAAAACAATTATTTCACAAATGCATATATTAAAGCTGCAAATTGATATATCAAAACCACAACCTGAATATAGCAATTTGTCTTTTTTTTCCTTTCTTCCTTCCCCTCCCTCTTGTAGTATATTCCACAGCTGCCTGTCAGATAATATACTGATTGCAACTTTCTTAATTTACAGAGCCTTTAAGTCTAATCTCATGAGCCAGCCTAAAGGGCTTCTTCACCCATTGAAATGCCAGAATAATTGAAATAGTCTTCAGCTGACAGTCATGTCATATGAATAAAATGAATATTTTACTTCGCTGATTGCATGTCAGTGTTACATATAGCACTGCTAACACACCTAATCCTGTGGATCTCAAACCCCGGCTCCCCCACTATGGCATGCGCTTCAATTCATTGTTTGTCCCCTCTCTCCATGGATCAACGTAAGGAGACTAAGACCAAACGTGGTGGAAAGGGCGACCCAGTTGCTGTTTGAACAATGCAACTGCGGGTTTTCAACAGCGCACTAGAGGCAAATGACAGTCTGGGAAAGGTTTTATTTAAAGGTTTCCCTGAAGGGAAAAGGGAGAGGGAGGAGGAAATGCACAAGTAGTCAGTCAAAAAAGGGGCTGGGAGGAAATGTGTGGTATGGCATGAAAGAGGCTTCTGTGTGAACCCAACCTGAATGAACTCCATACACTCTCACTCACAGCCACGCATGGGCATTTCTTGATCCAAAGTCAAGTCAATAGACTATTAATGATAGAGAGACCTATGGGGCATCAAAAAGGATGATCATTGCTCTATTAAAGGAAATAGAGTGTTTGAGGGTTGTGCACAGAAATAAAGGCATTATGGACATAGGGGTGATTCTGAGCTTCTGCATCTGCATGTACCCACAGTTCAGCTACATGTGTGCAGCACACCAGAGGTGCACCACCTACACCCAATACAGTCATTTCCATAGGAAAGAAGCTCAAGCCCATGTTCCAGAAGCAATCACACTGTCCTCAGGCAGTTGGGAAGCCAAGATCCAAGGGCATATGGCAACTCATCCCATGGGGCAAATCAAGATAAAGTCCGCCAAGAGAACACAACAATATTCCTCCTGCTCCGTGTTCCATCTAAGCCAACCCCTTACAATGAGTAAAGTGTAAGAAAAAGGAAACGCTGTCATTTTCCTACAAACAAGAGCAATATGTGGTGGCTTCTGCATTTTTTGAGCCATGGAGAAATCTTTTGTTGCCAAGCACCTCTGTGGGTTTTCCTCCATGGATTTATCCTAGCAGACTCTGATCCAAGGAAACTGTCAGTATCCATAAAATCCTGCAGCAAAGAATTCCCTAGTTTAAGTGACTTTCCCCCTCGTTTTAGGAGAAATCAATGGTTGAGTCAGTATTTGTTCTGTGATATCTGACCCTGAGCCTAAACAACCATTTTCCCCACATCTTGATAAGAGAAATGTCAGTCACCAAACCATCCATATCCTAAATGTTTCACTCCAACAGGAAAAAAAAAAGAAAGACATCTATTCTGATACAGGTTAATTTCTACTATATACAAAGAAAGTAAGAGGGAGAGAGAAAAGCTTGTTTGGAGGAAGGAAGGATGTGGAAGGAGAAGAAACAAATCCTGTTTGGGAAGAAATAACATGAAACTTGGGGGCAGCCTCACTCAGCAGCATGGCTCCTGCATCCTCAGCAGTCTGGAAGACTGGAAGCTGCTGGGTTTAGATCCATAACATAAGACCCATATACATAAAGACCCACGAGCCATAGAGCCCAGGGTGTCAAAGGCCAGTACAGGAGCGCAGCAATTCCTGCATAACGCAGACAGCTCATATGCAGCCCTAAGCAAGCTGATCTGAATTCGTAGCTGACCCTGTGTGGAGGAGGAGTTCAGATAGAGACATCCTGAGGTCCCTTCCAAACTAAGTAATCCTATGGTCCTACGATCCAGGGAGGACCAAGGGCAATCGGTTGCCAGGCAACCTGCCAGACAAGCATCCTTGGAGGCACGGAGTTCTGGCAGGAAACTGCCTGGGGAAAACAGGGCAGCAGCTCTGGGAAAGCTGCTGCTGCAGAGGCACAAGGTCCCTGCAGAGAGGCCAGCCCTTCACTGCGATGTCCTGCAGCCTTACCAGCAGGGAACAACAAACCTCACAGGAGCTCTTCCAGAGAAATCCCTCTTTCTTCAGCATTTCTGCAGGACCAGAAGCTGGATTTGTCACTTCTATTCAGCCTGAACACCATGCTTCATCACATGCCTTCCTCCACCCAGCCCAGCATCCCCATCCCACACAGCTCTGGATTCAAGATGTTATTCACCCATCTCTCACCAGTTTGCCAGCTCAGATGCCAGCGTGAACTCATTGCTTACAGAGTCCATGAAGTGGAATTAAACCTATAGTAAATTGTTTACTGATAAGATCTGCCTTTGACCTGTAAGAAAGTGTCAGGTCTTTGCTGTTTTAACTTCACAGACTTTATACCAGTGCTTAAATTTAGCGAGTTGCCTTTATAATTAAGCCACCTAGGAGAAAACAAAGAATGCAGTGCAGAGTCCTGATCAGTATTAAATCATGACAATAGCAAAATCTATGGATATTCAGCACCCACCACACAATACAGATATTCTGCAGGCTGACAATGACTCGTGCCAGTAACCTTCCTGTTGGCCGGAGCAGTTTAGGCTCTTACGCTCCAAAATTAGCTTTATTTCCCAATAAGAATAAGGCAGCTCCACCCAAAAGAAAACAATTCTGCCCTCCTGCAAATTAGGCAGCTGGACCCCTCAGGGGAACAGCTCCTTCACATGCCAAGCAGCTCCTGTCTGAGCCCTCCTTCACCTTCCTGAGCTGCAAAACTTTGCAATCTGTGATCTGGGAACCAGCCCATCTCCCCCCTCCTCCCTCAGCCCCTACCTTCCCCCAGGGCTCATTCCCATTACTTTTACCTACTTATCCTAGCAAATAGGGTCAACTGTCTTCATGGGTCCTGAAAGAGCCCCTACCCTTTGCTGCAGTGAGATTGTAATTAACTTCACAAAAGATAGACGGGAAACAGAGACAAGAAGGGAATTACCCCAGGTCCCCGGCACAGGCAGGAATGCAGCCCCTGGGTCCCAGCCCTCTGTACCCTCCACCTTACTGCTGGCTTGTTTTCTCTCACCTCCTTTACCCTTACCTTGGTGCAGTCCTGGGTATGTCATGTTATGTCTCATACCTCTGTGTTTTTAAGCTTATAATCAAGTGATAGTACCACAACCCAAAATGTCTATGGTCAAGCCATTCTGGCTCTTTAGGTGGGCTCTCCAGTGTCCTGCCATGTAACAGCACCGGAGCATGCAGGAAGATGTTGTTCCACACAGCTCTAAAAGCTGTCAAGACAACGCTAATGGCCTGACTATAAGAACAGGAGATTGCCACTAACAACTTTATTACTGGGCTCCTCAGTTCAACCCAACCAGTGTTTAGGGAGGTTTTGATTCTTCTGGAATGAGACCATGGCTGCTATTCGAGGTTATAGCCCATGACTCTGAACAGCTGGAGAGTCAAAACTGAACAGGACCTCAATAAGCATGATAGGAATCCCTAAACATGAAACACAGCCAAGCATGTGCTCGCTTTCTTAATGGATTTGCCTTTCCCTCAGATTTTGATTTGGAAAACTCCATCCAAAAAGATTCATAAAGTGCTGGAGGTGCTTGACATACACTTAAAAGCTCCAGGCCACATCTTGCAGCTGATACAAATCACTGTCAGCTCCAGCAGCTCCAGTGGCTCAGGGCTGCAACAGAATACAGTGAGAGCTAGTGAGAATGAATCAGTGAATTTATCAGTTCGTCCCCTTCTCCTGAAACCCAAACACACTTGAACTGATGGATTGTTGCTTTCATATCTCTGCATTATTGTGCCTCAATTGCCTACATTTGTGCTCTCTCCACTGGATAATAGATACAAATAATGAACAGCTGTAGGAATGCAAATATAGGTGGCACACTTGTGTGTAGTCGTCTATGCATACACATGCATCCTGCCTGCAGCCTGCAGCTCAGCCCTGTGGGTCTGTTGACCCCGCACTCCAGTTGGGGATTTTATTTACTCCTGGGAAGAAAAAAAATCCTCCTTTTATTTGTTTTCATGTTAATAATGATGAAAAATGTTCCAGTGCACCATTTCTAAGACAGTTAAGTATATTAAAGATCACAAAATAATAGTACAATAACCAGACAATATATACATAAAGAACTCACTTTAATCCAACAACTACAGAGCTAAGACTGGAATTAATGCATTATCTGTGCCCATTGTCACTAAGTATTAAAAGCTACACCCTGCCAGAGGAGAAGAGCAAAAATTGAGCATCTGTCTTGTGCTACCCCTCCCTGGGTCCTCCAGGACATCAACAGCACAATCTTCAGCTTTTTTATGGTGACGCTTCATTTAAGGGCATCACTGGGTCCCGCTCTTCATCTCCAAGAGGTTCTGAGCTTGGCTGGTTCATGGCTATTAGGGCCCTCGCTTCTATGTAATTCTCATTTCCCACCTGGGCCCTGGTTCTCACTTATGTGTGTTTGTACTTCTGCTTCCGCTGCCATGTGGCATCTAGTGATGGTGCCTTGGCATGCAGGGTCAGTGGGCATAGAAAGAGGTGAGCCTTGCTTAGCTCTGTCATTCATAAGGGAATTTTTTTTTCCATTAGTGAATGGGGAGACAACTGAACACCCCCCCCCCAGAAGGGGAATAACTGAGTTCAGTGTTAATACTGAGTCATAAAAACACCCACCCTTTGACCATGCTAATGGGACCTCACCTGAGGTCTGTGTACCTCATGCTATAGGGCAGGGTGGACCTTCCCCAGTAGAGCAAGAAGAGGTGGTGGAAGAGTCAAGGGCCAGATCCAATGTGCAGGTCACTAGGTCTGGCCTAGTTACCCAGCTTGGAAAAGGTAGAGACTCATGAGAAGTGAAAGAGATGGGCCAAAATTCAGCTGAGACACAGACACACACCTGTTTTGCTGAACCCCCGAGCTAGAACAGGCATTTCAACAAGACCTGTAGAGCATGGATAGACACTTGTCCATGAGAAACAAGCAGAAAAGAGGGAATGGCTGTCACAGGAAAAGATCCACTTTAATTGCAGGACCAAATGAATAAGAAGGAATCCAGCTGCAAAGGAGAGGAAGAGTCCATGGTCTGAAGGAAAGGAACCCTGATGCCCGTGAGAATTCTGACCAACTATATGTAAAAGTACATGTTTTCTTTGTGATGCCTAAAGTAACGAGTGTTTTGTTCCCCATGGCCTTTGGAAAAGCCTTCCCATCCATCTGTCTACAGAGCTCTGTGTTTCTGGGTTCACTGTAGGCCAAGGTGTCTCTGACCATAAAACACAGAGAATGGTCCCGGTATTGCAAAAAGTTAGGAGTTTATGAGCTTGGATGTATGTCAAGAGTTCCAAAAAGGATACTATTTCCCTCCATGGGCCAAAAAAGACATATATATATCCACAGTCCCATAACAGAAAGATGTTTTCTAGAGTTGTAGTAGAGCCTGACTGGGATTGCTTACGGGTGATCTGGCTGTGCCCTACTTCAACATAAAGGTTGGACAACAGCTCATCTTTGGCTTATCTCTCCCACATACAGCCCCCCCAAAAAGGTGCTCCTCAGTTCTCAAGGAATTACTTTTAAAGTTGCAAAATAACAATAAAACCCCTTGGTGCTTAATTTCATTCCTTGCAAAACTCATTGAGCAGAATGGTTCCTCAGTTTGACTTCACGTCACTGATTTCAGTGGTGATGCTCCATAGTCATCCATTCCCAACTGAGAGCAGAATCAGGCCCCAGACTTAAAACTGGAGCACTCAGCGATCAGAGGGGAGGCACAGCAATCGCAAATGCATCCGAGGAAATTTTTAAAGTGCAAATCAGCATTCCCATAAGCCACTGCCATGGTCTGCGGGGTAGATACGCACTTAGGTGATTTAAAAAATGATCATTATTTACCCAGTAAGCTGTGGCAACTCCTTCAGCAGCTGCCATGCTCGACTGACTTAATACATATTTAGAGTATGCAGAGTAAGAGTGGGCAATGCAAAGCAGAGCTGAAACATCTCAGTATTAGATACCTCGGGGGGGTGTTTCTCCATATGCCAAATTAGAAAATATTGTGGATTAGTCACTTGCCAAATTCCTTTCCTTATTTTTTTCTTCCTTCTTCTTTTTTTTTCCCCTAATTTTTTAATCCAAGCTCTTTGAATTACATTAGAGCCAAGGAAATATGAGCATCTTCATCCAGGAGAGGCATCTTTGCATCACTAGTTACCATTTCTAAAGCAATGCATTGCTCTGTTGCGTTGGAGGGGGCAGGAGGAAATGCAGCCCCGTACCTGACAATTCACTGTATCAGATTTTAGGCCAAAGCAAATCTTTTCTCTCAAACTTTACCCCTTCAAGGGCAAAATCCCTTTCCAGTCCCAACATTCAGCTTCAACAGGAGTGCTGGCAGTGACAGCCACTGCAATATCATGCCTGGTGCCTAGCAAGAAGGCTCCAAAGCTTGCTTCCTTTTGATTGCTCCTTATGTAGGACAAATCCAGATTAAAGGCAAATTTCTTTCTGACTTTGCTGGGTTTGGAGCCTGTCTCTTACTCTGGCTTTGTTGTGCAGTGAGGTAGAGTGTAATTTTCTGACTCTTCCCAACTCCTTAGTTTGAGACAATAATCCACTCTGTCTCCTCTTAATTAAAGTAAATAACCCAGGCTCACAATAGCAGTTCAGAAAAGGGCCTTAAGTCTCGTCATTCCCTCGGTGCAAGGAGCTAATTGATTTTCAAATGATAATGGTGTTTACATTAGAAAGCCCACATCCCTCCCTCCCCCTCCCTTTTCTCTTCTTAAACCTTCTTCATCTCATGAATATCAAATGGCCGGGATCCCTCCATTGTGGCTGCCAGCTCCTAATGTACCTGGTGTCACTCCAAAATGCTTAACAAGCTAATGGAGTGATTTCTGATTTACATGCCCGCCTCTTGTGCCCTGTTTGTTATCCACACACGGAGGACCTGCAGGAATGCCCCTTTTCTTGCCTTCCTCACCCCATTGTCCAGGGGTACAGAGGCCACAGTTGCAGGCCTGGAGGCAGGACTAGTTTTTCGGTTGGGTGGAATTTTCAGGGTGAATGGGAAAGGTCACTTCAACCAGGAGATGGAAGTACATGAAAACGGGAAAGAGCCACCAATGTAGCAGAAAGAGAGAAATGAAGTCAAAGCTACAACTGCGCCCGCTGAGGTGCAAATGAGGATGCCCAAAATGACTGAACAGGATATGAAAAGTGTTAGTTTCACAGTAATTTAGGAAAACGTCCAGCTGCAACCTCATAAACCCAGAATGTAAATACGTGCTGCCTATCTAATGTGCCTGTGTAAAGAGATGCAAAAAACAGAAGTACATCAAACAACCTTAGCTCAGATCTCCAAGTCAAGCATCCGACACTTTGGAATTTCCAGGATTAAAGCTGCTGTTCTGCACACATCCATCCTGCAAAAGCAATGCAAATACACACTCACTTTTTTCTCTTCCTATAAGGCCATAATCTCTGCAGAGGCTGGACAGAGCTCCCATAGTCATAAAAGCTCTTCTGAATTTTACTTTCTTCCCTGTGTGGTTCATGACCCTCAAGACAATATTTTTTGCATGTTAGCATGGTTTTGCCCCAAGACAGAATGATTCATTTGCACATGGGCTTTCCCTCAATGCCCATTACTTGAAGGCACTGCTGATATTTATGCTTTTCTCTCTGTAATGCCTCTGTGTGTTGAGAGGGTTTTCTTGGCCTCACTTCTTCAGAGACTGAAGTACAGAAAAGCTGAGGTGAAGAGTGTTTAGGTATCCACTCTGTGGCAAGGAGAAAGCTGTTTTCCAGCATCTTTTCTGAGGACAAAACTGAGCCATTTCATGGAAGAAGCTCAGCATCTCCAGGTTCCCTCCAAGACAGGAAACTCGCAACAAGTGGCCACTTGTACCAAACCAACACAGAATGGTTTGGCTGGAAACCTTTGCCAGAGGCAGAGCCAGAATCCACTTCTGCAGTGCAAGAGACCCTGATACGCACAAGGGCTGCATATTAAACCCCTCTCCCATTGCCTGACCCCACTCTTCACTGCAGCAGGTCTCTCTCATGCAATAAAAGACACAGTCTGTGGAAAAGAAAGTGTATTATGTCTTTATATATGCATTTATCACAAGGAGCTGAACCACAGAGACAGAGGGAGCATTATTTCCCAGGTAGGGGAACCAAATTTTCCATTTCATGAGGTGGGTTTTTTTTTATCACTTTGACTTTTTTCTGCCTAGAATTCAAATTTTATCATTATATTCATTAAAATTTTTCATCCCACAGCTTAAATTTAAAATTTTGCTAAATTTAAAGTATTTTATATGTGGTATCAACCACAAATCTTACCAAAAAGTTATGCAAAAAATACATTTCATTTTGAAAGAAAAAGAAAAAAAAAGTTAACAGTATTTTATTCTGTAGATTATAGAATGGGGCATTCTGCCATAGTTTAAGTGCTTTACTCTGAGCAAACCTTTTCAAAACATGAACTTCAATGAAACAATTTTTTGTTAAAAATGTTAACAACACCTTCTAAATCATCTCTTTTCAGGCTGCAGTGCTAGGTCCACTCTTAATTTATTCATATTAAGTCAGGGCAGGGTGTGTGTGTGTTATTATACATACATATAGATGTAGGTTAAATAACTTAAACACTTTATGTGTATATATTTGTAAATATACACACGCATATATATGTATGTTCTCCTTACAGTGATTTAATGGCAAATGTTGTTATTTGTGCATTAGATTATAGGCTTGGAGTTTTCTAAGGTGAACTTTCTCTTTAAGTGGCTTGGGATGAAATAACACATCCCCCAGAGCATCTCAGTTAAAACCAGTTGTTATTAGTCGTTGAAGAGCCTGGCTGAGAGAGACACAGTCACACACATCCCTCCCTCCTTCTTTCCTTCCCAAGCTCTTTCTTCTCTTTATTACTTTCCCTGTTGTATTAAAGACTCATCATAGTTATAACCTCCTTCTCTTAGTTCTTCTTGATCAGGACGTAGTAACACAAGTTGAGCCTCTGTCTTCGACACAGCCTGTCTGCCTTGGGCAACTCACTTAATACCTCCAGGTCCCAATGCTCCACCTGCGAGCTAGGGAGAATAAGGTCCTTTTTCCCATTCTGAATGCCACTCATTAAGAATGCAAGTTCTTCAAAGCCAAAACTGTGCATTAATACATGTTTCTCCAGCCTGGATTGATACGGTTCGGATCTTGACTGGGTCCTGCAGGTTACTCCACAGTACTAATAATGACACTAATTATTTTGTGTGTCATCATTGCTTTTTAATAGACACTTGTGTTTTTCACAAGTGGGAGCTATGAGGACAGGACCAGCCTGGCCCAACGTTTCATGTTGTTGCAGAGCAATTGAGCGCAGGGTATGAACTTCCCACACTGAGATGTCTGACCTGAGAAAATAAAAGGAAGATAGTTTTCCAGCACATACATAAAAAGTGTGAAAAAGAGACAAATGTGAGTCTGGGGTGTAGCGAATGGAAAGAGAGCCTTGGCTGCTATCTAATGAGAAAAGAGAAGAGGGTGCAGAGGACACTCCCCCCTAGCAACACATCTTGGCAAAATGATGGACGCTGGAGTGAAAAGCCACCACTGCCCTTTGCTTGGGCCTTGCTTCTTTCTGGTATTGTCTGTTCTGTTAAGAAACCACACTGAACTGGAGCCTTTTCCTCTCTCATACCATCTGGGACACTGATTTATTCTCTGGCCTCAGGCAAATCACTTACTTAACCTTCCCCTGCCTTGTAAAACAGAGACGATCATACACACTTCATCAGTCCTGTGTTGATTAATGCATTAAAGCATACTATACCTTCTACCACATAAAATGGCATTACTATCTATACACAAGCTTTATAAATATTTATATGTACATATACCATATTTTTCTAGATCTAGTTTCCTTCTCTCTCCAAAAACACCAGTAAAATCTAAGGGAATTTACAATCTGGCTATAACACCAGATTTGCACTTGTCCCTTGAAGGAACATTGATCCTATCTCCAGCAGACAGCCATGTCTCCCAGTCACTACCTCTGTAACTCCCACCACTGCAATTCCAGCTGCCAGAGGACAAGATTTCCTCAAAGGGAATCTAAAGGAGCTGGAGTTCATTTATATAAAGGATTTGCTTATAACTGATACACTATGGGATGTAGAAGTCATTTATAGCTTTTCCTTGTGGTTCATTCCTATGCACTTTTAAGCACTGAGAGGTGAGAACGTTGCTCGACATTCTCCTACACCAAAGCTGCTTTTTTAATGCCACAGAATAACGCAAAGCAGGGGGTCAGTCACTTCCTCAGATTGGGAGCATTTGCCTAGCTCTTTTGAAGTCACAGCAAAGACCTGGAAGATGATCCTGTCTGAAGCAAGCCTAACTCCACCAAATAGCCCCAGGTGCAGTACAGGCACCTTCCAAGGCACTGGAAGGACAAAGAGTCACCCATGGCTCCATCAGCTGGGTCTAAACTAGGAAAGCATGACATTGCTGCTGGATAACCAGACTATAAGCTTTTGGTTTAAAAACAAACAACTAAAAGGGAGAAACTTCAACAGACAGGCACACAGTGGGCTATTAAGTCTGGTTGTATAAATGTAGTCTGAAGATGCCTACATCAGTGATTGCTGGAGGCATAGAGACTTTTTCTCCTCTGTGAGTAGTTTATTCTTCCTTTTAACCATTTACTCTTGACTGTTGCTGGAAATAGGATGCTAGACCAGCAGGGCCCTCTAGCTTGACCTAATATGGCCACTGTTACATACACTATGTTTAAGACTACATTTGCTGACATGATTTTCTTATGATACAACTAAAACTCTAATGTGACAAGTCCTTTAGACTGTATTAACTGGGGTCTAACATCTTTGAGCTTCTTGAAGTCATTTATCCTAGAAAAGATTCATCTTACCTTTATTTAGCCATCTAAGGTGTAAATGTTACATAGCTGATACAGCTACCGCCAGCTGCATCAACAGCTCTGAATCAAAACGGGCATTTTTAAGAGGCAATTCTCTGCAGATGTCTGTGTTATCACGATGCTCTAAAAAGGGTGAGTGACTCAGACACAGCCATCACACAGGAGACAGGCAAACCCTACTCCAAGTGTCACCTTTGGAAGAGCTACACCCAGGAATGGGCTGCTAGACGTCTGTGTTGCACAACTCTTCTCTCCATGTGTCCTCCTTCCATGCATGCCCAGAACAAGGGCATATCTGCAGACCAAGATGTTGAACCTGTTTAGACTTTCTTCTTTCAGACAGCCTTGGTGCTCAGGTCGAGCACGCATCTGGGTGCCTACGTGCACACAAATAACAATGGGCTGTCGGCAAGTCTGGATGCAGTCTGGGGCTTGCACTAGTCCTTCAACCCACCAGTGAGAAGCTGGGATGATTTCTCCTCTTGAATCTCATTAACAGTGGTGTGTGTCTGCACTAAGGGTCACCTGAGCTACTTCAACATCTGCTTTAGGGTGCAGATGCCACCGTGGGTTGCTAGAGGTCTCAGACTATGCTCTACTAACCCAGCCCTAGCTGGGCAGAGAGGGAATCAAGGAGAAAAGCCAGATGACCTTCTGCCCAAGCAGGGAGCCAAGAGAAAGAGCGTGATAGATGTATTTACTTATGTACTTACTGATGTAGTGGAGAGCGGCGCTGCTGAAAGCTGGACCTCACCCATTACAAACAGACCCACCAAACAAAACCCCTAGAAATGGGGAGGGGGGAGCACAGCAAATGAGGAGGGAAAGGGAGAGGCACAGATCCTGCCAAGGAAGGACGTAGAGGACGGGAACACCACAGAAACTTTGGGAGAAGGGGGGTGAGTGGGATAACAGCGAGACGCAAACATTGGCCTCGGCAATTGTAAGAGACAGAAGAACTCAGAAGTAATTTTCATAAACTTTTAAATATAGCTTTAAATATTAGTAAAGCTTAAGCCAGTGCACACAAAGGCAAGTTCCCTTTGAAAGACTTCCAGAAAACCATGAAATGCTGTTGATAAGGCTGTGCCAATTTGTAAAGCCTGCCACAATCTCTGGCTCATGTTTCTCTCTCTCCCTCTCCAATTCTCCCTCTTTCTCTCCCCTCCTCTATTTTTCCCATTCTTTCTCTCCTTCCAAAGCCTCGCTGTGCTTTATGAGTCACAGAAGCTGCAGTGACAACAACAACAGCAACAATCTTTGTTTCTGAAGCCAGAGCATCTTCTTGGCAAGGGGGAGAATGCGTGTACTGTCCACTTTTGATTGATTTGGTAAAAATAACATCAATGTGGCACTTGCAGAGGCAGATAAAAGATTCTGATGGAAAGTGCCCAGTGGGGACAATGTAAGTAAACTCAACCCAGAGTTTCTTAGCTTTTATTAGCAAATTGTGTTCAGCCTTAATTATAGGTTTGCCGGGGCCTGACACTTGTCAGTGTATTTACATGGAAAGATTGAAACGTTGATAAGGGTCTTTTTGAACTGAAGGAAAAATAAGTTCAGCATGGAGGGGGATGGAAGAAGGGGGTTTTGACAGGTTCTCTGTCTCATTAGTTTAAGTTTTCGGTGTTTTTTCCTTTTTTGTGTGTTTGTGGCATTATTTAGAAGATGTAGCAGGGAAGAAGTTTTCAGTGTGCTTGGTGCTGTATATAGAGAAAGCATTACTTAATAAAGGAGAATAGAACTGAGTTGGCAACCAAACGGCTGGAGGGACTCAAGGTCACATCAGCTACCTCAGTCCCCGTTTAGAGTTTTTCTGCCTGACCACTCCTCAGTTTACATACATCCTGGGAAATTCTGCTTCTGCTTTTACACCTCCCCTGTTGCTTTTCGGTCCCAGCATCAGGTTCATTCCTGTTTGCTGAGATCACTCAGGTGATAAAACATGAAGAATGAAAAACAGATTAAAAATGTATTAAAATCCAATATAAGAAAGGCATTAACAAGAGGTGATTAAACTGAAGCTTGATCTCTGTGTGATAGGAGTTCCCATAATCCCTCTCCCCTGGGTGGGGTGCTGGGGTGTGCCACAGACTGGGAATTCTTTCATGAAACCTTGATTTTCTTAGCTCCTGGAAGCCGACCCTGCCCACGGCCCAAGGTCCATTTAAGCAAGTTGATGGGCTTCAAGAACTGCTGGGAAAACCTCTCAAGGCAATCAAAGCGTTTCACTTCAGTATGTTAAATACCAGGTTTGTGCTTTTGCTGTTGGACTTGACTCTGGTGAAAAACAAAATCAGACTCAGATAAATAAAAATATTTATTCAAACAGGAAAGTTGGCACAAAAGGAATAATTTTTGTTACATGAACCAAAACGGTAACAAAATCTGATTTTTTTTTGTTTGTGGAAATTTTGTGCGAATTTGGTTTCATCCTTTTCTGAGAGGTGACTGTTCCATCTGTTCAACAACTGCAACATTTCTGCGAGATTAACAGCCTCTCCACAGTCAGCTCAGGCATTAACCCTGGAATTAATTTTGGCTGTATGAACAAGTCAGTTCATCTGCAACAGCACCTCAGTGCCCAGACCACACATGGTGTGCTGGACCAGGCTGAGGGGGATTACAGTGCATCCATCCCTTCTCACAAGAGCAAAGCCTTTCCTATTATACCGCAGTGGCAACAGCTAAGTACAATCTGCTCATACAGAGGTCAAAAATTCCTTGTCTTGTCCCATACTTCATTTTCCAAAGAGATCCTGCACCAGCATGCAGAAGGTGGCTCTGCAAGGTACGCCAGCTCCTGATGTTCCTTACTGGGGAGACAAAGCTGGGAGGTGCAAAAAGGTGCTAAGCTGGGCCAGGTCAAAGGGACAAGGTGCAGGTAAGACTTT
Source organism: Pezoporus occidentalis (assembly GCF_034315485.1). Classification (NCBI taxonomy): domain Eukaryota; kingdom Metazoa; phylum Chordata; class Aves; order Psittaciformes; family Psittacidae; genus Pezoporus; species Pezoporus occidentalis. The sequence goes on from NW_026913168.1 coordinate 1,660,873, forward strand.
GTTGGAGGATGAGCAAGGAAAGGATGATGGAAACAGCTCTTCTTGAAGCGAGTGGTGGCAGGCAGCTGGGTTAAACTTAAGACCACACACAACCCATAGGCTCCATATTCAGAAGAGAGATGAGGATGCTACACGGACACCCAAGAGCATGGCCCACCCAACTCCCAGCTCCCAGTGATGGCCCAGCCCCTTCTCCACTACAGCAGCCAAGGTGTCCCGCAGCCACACCATCCAACCTGACCCATTCCCAGGCAGGCTGGCCCAGCCCCATTTGTCACGTAATGACTACTATTACACGACAAAGACGTCTAGAGGCAGCCATGTCCCCACCCCACATCACATGAAACTTCACACAATGGGTCAGGAGAAAGCACAAGGAGCCTACCCTTTGCCTAAGGCTCCCAACTGTAATGTATAAGATAATTATAAGGCTCTTTTCACACAATGTGGAAATCTGGTGTGCATCCTTACCCCTCCTCTCCTCTGGGGCAAATGCAGCAGCCTTTTAACAGCCAGCAGCAGCACTCCCAGAAGATGACAGGCCCTCCAGAGAGGAACATTTTGTACCCAGCACAAAGCATCGGTGGGAGCTGTGTATGGCACAAGCAAGGGACAACCTGTGCTGAGAACAGCAAAAGAAGTCAAAGATCCTTTTTAATCCCCATAAAACATGTGCCAGGTGCATTGGGCTCAGTTTTTGCTGTATCCTAAACAGCTACACAGACTTGTCCCAAAGGCAGGCTCAGCCCTATCTTCTTAATAAACCACCACTCCCTTCCATAACCTCCTCCTATAAAGACCTTTTATACCTTCTGTAACAGCCAACACTGGCAAGGACCCAGCTTTTCACCTGGTCTAAATGTACACAGCTCTCACCAGGAGTGGTTTTGCACTCATTGACACCAGTGAAAATACAACACAGGCTTTGACCTCCTCTGTGCCTCCTATCACCTCCAGATTGCAGAATATTAAAGGTTGGTAAGTCTAGACGCATTAGACATGTGAGGACATCTTACACACATACTAGGTGTGATGCCTCCATCAAAGCAGTTGACATGAAATGATGAATGGCTCAGCCTTTTCACAACTCACTTTAGACGTTTAAATGACCAAGGCTATCTCCACCCAACTGCCCTTCGGGTCTTATCTGTTGCTTCTGTTGTCCAACCAAGAGGGTGAGGGTTAGTGATCATAGTGCTATTCAATGGGCCTTTATCTTTTATATGGGCTTGAATTGACTTCTGTGGCTTAGATTTCTCCTCTCTGCTGATACACAGCCTTTCATCCTCACCTTCTCCCCGCAACATGCACATAGCAACCACAGAAAGTTAGAAAAGAGAAGTTATTACTGCATAGAAAAGGTGGCCAAATTACTTACGCCAAAATGTGGGGTCAGAATATTTATGAGGGACTGCAGGACAACTTCATTAAAAAAACACTCTAAAAGGTCACTTTTAGACCATTTAGAGCTCCTCTACCATCTCAGCAACAGCCACATTTCTAACACAGGACATTTTGTTATGCTTGCTATAGGAAATAATTAATTCCCATTGTACAGTCAAAGGAACGATAGTCTTCACCTAAAAGCAATAGTTGTTCTAGGAAAAGGTCTCTCCCTTCCCCTTTCAAAGTGGCCTTTTTTATTAGCCCTGGAGATTGTATCAGTTACACCCTTATGCTATTTCAGTGTGTGCTTTTGGTTTGGACTTCATTCAAATGTTTACCTAAGATCAGGGAAGCAAAAGGAAGACAAGATTCAATGAGCTGCAGCTACTTTTCTGAAGAGAATTGCTTGCTCTTCTGTTTTATTTATTTTTCTGTTCGTATTATTTGTATATTTATTTATCTAATTATTTTTTCCCTTCCTTCCTTCCTTCCTTTCCTTCCTTCCTTCTTTCCTTCCTTTCCTTCCTTCCTTCCTTTTCTTCCTTCCTTCCTTTTCTTCCTTCCTTCCTTTTCTTCCTTCCTTTCCTTCCTTCCTTCCTTTCCTTTCTTTCCTTCCTTCTTTCTTTCTTTCCTTTCCTTCCTTCCCTCCTTCCCTCCTTCCTCCCTCCCTCCCTCCCTCCCTCCCTCCCTCAATGTTGTAAATCTTTGGATAATTGGTCGTCTGACATCCCAGTCAGAGATGCCCAGATGCCCATTTCCTCTTGTGAGTTTCTATTCCTGTTTTTCTGTACCCAAAAGAGCAAAGACACATAGGAACTTTGGTTGATTCAATATTACATGGGCCCACAGGCGGATTTCACCGTGCTATAGTCACAGACATCGAAGTAAAGATGCAGAGAGTGCAATCACTGCAACAAAGAGGACACCATGCAACAGGCACAGCTGAGTCACTCTTCAAAGTCCATCTGTATATAGATAATAAATGCCTGAATCTGAAGCCAAAAGCCTTCTACTATGAACATCTTGAGTCGGAGCCTATGTTCAACCCAGACTTGCTTCCTGGCCCAAGTTTAATCAGCAGCACATGTCTGTAGTACAGACATGATGGGCATAAGTTGTTCCAACTGTCCCATGGCGAAGTCATGCAACTGAAGACACTCAAATCAAATGATCTGAGTTCTTCTCCAGGAGGGACCCTGGACCATGTGCAGATGGGATCTGTAGGCATCCTGAACAGCTTGGCATGCTGCATTGCATAAGGGCATCTTGAGAGCCCAAAGTTAGGTTACTGGAGGGTTGGCAACTTCAGTTTGCTTTCTGACTTATTTCCTGAGATACAAAATAAGTGTAGCCAAAAAAAGAGCAGTAACAAAGGCCCGGCAGCCATCCAAAAATCCAAATCTGACCCTGCTATTTAATTACAAGCAATAGCAGAAAAACAGATGATGACTTTCTCCCAAACACTACTGTTCCAATTTTTCTTTCTTTCTCAAAGCACCTACAAAGTGGAGAAGAAATTCAAGTTGCCTCATTTCAAGCATTTCTTTTCCACAGTGTCAAAAAATAAGATATGCCTGAACCACTGGTGCTTCCACTAGTAGAACATGTTTCCATGAAATACAGGTTCTGAGCCTGAAATTCCTTTCTGCAGCACAAAACATGCCATGTTAAGGTATGTGGCAAACTGAAATGCAAAGGAGTATAGCAGGGTTAACACAGAGCTTAAGGTGCAGAGGTCATCAGCACTTAACAATTACTTTCTCGAAACAGGGAAGAAAAGTGAGTTGTGAAATAGAAGCAGGAAGAAGTCATAAACCCTCAGAATTATTTGTATTTCTCTAGTCGCCAGAACAAGAAGGAAAATCTCAGACGGGAGTGCTCCTATAAAGAATATTCTGTTGTATTATTGATCATGTTTACGGCATTGGTACAGCTTTATAGGTGCTTATTTGCTGAAGAAGTGTCTGCCTGGAGGCATGCAATGTATGATTAAGTCTCACTCTAGATGTGTAACAAAGGCCACCCACACCCTTCCCAGACCCAGGCAGGTATTCAATGACCCAGCTCATGCAGCCAAAGTGGCTGGATGCAATGGTAGGTTCCCTAGCCCACTGTGAGGGCACTGGCTACAGAGATCATGTGAGCTGCATATACAGTCTAAAGCCTTAGTAATAATTTGAATTATCTGAACAGATTCAGATAATACACCAATACAGAATTATTCAGGCATTAATCTTCGTTTTTTTATAATCACACTTGATTTCTAAGAATACATCTCTTGCTCAAAATGAATTGGCCCATTAGCTTATGGTAACAGACGTTAACCTACTGGTCAGAGGTCTAGAGCCTTCTCTTTCTTTTCTTATTTCCTTTTCTCTGTGCTAATAAAACCCATTAAGATATCCCATAGATTCAAGCCCAGGACCAGTTTCTCCCACCTAAGGCACTAGCAGGATCACCTAATTTAGGCAGGTAGTTGCCCTTGAGGTAAGATAGTAATAACTGCAGAACAATTCAGATATGAAATAATGTGAATCACCCTCGGCAGGTGACTATTGAGCTCTGTTGACTATAGAGGAAACATAAAGTGACCATGCATCATGCTGCCAAATGAAGCACCTCTAGTAAGAACCTGAAGTTTGAAGACATTAATTTGGGTTTAGAAGGATTAGTTTTAACAAGGGCTGTTCTGCACGCAGTCAGCTCCGCGGACTCTGCAGCCTGATAATTGTTTTTATGTGATATATACACAGTAGCCGTCCTTTGGAGACTCTCCAACCACATAGACGTTCACTCCGCATGCGTTGCACAAATAGGTTGAAATGGAGAAGATGGGGTAATAAATGTATAAGGCACAATCAGTTCCTAGATAACCGGGAATAGTAACTGTCTGGCAGTTCACTAGCAATTGCACAACCAGTTTTGCTCACCTGAAAGATTTATTGATGGTTTGCTACTAACCTGGGAAATGACCTTGGGCCAGAGAGAAATAAAACGCATGCAAATTCCCATCCTAAATTGCGACGAGTATTAGTTCCATCATCAAGGGCAGATTTCAACATGTGCTTGTTCACTCTTCTGAGCTGACTTTCTAGTTCTGAAACCTTTGCTCTGACAACCCCTCTTTTCAAATCAGCAGACGTTTTGCCTGGGTTCTGCCTTCAGTCCTCTACTGTCTATAGCACAGTTTCAAACCACCAAAGGAAGGGAATTCCCTTTTCCCTTCAGTAGACAGCAGATCAATATCAAACTTTAACCTTTCTGCCATCCTCGGCCTTTAGACTGAAGACATGGTAAAATTTGGAGACAGAACTATGTCTGTATTCCGGTGGCTTACTGCTTCTGCCAGATGACTACTCTGCATTTGGCTGCAGAGCTTACACACACACACACACATTGGGAAGCAGAAGATGTGAAGAGAACCAAGAAAGCTGAGAAATGGAAAGATCAATCGTTAATCCCCAGAAAGTACCGTTTATGGGCAGCATGGCTAAGTTTAGAAATCAAAACCTATTTCCCATAAAATAATCATCACTAGAACAAAAAAGCCAGCAGCATAAATTATTTATTTCGGGCCCTATAATGCAGAAATGCTGTTTTTTTAACTCTAATGTATCACTTGTGTTTTCAAACTGTGTTGAAGTCCTTCATATCAAGACAGTATTAGATAGAGGTTATTCCTCTCACTGCGGAGCTCGCTGCAGATAGAGTATCTACATCGACATCATGGTTTCTACCTAGCAAATTAATTCAGAGCATGTCGGCAGTGCGTAATTTTTTCCTCCTTTCTTCTCTAGCATTTTCTTTGTGTTTATTTCTGATTCAGTTATCACTAAAATACACATTTTAATTGTATTGTGTGAGAGTCAAACTTCCCCAGCTTTGAACATTCACATCAACATTTTCACTCAACTTACCTTCACGCCGCCTGGCATCCTTGAGCAATGTTTGACTGCCTGTCTGCATTATACAACACAGGATTTTTCCAAGTAGACACACTGCTTTCTAAAGCACATATGCTACAGAGACACACTACACACACACACGTTTATAACATAAAGCTATACAGATGTAGATACTGTGTGTATATATAATGTAGATATATATATTGTATAGAAATACATACATATAAACAACCACATAAATCTAAAGAGTAATAAATTCCAGCTGCAATATCAGGGGCTTTTTGCCTGTGAGACCTCTAACTGGTATCTGTACCTACCTGACTATGCCAGCCACCACACAGAGTAACCAAAATCTGCTCCAGATATTATTCTTCAAATGTGCCTTATATAGAAACTTTACCAAAAGCCGGGATCAAAGCCTCTCCAAGTTCCGTTTATTTCACTGGGCTTTGAGTGAACACAAAGGTTCTTATATTGGGGGAAAAAAGGCTTTTGTATGTGTTTAATAATAAAGGAATTGCCCCCAAGTCAACAAGATGGTTTATGGGTTTAAGAGACCCTTCAGGACAAGGTAGAAACCAGGTAGGTTGGTAGGTAGATGGATAGACAGACACAAGGTTCTTCCTCCAGTTTGTTTATCATCTGGTTTGCTATTTATTGATTTTCACCCAAGCAGTATTACACCAGTGCTCAGTACAGCATGGGAGCATGAAGTATCAATTCATCTATCTATCTGTCTATCTATCTACCTACCTACCTATCTGCCTACCTACTCTTTAATCCACTTATTATTTGATGTGTGTGCATATAAATGCATTCCACTGAGACATGATACTACCTACATGTAAAATCAATAGTGAGATGACAAGCAGATGATAGATTAGCTGAGGGCAGGAGGATTTAAACTTTAAAAGCTAAGAACAGAAGAGCTGGCTTAACCTGGCTTTAGCTGGCCCTGCTCCTCCTTCTTCTTCTGACTCCTGAGCTACCTCTCACCTCCTGGGGCCAGACTTCCCACAGCGTCCCAAGGCTGATGCTTTAAAAGCACCTTTCAAATAAATCTGGTGTCAGTCATCCCTCTTTCTTCCCCGCAGCGTTATGCGGCAGCGCTTCCCTCGGAGGGAGGCAGAGGGTGCGTGTGTGGGACGGGGAGGGGAGGAGGAAAGGGGTGCACAGCTTCAAAAGTAACCCAATGCAGAGCACTCGGCCTAAAGCAAAGGAATTAAGGGCTGATTGGTGGAGGAGATGAAATCCATATGGTGGTCTCAGCACACTTCCTAGCGGCCAGGTGCCTGCATGGTAAATCATGCAGACACTATCCTACTTAATCTGTCCCAAACCCATCAGGAATTGCATGTGGCACCCCTGCATGGAGTAGCCCTGAAGGAGACACCTACGACACAGACATCATCCAGACTAGAGGAGCAGAAGGACTGCATTTCCCCACTGTTCTTGGATGAACAGAAAGGGCCAAAGCCTAGACATGGAGAAATCATTTGGTGTCTTCAAGGGGACATGGGTTTGCATATGAAGGACATGGATATGGCACTTCCAACCACACTTCAACCTTGTAAAATTAACCCTGGCATGATGCTCCTTGGCAACCAACCACCATTTGTATGTTAGAGTTTTCCTTAAATGTATCAGAAAAAATAAACTATATTCAAAGCAAGACCCCAAGGCAAGGGCAAAGAAACCAGACACATTTCATATCAGTGCACCTCGGATCTCCTCCTACCTTTCCAGCAGCAGCTAGGTACCCTCTGGTGTTTGGAAGGGTTGAGGGGCAGGGTTGGACTGCAACCATGCTACATGGACACAGGCAGGAGCTGCAGAGCTTAATCCTTACACCCTACCACTCAGAACCAAGTGACCATCACTCACTGCAGAGGTAAAGAGGGACCTCCCCTGCTTGAGACTTACTCAAGGCTGGCCCAGGGCTATTACCTAGTACAAATGCACCCATGGCCGAGGCTCTTATCACCAGTTCACATCCACGCCTCGCCTTTTGGTTTCACCCTAAACATCCATGGAAAATGATCTACCTAACCCAAGGAACACCTGCTCAGCTTTGAAGGAGCTGTTGTGGTCATTACATCTGATGACCTACCTCCAAGGTAGCATCACCATCTTCAAGCACTAGCAAACACATTATTATTCCACAGAATATCCACTCCTTAATATCCACTCATACAAAGATGGTCCTAGACAACCTTCCCTGAAGGACACATTGACCGAAGCAGCCTTGGAAACAGGCCTACAATCAATCACACTGAGCTGGAAACAGCCCTCTGATACTCCTTTTCTTCTTTTATTATCTGCAGAAGCAACACAGAGCTTGTCCCTTGTAACCCTGAGGAGAAAGAGCTCCTCATGGCAGGAGAGGGGCTGGAAGGAGAGCCTGGGGGTTAGCCTTGCAGTTCCTGTAGCTTCAGGGGGTGCCTGTCTTTTCCAGAGGTTGTAACATCCATGCGTTCTTGCCTTTCCTTTGCCAACCTGCTCTTGCATAGGCAAAGTAGTTTGCAAGCTCATGACCATTTTGTCAGTTATGGCAACCTGCTGTCCTAAACGACCCCTGACATTTTCATGTTAAAGCTGACCTTACAGCTTCCTATTGCATGCAGGTAGGGAACATGGCACTGTTGACTGACTGATGCTCTGACTGCTGCACGCTTAACGCGTTGTTTGCGCAACCACAGATAAATAAGATACCCTAATAGCAAGATGAACATTTCTGATACAGTTCCCTCACTGCCCTTTCTGGCGATGCATTGCCAGCTGACTACCTGTTGCCGCTCCAGTCCCTGAAAGGTAATGTTAGCTCAAACAATGAGTCAGATTCACAGGAAGTTTCACAGCCTGTCATATAAAACCTTTCTTCATTGCTCTGGAGCTGAGCGGTGTTTAATAGCACTACCTTTCTCCCACCCACACAAGTGAAAAAGGCTAACTCATTCTTCCTCTCTCTTACCCGTTCTACCAGCTTTACACATCCTCTCTGCTTTGGCTCAGGTCCACAGTGTCTGACATTCTCTACTCTTGCTACAACCCTTCCTGCTTGAAAAGTGGGGACAAAGGGAAAAGGTGGTTTATTGGACTGAATGCTGTCAATCGGTTCAGTTTCTAACTCATGGGGAAATTTCAGTGGAATTAAACTCCTCTGGCATATGGGCTCTCTTTTAATTTCAGTGTTGACAAGCTCTGAAATGATGTTTGCAGCAATTCAAAGCCACATGAAACTGCTGCCAGATTAAAGCTGAGCCTTTATTCATGGACTAGCTTTGCTAGTACCATACGGAAACACGCTGCAAAAACATAGCATAGTTCCTCTCCCACCTAGCAAATTCAGATGATCAAACACTAGTTTATTACCTGTATCAATCCTCTGCACAGGGTGGAGAGGAAGCTGTGCTGTCTGGAGACAAACACCTTGGTCATGCAAGATCTCAACCTCCGAAGTGCCTCTTAGACCTCTTGGTGTGAGCTCCTGCAGTAGGGCTAGTGACCAGCTGATGTTTGCCAAGATCTCAGATTTATCCAAACTGTCCTGATGCCACTGCTCCCCATAGGCAAATGCACCCACTGAAACTTTACATTCTCCCTAGCCATGGATCAAACAGATACAGAACAAAAGAGCAAGAAGGCTGTTACACCTCTTACCAGTTGAAAAACAAAATCCTAGCCATTCTTCAGCCAGATGAGAAGGGGGAATATATGGAATACATCGTTTTCTTTCTCCAGGAGAGCTCCTACACATCTCCTTACTGTTCACCACTAGGCCAAAGCTGTTCCCAGCAGCAGAGACACACTATCCACCACCCCCCACAGCCAGCTGTACATTTCCCTCATTATAAGCAAGGTAATGACGGGAGGTCTGGCCTTGCACAGTGAAGGATGCTGACCTCAGAAAATTCTTTGCAAACCAACCTGTACAATGGCAGTGATGTATTGCTGGAAGTGCAGTTTTGTGTTCAAGAGGAAGTCGTGTCTAGTAAAAGCTCTGACACCTGATTTGCCTGCAAACAATGCAGCACCTTCTGCATGAAATATCACCATGGCTGGGAGAGGAGAAAGACAGTGACAACATGAGGAAACCAGCAAGGAAACCGAGAGCTGGAGCATGAAAGAGTTTGAACAAAGAACAAGGGCTGGGCAAAATGATTTCAAATTTGTCAAACCCAGGCAGCCCCAAAGGCTCAGATTCAATTTGGGAAATCATCGTTTCAAAGTATTGTCATTTTGTTGTTATTCTTTTTCATTTTTAGATGGGGGTTTGCTTTCAGACTGGACTCAGATATTTATTTTTGACTGTTATTAAATTTACTATTCAGCTATTGAGTATAAATACAATGAGAAGTTCCGTCGTGCTCAAATTGCATGTCTGTGGGTTGAGCAGCCATGCACCTTTTCTTCTCATTTCCTTTTATCTCATTGACAAAAAGCACTGAAAGGTTTTTGTTTCAGATCAGATGAAGGTGATTCTTAAAATAATTTGGCTTATCCACCCCCTCCTACCCAAAATCCTTTATTCATACATTTTTGGTAAGAATTTCTGGAGGTCTTAGAAGCCACAATCTTTACCCTGGGTATCTGTACCATCTACTTCTAGGAAAGCTGTCTGTAAACTACTACCAGACAAGATCATAATCAGATGTTTCCTTCTCTGGTGTTTCTTCTTTCCATTTCTTACAGTACTGGTAACGCTGTTTCCCTCTGGGTCTGCATACCGAAGAAGCAACACAACTATGAGAAACTATGATTTCAGAAAAGAAAGAAGAAATTATTTCCAGTCTGCAAACCCGGAGCTGAGCAGTGTGATAAAAAGAGGGCAGAACAGCCTATAAGGAAAGAAGTCTGTTTAACAGTCAGTTACTTGATCAGACCAGTCATGTAATTAGTTCTGTATTCTCTTTGAGATGTTAATAGGAATTATTTGTGATTTTAATAGGAGCAAACAATTTGACAACGGATGCAAATAATTGTGATTTGTCCAGAAATCTATTCTGTATCCACCTAAATGTATGTCCACCTTGCTCCAGACAATAATGTGGAGTGCTTTGTAAGAAGCTATCATTCCTTAGCTGATAGTTACCATTTTCCCACTGAGTTAATGTCACATTAACTGAGATCTGGTGCCTTAAAACAGTCCCATTTCTCTCCCCTTTAAATCACCTAATACTGTTCACTGGCCTGTTACTCTTTGCACCTCAGCTAAGGCTTAATTTCTGACATTAGCTGATGAGATTTGTGGAATTTAAACACAACCTGGTTAAAGGCTATTTTACCAAATAATTATTTCTTGATGGCATTTAGTTTTCTTCTTAATCCTTTTAGGATCCTGGTCTTTGTGATCCTGGATCTTTGTCTCCTGGAGGAGTAGGACTGGGATAAGAAGGCCAACATCCATCCAATCACATTGATATCATGTGACAATATACTGTAGAGGATACATTTTCTTTGATCTAGTGTATACTTTCTGCCCTTTTTTTGCTGAAAGTACCCTTGTTTTACTGTTTGAGGATGGTAGTCCAGCTCATTGTGGTACTCCAGTGCCCAGTGGGCATGCTTGCATCTGGTCCTTAAGAGACGGATGAGGATGCATGAGTGGATAATGTCCAAGACTGTGCAACCAGAGAGCTCATGGCATGAAGGAGGAGACACAGATAGAAGAAAGTAGAATCCTATGTCAAAGCACCCCTGGAGAGGAGGTGACTGTTCCAACCCATGGCCAAAGACACCCAGATGCATCTGGCTGGTGGAACAAGCTTTTGGTTCAAGGATGAAGGGAGATCACAGTTGTGCCAGAACACTATGAGCTCTAGCTTTGGCTAGGACAAGAAATGAAGCTGGACATTTATGTGGTTATGAGCCTCACAGGCCTTCCTTTGTGAAATGGCATCTGACAACACAAGTTCTCGTCTGAGAATGCAAGAGAATGTATGGGCACTACAGAAGGGCAAGCATAGAACAAAAAGAAGCATAGAACAAAAAGGCCACCATTTATGAGCCAGTCCCAGTTTCACTTTGAAGCCTAGAAACATACTGGAACACATTATTTACTGAACTATTTGTAAGCAAACCAGGGAGCAATAAGATAAAACATGAGTCTGTGAACAGCAGATCATATAAAATCAATCTAATTCCCCTTAATGCCAGGACAGTTGGTATAATAGATGGAGGGAACATGAAAATCTGATAGAACAAAACTATTCTAAGGTTTGTAGCAGACTCCTGTAAGTCATTCTTATCAGCAAACAGAGCGTCTGAGGCCTGCATATGAACACTGAAAAGCAGGTTTAGGACTACTTGTGGAAAATACTCAAAGAATCCCTATCGACATATCAGCTACTCCTGAAGATGTAGTAGGGAATTGGCTGTGTGTAGTACGGCAGATATGTTTCCAGAGCTGAAAACCACTCTATGACAGACTGGGCAGTATCTATATAGAATCAGCATATGATGCTATCAACAGAGTTTGCAGAAACTCCAGAAAAGATCAAGATTTCTGTTTTCTTGGTAAAGTGGAGAAATGGTCAGAAAGCGTAGAATCATAGAATGGTTTGGGTTGGAAAGGACTTCAAGATCATGCAGTTCCAGCCCCCTGCCATGGGCAGGGACACCTCACTCTAAACCATGTCACCCAAGGCTCTCTCCAACCTGACCTTGAACACTGCCAGGGATGGAGCATTCACAACTTCTCTGGGCAACCCATTCCAGTGCCTCACTACCCTTACAGTAAAGAACTTCTTCCTTATATCTAACCTCTTCCTTATATCTAACTTCCCCTGTTCAAGTTTGAACCCATCACCCCTTGTCCTGTCGCTACAGTCCCTGAAGAAAAATCCCTCTCCAGCATCCTTGTAGCCCTCTTCAGATACTGGAAGGCTGCTCTGAGGTCTCCACGCACCCTTCTCTTCTCCAGGCTGAACAGCCCCAGTGTTTTCAGCCTGTCTTCACATGGGAAGTGCTCCAGCCCTTGATCATCTTCATGGGCCTCCTCTGGACTTGCTCTGACAGCTCCATGTCCTTCTCTGCATGCGGCCATCCAGGCAATTCCTTATCCACTGAGTGGTCCACCCACCAAATTGATGTCTCTCCAAGTCAGAGACAAGGATGTTGTGTGGGACAGTGTCGAACACTTTGCACAAGTCCAGGTAGGTGATGTCAACTGCTTTGCCCCTATCCAAGGAAAATCCAAGGAAATGATGATTAGCCCAGGCAAGCATAAAAATGTATACTAAGAAACTCAGGGACATAAGTGTCTAATAGGTGGGAGCTCTCTAACAGCAGGGACATAGATCTATTGAAGAGATAAGCTAATAGAAACATGCAAGTAAAGGTTTCAGAAATTAGATTTGCTTATTCTAGAAAGGAGGAGGCTCAATGAGCACAATCAACCTTTTCTCCCATGCATGAAAATTTGCTTTAGAGGTGATACCAACCATTGCTCCCCAGTGGCAGTGAGGATAGGACAGGAGGGAAAATGGTTCAGTCTGCAGCAGGAAGGGTTAAGGTTATCTATTGAGAGGGCATGCTAAATAACAAGACCCATAATCACAGAGTCTGGATATTAAGGAAGGCTGTGGAATCCTGTCCCACAGCCTTTAAGACCATGGTAGATGGATATCAGTAGGAAATGCCTAGGTATGCCTAGATCCTACTTCAGAGCAGAGTGGGTCTGATGTCATCTTGCCTGTCTGGACAGAAGCGTGAAACATCTACCTGGGTAGAAGACAACACACCCTGTATTTAAGCATGCATTTTTTTCCCAGGCTGACTATAAAACTTTGCTTCAGATTTCTCTAGTATTAAAACAGTTTCCATATTCCTTTCCCTCATATATATCTCTTTACATGTTTTGCTTCTCTTTCCCTTAGAAGCAGTAGGAAAAGTAGAAAAAGTGAGGCTGTTATAGAAGAGATACACATATGAACTCATTTGAACTGTAGAAGGGACTTTTCATTGTCCCTATTTGATTTCCAATATAGACCTGAGATAAATCCATCCCAGCACTGAGCTCAGGTTGGTTAAGTGAAGCATGGATTTCAGGAAGGTTTTAACTCTATTATGGAAAAGCATGCAAAGAAAAAATAATCGCTCATCAGCTTAGTAATTTGTCCTGAAGTTGATCTCACTGACTGAAATGCAAGGGAAATATTCCCAGCATAGATTAAATATGAACCTGCTGGAGCAAGTCCAGAGGAAGCCAGCAGGCTGGAGCACCTTTTCTATGGAGCCCGGCTGAGAGAGCTGGGTTGGTTCAGCCTGGAGAAGAGAAAGCTCCTTAAGGGGAGACCTTAGAGCAGCTCCAGTGCCTAAAGGGGCTGTCAAGAAACCTGGGGAGGGGCTTTTTACAAGGATAAGGGGGAATGGTTTCAAGCTGGAAGAGGGTAGATCTAGAGTAGATATTAGGAAGAAACTCATCACTATGAGGGTGCCCAGAGAAGCTGTGGCTGCCCCATCCCTGGCAGTGTTCAAGGCCAGGCTGGATGGGGCTTGGAACAACCTGGTCCAGTGGAAGGTGTCCCTGCCTGTGGCAGGGTGGTTGGAACCGGATGATGTTCAGGGTCCCTTCCAACCAAAGCCATTCTGTGATTCTATGAAATGTATGAGGGTTAATTTTCCAGTTGTGGATTTTTCTTTCTGAATTTCTCTGCTGGATTACAGATGCCTTTAGAACTAGATTTTGTTTCATTACAATCAAATTTCCCTGGGGATTTGCTAAGAATAAGTTCTCCAGACTGATGGTCTGGGATAAGGGCTACTGCAACTGCAGAAGTATAGTTACATTAATTTTTCATTCTTGGCAAAGGTTCAATCTAAATTATAGTGGCTAGAGGCAAGTTTGATTCCCTCCATGTGTTCAGTGAAAAGAGTCCATTGGAAGACTGTCACTCCCATGGCATATGACTTCTTTTTCACTCTGTGGTACCATGAGGTCTTTTGTTCCATCTCACTTTACAGGCTTCCCATTGAGGAGATGTGATTTATTGGCACAGGCAAACACTATATGAATAAAGCTTTTATGCTTTCTAATCTGAGATTTAACTGAAATGTTTGATATGGTTCTTGACATTCTACGTGTTCACTCTAGATCACCCAACAGAAATGTTCCCATAAAGTTCTGGAATGTTGTTTAGGGTGAGTCAATATAAAAAGAGGATCATTCCCACTCTCTCTCCATCAGAAAGTCAGGAATGTCTGGTTTGGTTTGTGTTATTTTACTTCTCCCAAAATGAATTCTGAAGGAATTAGCCAGTCCTTAAACCAGATATTATCTTACACCATTTTCCTGAGAATCAGATAATTTAGCTGAAAAGGATAAAGAGACCATTAAGGGTTATAAAGATGCAGACAGCCCTTGGGGTCTTTTGGCATAAGTAACTGTTACACAGATTTCACCACTCAATTCAGAAACACCTGATAGTGGGCAAAAGAAATAACGGTTACCAGATATTTAATATTGTCTATATTCCAACATATTGACCCAAGCTGATTTATGTCTGTGCAAACAGACTAGGACTACAGGAGATGGTGAGATTTTGCACTCAATGCATTGATCTATTTTCTGTCTTCCTTTGTGGCATGACTTTTAGCAAGTCACTGCCTCATTATGTGCTGTAGTTTCCCCATTTTTGTGACAGGGACTTGAACCTTTATCAAGATCATTTCAGACTCACTGCTAATCAAAACAATAATCATTAATATTGTTCCCTGACATCTCTTTTTTCTTCCCGCAATGAACCTTCGCAACCTCTGAGGACTTTCCAAACTATATTCTCAACCTTTGAGGACTGCCCTTGGCAAAATTGTTAGCAAGAATGAGGGAACGTTTTCCATGCAGAAAAATAAAACTTATCTTTCCAGTTTGAATGCAAGTGAGGAAACCAGCTGTGATTGGAGCAGCAAGCAAGGTTCACTCAGGAGCATCAAGGTGGCCACAAGAAGACTGGAGCAGAAACATTAAAAGAATTTAGAAGGGGTGTAGAATGTGCACAGAAAGTAGCTGAGAGGTGGAGGCAATGATGGTTTCAAAGGAAGGAAGGAAGAAAGGGAAAAAATTGCTGTATGCACTCTTTCATTTGAGTTTCATTTTTCTGATTACATTGAGTAGCATTGAGATACATTGAGCTACTGAAAGGCTCTATCAGAGGAATAACAAGTATGCTGTTGCCAGAAGTAAATGTCCAGCACATCTGTTAGCACAGATTGGGCTGAACAGCAGCAGGAGTTAAAAACCAGTTGTCCTGGAAATAGCAAAGAGTTTTGAGACGTCAAAGACCTCTGTTAGGAATCCACCTCGTATAAGACGTTGTGCAAAGTCCTCTTACGTTAAATAAAGTGGCCACTGTGTAAAACACTGATTTATGCAATGAGCTACAGAGTTTGCATTGTCTATTAAAAAGATCACCTTCTGTGATCTCTGTGGATATATTATAAATACACAACAATATATCCGATAGTACATACATGTGTAATACAAGACATGGCTATTATATATGAAGTCTGGATGCCTGTAACACACAGATCATCCTGTGATGTACACATAAGTATGTAATTTGAATTTACCTCCAGAATGTCTTGTCATTCTGAGACACAGCATCAATGTCTCCAGAATCCAGGAATCCCACCATGTTTTGATGGAGTCACTTCATTACATTTTAGTGTTTTGGGGACAAATGCCTGGGCTGGGAAAAGAGGAAAGAATAAGCCCACTTAGGATTCCCAGAAATGTGGTGTAGTACCTATGATAGAAGTATAATGCTTCCTTGAATCTTTAAGGAAAAAATAGTTAATTAGTCCTGGAAGAACTAATAATAAGGGACAAAAAATATGTTCTTTCTGGTACTGCCCCTGTGGTACATGTGTCCCAGTTACATTTCTGTGTCATTCCTGGAGTGTGTAATTGAGAGCATGAAGCTATTAGGTTGGTGGCCTGTGTGTCAGGAAAGGGATGAAAGCTGTCTGATAGCTGCCCAGGAAATGGGCCTCTTTCACTATTTGTTTGTTTGGAGAGAGGAATTTTAAAAAGAAAAAGAAAAAAAATCCAGACTAGCAATGAAATAAAAGCTTAAAATCAAGATCTGCCTACTGCTAACGAAGGTGAAACTTGTTTGTTTCATTCTCCTGCAGCAGCAGGGGTTTGGAAATATGAATGAGACCTGAGCATCTCTGGAAACAAAGGATTGGGAAAAATAAGGAGGGGTGAAGAGGGAAGTGATATCTGGGGAAAGGAAAAATCCTGTGAGAGTTAAACTCAAGTTGACCAACAAAGTAATGGCATCCGCTGGTGTAGTTCTACAAGGTTCATTATTGGGTGCACAGTTGTTTTCCGCTGAGACACAGGAGGCAGTGGTCCCAGCTCTGTCCTCTGCCACACCACCCATTGATTTAATACAAGAGCCAAGGAATGACCTATAGGCCTTTTGTTTTCAAAAGAAAGTATTTCAGATGATGACTTGTATTTCTGGTCAAAGCAGAGGCACTGAAATGTGAGTAACTCGGCTCTGGTTGGATTGCATCTGCCAGAAACATGGAGGGGTCCTGAGATTAGAGATGTAAGCCCTGGCTGGACCAGCTTTCCCAGGGAATAAGAGAAATATCTATATTATAAGCAAAACGAGCTATACCTAGATTCCTGCACTGCAAACCAATTCCCAAATGTCACTTTGCAGTGCAAAGGACTCAGTTTCCCCAGGGCACCCTGAGAAAGCTGCATCCTGGAGCCAGTTCTCTGTGTACTTCACATAAACTGATGCAGAATTGGACTATGAGTAATTTGAAGTAGAAAAACAATCCCAGGAGCCTGGCTAGTCTTGGCTTCTGTGCCTCCTTCAGAGCCAGGGACCTTAATGTTCAATCTTAATCCCCTGGTGCTCCGGACTTTAATCTCTGTGGGTCTCATCTCTCCACCCATAGGATGAAGGAGCCTTTGCTCTTCAGCTCATCTGTTTAAAATTTAGCCCTAATGGAGCTCTATTGCCTACTCTGGAATTAGTTTAATTTTATGCCAGGGTTAGAAGAAGGTAATTAAACTCCACCTGTATTTGCCTAGCTGTTTATGTATATCATATACATATCCCCCAAGGAAAACTGGACAGCTTCTGTTCTCCTGACTGTCTTCTAGTCAAACTAAGGAACAAAAACTCTTTGCATTTTTCTGTCTTTTTGTGTGTGTGTGTGACTTTTAATTCTGAGTAACAAAGAAAAGAGGAAATGATGACATGCATACCTTCAGAAAAGGAATCCCAGGACAAATAAGCATTTCCTGCCTCAGAAATTCACCTTCTTCACAAGTTCTGTTTAAGCACACATGCAACAGCTCTGGGTTCCCTACATAAAACAGAAGAGTATTTGCTTGGTCTTTTATCATATAGTGTTAATACAAGAGAAAAAATATATATGGTTATTTATATTGACACCTACAAAAATTGCTTTCTTACCAAATGACCAAAAAAAATGATTCTGGAAATCAGTAAATAGCAGAGAAGTGTCCTTACTCAATACTTCTTAGTTTCTGAGTCATAAATACATACTGGCAAAGATTTAAAGAGTCACACTTAATTCAGCTATAAGAAACTAAAGTAGGTACTTTATGATTTTATTTTTTTTTTTGCTATGAAATTACTAAGAAAGAATAAATATTTGGGTCTTAAGGACTGGATTTGGTGCAGAGTAATGTTAATACAATCACTTGGAATAACTCTTAGTCTCTAATGAGACTTGGCTGTGTAGTAAGTGTTCATCTGACCTTGATTTCTCAAAATAGCCTGCCAAAACCAGAGACAATGACAACTGTAAGGTAACACTGATATGTAACTACCATCAGTGTCAAGGGAGGCTATACAAACGAGGGAAGAATGAAGCTCACATTATCTTGGCTCTCATCTCCTGTCTGATAAAAAGAAACATAACTATCAACAAGGCAAGCTACCAGCAAAAGATCTTTCTCTAGTCTAATATCCATAGCACCTTGATTAACCAGACATGGTGGAAACAATACCAGCAGCAGAACTGGTGAAGTATGATCCCTTTGTACTCAGCAGAGCCTTAATGAAAAGCTGGCACCTCTGATCATAACAACTTTCTTACTTCTCCAGCAGAAATTTGCCTCCTTCTCTGCAGACATACACATTTCCCATTGCATGTCCCTTATGGCACTTTATAAGATAGATGAGAACATGGACATTACATGGAAGATTTAGTCTTTGGCTTATCTAGAATTTAGTTATCTCGTCAAAATCAATTGTGTGGGTTCTGTGTATAGCAAAGGTCATTTGTGCTACCAGTAGGTGTTTTCCCCAAGGAGAAAGAATTTCCCTACTGAAGTGTCTGAATACAGAAGATTAATCTCCCTGCTGAAGAGCTTTACTGTGTGAGACAAATGCTCTTGAAGAAGTTTATGTAGCCAGAGACTAGGAAGACACTGGTTCAAAACTAGGGCCCAAATCCTTTGATTTAAACCTGTATTTCATGGGTCCTCTGACTTGAATCTGTTAATTAGAGGCGGATATGAGTATGAAAAACACAGTGATGACACTGCACAGTTTTTTTTCACCAGAGTAAGCAGTGCATGAAACACAGCACCAATGGCTCAGACGTACCTACTGATATTTTCCATGTGTGTTGATTGGGATTTCTGGGAGTTCGTATTAAAATGCTGGATGTTTCATGCTAAGACATCCTCATTTCTTTTCAACCATTATTATTACTTCTGCAACAAGTTTGCTAGAATCATTACCCATTTGGACTTTCAGGACTGGTGTTCCCTTAAGGTTGGATTTGTCTCCTTACCTTGAAGCATCTGTAACACAGATACCTACATCTAGGCTAGTCATCCTCAGTTCCCATTACTGTCAACAGAGAGGAAGAGACACCTAGAGAAGGTGATTCATCTTATCCTAATCTAGATATCAAACAAGTATCAGATTAAGTGCTCTCTGGAGATATCTGTTTATCTCTATTGACAATAAAAGGAGCCTAGAGTGACTAATTCAGACTTACCTGTCTATATATTGGTTGCCTACAGTTAGCTGAGATAAATCCCAGTCAGAGCTTCCTTTGATCAAGCTATTCAACCACTATCACAAAATGAAACAGATAAGAAGGGCAAGAGCAGATGAACAGGAAGGACGGAGTAATTGTGTGTTACCTGATCAGAAATAAACACACCAGAGGAGGGATTCATAACATTCCACTAGCCCAGAGATATCTTACTTTCTATTTGCCCAAACTGGTCTTGAGGGAAAGACTGTATTTGTTCTCAGGAACATGTTCATACCTCTTCATGGTAGCCGCTATTGACAGATCAGAGCTGGGCTTCCCCTGAGCTGGCCAGACTTATCAAAGCCTATCTCAGCAAGCGTGAACATTACAAATCACAGCCACTTGTAGATCTAGCCCCTGACTTTCTGCTTCATGACTTGATTGATTTACACTTTACACAGATTTTCAGTTATGGTCCAGCCTCATTGTGCTGTTAGTCAGATTGAGAAAACAAGATCTCAGGTATACGGAGGTGGTGGTTATTCCACTTCTTTAGCTTGTTCTTACACCAGTGTTTTCCCTGCCACAACTTGAAAAGAATGGAGATAAGGATTATCTTTGTATGCAGTTCCTAAAGGACAAACCTATAGGTTATTCTGTCCAGTCTTGGACCAAAACGGATCCAAGATCTGGGAGCATCTGTACTTCAAATGCTTTTCAGCTCTCAAGGAAAATCTGCTATTTACTTATCTTGTCTAGACTTTGAGTATTCTCTTTTATTTCTTCTTATTCTATCAGAAACAATCAAACCAAAGGACCCTCAGCCTGTATGGACTGCTTGAAAAAGGGGAGAAGGAATAAGTCTGGCTTCAAAAAGTTTTGACAGTTGGCATGGTAATGAGCCCATTCTGACTAAAATTACCTCATTGCTGCTCATTTTTCCTGGCTACCAATCGATTTATGAACCTCTTTTAACATCTAGAGAAGTGTTAATGAATCAAGAGTTTAAAAATAACATACACCAGGAGGTCGTAAATTACAACCCCAGCATCCTTTGAATGAATTCACGTCCCACATTTCCAACACTCACCTGGTACCCGTCTGCTGCGACGTGTGTTCATTCAGGGTCTGAATTTATGATGCACAAATATGTGTTTGGGGTTCCACCAAGCTTTGATTCTTCAGCATCCAGCTTGGCTGTCAGTTCTAGTACAGCAAAAGAAGAGAAGATTAAAGGGTGGTCAAGAAGGGGTGTCACTGCTTGAAGTAAATGGAGAACCAAGGCCAGCTCTGGCCATTCTGAAGGCAGCAATGTCAAAAGAACAGCACAAAGTGGTCAGTTCTGAATCAGTGCACCTCACTGCATTTCAGGCTTTATCTTGAGCAACCAACTGATCAATCACGACTCAGTGTGGCTAGCTAAAGCGCTGCCATTGACAATCTGTTTGGTATGGTCTGCCTGTGGGAGCCAAAAACTGTACAGTGAGCTCTTAGGCTGGAATTGAGTTTGCCTGGCTGTCAGCTATGCAAAGCTAAGAGGAGAGGTCAGCTCACAGACTGAGATGCCAGTAACCTGATACTGTAGCAGAAAAGAATGAACGTTTTTCTGGGCATCAATATGTGTGTTGTGTGCAACTTAGAGAAACAAACTATGAAACCATACTTGGGACGCTAGACTTGGACTTATGTGTTCAGGCTGAGCATCAGCCCTTAAAAATAGTGCTGTCAAACTGGAATGAGTTAAAAGGAGAACAACGAGGTTAAAAGTTAAGAGAAAGTTAAGAAAAACGGATGGGGCTGGTTTCTAAATGCTAAAAGAGGTTGTCTCATCTCACCTCTTGGCCCTATAGTTGTGACATGGAGCAATAAGTACATGTTTGAGCTTGGTTTTAATAAAGTAGCTCAGATAGTCTAAGCAACGGGGAACTCATCTACTTCCCCCTGCTTCTCAGAGGACTTTTCAGGAAGCAGACTTTGTAAACCACAGCCAGTGTCATACTTGCAAACTAACCCGAGTTTGCCTATCCTTCCATTCCATCAAACTAGACCAATCTTATGGATTCAGCCCAGCCAAAAGTAAGGATAAATCAGGACTGGAAAACTGTTCTGCAGGACTTCTGGGAACGATCAAGTCAATCTTTCTCCTAATGATGTCAATGGCAAAGCTCGCACTGACTGAGGTGGCAGGGAACTAGGCTTTAAATCTCTTTAATTAGAATAGAAGAGTAATTTCTGTTAACACTTTGCTGAGTGGTGTATATATATTTATTATACAAGTGGTGTGTATATGTATAAATAAAATATCTACTTCTCACTAAAGTGGTTTGGATTCTCATCCAAAACCAGCACACTGGCAGTCAGGAAAGCAGGCTACGCTAGGAGCATATCAAGCAGGGAAAGAAAAAAAGAAAGCAAATTGAAACAGTTGTATTTTTTGACTTAGTGATAACAATTGCATTCCTCTTGACCCAACAAACCAGTGCTTTTGCTTCCACCAGGCATTTTGTTCATTCCTTCCACTCACCCTTTTGTTCCATCATAAAACTGAATGGTATTCAATGAGATGAAGCAAAAGGTCATCTTACACTCACCTCAGTCTTCCCTTGGCAGCAGAAAAAAGCTTATGTTATTGAAATATCTAGAGGATCTAGGATTACCAGTGGATGAGTGAGGAGTATGTTGCCATTAGAGTAACATCACCATACCAAAACCTGAGAGGCATCAATTGGTACCTGAGAAGCTCCTGGTTTCAGACCATGAGCAAAATTCTTCAATTGTGTCAAACTAAAAAGATAAACTAAAACTAAAAGTACATTCCTAAAACGAAAAACACAACAGTCCTATGAAAACCAGGAGAGCTCAGGTTTAATGCAAAGTGTCAGCACAGGTTTTGTTTCTGCCCAAAGGGAACCTCCTGCTTTCATACAGATAGATGCAAATGTTGAAACATTCTCTTCGTTTTCATGAGTTTACTCCAGGTTTACAGTGGTGTAACTGAGGACCGGATTTAACTCATTGTGTTGTTATTTTTTAATCCAAACCTGCTCTTGGTAAAATAAACGCATTGAAAGGCTCACTGTGGAACCAACAGCACCTGTCAACCAAAGGGGTTTTCTGAAGAGTAAAAAAAAAAAGACTTACTTTTTCAACTAAAGTTGACAAAATTTAAGTCTTTGGTTAAAATGCCAAAATATCTTCGATAACACATTTACACACCTATAAAAACAAAAGTTCACTCAAAAATTCCAATAAGCGGTCTTTAGGTTGTGTAAGAGCCATACAGCTGCAAAAACATCAAATATGTCTCTGATAGGTTTTAAAACCACAGTCAAAGAAAATTCTTGTGTACAACTTTCAACTCAGTTTTATTTTATTCTTTAAAATTTGAACTTCTCATTAAATAAAAAGCAAATGTTTTGACTTGTAAGGAGAGACATCACTCTGTCTTCAGTCTGAAATTTCCATGTAGATCCCAAGATATGCCTAACAGAATTTCTTCTTTAGCCAGACAAATATGGAACAGAAAGTAAAAAAATAAAAGAAGAAAAATAATTGTGGGTGAAAATAGCCCAAAATCACATCCTCCTCTGATGTAAATCTGCCTAGTGCTAATGAAGTGTGCAGGGGTTACATCAGCTGAGGGATTAACCCAGGTCTCACACTGAACACAAAATGAAAGCTGAGAAATACCAAATGCCATCATGATATGAACACACTGAGAAAATAAAAAGGTAAACTGGAATAATGAGGAGAGTCAGTCCTTCACATTAAACAAGGCTCCATCATATACTCCATGAAATCCAAGTTAAATACTGGATTCCAAAACAGCTTGTTAGGTAGGAGTACAACAATTTTCCAAACGTTTACATTCATATTTTATGGGACAATGTATGGCCTGAGTTTCTGTTAAGCCATTATTACATTTTGCAGACGTCATTTTGACACATTTTTGAACAGGCTGGAAGCCCTTGTTTATTCAGCTTTCCCTTGGGCACTTCAAGAAGTTATTCTCCTCTAATTCCAGTTCTGCTTCGCCTAGGTATACCTTTAACAGTCCTTGTTTTGTTATTAACTCAATGACTGATTGACAAAGGTGACTGGATTTTGAAACTTTGCCATCAAAGCCATTCCATCAACACAGTGGTGACATAAGAGTCCTTATAAGGGAAGTTTAAAGGGAACAAAAGACTTTTCAAGCAGGGGAAAAAAAATGCTGGAACCTTCAAAACCAACTTCTTGCCAAAACAACAAAGAAAAAGGTTGTAGGTAGACTACCAAAAGACCAGTAAGTATCTGTGTTCCCACATCAGCCATACTGTCTTTGGTGCTTTTTTGTGTATAATAGCTGTAGACTCACAGTCAAAGAGCACCTGTCCTCCATAGACCTCAATCAGATTAGACTTCATGGTGTTTAAAGCATTGATAATCATCCAAGGGATTTACTGTATTCATTAACAGCTCAGATAGACGCACTATACAAGCAGGCTGTCTGGAATAGATGAAAACAAAATAATAATGTGTTGTTTAGGGTTATAAGAGTTGGTTTAATTTCAGCCTGTGTACACAAGAAAAAAGTCTTGTTGAAGGCAAAGCCAAGAACATAAGAATGGCCATATCATGAGAAAACAAAGTTCTATCCGGTGTCTTCACCTTGTCTTCAGCAAGGTTCAACAGTGACTACCACACTCAAGAACATAGGAACATGAAAAGTAGAGCCCTATATTCTTAGAGGACTGGCTTCTATCCTTCTAATAAACCATGGTTTGAGGATGTTCCTGGCTAGCAATGAGATCTTTGTGCTAAATGGCCTCAGAAGATTTGTCTTTGATCAGTTTGTGCAGCTACCATCTGCAAGGTCCTGTGGAAGAGGCACCCATAGTTTAGCCACATGTTTTAAGAGTAACCTTCTCTTTTCGTTTGCCTTATGATTGGGACAACTTGTTTCATTTGATGCACTCTACTGCTTTTATTAGAAAAAATAAAAGAGAAAGAAAACATTCCCTAATTGCCTTCTCCATGAATGGAGAAGTGACCTCTGTCAAATCATCTTTTCTGAAGGGTGAACAGTTTTCGTTTGTTAGCCATTCCTAGTACAGAAAACATTCCCTGATCTTCTATGTACTTTTTCCAATTCTATCATACCTTCTTTGAAACAAGGAAAACCAGCACTGCATACAGTATTAAAAGTGTGGGAGCACTATGTATTTATTCAGAGATATAGTGATGTTTTCTATTTTTTTCACAATTTATTTCTTAATAGGTATCAAAACCTAGTTTCCTTTTTTACCTCTATCAAGCATTGATCTGGTCAATCAAAGCATCACTCCAAGATTTATATTCTTGAGTTACAAAAATCATTTTCAAGGTGGAACCTGAATATAAATTCCCATCATATCACAAGACCTGTATCTAAAGGCAGCTCTGAATTTCACAAAGGAGCCAACTCTGCCTCAAGAGACAGAAAACTAAAATCCCAGATACAAAGCTCAACAGATGCAAGATCTGCAGGACTCTAGATCTTGGTTTAAAGACTCTTGTCTATATTGGAGCTAGATGATCTTAAGTTCCTTTCCAACCCTAAGCATTCTATGATTTTATGATTTAAGGAGTATTACTGCTTGCCTGTTGTAAACTAAGGCTCAGCATTAATATCCACTTGATGATTGCCAAAATACCTATTTCCCCTCAACAATATATAAGCAGAAATTGCCTACAGTTTCAGAGCTTATAATTAACCTTTTGCCTACATTTTTAATCCTCTCTGAGCAAAGTCATAGAAAGAAGCTTCTGATTGTCCTTCTTCCACAGGAAGATTCCAAATAGAATTATTATAGTCTATTTCCACCTACACTGCAAACTCCAGGCTCAGTTATCATTCATACTACATCCCTTTTTGGTATATGTCTGTAAGAAGGACTTGGAGTGGGTGTAAACCTAATGGAACATTTTCCTTTCAGACTGAAGACTATGCAAGGCAGAACTTAGGAGCAGGTAAAACAGGGCATTTTAATGTTTTGGGTTTTCTTCTGGACTACACAGCAATACTTCTCCTTTAGAAAAAGACCCTGGATAAATAAAACACTTTGATTTTATATGCCATCAAGCCTATTCAAAAGTAGGTGTAAAATTTCTCTTACCATTGCTTAAAGAGATTAGGAAAAAGTTAGCTACTTACATTATGATACATTTTACTCTAATATTGGTCAAGCTTTGCTGACTAAAGTGGAGTAAGCTCATATGTGAAAGTATCCTGGATAGTACATATTCATTTTGATATCAAGGCAGAAAGATAAAGGTGTCAAAAGACCCTGAAACATGAATTAAAAGGGCTAAGATCAGAAGTAGGCTTCATGTGACCAAAACCAAAAGGTCTATGCAATTAATATCTACAGCTGATCTAGAGTGTCTAGACTCCCTAGTAATTTAATGAATAGAATTAAGCACTTCAGGCTGCAATTCTTTTCATCATCCTAAATGAGAAATCTAAAATTAGTGATATGAATCAAGCTCTAAAAATTACTATTTTTAATCCAGTCTATATACAGAATCTGAGCGTGATGGGCTCAGATGAGGACCTCTACACAGTAAATATTTTAAGTCAGCTGGGATGATTCCAGTTCCTCTTTCTTTGCTGACTTAAAATATTTTAGATGAGCAGTATCCTGATTAAAGGAGTCACACAAATAAAATATTCATGAAAGACAGTGTAGTGTCATCCATCTACGTCACTGGAATTGCTGTCATTTACTTTAAAGGAACACGAGTTTTACCTAGGATGGAGCCTCTCCCTCCTCAGTCTAGCTATCGAAAAGTTCAATATTAAGCTAAACAGCTACAGCTAATTGTCATGAATCCATGCCTAGTTTCTGTTTTCCACTGCTTTTCTTCTTTTTTCTAGTTTTAGAGAAAATACAATAATATCTGTTGTAATATTTGGAAAATAGTTGGAAAATACTTTTCCATTGAGTTAAAGTGTTTGAAACTGAAACAAAAAGTCTCCATAACTGCTAGTTTATGCCATGTTTTCCACTGGGCTAGAATGTCACCCATCAAAGATACTCTCTTGTTTCAAGTGACCTTTCAAACCCTTTGTCATAAATAACATCCCACCCCAGTGCTGTGCCTGGTTCAGAAAGCTTGATTAGACATGTACACCTCTACAAATCACTTCCCCTTCTTCCCTAAGTCATGAACACGTTTAAAGAGCTCTGCTTTATTAGTGTAAGTTTGGAGCAAAACCTGGAGGATAACATACATTCCATGTAATGTTTAGTTCTTTCGTCTTCCTCCCTCACAGGTAATATATCCAACATGGCATTTCTTCCCCATTTTCAGCCTATCTTTCTCTGTCTCTTAAAGATCAGTATTTTCACCAACCCTTAAAGTATTTTCTTCTCCTAAAGTCAATCGCAAAACTAAAGTTCCCTCAGGACTTCTTGGGACATTATGAAACTTTTTATTATTCTTCTTTCATGAATATATTTCATTTAGTATGCTGATGTATTTCAAGATAAATTTCAAGGTTTAGTGCAGAGAGGAAAGAGCGAAGTATCAGTGTAAGAATGCAGTTTTTATTGAGAAAATATATTTTTTCCATTTTGGTTTTTTTAGTACAAAGACTTGTAAGCCCTTCCTAAAGACTACTGCTCTAGATTTATAGAACACACTTTTAAGGACATTAATTTCCCGTCTTTGGGCTCCTCAAGACAAAACAAAAACCAACAAACAAAAAAAAATCAGAGTTCAATAAGCAGCAATATATAAATGATGAGGGAATTTAGCTCTACAGTACCTTCCAGGAGAGCCCTGTGGCATCGAGCCAGCATACTGTGGATGGAGGGTCCATTTTCAGCCTCACCACAGACGTTTTTGTGTCCATTTATCTTGCCTGTCCTTTTATAAAATGAGGATAAGCACTCTTTGGTGCTTCTTGGAAACTGAAGTCAGCAGTTTGCTCAAGTATTCTAGTGATGTAAAGCATGTGACTGTCTCAGATTCGAGCTTTTCAAGGATTTCCCACTGAAATTATCTTCTGATGTTTGCTACCGCTGCAACATCACAATTTCCTTGGGAATCAAAGTTCCAAATTCCTTCCAACTTCATTTTAAATAGACAAATGTCAACCTACAGTTTTGTCCCTACCTTCACTTTCAGTGGTTTCTAATAGATCAGTTAAGGAGCTGTATTCAATGTATAAGGAGTTTGAATAATGCCTACTCAACAGGCTTAAACAGTCAAGATTTAGTGTTGTTTTGGAATTTCAGAGGGGGGAGTTCCTTATGTGAGATAGCTGATTTCTCTACCATTCTTGGTTAGGTTTATTAGTTAGGGTAATCCAGATCAGACCCTTTTACAGATGGGTTGACCAGTAATAACAAAAATCCTTTCAATAAATACAGAACTAAAGCAACATTACACATTCATAGGTCTGTAGATATAAGCAACTGGAACATCATAGCTAAGTAGACATTGATGAAAATGATGTCAACATTTCCTCTGAGCAGACCCCATGAAGCTTCCAGTGCAGCACAAGCAGCTACTTCTCCCTGAAACTTTCCAGGCTTGAAATAAAGACCAAACCGTCCCAGCAGAACAGTTCCATGTTAAAATCACAAGACCACCTCTATAGTCCCTACAGAGTGGAAACATGCCGGGTCAAATGTTCTCATTGGCCTTGTTTTATTACAGTCAATGGAGTCATGCCAAAATGAGAATTTGGCCTAAGAACCTAAGCATATGGCATTGTTCTATTACACTTGCACAAATCACTGGATATTATTACTGAGAACATACTGGGCCCTTATTTGAGTGCTGGAGGAGAAAGGGTTTGAGCACAGGGCTGTGAGCCAAGAATTCTTGAGTTCAGTGCTGGGGTCTATTGAATAAGCCACGCTATTGCTGTTTTCTTGTGTGTGAAATAGAGGGATAGGAGGATGAGAGTATTCACATTATTTACATTCATTTTGGCCTAGAAAAACCATCTCCCCAGACTTTTTCCATAGTCTTTGGAGAAAGATAGGCTCCACCATAGCAGGCCTCAGAGAATTACCAGGTGTTGATATACCCCTAGTGATCAAAAGAAAGGATCCTGCGAAGGAACATATTTGTCCTATCTGGCTAACTTTGAAAACTGATAGCATTCATGTTCAAAGAGTCAGAATGGCAGGATTTATATACCAGCACATTTCCACCATAGCTTAAAGCTAGAATCGCTGTGAAAACGTGTAGGTGAGGTTTGCTAGCAGAGGCGGTATGAAAGTTCACTTGAAATTTGTACAGCTCTTGAAAGACCGGAGACATTACTTAATGTCAGAATTACTGTAGCCACATGTAGGATATTCACAGAGGTCACGTAGGATAGTGAGTGTTGGAGCATTAGCCAACATATTCAAGAGGCTTCCAAGCGCTTAAGGCCAGGCAGAACCACTAGAAGGGCTTGTGGAATCTCATTTCTTGCATCTTTCTCGTTTTTTTATAGTCACCCATAATTAAGGCAGAAGATTCCAGCTTAGAGGGCCAAACGATGCTGCAGGTTATGTTGCACACAACCAGTGAATGTCATGTTTGACTCACAGGTTGGATTCCCCATTGCTTCCAGCTCAGGGATGGCAAAGGAAGCAGATGAATGTTCCAGCCTCAGACACCTGCAGCAGCTCTGACGTATAGTGGGTGGAATAGTAAATAGCAGGAGAGACAGGGGTGAGGCAGCTGAATTCAAGAGCATTTTGTTTAAGCAGGCCTGGACACCTACCCCAGGAATATCAAGCTAAAAGCTTACAGCAACAAGCTAAAGAACTTTTTGAACTACGACCGAAAGGTTTTTAGGAAGTCTGGGAAAACTCCATAGGCTGGGATAGCTGCTAAAGAAGCTCTAACATCCTTTAGAAGATATGGTATTTTTCTACATAAGGCTTTCAGAAAGTTCCTGGCAGAGGTTCAAAGGCCTGTTTCTGCAGGTGTCAAGGGGATTGTCTAAACCATGACAGGGATAGTCGCATCCTGTGAAGCTCCCCCCAAAGAAAAATCCTCTTCCTTCATTGATAGTGTAAAATTCTCTGCTTTGCTCTAAATATGTTACCAGTTAATGGTCTAAACATATTACCAGCTGTGGTCACTTTTAAAGGTGACCACAAGGTAAAGAATCAAAGGTCAGTTTGTAGGGTTTCAGTTAACTGCCTTATATAGTCATGAAAGATCCAACTCCCTGCCCTTTCCCTTCTTTACCTAGGACAGAGCAGGGACGTTGCCCTTTATTCATCTTTCTCCAAAAGACTGGAAGGCCTAACCCAGATGTAGGCAGCTCATCCACAGACTACTCAAGTTAGGTACCAGGTACCTGCTGGCATGTCCTCAGGTTTCCTCTCTCATTATCATTGTGTGTTGGCTGCAGCACATTTCCTACCTGGTGAGGCTGAAGAAATGGAAAACACCGCTCCATGCAAAGGCTGAAAAGGGATGTGCTGACACACAGCAAAGAAAGCATTTGGGCATGTCTCAGAGAACACTTTTGCATTCACCAGCCTGGGCATTGCTGGTGAGGGCCAAACATATCCAACGAACACCACAGATGATGGGTCTCAAGTGCTGTGGCCCCATTCAGTTTATTACAACAGCTTTCTCCATGTAGTGTGTAAGGACAGTGTTAGGGAAAACAAAAAGGATCGGAGGGTTTATAACCACCCAGAGAACCCATTCCACTTATCTCACCTCCGTCTTCTCCTCGTGAGGGTTTGGTCCAGTTCAGAGCGAGGTACAGGCTACTGGGCCAGCCATGAGGGCAGCTGAGACACAGGGCAGGTCAGGAGCAGAATCAGGCAGCAATCTGAAACACCTGGTTTCATTAGAAGACACAGGCTCACTTTCATCCTGGGAGAAGATTCAATTCACTCTAAGTCAAACCACGCTCACCTGGCGAGCTCCCAGCTTGGTCTTCACGTGGGTACCCCCATCTCCCACACTATGCCTTACAAGGCAGTTTTGCTGCTGCAAACTATCTGATAAGCCCTTCCTGATCTTCCCACATGCTCCCAAGCAGCTTCTGGTCCCACAGGCAGCTGCCAATGTGCTCCATCTGCCCTCCACAGCTCCCTGCCTGCCCTGGGGAAGCATCAGCAAGTGGTGAGTGGAATCCAGAGCAGATGGGGATGAGGAGGTCTCCTTATAGCATTTCTTCTGGTTCTTCTAGACCACCACATCCTCCCTGCAGGATACCCCCATGCTGATCTCCAGCTCAGCCCCCCGTGACTCTTCTCCAGTTAATTTATATCTGTGCATTTGAGGGGCTCAGGAAATTCAAGCCTTTGAGTTTCATTTCTTCTCAGAAGTGGGTGAGTTACAGCATCCCCATCCAGAGCACAGCAACACAGTGACCCTCCTGTTTCTACCTGCAAGTGCCTGAGAGAGCATCTCTCCACTGCCCGTGCCATTCCCTGCTCTTCACCCCACACTCACACCAAGCCCAGGCAGAATTCCCACTGGAGCCAACAAGGAACATTGCCTGAGTGAGGGATATAGGGCTTGATTAACGGTTAATTGCTGTGGAAGGCACTGGGATGACGGATAACTATCCGTAAGTGGGATGAAGGTTGTTTTTTCCCTGGTCTTTCACGGCTTTGTCAGGCAACTCAGATGCCCCGAATGTCAGCCTAGCCTCTCACAATGGGATTTGTGAGATCCTTTTGTTGTCTAAATTCCCTTAAGTGGAAATATGTTTTCTAACAGCACAGAAACTCTCCCCAAGGCTTCTGTTGTACCAGGTTAATCAACCGTACATGACAGTAGAATTAGAGGTGCTAGTATTTTATGTTCTGCATCTAAAGTGTGTTTCTTCGTGTGTACTTAACAGGCTTTAATTTTATAAAACATTGCGCAACAAGGCACCTTGGGGAAGAGCAATTAACTCAGATTATGTTTGCGTTTCAGTGAATACCAAATGAGAAGCTGAAAATACTGATTTACGTAGCCACAAAGTCAAATCATGCTCCTTAATACTGCCTGATTTTCCAATGCTGCCGTCTTTGGTCACAGCCAGCCCTTTTGGTCTTGACGTGCAATTAAGAAGTTGCTCAAATTGAACTCTCCCTTACAAATATATCAAGATATTTTATAATCACGATACGCAGATAGCCCGTCCTGTTTGAAGTTAATTGTGAGTCTCCTATCATCTTCAGTGAGAGCAGGAATAAACCTACTGAGGACATTTTGGTGTAATTTTCCTGTTGATGACTATCACAGCCAGTTTATGTTAATTATGGATGGGGATAGGCACTGCAAAACAATTTGAAGGATGAAGGTACTAATTTAGGATCCAATCTAGCTCTCATTAAAGTCAATGGAAAGATTCCTATTGACTCCAATGGAAGCTGGTTCAGGCCCATAAAGACCGAATGAGCTCATGTGAACCTTCTCATCCAATTTCTCACTACAGAAAAGAAACCATGCATCAGCACCTGAACCACTATTCATGCAGAGGGCTTAATTTGGTCACCTTGAGTCACACACATCAGCTCCTTACTGTACTGGCTGTTCCCTTGGGATCAAGAGGTCTGTGGACAGCATGTAGTGATTTGAGCTAATTCGGGAACCTGCTGTCTGAAGGATTTTTCATTGGGAAATGCTCTTCTGTGGGTTTCAACAATGGAACAAAGGAATGGAAGAAGGAGAGGGAAGGGAAGGGAAGGGAAGGGAAGGGAAGGGAAGGGAAGGGAAGGGAAGGGAAGGGAAGGGAAGGGAAGGGAAGGGAAGGGAAGGGTAATAAATGTTCATCATAAACCCAGAAACAGCCTCAGTTACCATTTTCAAGGCTTTCAGGTGGGATGCAAGCAGCAAGCCTCCACATTGTTTCCCCAAGGCATCACATCATTCCTCCCCAGCTCTGCTGTGGAAGCTGACCTGATCCCGACAGCACAGAAAGCAGGGAGCTGTGCACTCCGCTACTTCCTCATCTTCTCTCTGAGGCAGTCCAGCCCCCTCTGCTCTTGCAAGGACTGATTGCTCTGCTTCCTCAAGGGCAGCTGCCTCCCTGGCAGCCTGAACCAAGGAGAGCGAACAGAGGCCGAGGCCAGGCAAAGCCTCCCTGCCTGCAAGGTTCCTCTCAGGAGTCAGGCAGCAGCAAACCAGAACCTTCCATCCAGTTCTGGCAAAAAGGATATGTTAGGAAGTCCCCTCCAATGAACAAAAAAGCTTTTTTTATTTTCTATGTCATAAACTCACCATGAATCCCATGCAATAGCTTTCATTTCTACTCTTCTCATGCAGTGGCGTATTTCTTGTCCCTACACTAGGAAAAGAATCTCTTCTTTCTGGCCCAACCACTAAAGAAATGTCACTCAGTGTAAATGAGATTGTCATTACTGTCTATTAAGGGATATTATTTCTTTAGACACAAATACATTTAGTCTGTGAAAATTTCATGAAAATTGAAATTTGATTCCATCAAACAGAAGTAGAGAGATTTTTTCACAGCATTTTCCTAATTCTTATGCATGCCCTACTCCGGCAGATGGCTCTTCAATAATGACACCCTATTACCTGTGTTCATTGCTCTAGGTTTTCTTTTCCCTTTTCCCTACCCCACTCATTAATAAACGTTTTACTACTTTCAGTTAGCATGCCAGTGCCAGCGCAGCCAAGGAAAAGAAGCTGGGTTTCCATCTCTCTGCTGCGCTTACAGAGGAATCATTAGCTAATTTCCAGTTGCAAATTTCTACCTACTAATAATGTTCAAGCCACAAGGAAACGGGATTGAATTTCAGATTCCAGCCTGAATCTCCGACACTGATAATGGTGAATAAAATAACATTCTTGGTAGCAAGGAGTTCTGATGTAGCCTTTGAAAGATAAAGAATGGGTCTGATCTAGGCTTTTTCAAGACTGATGTGATGTTTAAGCACAAAACGAAGCATTTTTTGTGTCTTCCCAATCTGGTCTTGCAGGTAAAAAAAAAAAAGAAAGAAAGAAAAAAAAATGCTATATCATGAAAACTGGCTTCTCTGTAACAGGATATTAACCGTCAGCCGACCAGCCCATCAGATAGCCTGGCTTGCCGTCTCTGGGCCGGATTCCTATGGCCCTTAGTCAGCATTGCTACCAGGGAAGGCAGAGAGAACCCTCCCCTCTTGCCAAGGCAGTAGCAGTGCTGGTGAGCTCGTCTCTGACAGAAGTCACTCTTTGCATATCTTCCACCCATCAGTCTGGGAATTAAGAGATAAGGAGCATTTCCGTACATAAATAACCTCTGAGCTGTCTTTGAAAACAGAGCTCGGCGTTTTTCAGCTTACCACTGGCGATGGCATTCCTGCTTATGCAAGGCTAGTTCATCATAGCCCTGACTCAACGTTGCAAGAAACATCACGAAGGCCAACCCCGACCCCTGTGCTGCCAGGGTGACTGCATTCCCAGGCAGAAACCTTCCCTGCTCCTCCGTCTCTCAGGAAAATGAAGAGTCCGCATTTTCTGCCTTCAATGTGGGGCTGGGGTCACAGAACCATAGAATCATAGAATGCTTTGGGTTGGAAAGATCATCCAGTTCCAACCCCCTACCATGGGCAGGGACACCGCACACTAACTCAAGACTCCATCCAGCCTGGTCTTGAACGCTGACAGGTTCAGGGCTGTTTCTTAAGGTTGGGCAATTCTGGCTTCAGGATCAGTTCCAGACCTGCTCATGCTGGTTGGAAAGGAATTCTCCATGCCCATCTTGACTTGTCACAGTGCCCCTGTCCTATGGTGTTTCCTCCTTCAGTTCTCTGACTGTGAACATCCTCACCCACTGCAGCCTGGATAGCACCTATTATTTAAGCTGCCTACACCAGCCTCACTCAGGAAGCACCCACATGGATGGCTTTGGCCAGCAGGTCATATGGGGCTGTCACGAAAGTGAGAAGGACAAAGAAATGGCAATCTCGTGTCTCTGTTCAGCTGCTTGCAGCTGCCTGCACCCATGGTGATGCCCCCCAGGAATCTGGGTGATCCCTGCGGTGCTCCATGCAGGCAGGAGGGGATGGATGGATGAATGGATGGATGGATGGATGGATGGATGGATGGATGGATGGATGGATGGATGGATAAGCACAAGGCACAATGAGGTTGCATTGGTCACACTGGGGCAGCAGAATCCAAAATGCAGACCTGTGCTGGAAGTGGAGGGAGGATTTTTGGCACACAGAGCACCAAATCCCTTTTCATAGCCCTCCCGTAGACCCTCACAGACCCTGGTGAACATCCCCATATCCCAGCTTTGCTGGATGGGAAGAGCCACAAGTAGAGGAAATAATCAGGCATATTTGCTTCCAGTGAGCATATCCCCCTGCATGAGAAAAAACACTGTGTAGTTAGAGCACCATTCTGACCTCCTCCTTATCACAGCCCTGTGGCACTGGCACAGAGGGACCAGCAAGAGGGACCAGAGAAAAGGACCTAATCTGCAATCCTGCAAACTGGCTGAGGACACTGGCCAGAGGAACACAGCACAGCTATCTTATCTCTCTCTCTGACTTCCCCCTGGCTGTTTCCAGTATCTCGCTCATAGAATAGCTGTTACCCCCAGAACTGCTGGAGGGTATATTCTGATCTCTGTTGTTTCTCATCTACACCTAGCTCTGCTGCCTGTAAGGCAGCTGGTCTTGCATTGCGATGAGACGAGAGCAGCATATTAAACCCCACTCAAACCCCCGGCCAGGTCACAGCCTCCTTTCTGATTCTATATCCCAGTTTTTCAGTACATCATTCCCACAGTTCCCCACACACAGAACACTATTTTGAAATCCCTGCATGCAATAACTCCTCTTGTTTTTTCCCACAAGGGCTTCTGCTCTGCACTATGGGCAAACACGGGTTTCTGCATCCAGCCAGCAATTCAGCTGCATGGCACCCTCCTTGGCCAAGTTCACACTGGCCAGGGTTTTTTTCCTCACTTCTGTGGCCTTCATTCTGTGACACATACTGATCTTGCTATGCCACCACAGGCCTTATGTCGCATAAAACAGTTGCAGAAAAATGGAATGCTTCCTCTGCTTTTTCACTGTCCTTTCTCCAGCCTCGCTCAGCTACTCCAGTGCACTGGGTTTCAGTCCTCTGCCCTTCTCAGTCCATTCAGAAAGCTCATCTCTGTGTAGAAAGGCCATCATACCTACATTTCTTGAAGTATGCGGGACCTTTTCTACTGCCTTCTACAGGAGTAGGGCCAGGACATTGGGGATCCATTAACAGCTTTCATTGAAGCTTTCTTTAATGGTGATTAGAAAATTGTTCATGTCTGCATTCATCAAAAACTAGAGCTGATCTCAGGATAGTGTACTGGGCCAACGATGGGTAATTGGCCTTAAGCACTGTAGAAAAAGTCTTGCCTTGGGGAATTTCACCCCCCTGTGCTCCTATTCAACTCTCCAGGAGAAACAGTTTCTTCTGTCCCAAAGAGGATACTCTTTTCTCTCTGCTTCACCCTCACTCAGCCATGTTTAGCCATGTCCTCTGTTCTTTTGGGAAGAAGCATCTTGGTAAAGAAGTACTCTAACCCAAGTTCATCCCGTTCAGTTTTCACGTCCTAACAGTGATACCTCAGCTAGGAGCAAGAGAGGGAGCTCCCACTGGAGGGTGGTTTACATCTTAGTTTAAGTGACTCTTTCAATCCATTGACAATGGAGGGATCAGGAGATAGCTACCACCTCGGTAGGTACTTGCTTTTCGTGGCTGAAGGCACTCTAAGACCAAGATGAATGGTGGTGAACTTTTGTTCCAGCTTTTGAGTTTGGTGAGCAAGGGAAATTTCCAGTTCTGCTCCACACTGAAAATTACAGAAATTGTTGGTTTGTGTGGAACAGGCAAAACAGAAACTCGTGGCACAAAAGGCAGCACCACTTTACAATCTGAATTTAGACTCCATCTCTATCACTTGAAGGTAAAATCAATACTTCTCCACCTCTCCCACCCAACTCTCTGAAATCCCATTGACTTCAGTGGGTATTTCCAGCTACGACTAAGGCATATTTTGGGGCAAAAAATAGAAATATTGTTCCCAAAGTACTCCAGTAGAGTATTCCCTTTCTTTCATGCAACACTCCTTGTCACAGATTTTGTTCTCCACAGTTTCCATTCCACAGTACCAGCCAATCCCAACATAGCTGAAGAACTGGACTTGGCCACGCAGGCAAAGCTATAACTAGAACTATAACTATAACATGTTCCCAGCTAAGAACAGAAACAAACATTTAAGCTTTAAAGCAATCTTGTCAGAGAGGCAGATCAAATAATGATGGCTAACACAGCAACATCTCTACCCACAAGAGACACAACACACAGTGAGTGTTTGTGAAAAGATCTCCCACTGACTCCCATAAATATGCATCATCATAGCAAGAGCATGGGTGGGGTGAGAAGGACAAGCCACATGAGGGCAAATATGTCCAAACGTGCTATCTCTTACTACCACCATCATCCAGGATAAAAGAACTGTGATCATGAAGTGAGGAGGAGGAGGAGGAGGCTGAAAGAAGCCTGGTGAGAATTATAGAAAATAAGGGAGATAGCCACCATGATTGATAGATTCTTTTCATTGTTGTTCTGGACACCCTTGGCTGCAGGTCCCCAACCTGCACTGGGGTTTTCTGTTGTTTCACAATTCCTGAAGGAGTTTGACAGGGAAGTTTTTCCATCTTTCAGATCACACTGAGGGCACAGATGGACATACACACGCACATCTCCTGTCCATCACACCCCTTTCTGTGGAAAGAAGAAACGTTTCTGAATCACAGATAGAGTGGGAGAGATACCACAGGTCTACCAGCCATGGAGAAACTAGCTCACAAGTGGCATGATAACAGCAGTAAGAAGGACTTCTCATAACTCCCCCAGAATTTCTTCCTCTTCACATGCAAAAGATTCGTGGCAGTAGCATTAGATTTCCCACCAAGGTGCATTGCTCATGTTTTCTGGGGTCGTTTCTCTCTACGGCCACCAATAAAAAGACCCAGGAAGAGATCTTCAGGAGATGGGAACCTCAGGGCAGGATCTCACTGTGGACTTCCTCAGAGGTTTTAGTTTCTGGCATAGCTCTGCTCCTAATGAATCATTGATAATCACTGCCAGTACATTTGACAGCGTTCAGCCAATACTGAGCACTTTAGGAAGTCCCAGCACAAAACATTCTCAGGTATAAAGGATGGTCCAAGGGCAGATCAGATAACTCTTCTACAAGTTAACTTCAGCCATGACATTGGGAGGTACCTCTGAATGCCCTGCTTTAGAAAATCAGGTCATTTGTGATATTTTTGTGCATTCCTAGGACACCAATTGTGTCCACAAACCATGAGCATATTCACTGAGAGGCATTGAGCAATATGTAATCAAAAAAAATGCTGTTTCTGCTGTAGATTATGAGTGGAAAAGTTTGGGCAGTCTTTATGCTGATAAATATAATACTCCACAACCAGATTCCTGAAAATTCCCAGGGCCAAGACGTATTCACAGAGGAGAGCACTAAGGACCTTTTTATTATTTTTATCCATTTCTAAATATGGATTTGGGATCCTAAATTTAGGTCTCCACTTGAAAACAGAATTCCCAATTCAAGTGGTTTCAAAACCACATTTGCATAAGAAGCCCAAGTGGGGGAGAAATAAAGAGTAATGCAGACCCACAACTGGAAGCAGAGGACGGCCGTTCCACACCTTTGAGTTTTGCAATCTTTACTTGTGGCTAAAAGCAAAGGCAATTAAAGTAAACAGGAATCTGTTGTTGACACCAAGGTCTTGGAACAAGGATTTCAGCCAAAACTTTACACTGAATCGACATCCCAAGGTCTATTTTCAGTGGGAATAAAGAAAGAAGGGAATTCTTGCATCTGGCCAACCTGATTCAATAAAGCAAACATGAAAAAGTGTTGGCTGTAGACACTCCAAGAAACAAATCCTGGAAACAAAGCAGCTCCATCTCTACACTGTCTGTAGGGGTGTGATTGTCACAAGACCTTCTTGGTGAAAGCTTCCAATATGAGGTAGAATTCTTCATGTGAATCTACTTCTAACTCTGAACTGACCAAAGATAAGAGCATTTTGAGATCAACTTTAAAAAGTAATTCATGTTCAGCATCCAAGCCCCCTCTATTCTTTAATCTGTTCCTTCTAACTTTAGACTAGTTAAAAACAAAGTTATTATGCCTAGATGGCATTTTTTTGCCTGAATTAACCAACTCAAGTAAGTCAATACAAGAGAGAAGCACTTCATGTAATTCTACCTCTGCTTTATCAAAGTATTTACATATGCTCCTGTCTTTATGCTCAACTAAAAGTGTATTTATGTGCTTTCAGGAACTGAGA
Source organism: Pezoporus occidentalis (assembly GCF_034315485.1). Lineage (NCBI taxonomy): Eukaryota > Metazoa > Chordata > Aves > Psittaciformes > Psittacidae > Pezoporus > Pezoporus occidentalis. The sequence goes on from NW_026913168.1 coordinate 1,699,463, forward strand.
CATACAGTTTTAATGACATGAAATCAGAGTCTTCTTCCTATCTGAAACAGCACCTCTACCTTCCCCTGAGCATTAGAGTTTAAACAGCAAATGACTTTGATCTCAGCTACCCTTCATTTTGGTTGTGGCGTTGCAAAATGAAAACCCACATGACAAGGCTATGCCAGGCAAATTAACACACCGCTTTGCCCGTCTCTGCCGAACCCCCAGCCTGTGGATATTAGACAGAGATATAGAGTAGCCTAAGTTCTACTGAAAGTTGAAATGGATGAAATCAAACCAAATGTCATGCACCTAAGTCAAGTTGGATTCTTTTTTGGCACAACGGTCCTTTACAGGGCCGTGCAGTGAGAAGGGGATACTGAAGATATCTGAGAGTCATTTCCAAAGGGAGAGTTAGAGAAAAAGATTTAAAGTTCTTTCACATTCAGTGCTACCCAAAGTAAAATATAGCATGGACGCAGCAGAGGTAGCAAAATCAACCAAGAAGGTAAAGACCATACAGAACATGTGGATTGTGTATTGAGTAGATCTCACTCCAACTTTGTTTTTTGCCAAATTACCTTTGCTATATTAAACTTGAGGATTATATGCCCCACTCCTAGTCACCAGCCTTGATGCACAGCCCAGGGTGGGTCATTTTAAGTATGAGTTTTGCTGATTATCTCATGCATGTAGCAGATATTAGCTATCCTGTATATAAACTGGAAAGTGAGCTGGAGGGTGGTCTTCAGCACAGCATGCTTCATGGTCCTACTCAACTTTTCTGTTGAGTGTGTACAATGGACAGGGCTCGTCTCAATCACATCCATGACCTCCTTTCATTCCCACCATCTCCCTCTGACCAACAGAGTATCTCATGCTGACACATTGCTGAAAAAACAAGCTTTTTTATTTTACTTTTCTTGTTTGCTTTTTCTCTCTTTTTTTTTTTTGGCCAAGTTAGTTTATGGCCAGATCATTTCCCTGATCTGGATCACCATGCAGATTCATGAACATCAGTGTAAGCTCAAAGAGAAAGAGTGGCTGTAGGGAAAAGGGGACTTAAATGACCCTTCCAGTAACTCTTTCCAGCAGACTTTTCAAGAGCTATGCCAGATTAAAGCAATGACTAAACCACAGCCTTAAACAGTCAGCCTTTACTCAGGCAAATTTTCCATTATCAAAGGACCATTTGTGTTAGTGGGAAAAATCCCTGTTCTCTAAGGGATCTGGAAGTGCAGTGACAAGAGCACTGTAAGTATTTATAAAATTTATCCTGGAATCTGGTTCACCTTGAAAAATCTGACCAGTTGCACCTTGATTTAGGTTTAATGGGTCCAGAGCTGTCACCTCTGGACCTCTTTTATGCACCATTCCCCTAGCAGGAAATGTATCTTTCCCAGAAGGTTTTCCTAGGGGTTCTATGGAAGATGACCTTATGGAAAAGAGAATCAGACGCAGAAAGATCTGTCACATGCCGTGAACCACCTGAGATTTGTTCTAGAAAAGGCCGCCAGCCCACCAAATGCAAGGCCCATAGAGATGGGAAAGTGGCTTTTCCTTTACACCCCCAGCAAAGTGCTTTGCACCATCTCTGACAAGCTGTGTGTAATCTCAGGGCAAGCGTGTGTCATGGGACAAGAGACTGTTTATGCCCCAGGACCATACGCGCTGAGCTCAACCAAGGGGAAACTTCCCCACAACAGAGGCAGCTTTTTTGTGGAAACAACAAAACAAAAGGGAGTGCTGGGACAAGCTGCCCCCTCGATTGGAGGAGCGGAGGGTGTTGTTTCCAGCAATCCACCTGCGTGTTCATATCTGTCTCATTTGCATGCGTTTGTTTAAGCTTTTTAATTAACAGAGGGCCAGATCCTGATTACACACACACGCAGGCACAACTCCATTGATCCCAAGGCTGGCCCATCTTGCTGACCTTACAAACCATCTACCAACAGCTTTCATTCAGCCGAGAGACAGAGGACACGTATCAGGCACATCAGAGAGGGAAGGGAGGGAGAGCAGCAGGAGTGGTTCACCGAGCAGATAACAACAGCTCTCCTCCGTCTCTCTGCACCACTGTGGGATGGGATGGGATGGGGCTGGGCATGACCTGGCAAGTCTTGCTGATTTGCTTCATCCCACAGATTACCCAGCAGCCCCACATCGGTGCAGTCCCACTGCCGATCACATGATATCACCCCAGCATAAATGCACTTAAATTGCTCAAGAGCCATATGCAGCTCAAGAGCCCCCATGGGTATAAAGTATCTCGCTTTCCCATGCAGCGAGATCAGAATCAGGCACCGTATTGGGTTAGGGAGCGGCAAGAGTTGTTCCATAATTAACTCTGAAACCGGGTTCTCATTAGACCTTGCTTTTCATAAACACCCTTCCCTCCACGCATGCCTAATTTCCTACTACTCATCAGGGAGGTTAATAGGGACTGAAGTCAGTAGTAAAGCTCCCATGGGTTCCACGGAGGCAGATTCACACCCACACAAGGAAGGGCAGCGGACTGGGCGCATCTCTTTACTATCTTCTTTTTTTTTCCTAGATATATGCGCAACACCTTGCAGCATGAAGATCAAGCCAGGCTGCTGCTGCCAATGAATGTTAAATACATGTCACGGTGACACTCTGAAAGGGCAGGGTATTATATCACCCTCCACATTGTGTGAAGTGTTTGCTCAGTGTCAGCCCTATTCAAAACTACTGTCACATCTCTTTTAGATTTTCTTTTATTGTCGCTCACTCCTGTTGTTCCTTGGGAATATGCATGCGCCCTTATTTATTCACGGTGCTCCCTATCTGCAATGCAATAAACGTGGGCAGATGTCCTGTCCCCTTTCGTACATGTCAGGATCAGGCCCATCTTATCTTGCTCTGGAATGGGAGCTTTGCCAAAGAGAAGAGGCCAGGAAGGACAAATACAGCTAAGGTGAAAGTAGAAAAGTGGAAGTAATGGGGGTAGAAAGCAGAGGGAAACTCCTCTCCACGGAGATAATTCCAAGCCCAGCTCCTCTTTTGGGTGCAGGGTTCATGTCTCTGTTGAAAAGTAAGATGAGCACTTCATTTGTCATCCCAAGTATCTATACTGGGTGGATCTCAAGGCCAGGCTGGACAGAGCCTTGGGCGGCATGGTTTAGTGTGAGGTGTCCCTGCCCATGGCAGGGGGCTTAGAACTGGAACATCTTAGGGTCCTTTCTGACCCTAACTATTCTATGACTCTATGTTCTTAGCCCCCTGTGGCAACAGGGTGCCTGTCCCTCCTCTCTGCCTGGAGAAGATGCTACAACCTGTCTAGCTTACCCCATATTTCTAACGTCAACCTGCTCGACACCAGGCAAGCTACATCCCAGCCTTAATGCCTGCCCCAGCTGCCTGGGCAGGGAGAAGGCAGGAGGCAGGGAAAGCACAGTTATGCTCCTAATGCCTCTCCCTCTCCACCCAGCCCTGCACATCCACACCCTGTTTCATCTGCTCATCAAAGTGGGGGAATCGTATTTTTAAGCCTCTTGAAATTAATTCACCCTCCACAACCCGAGCAAATTTTAGCTGAGGGATCGGTTTTTCAGCTGATTTCCAGGCTGAGTGAATGCGTGGTTTCACAGCTCACCTCAAAGCAAGAATACCCTGATGAATGCAAAGGGATCTCCAAAGCCACATTTCCAAGTGCTCTGGTCACTCAGCTCATGATCCCAGAAGACAAGACTCATTGCAGTGTCCCGTGACGTCTGTCCACTCACTAGGAACCCCCATCCCAGCGCTGGGACTTCCAGACAAACCCATATTTCATCTCCCCCATCTTCTAAAGAGCCTTTCTCCCACTCCACCTCCACTCTTCTCCACCTTAGCCCCCCTCCTCCTCATCTGCCTCTCCTCCCATCGGCCTGAACACCGACCACAAGAATGCGAGGGAAGTTTCTGTGCTTAGGTGGTGATGAACAACACAGCCGAGCGATTGTCTGGATGAGAAGGGTAGAAACTTAATTGGAGAGAGGATTAATGATTCCTCCTGCCAAAAGAGTGAAAGGCAAAATTCAACAGAGCCAGCTCAGAGCAACGGAGTCCTCCGGCTGGTTCAAGCAAACACCGGCTGCGGGGGAAATCACCGTCCCAACTGGGAACATGACGGGGCAAAAGTCATTTTGGCTAGGCGTAGTGTCTGACCCATTCGTAGAGATGGGGGTGACCTCCTCACCAACACAATGAGAGCGGAAAGAACGGAGAAACAGGCAAAATTGTGTGCCCTACGCTATATGGCAACAGGCAGAACCCAGAAAGGCACCTGGAGCTGCTCTATAGTCCCTGCTAGACCCCAACACCCCCTAAGTAGTCCGCTGGGGAATGCCCAGTGCTGTTCCTACAGACCTCAAGGGTTTCTTGAGCCAAAACCACCAAGTCCGATATCTCACGCTGGGATGTAGCACAAGATATGAGCACATGTGCTCCTGTTGGACATGGTGTCCTGCCTCCTAGGACATCCTCGACTTAGTCAAGCCAGGATGGTAAAACTCTTCACACACATAAGGAAATTGCTGTGGTGTTTAAATTTGATGGGAACTATTGCTGGGCAAGGAGATAAACTCTGTAATAAATAAACTCTATTCCCCCTCTGTTCTGGACTCGTTCATTAGCTGTGCTCCACAGATCAGCCCAGAACCTCCTTTTTAGGGAAGTGGTGGACCTGGGAACTGGTCCCAGCACATATGTGAGGATTCCACTGGACCAGAAATCTCCAGCTGTGGGGTAGCCCCATGGCCAGCTGTCTGCCACCTCCCTCCTGCCTTGGCAGGAAAGGCTGCCATGAAATGCCACTATTTCCAGCCAGCATCATACCTGCAGCGCCATCACAACTAGTCAGGGCAAGTCAGAGCAGCCCTATGGCTGCTTGATGGCACGTTTGATGAATCTAATGTGGCCTCTGCAGTACAGAAAGACGAGAAGACAGAGAGGTGGCTTAAAGCATCCCTGTAATGGGCTAACTCCGCACTGTGGCCCTATGGTGTGTGTGCACATGTATGTGTGTGCACACATGAATCAATGTGATATATGGTTAATATATATAAATGAGTTCAGAGCCAACCTTACAGCTTCGGGGGAGCCAATCCAACGTTGTTACTCATCTAATTCCAAAGAGCAGTTATTCCTTTTAGTCAAAGTTTTATTTTTATTTCAAATGTGATGTGGTTACAAACTCATTCCCTTGTATAATTTTGCTTTCCAAGTTAATTACAAGATGTTCTAATTAATTATATTTAATGATTAACGTACAAACTCACAAGGAATGAACATAGCTTAGAGAACATTTGCTCTCAAAAGATATGTCTAGACTAGTTTGGTTTATCAGGAAAAGGTTGAAAAAATTAAAATGAGAGAGCGCCAGGGAGAGAAAGCAAAAATACACGGTGTAAGAAAAAATAGCAATAAAAAAAGAAACCCAATTATGTCCAAACAAGAGCATATTTTTCTTTGGAGTTCAAACACCACCTTTAACCATCTCCCCACCCAGGATCTGATTACTTTTAATGGGACTCTGCTTGTGATTTAAGTTGTTGTTCATTTGTACAGTAATTGAGTTGAGTTGGTGTCTATTACATCATGGTTTATATTATGAATTCACACTGCAATTATGTGCGTGTGTGCAAGGGTAAGTGAGCAGAAAAAGGACCTTCTAGTTAAGATCACAACCGATAACTCCAGCAGGCTGGATTTAGCTGAGGTCTACCACACAGCTCTTCCCCAAACTTAGCCTTGTCACCTCCAGACACCCAAATGACACATACAGGAGTGGGGACTTTGCCTCCAGACATCCTAGTAACAGATATGAAATGTCCATGAGGAAGCAGGATCCATGAGAAGAGACTGTGAGACTAATCCTTCACCCCTCAGGCTAGATGGATGCTGACGCCTGAGCACTGGTCTCTGAGCACCATCTAGCCCAGCAGGACCATCATTTTAAACAGGGTCTCCATTGCCACAGGAATCAGGGATTATAACATTAATTATCCATCCAGGGATAAAGAACGCACATACGTATCTATTACACATACCGCTGCTTGTAATTCATGCACATATGAGCATGTATAATAGACATCTAATTTCTAATGCAAGAAACTTAGATTTTCTATAGGCAGAGATTGGAGTGCATTAAGTCAAAATATGTTTCAAAGTCAGAATTTAAAACCTTCTACTTAAAAGGTATATTTATTCCCCTTTCGTAACTATTTTGTCTAACTCATCAAAATATCAGTGGGCTGCAAAACAACCCTAAATGTTAATGCCAAGACGACTGTTCCCAGGCTGGAAGTCAAAACACAACACTGCACCAGCTACCACGGAGGAGAAAAATGACTGCTACTTGCTGAACCCAGGACACTGCCACAAACATTTTCAAGCAGCATGTAGAGAGCCCCCCAGTTTGAAGCATGTGGATGCTCTGCTGGGTTTTAATGCTTGCAGTATCATGTTGCTTGGCGAGCTGGCTTGGGACAAGGACACCCCTCCACGAGGTGCTGCACAAACACAGGCTCTATTGTTCGCCCAGACGGCTGAGTGCTCATGGCAAGGGATGCAGAGATGCCAGCTTTCTTTCTGTGCTGTGAGAACGAGACAGCGTCATCTCCACTGATTTATTCTCACCAGCCATAAATGCTGATGTCTCATTACCACCTTCCACCAAATATTGCACTGGCACAGACTAGAGGGAGAAAAAAATCTCAATCCACCAAGTTATGACAGAGACATCAGACAATTACCTAAGGAAAACACAGAACACCTTGCTCCTGCTAAAAGCTTCACTTCCATTCCAGTAGGAAATAACACTGACTTGCTGCCCTAGCTGTTCATCTTCAAGACTTTCATACTGTTGGGAGATCTGGGAAGTGACCACAAGTGGATTATGAGTGTTCAAGATAATAGCAGCAGCAGAAAAGGGCAATGAGGAATCTGGTCCTTTCTGGGGCTCCTGGAAACAAAGCTGTGCAAAGCAGATCTGTGGGAGGAATGAGTTAATAGCTGGATAAAACAAGCATCACTTTTATCCCCCTTTCTTTTTCAGCACTAGGATCCCAGCTATGCTCCTAAATCCCTGTTTAGCATCTCAGGCTACATTCTTGAAAGCATTTAACTTCATCTATCCTAGTAAATAAAACATGCATGGGGCTGTTCTTGGGCCCAGAGGCCAATTGGCATGGACCAACCCACGTCCGTGCTGATAAGCGTCTTTGCTTCCAAAACCAGGGGGCTGCATCTGAACTGCCTGTGGTGATGCTCCTTGGCCCTGGCTGTCCCTGGACCATGCCCAGGCATTGTCTGGAAGAGTGCTAGTTGGAACAGGACAAAACCATTGTCAGGGATGCTAAAGGTTGGATAGTTTGGGAGAACATGTGCCAGCACCTGGGATTGAGCCCTGGCCTTGTTTAGTTTATCAACACAGCCATAGCTTTAGGTTTTTAAGTGTAATTATTTAGGGACCTAATTCCCATGGATCTGCCCTTAGAAAACAGGTTTCATAGCAGCCTGTGCATGGCTCAGGAGACTTCCTAAACTAACCAATAGGGAACAGCAAAGGGGAAAGAGAAAAACTGATATGTTTTAGATCCTGCCTCCCTTTAGGATGTAGGTACCATACTCTGTGCGGCAAAAGGACATCTCCCTTCCCAGAGGATAAATGGCCCTGACCCCTCTCCTGGAGTTAAGCAAAGATTTTTCTCTCAAAAACTCAAGAAAGGGGCAGGAGTTTCCTATTCCCCACCTCTTTTATCCCTCTTCTGAAGGGCCTCACAGTGGATGTGTAAGTGCTGGGTGAGCTCACTCCTTCTGAAGGCATTTGAAATGTCATTCCAGGGAAGTGCATGCAAAAAAGTGGAAGGAGGAAGGTCTGGAAGGAAGAAGAGGACAAATAGAAAGGGTTGAGAGGCAATTAGCCAGGAAGGCTTCTTACTGACATATAAATTAGTATCATTATTAAGCAATTTGGAGCAGGAGGTAGAAAAATACAAGAGAAATAAAGATTGGAAGGCAATATAAAATACTGCAGTGAAGCAAAACTTTGCTTTACTGCTAATCCCACTGAAGTCTCTAGCCTGGTGTTGTCTCAGCAGAACATATTCTGTGAGCAACTTGGGAAGTAATCTGAGTGTCTCTGAAGTGTTTTGTCTTTCATTGGCTCATCCAGTGTTAAATCATCTGGCAATGAAGAAAAGCATTTAAAGTTAACTTCCACACAGAACAAATTCCTCTGGAAAACTCATGTCCTTCAGCCCAGGTTACCCAAAGTCTGGTAGCATTGATTAGGCTGGGCTTGGGTTTGAATTTTTTAATGTGTTTTCATTTTTTCTGTTAAAATAAAAAGGCAAAAGAGAGCTGCTAACTTCTTTGGACTTAGTCTCTTGCTGGAAAACATAGAAGGCAGATGTTTGAGTTGACGAAGAGAAAGCCGGTGCTGGGCTTCTGATACGCTCTTCTGTCATACTGGGACAATGAAATTGCAATTACAGCTCCCCCAGGACTCTGGGGATTAAAAGCCTTGTGCACATGACACTTCAGATGGAAGCAAGGTGCATCCCTTCTAAACAAGGGCTTTGCATTTAGGCTACAGCCAGCGCTAAAAACATCTCAGCATCCCTATTCAGGGGTGATCTAAGAGGTCCCCTCTACCTCCAACTCCAAACCTGGCTCTTTTGCACCCACATTAGTCTTTTCTTCTCTACATTCCAAAGGCCAGCGAGGCAACAAAGCCTTTGATGTTCCCAGGAGCCCTGCTTCAGTGCTCTTCTCTGCACACACCCACAGTGCTTAGCCAACCCAGGGAGCTCCTCATCCACAGGCAGCTTGACATGTCCTCCCAATGGACCAGCACCATTGCCTCCACACATCCACCTGGTCCTGACTGATCTCATAGGTGGTTTGATACCTACTATTTGCTCCCATCTGCCTCCATCCCCTTCAAGCCAGGTCACCTCAGCTCTTTTCCCTTGTTTCCAACCCCATTCCCCATTCTCACTAGCTGACAGACCTGCTCATCTCTTCCTACCCGCAGGCTTGGGAAGCTGAAACACCCCCGTCGAGTAACACACCTAGTTAACTGTGTAATGCTGTACCTATGGGGCAATTCCATCCCAGCACCTGCAGGGATCCTGATTACACCCTAAAACATGATATTTCAATTTCATTATCTGATTGGGCATTAGCAACAAGCACCACTAATGAGTATATTAGTCAGTTCCTTTATTAAACTAGCGGCAGCATTTGATGCAATGACCTCCTGATGTAGCCCTTTGATGCCATGTGATTTGACTTTTATTTCTTTTTTTAAAACTGAGAAAGATACAGCAAGGCAAATGGAAAAATGGTGAGGAGCAGAATTAGCACATTGGCAGTGCAGGCAAATACATGTTCAGCAAGGAGAATGATTTTTATAAGAGCTGCAGAAATGGCAAGTGGTGAGCTCTAGCTAGCTAATATTTGAATATACTCATTCATTATTCTTGCCGTTATTACTGTGAATTTGTTGTTGTTATTCCATTACACAGCCAGTCCTGTGGACTGGGTTTGCCATCTATAACCTAGCGATGTTTCACCCTTAACAATTGTTTGGCCATATTACCACAGGGCTCATTGTGCAAGAGAACAAAAAGGGGATGGCAGCCCCAGGGCATTTCCAGGGCAATTGTCAGATGAGTGACAGCAGAAAGATACAGACAAACAGAGGAGCATGAGGAAACAGGGACAGATGTGTGGCTGATCCAGGGGTAAAGGTTTGGAGCACAGCTTTGGGCTCAACCTTCTATTGACTCCATTGGGGAAACATTGTGTTCAGGCACATGAATTCCCATGTTCTGGCAAATCTACATGCTGCAGAGTGGTACAAAGCACCCTAACAAAGCTGCCAGTATAGTTTTCACTAGAGAAGTCATTGCAGCTTTCCTTCCAAGATACTCTGATAGTGCAGTCACAGGCCCAGATGACTCCTGCAGCCCTTTCCAAACATGATTTCTTTTGCACAGATTCCATCTCAAAGTCCAGTTCCAACCTGATAGTTAACCATTATAATGTTTAGGACTCCTTCAGATAATTACTGGATGTATTAAGCTAACCCGAACTGAAGCATTAGGTGATTCGCACCCCTACAAATGGTTTGCATGGGCTTACCTAAGATGCATTTTCACTGCCCATAGGTTGTTTGTGGCACTGCTCTGGCATGCTGACATGCGAAACACCATTGTATGAGCCACCTGTCGATGGGATGTTGAGGCCAGCTCACTCAGGCTGCTGGGAGTAAGATGCTAAATACACAGGAGGTCAACAGAATTATTTCTGCAGTCACTTTACTTCAGGAGGCAAAGAAGAGGCAAAGCAAGCTGGGAAGAGGAAGAGAAAAAACAGCTCTATTGATATGGTAAACATTGGAAGACTCAACCTGTCTACTTGCTGCATGACCTTGTATCCAAGAGGTTAAAATACTACCATCACTGTGCCAAGTTTCTTCTAATCCTAATACTCATGTGTCACCAAGCTGTTGTTTTCTCCCCATCACAAGCAAAGCCCTGTGCTCCCTGCTGCCATGGAGGATGGTGCCTACAATGGCCCTACTGATGGTCAGTGCTGCGTCCAGAGGGCTAGTTCAGATTTCTTTTCAGGGGAAAGAGGGTCCTACATCAAGGTTCATGGTCTAACTACTGCCCATAAACTGTCCAGTCTTCACACAACTGCAGCAAGGGGCTCACTACTTCCTTTGACCAGGACTGGAAAATGAGTACTTCACCTCCCATCTTCACATTAGCCAGGAACTGGGCACTTTGGGGGGACACCAACAGAACACTAAATGAGACCTGGGGGTCCTCCTCCTCATATGCTGGATTGACCCAGCCAAACTTGCCCCTCTTGTGTATTTTCAAGCAGACCCTCTGCTGTGAATCACCCAGCCAAGCCCCGTGTCCATGCATGCCTGGCAGCCCTCCACAAAGGCCAAGCCAAACCCCAGCACACCCGGATCTGCAATGGGCCTTCTTCCATCTGACTGCCTAGTTAACATCCTCCTGCTGCCTCCTTTATTATAGTGCCTTTATTTTATCTAACCCCAATTGTAGCAGTTGGTGAGTCACCGGGCTCCATAACAAGACGATCAGGACACATTTCATATTACACTGCAGTTTTCAGTCCAGGGCGTGGGCTGAAGGCGTTGTTTATTTATTTTAATTTGGTTAGGTTTGGGGTTTTCTCACATGTGATGGAGCGCAGAGATTGAGGCAGGGGGTAGAAGGGTGGAAAGCGGTAAAAACAAAAACAACCTCAACCCATCTGGATCAATTAAATCTTGTTGAAAAGTTTTCAACCCCAGGGTTGCCTGAGGTAGGTCTAATAGTCACACTCTTTGGCATTTAATGAAAATGCTAATGATTTCTTCTTTGGAATATATTTTCACTTCTAGTTTGAACAAGATGCATCTCTGCTCCAATCAATTCCACAAGCTCTTTTTTTTTTCCCTCCCCATTTATGCGCGTGCCCCTTCAGGGCAAATTAAGAAATTATTGCCTCCATCCAAAAAATAGCTGAAATGTGCAGCCTTATGTTTCACGTCACAGGGGTGGGGAGGAAAAAACTGCATGGGAGCAACAATCCCATTTGTGTCTGACTTGTGTAGGAAAAAATGGCATCAAACCGTCCTCGCCCTGGTTCACCAGGGAAAGATGCGAGCGCAGGTCTCGCCATTGAGCCAACAGAGCTGGCTTTAGATTTATGGGCACTGAAGACCTTACCTATAATGTTAAATATTCTGGTTAGCTCATTGTAGCAAGAATAAGAGTGAGAGAGATAAAGAGAGAAGTTTCATAGGATAAGACTTATCTCACCCAACTTTTAAGGGATCGGAATGGAGGTCACTGTTTCATGTCATCCATGCACTGTGGAGACAGCTTTGTGCCATCTCAGATGGGGCACTGGGCTTTTTGATGGCTGAAACAAATGCATCAAGTGGGAGAATTGCCACGAGTCAAAAAACTTGGAATTTGCAAAGGAAATTCAAACAAATCACTAAAGTTTCCAGTAAATGATGCGAATACTGAACATGGGCTTAGAGGCATAAAGGCTAATGGGAAAGAGTGGATGGGAATAGGAAACGTCTCCTTGAAATTGCCATCAGCTCAAGGGAAAACTAAATAATCTCCCTACCGAGGTCTGAGAGAAAATGCACAGAGAAATATTAGTTTTGCCTATACTAGTATATTAAACGAGGCCATGGCATGCGATTGCCCTGCTCTTAGCTGAGTTCCTAGCCAGTTTTGCCCTGGCATGCTGAAGCATGGTTCAGCAGACATCATGTGTCAGGCATCAGTCCTCATACACAGTACCCACGGGACCACTCTTTTTCGGTGGAGAGGTGGATGTTGTACCATGCCCTGCCATTTGCCTTTAGAATCAGAGAATAAGCCCTGGACCACTTTATTTGCTTTTCTAAAAACAGGCGTAAAGTCTGACTGGGAACAGTTTTAAGAGGTCTATCAAGTCCTGCGTTGAAGAAGTTGATCCAGAAAGTGTGGACTGACATCAGCAAAAAGTGGGACTGGAACACCTTCAGCACTAAAGAATAATTGAAGACACGGATGTAAAAGAGAAGCAGTAGACACATCATGGAATTGCTTAAGTTGGAAAAGACCTTTAAGATCATTGAGTCCAACCACTAACCCAGCACTGCCACTTCCACCACTATACCATGTCCCTAAGTGCCACATCTGCACGTCTTTTAAATACCTCCTGGGATTGTGACTCAACCACTGCCCTGGGCAGCCTGCACAATGCATGGCCCCTCTCCAGCACCTCAATGTCTCTGTTGTGGTGAGGGGCCCAGAACTGAACACGGGATTCGAGGTGCAGCCTCACCAGCGCCAATACGGACAGGGAAATGTCTTGATCTCCACAAAACACACAGACAACTTCCAAAGCACCAGAACAACTGCAGGGTACAGAAAAACCTGCTTACCTATATTTAGGGGAGACAAACTCAGAGTACAAAGCTGAAGTACTGTGATCTATCAGGAAATGGTGAACCCATATCCTGGGAAAAGAATATACCTCTTGGCTCGTTTGGCTGAACAAAGTGAAGACTGAGATGACAGTAATGATTTATACAAATATATCAGGGGAGGAGGGCGGAAAATACTACTTAAACTAAAAAACATCATGGGCACCACAAATGGCACAAATTGAAGGTAAATAAACACAGGCTAGTGGAAGAAAGACTAAGGTGAAGGATCTTCAACATCAACTTAGCAAAAACACAGACAAGAAACTTCCTTGAACTCTTTTCAGCTCATGGAAGAGATTAAACAGGAGAAGAGACAGGATTTACAGATTCAAGAGGTGCCCTCCAGTATTACAGGTCTGTATGAGAGAAAGAACAAGTAAACTTTCTGAAGAGGGAAAAACCTGTCCGGTATGTTATACAGAAGACTTCATGGTTGTCCTGTTAGCACCTGGTACTTCCTTTTTCTCACTAGGCTGCTGGTGTTTCACTTGTAACAATACACTAATTGAATAGCACACTGACAGATTTGCATGCCACAGTCCTCCCGCTTCTGATTTCTTTGTTGCATTTGTGTACATCTAAGCCTGGAGAAAAGAGAAAGAAAAAAATACTCAACAACTAACGAGAGAAACAAAGCAAACACACATGCACACAGCACTTCCAAACTGGTCTGGAGAGCAAACAATAGCAGGAAGGGATAACTACCACTCTCAGGGCTCTCAGATGATCGGGTCAGTGAAGCAGACACAGGAAAGGGGATTTCAAGAAACAAATGATACCTGTGCCTGAAACGGGAGCTTTGCTGTAAAGAGAAAAGAAACATATGCTCTTCAGCTGGAGTGGGTTTCTTATGTTGCTCAGAAGTGACTGGCTCATCCTCAGTGTAAAGGACTGGTGTTGTATTAACTGTTCTGTATCAGTTTCCTTTCCGAGTAGCCTGCCTGGGACATCGTGTTGTTTCGTTTCTGAGAGGCAGCACAAACAGGAGACTAGGGTAACTCAAGTCCCTGATGCTGCTGAGCAGGCATCCATCTGTGCTTCCTGGGAACACATACATATACCCTGTCAGGGCTGGATGTGGCTGAACAGCATTGGTCAGGAGCAGGGACAAGTGGTGGCAGTGGTCTGACAAATGTAAGTCCCTACTTTTCACAGGGTACCACATTAGCTTGATGTTCTTGCTAGGAACCGTGGCGTCCTGCTCCTTCTTTTCCAGCTGGCCTTGGTCAAAAGGGAACAATGCAGCTACAGCATCCTTCTCACTTTGCTGAGTGAGAGCAGCAAGTCCCCTGGGAGCACATGGACTCAAGGAAGCTCTGGAAGAGGCCTGATTATCAAAGCATGGGAAAAACGTGTGCTCTACAAGCAGTTTAACAAATTTTGGGTCCATCATCATTCTCCCTGTTCTCATGTGGTCTTGTTTATGCTTAAGCCAGCATTCTGAAACAGGCACTGCCAGGTTCTGCATCATGACTGCTACAGAGCTGACTCTTTTATTGTGTATCCATTCCTAACTGAAAAGAAGGCATTTGCCTCCAGGGGAAGAAGGAGGTGAGCTACCGTCTGAATTCTTCTCTGTACCACCCTCTACCTCACATGGCTTCAGAGCCAACATATACAAAGTTTACTTTGCCTTCAACCTACGTATCTGAACACAGTCCCACTCCCAGCTATTCCCTCCCTGCAGTTGTTTGCCCACTTCTCAGAATTATATTCCAGCTGTAGATGGCCTGGATCCAGTGCAGAAAAAAAGACCTCCCAGCACCAGTGCCATTGTTTGCCATAGACCTGGATTCTTTTGGAGCAGGAGCGTTTCGCTTCCTTGGTAGACCGAGACTCACAGCTGAAAGTTAGGTTGTTTCCCTGGAACTAGCACTGGGAATTATCCCTAAACCCTTCATTTAAGCAGAATAATGTCAGGGGAATCTGGACCTCCTTTGATCTTTATAGCATCAGCCCCTCTCTTTCCAAGCTCAAAGCAAAGCAGATTGTGACTTGCCATCTTGGCCCAAATGAACATCAAGATAGATGCTGAAGACTTCTTTGTTCCTTGAATGTCAACTGTAAGTGTGAGTCATTGTGGCTTCAGGAAGGAGGGAACCTCTCAGACAAGGTTTTTCTGAGGGAGAGATAGGAATTGATAGATGATGCAGAAGATCCAGTTTTAATGATATGAAGGTAGGTTCTCAAGGGCACTCGTTTACCATTGATACCTAAGTACCTCATAGGAACCAGTCATAATGACTGAAACGACAAAGAATTCATTTCAAGGGAAATTTGTTCTACCATATTGCAGTGCTTAATAAAACAAAATATCCATATTTTGAGCAGATGACAGCTTAAAACTCAGTTGTACGCTTTGTCACCTGATGCGTGGGGCCTTTCTTCACAACCAGATCCACTCTCTTGGGTTGCAAGGTGTGATTGTTCACCTCTCAGTACAGCTCCATGTCTTTTTCTTATTAAGTGAATTCAGTGGGATTTCTTATATGAGGGTGGAGTAACTTAACAATGAACAACTTGGCAAAATTGGGCTTTATGTAATTACTTGAGGATTTGGCCCAACATACTGGTACAACATGAGATGTATCTCATGATCTTTCACTTGCGTAACCCTCTTCCTCTTGTTGTTTATTGTCATCCCTTGCTGGGTTAGTTCCTTGGGGCAGAGACCTTTTATTTAATTAGTCTGGAAAAGGCCTGGCACACCTACAGAGCCATATTAATAATGAGAAACAGTACTAACCTACCCACAAGAAGATGTGAGCTTCCTTGCAAGGTATGTGACAGGGTACGACCACAGTGATCAGTCATGCTCTGACCCAGTATGGCTCACCTTGGTTTGTCTTGGGTGGGAAACTTATCACCACTATGTCCCCAGGCTTTTTCTCCTCTTATGTTCAGAGAAATGTCATTATGATAAATCACCTGCTGATTAGATTTACCTCAAATAATAAGCTAGTGTCTCTTCCAGCTTCTTGAACTCCCTTTCCAAGACAAGGAAGAGGGAAAAAATAGCAAGTGGACAGCAGGTCTCATGGAACTTGTCTCCAAATGATTTCTGTCTGATGACTGATTAACTTCTAATAAGGTAGAACTAAGGTTGCAGCAGGAGCTCCCTTGTTAGTCATAGGAGAGAAAGAAAAGAAAGTAAAAAGAAAGGAAGGGAAAGGAAAGGAGGAGAGGAAAGGAAAGAAGAAAGGAAAGGAAAGGAAAGGAAAGGAAAGGAAAGGAAAGGAAAGGAAAGGAAAGGAAAGGAAAGGAAAGGAAAGGAAAGGAAAGGAAAGGAAAGGAAAGGAAAGGAAAGGAAAGGAAAGGAAAGGAAAGGAAAGGAAAGGAAAGGAAAGGAAAGGAAAGGAAAGGAAAGGAAAGGTTAAGCATCTGTTTGTGACTTCTTAGATGCACAGAGAAACAGAAGCAGGCTGTGATTTCTGTGGTGTTTGATTGGGCATAAACTGATTAAAGCTGTTCCTGCAGGTAGGGCATTCAAAACATCTTTCCTGTGGGGATTCTCTAATATCTAACAAGGGCGGACCTCACATTGCTACCTTTCAACGAAACCTCCAGCTCAAGTCTGTTCCCTGTTTCCTACAACTTACAGGAGCTGCATATCTTTAAATCTCTATTCCTGCTGTCAAATGTGATTGAATTTGGCTAATGGCTTCCGAAGTTACCAGGCAGACAGACACACAATCAGGCACACACATCTAGACATAAAGCATGAGCCAGATTTCCATTGGAAAGGAGGCTTAAGGAGACCAATGTGGCCAACTCCCCCCTTGCTCGCATCCCATGTGAAACCCTGATCTGCACCCACACTGGAAATTGGACTTTGCAAAGAGCCCTGCAGCAGGCAGCCCAACAGCCCTCATTTAGCCCTTGCTTCATGCCTTTCCAAAAGCAGCATGCTTTCCTTTGTCACTGCTCAAGGAAGAGTCTAGATTGAATCAAGAGGTGTCATTGACTTTCCCTTTTTGTCCCATCCAGCAAAGCCAGCATGGTAAAACAGAACTGGAAGAGCATGCTGAATGTGTGGCTTTTTGCTGTTCATGTGGCTGTGTTTTGGAGGCTCTCTCTGTTTTCAGTTAGGAGCAATGTAGGCACCTCCAAAAGGCAATTTAGATATTACATGGGCTGAGCACAGGCTTCCCAGTCAGAGGTCAGAAGGAGGGAGTGTTAAATCCAGCTCAGAATGTGGTTTGTTGGTTTTTTTCATCTGAAAAGGGCCCCAAAGGCCTCAAACCTTACAACCTTCCTCAGTTCACCTCATTCTTTTGATAGCTCCCAGGTTGTGGATGTCAGCTTTTACCAGAGACAAAAGACAATATGAATGGCAACAAAACTGGGAACAAAACTGAAGTTTATTAAAATTATTAAGAAAAAAGAAAGAGAAAAAAAAAACAACAATACACACTAAAGTATTCCATATGTTCTTATGGTGGGTTGCCCTCGGCACATAGAGAAAGATTGTAACTAGCACAATCTGATAAGGCAGAATGCAACTGCGAGCTACTAGGCAACCATGAAGAAAAAAGAGGGGAAAAAAAAGGACAGAATCAGCATACACACAAGAAAGGAGAAGGTAGAAGAGGGAGGTGAAGCTGAGTTTCTGTGCATAAAATATCACTATTCATGGAGAAGCAGACGTTAATAAAACTTTGTGAGGGTTTCCAAGTGAGGCTGTAAATGACGCTGCAGTTTGGAGGCTGCACAAAGATGTCTGTTGCAGTCTAGCTGGTTTTCTTTCCCTTTTTGTTGCACGGTGGAGAAACACACGCTAACAGCATAATCACAGGACACCCTCAGCACCTTCTTCTCCCTGTCTTTGTAGGTCTCATCCCATTGTCAAGCCTTGTCATTAATAGAGGCCTTGATCCTGCCATATGAAGCAAGCACAGGATGGCGGCTTCTCACTGCTCTTCACTGGAGAGCAGTTTTCATCAGGGTGTTAAGGAAGGGTGCTGTACTGCAGAGATTTCAGCCAAGGCCTGCAAAGCTAGTTTTGTTCCCAACTTAGATCTTCTTCAATAAAAACCCTATGGACATTAGCACTCAATTAGAAGTTAAACTCCGGTGGATCTAGACCTGAAATCTCTGAGGACGATTACTGTTTCCTAGCTCTGATCACTGATTAGGAATCCGACGCACCACTGCAATGAATATTAATGTTAATAATAATAGTACAGTAGTTCTAAGCTTGCAGCTCTGGTTCAAGCAGACTTCCTATTGAAATTAACCAGGCCTCCACACATCCTGAGAAAGTGCATCTCCTAACAAAATGGAAATGTGATCCTGCAGTCCTACCCCATGGTAGCAGTCAAGCCCAGGAACAGCGCCAAACAGCTGAGCAAGATGAGCCCATACAAGGGCCATTTTACATAAAGGAGGAGTAATCATGGAAACACGGCTCTCTGGATCTGAACCAAGCCCCTGAGTCACAGAGCAGGACCCCCCTGTTGTAGTTTCTGTAGAAACACAAAGCAACGTGGGAACGTGGCCTCGTGTGAAGAGACGAAGGGCAAAATCCCTTCTTCTGGGTTTTTAAGGCAAGCTCTTTCACACCAACCTGCTGTTTGGCTTTGAGCAAATCACTTCACTTGCTTAAGGTTGTTGGGCTTTTTGTTTCTTTAAATTAATACTGAAAATGGGTTTCGACACATTTTTCCTCACGGGGGTGTCGGGAAGCTGAGTTAAGAAGTGCTTGCCAAGCAGTAGGAGATTCTCAGATGAATCTCACTTCCCCTGGATGTGTACCATGCTCGTTGCGGCCGTGTCTGAACGCTTATGCATGTATAATTAAGAAAGACCATGATAACAGAAAGTGCAAAGCGCTGCTCCTTTCTCACTGCATAATCATGTCTTGGAGGTGGGTGGCCCAGAAGGGAAGCATTGCATCAGGTGCGACAGGGTTTGCTGCTGAGGTATGTTCTGAGAACAGTCGGTTTTTGTCTTTCACTGAATCGGGGCTAGGTATAACCTTTAGATTTTTCTCTATATGTTAATTAAACTTTCCCTGGGCATTCAGCTATTCCCTCCAGCCCCTGCTTGCTTTCTGTGCGCAAACCCTCTACAAGCCTACACAAGCACCCATCAGCTTTCATTATAATTTCCCTGCAAAAATCCACACACTCCTGCTTTCATGTAAAAAAGAAAGAAAAAAAATCCAAAAAAAAACAAACCTAGGATATAAAAACCATCGTGAAAGCGAGCGAAATAATCTGTTGCCTACAAGTCAGGCCTGGGATGGTAGGAATTAGACCTCCCACATCACGTTAGCTTGGAGGGCTCTCCCTTCCCCTTAGCCTGCAGTGAAATTCCCGTTCCTACCACCATGGTGGAAGCCAGCCCTGGCCCGATGTCTGCATACCACCCCTCCTGTAGCTGCATCATGTTTACTTCAGGATTAAAAATTAGGGAGGGAGGGGGGGAATGACTGTGAACTAGCAGCCATCTCTTTGTTGTGTGTGGTATAGGTAGGGCAGGTGGAAGAATCTTGCTTTGGTTGGAGGCCAAGGTTGCATGGCCTCCCCGATCTACTGTCACTGAGATCTGGGTGATCTCAGATGAGTTAATATGTTAGGAAAAGGAAAAAGGCATGCTGGGTCAGGCAGACCAATGAGGTGGGATTGGTATGTTCCCAGCCTTAAGCACTCTATATGACATAGCCCTCAGTGTTCTATGGTAACTGCTTCACTGCCCACAAGCTCTCACAGCAAAGAAGGTCCTTTCTGATATGTAAGTTTAACCTAAGCTCAACTTTGCCCCATCGCTAGTTGTTATAAACATAGCCATGGCACTGTTATCTCACTGCTGTTGGTTCCACACTTTGTATTGCCAAAGATAACCCTGCACATGTAGACAGCTCTAGATAGTTATCATGTCACACTTGGAAAGTGGCAATACCTTCTAGTCAAGTGGTACAATTCAAGCCCACTATGTCCTCTCAAAGTTGAGGGCCTTGCATGATCCAGTGGCCATCCCAGTGCTGTGAGGAGCACTGGGCTCTTCTTGTTATCTGGGTGTCTCACTTGTATCTCACCCTGCCAACCAAGACGGTCTCCATCACAGTGGCTCCCATCAGCACTCCATGCTCGCATGCACCAGCTTCCAGATGAAGAGAGGAAGAAGGAGGAGAAGGAGGAAGACTATGAGCAGAGCCAGTGCTCCAGGTTCCACCGTCTGCAAAATTGAGGGCTTGAAATGACTGACTCAAGTCAGTGGGTGCCAACTCACCGAAGCCTGTACCGCACCCTCTCTTTTTGGCATACCTGAAGCAAACACTTGGGAGCCTTCAAAATGAGGGCTGTACAATTGTTAAGATCTACAAAATGGCTTGCAGAACTTTGCCAACCTTGGTGCTGTAGCAAGAGCCTGGGGAAGACTGGAGTCGGCAGGATGTTTTTGGAGAAGGGGTGCAGTAGGACCTCAGTTGTTTGGGCATTTGACCCATTGGGGTTTCTGAGACAGTGTGACAAGGACTAGGTGAATGGACAGACAAGAAGTGACCATGACCACAAGAACTCATTGTCTCTTGCACATTCATCCACCACAGATACAGCTTAGCAACAAAACCTGGAGTGGCCATCCCATGATGAAGCCAGTTAATGCACAAAAACTCTGACTCCAAATACCCCCATAAATATACAGCTACATTTTTCACACTGCTAAGAGTCAGCAGTAGCTTTCTGTCCCAAAGGAAAACAAGGCTGCACAAAGGGGAATAGGAGCACTCAAAGAAGGATAAACAATTCAGCTGAAGAGGTGGACTGGGGAACAGAAGAAAGGCAATGAAGATACAGTCTCATCAGAGCTAAGCAGGGTCATCCCTTAATGAGAAACAGGCCTTGCAAAGACACAGGCTCCCATCCAGAGCCATGAAGGATTTCCCGTGAGACTTGAAGGGGATTTTGGATAATATACTATAAAAGGGGTTACAACTCTACTGAGTCCTGCTGCGTTCATTAGTAGTTAATTTAGGAATTACTCCAAAGAATCAGAAATGTCAACAGGGATATCCATGTAATATATTAAAATCAGTTAATTTGGGTTTTCCCGCTGCACATGTTCACATCATGGTGAGGAGGACAATACACCACCATCACATCCAGAAGAAAAACAAGCAAGTGGGCAAGCCACCTCTCCTTGGGAGGTCCTGGGCAGAAGGGATATGAAGAAAGTCACTGACAAGCTGGGAGACACTCATGGCTCTTGGATAACATGGGTCTGCAAGAGCAAAGTTGCCTGTTTTAGCTTCTTTTACACAGTTAATAAATCTGGTAAATATGATTATGAAGAGCCTAAACCAATATCCATAGACTTGTCGACAGGGCAAAGATTATGAGGAGCCTAAAACAATATCCATAGACCTGTCGACAGGGCAAGTCTTATAGTTCTTTCCATTGAAGATCCAAGTCCTCACTCAGCCAACACCCACATTCAGAGCACATTCAGGGCCATTTCATTGCCCCTCCTTGGATATCCCATACAGTAGAAGACCAGAGAGCTGCCAATGCCCAGTGGAAAAACAGCAACCCCAGTGATGTATCTAGGTTCATGAACCCCTTTGATAGCTGCATATTTTTCCCTTGTGTTTTGCCAGCTAAAGAGATACCATTCCCAGCTATAAAATGGTTGCCAGCTCTCTGACAAATTGAGCGCCTCGTTCATGATCCTCCCCTTTCAGTTATCCAAAAATCAGATTGTTATTTTCCATAATGGGTAACGGCTGTTTGCCCGAGGGGCAACTTGTACTCTTCTGGGCTTACCATGTAGCTAATAAGTAATTGGTGGTTTAGGGATACTGTGAAGTCTTGGCTTTTTCCTTGGAGACATTAGACAAGACAAGAGAAATTATTTCTAATGGTGAGTGCATTAATCGCAGGTAGTTTTAAGAACCGCTGACAAATATCAGCCCATAAGGAATAGAGTTGAACCTGCCTTCAGAAACCTTGGCGTCAGAGCAAGAGATGATTGACTTCTCTCTGACCCTGAGGTTCCTTCCCATGCTATTTACTTGTAGTAAGCGTGGGTAAAGCCCTTCCCAAATCTTCATTCGCCAAGTCAAGCCATGGACTGCGTTTCCTACTTTTCCAGGAAAACATTATGCTTACTTCCATTCTGCTCTCTATAGGTCCCAATACCACCTCTCTCTGAAGGTCTTCAGACACCTTTCAGTAATGCTGGAAGGATCGTAACCAGCATCTGCCCATTCAGTGGCATCACCCACAAACAAGGCAAAAGCAGGCAGCAGAGGCAATAGCCCTCATACATACCCAGCTCAGCAACCTGGAGGCTCACACAACCTCCAACCGGGATTGTTGCAATGTTTCTGAGCCACCCAGGACCTTGTCTATGGGGACCGGTTTGCTGCAGTCTCTTGCCATGTAGCTGTGCTGTTTAAAGACATAACCGAATGGATTCCTGAAAACAAGCCCTGACTGTAAAGTTTCACCAGAAACCCTAACACACCTGCTAATGCAGCTATCGCCCGGCTGTGCGCTATCAAAGGTGTAATAACACAGCCGTATCCTACTAAAGCTCCAGGGGAAACCTTGAACAGAAAAGCCTTCATAGTCTTAAGGCAAGGAAAATATTATTGCACTTCCACAAAGCAGCTTCCCTTCCTCCAGAACAACCACCTTCAGGTCTTTCATCTCAGCGTGTTCTTGGCATTTATTATTTTAGAGCTTTTTTGCATCGAGAAATGATTGTTTTTGTTCTTGCTCAGAGATCACTCTTTATTGTTAGTTAAATAAATCAAATTGGTGGAGAAAATAGCAAATGCTTAGCAAAAGTGTATTTCATCAAACTGTCTGATCCTGGCGATCCCAGGTATTTATTCAACATGGAAAAACTACTCAGCTGGATTTTTATATATATATGCATATATACACACACACATATATATATACACACATATGTATATACACACACATCTATAAGTGCATGCCCATTCATGCAATGGCTAATATTGAGTCTCTCTCTGCTGCTGGAGGTGATCGTGTTTCTTGAGTGCAGACCTAAAGATTGTTTCTCTCATAGGTAACAAAGAGGGAAAGCCCCAGAGACTTCCATTGATTTCATTTCCCTTGGGAAATCTAAGTTTTGACTGCAAGAGCGGCAAGCACTTCACTGGGAAAGGAGAGGAAATGAGATTGTGTTCCCATCTGCCTTACTCTATGCTTCTCCACCAAAACTTCCCTGCCAAACTCTGGGAAGGCTGATATGGATGTTAAATCCTGACAGAAATCATGATCCTAGGTTCCTGGGAGACCTGGAAATTCCTGCACACATCCCTGGATGCACCATCGCATCTGGAGCATCCCTTAGAGCCAGGTAGCTCCCTGCTGCCTTTCAAAGGCAAGGGTTGTGGTTTCATGGAGAGGATGAATATTTGCTTTTTATTCACCCTTTGATCAAGACCAACTCCAGCAGCAGCCAGTGGGCTCTGCCGGCTTCCTTTTTGGATCTGACCCATTTTGGGTACTGGTTTCTGCAGTAACTACCCGTGGATGCTTTAAGGCATGTTTTTGTTTCTCATCTATCTATTCACTTAACAAATTAGCACAGCCTAGTCTTATGCAAATCAGAGGTTCGATTTCCTTGTGTACATTGAAACTCTTCCTCTGCCTCTACCAGCCAATGCACAGCTACTGTTATTTCCCTGCTAAGATGGGTTTTCATTGTTAGCTGCAGGCTGTAGAGGTTAATGCATGTGAATACAATCCAAGTAAGCTAAGCACGTGTTTTACTCTACACAGAGAGTAAAACATGGGGACAACAGAGAGAGAAGGGGTGAGGGGAGAAAGGAAAGGGTCAGATTCAGTTTTTCAGATAAGAGAAAAGAAAAAATAAGTGGGGGGGGGGGGGGAAGCTTTAAATTTTGTTGGTTTTTAGAAGAGAGATTACAAATAATTGCCTGCACTGAGCTGAAATGCAGAATGGCAGTTCCCACCCTAGATGAGTAGGGTACCTCTCACATGTGAGGGCAGAGCATGTGGAAAACAAGATGTTATTTCTTTTCAAATGCACCTTGAGATCATAGACTCATAGGATGGTTTAGGTTGGAAAGGACCTTTAAGATCATTAAGTCTAATCATAAACCTAAGACTGATAAATCCCACTAAACCATGTCCCTAAGCACCAACCTGCATGTGCTATAAAGCCCATGGGACAGTTTTCTAAGTGGAAAAGATAGCAACCTCTTTATGGTGTCCATAGCAGGCCTGGAGACAGTAGGAATGGGAAAAAGGGTAAAAACTTTACGAAGGGAGGAATAAGATTGCAAGGAGATGATGCCACAGCAGACCTGCAGACCTCACATCCTACAGCCCCTAAACCCCAGCTTCAGACTGACCACTGGACAATAAAACCTGCTGTTTTCACTTGATTTCAGTCAAGTTAAAGTGGGGCCTGATTTCCGTGCAGCTGTAATTTTGTCAAGGGAATTGTAATGCTTTGTAATGCTTGTAATGCTTTGCCAGCACAGTTAAAACACCATAATAGGTGCTATTCTGATGACAGCCATCAAAATAAGCAGATAGATTAACTGACAGATAGACAGAAAGTTTGAAATAAGGAAGATGCATACAGAGAGAAAGTGAGAGAGATGGATAGATAGATGAGCAGGAATTGCTGGGAATATAAAAGATTATATAGATAGATAGACAGATCTTGGCATTAAGCACTCGCATCAAGGTGCAGTTGGCAGCCCTGATTTAATGCATCATTTGTTCAAAGTGCTCATCTCCCTCCCTTTAAGTAAAACGAAGTTGTTTGTTATGTGTTATGGAACAAATCTGTGTGTGGGCTCCCTCAGGGTCATAGGATTGCATGAGGTGAAGGGCCCGATCCTGCCAAGTTCCCAGCACTCTTTCTGCCTGCTCTGAAATGCAGGGTGAAGGGATGATGCCCATCAGTATCAGCACCCAAAAATGCCCCAGCCAGTGCTGGAAGGAGCTCCAGGACACAGGGGAGAAGGAAGGAGGGTGGATTATGACTTACCCGCATCATCTCATAGCCTGCCTCAAGATGTATTTAAATTATAAATAAGTAGTAAGATTCTTTCTGTCAACACATTTCAATTTAGGTCTTCTGGTTTGGCAAACAGTTTCACAAGAAAGCTCCTTACAATACCCAAGACGGTGTGAACACAGAGGACTCATGGCCACTCTTCTGCATCACAGAGCACCCTTTCCAATTTCACCTGAGAAATACTTCTTGTAATTTGTTTAAACTTCGAGGCTCTCAGGAGGCTGCCTACCCTTCATTTTCATTTATAGCACCTCTACCTTGTTTCTGGGCTGCATTAAACCCTGACATAAATGCCTTTTTGTCAATCTAATACCATAGCCCAACACGATGTTTTAACAAAGTGTTATGCAAAGCTTGGAGCTAGGGAAAAGAAACAATGCAAATAAAAGACTGTAATTCTATTAAA
This sequence comes from Pezoporus occidentalis, assembly GCF_034315485.1. Lineage (NCBI taxonomy): Eukaryota > Metazoa > Chordata > Aves > Psittaciformes > Psittacidae > Pezoporus > Pezoporus occidentalis. Next base: position 1,724,911 of record NW_026913168.1, read on the forward strand.
TAATCTTGCTATATTCTCCCTGACTGCCAGTCCCTGTCTGATGGCCAACCTCTGCTCTTTTTCAAGGTAGGGGTAAAATTCACCCTATCACAGAATCATAGAATCAACAAGGTTGGAAAAGACCTTTACCATTATCAAGTCCAACCATCACCCAAGGAATGCAGTGCTCACCACTAAACCACATCACCCTGATTTCAATGAAGGCACAATAGGGTGACAGGGCTCAACTATAAAATTAGTTCAGTAGTGAAGATTTTCTCTTTCCCCTTTTACATCTATGACCCAGGATCATTCTCAGTCACCCACAAGGACGACTCAGTTTTTGCACTTCAGATGGCATGCCTCGGTAAAGGTTTCAGCCCCATCTCCAAACTCCCCCTTCCTGAGTTCTGCAGAAGCGTGCTGGAAACCTACCCAGACCAGACGGCCCTTTGTGGTATTTCAGCACATCCTGCTTCTTGTCCTACCTTGGAGGAGTGAAAACGAAAATATGAACGGGCTTTCCAAAACCTCAGCATAGTTTTGGTGCAAGGGTGGGGAAGGCAAAGCTGTGCTTTCGTTTGCATTGCCCATCCACACAAAGTTCAGCCTTTTCTCTGTTTTTTTGCGCCACAGTGCCTGATTACCTCCTGTAAAACGTCCCATTTTGGGCTTGGAACGTGTCGTTTATCCATAGGAACAAAAAAAACATCATTTCTTAGCCAAAGTTACCTGTTTGTTGGCAGTGGCTGTGCTCTTGACCACTTCACAAGGACAGATAACTCCAGCAGTGGTGCAGAATTGCCTGCCACGGTTTGAGGAGGAAACACCCCAAGAATCTCATGTTTTCTCCTTGCTTGGAAAACTGATGGTCCTGATATCTCCAGTCAGGTCACATAAAAACCTGCATTCATTTCATGGCAATAGCTTTTTCCCCTCAGCACTGTGTGGCAATGCTTAATTAACAAATGCTTAGACCTGAGGAAAGACATGAAAGATTAGAGATGTTTGAGGTGTATCACCAGAAGTATTTTCAAAGAGGTCACCAGTGGTGATTCACTTCAGTGAATTACTGCATTTTCCAGCAGCGTGGCCAAGCATAATAAGTGTGGAGGGGGAAAAAAGCTTCCAAGAGTCAAAGCAAAGCAAAATGGGAAGCTTGAAGGTTTTCATTTGGTTTTAATGAAGCAAACACCCCAAAAAAAATGAATCATTTGAGTCAGCCCAAAACATTTTCTTCATCTGAAAGTGAAATGCTGAGTATCATTTGGAACTCATTTAAAACCTTTCTTATCTTCCTTACATTTCTAGATTAGGTCAATCCTTCAAAGAAAATGTCATTTGGAAACAAAAAATACTAAATGCTTCAGTTTAAAGAACATCAAATTGTTATTTCCATAAAGAAAACATTTTACCCTAAAAATACCTACATGTTATGATTTTAAAATACTTCTGTTATTTATTTTGGTCACAAATTTCTACAGCAAATTCAACCAGTGAATTTGGACCCTGGTATATCTGTGTTATTCATTAAAAATATATGCATTCCCCTCCACATCATTCAGTACCAAATGCTAATTCCTCATTACCAAAAGCTGAATTTTTCTGTAAGCATGAGACAAGACATTGTTCCAAACCATCACTAGTGCTCTGGTAAAAATACCCAGCAAGTAACAGGCTCCATATCAAACCAGGCCATAACAAGAGTGAGTTTTGTGACCATTATCCTCAGGAAGGGGCTCACAGACCACATAATGTCCCCAGGCAGAAATTCAGGATCACCGCTGAGCTTCTATGGATCTACAGTGATTGCACACTGAAAAGCTGGTCAAGTGTCCAGAAAAAGGCTACAGCTCAAGACCCTCATTTTCCCTAGTGGTCCTTATAGCAAAAAGTTGGGAAATGTCACAAAAATCACTCCTCCCATGGCCATTTGGACATTTCCCCTAATAGAAGCAGCTTTCAGCTTAGTACCTGGGTATTTGCCTGCCTGAAGGGGTGGTGGTGGGTAGGGGAAATATTGGACTTCGGGGTTTTTTTAACATTTTCTTTAAATCTTGGCGTCAAATTAGACCTGTCCCACTTAGGAATATATGCTATTAAAAACAGATTTGTTTTTCATAGAAAATGCTGTGACTCTAAATGTGCTGCCCAAGAGCAGGTTTACTCTTACTACATGCTTTGGAGTACTTTTGTCTGAATGGCCACGTGTGTGTCATGTTGGATGCTGGATATTTTACCCCTAGGGTAAAGGGGCACAACCCACGTATTTATGCATGTGCTGAAGCACAGTTACCCTGACCACCCTATCAGCCTATCATCTCGTTATCAGCACCTCCATCTGCCTGTATATTTTATCTCATCCTTCTCCATTTATTTATATTGCTATGATATCTGAGATCCTGCCTACACTCAGCTGCCAGCATCTAGAGCTCTTGTGCTGCACAGGAGGCGAAGGCATGAGGAGCGGATTCAAGGCTCAGCCTGGCCAGGCAGTTGTATAACGCAGGCAAATCCGAAGTAATGTCTTGCCTCCACAGAGTGCAAAATCAGTGTGGGTTTGCCTTTTTGTTTTCTTGGCTGAGGGGTTGTTTTTCTGCAAGGTGATTATGTGGGGAGGTGAAAAAGGTATTCAGCTCACTTCCAAATGAGCTCAAATTCACCCAGGCGGTGTCAGAGAGATTTAGGGGAAAAAAAACAACAAAATTTGCTTCATTTCTTTGGCTTTTCTGGCATTGTTTTTCAAACATTCATTCCCCAGCCGCTTGCTTTGCTCGTTTCTGAGTGTTAAACACAGGGAGGCAACCTCTAATTGTGGTTTTCCTGAGGGTGCTGAAACATTTAAAACGCGCACAGGCTCGAGGTCAGTGTCCTGGAAGTGTCAGCTTTCTCCCTCAGAGGAAGCCCGGTGTGAGTGGTACCTCGTGAATCACTCTCCCAAGGCTGTATACCTGAGATTCTGCCTGAAGGAGGGCAGAAACGTGGCTCGAATGCTATTTATCACTTCTGTCTTTCAACAGCGCCAGCAGAGTCATCCAGCATCGGCGGCAATGCTGAGAGACTCCCATCCATGTTTGCTAGGAAGGTCACCCAGAGGTAACTGAGCACTGCTGCAGTTAACCATTTCCCTTGATCCCCCCTTAAACCAAACCCTGGGCACATCACGGGTATGTTCCATAGGAGTTATTTTCTTCTGTATCTCTAGAAATGGGATATAAATGCAGCATGATAAAATGATTCCTGTGGGTCTCTGCTGGGGTTCTTATAGGATGAACCCTCAGTTCCAGGTCCCTATTAGCAAAAATATGACATGAAATGGCAATGTCAGCACTGTTTTTATTACAACATGTTCGATTCATGCTGTACCTTACTTTTGAGACCCAGATGGCCTTACAAATGTCAGTGAGTTATGCCCCGTGGCAAGTAGGTGGAGCTATTATTAGCAGTAGATCAAACATAACTAAGATATTAGATTGGGATTTACACCCCTACATTCATGGATTATAGGGGAGCAGCTGAAGGACTTGTGAAAATACAAAACTTTGGCTCATCTAAACCCACTCCTATTCCCCCACCAGTACCCGATGCCTCAGAAGAATCCAATGCATCATCATGCCTTAGCAGCCTTCCATACACCTGTTCTAGCAGACTAAAACAATGCTCAACCCATAAATGCACCAAGATACCCTTCAGGATGGAAGGGAAAGGAGAGAGGAGAGGAGAGGAGAGGAGAGGAGAGGAGAGGAGAGGAGAGGAGAGGAGAGGAGAGGAGAGGAGAGGAGAGGAGAGGAGAGGAGAGGAGAGGAGAGGAGAGACAAACTCTTACCTCCTCTACTTGTTAGTGACCTTCAGGCAAGACAGCCTCAGAGATCTTTACACCAAAAGTCCTATGGGAAGTAGTACAATCATTTCATACCTGAACTGATAACTACGTAGTTAAAGCCTTTAGATTTATATGCCCAGTCAAGAAGTCCAGCTTTTCGCTCTCTGTGTTTGTGTGTAAATACATGCTGCTTTTACACAGCACCATTATTGCTGTCCATCGTTCTGACTGGACAGAAATGTGCAATCTTCTCATTCATGGCTGCTGATCAATATGTCACTCTCAGATAAAATAAAGCTTTTCTTACACCAGATATCTCTATAGGGTCTCTAAAGAGAGCAACAAAATGTCACCATCCCCGTTAATGGTGGGATTTCTGAAGTCAGGCTGTGTTGGCCTGGCCTTGATTTTTGATCACAAATACAGAATATTAAGCCCAAGAATGATCTGAAAATATATATGTATGTATATATATATATATACACACTTTGCTAGAAGGAGAAGAGGGGTTCTGATCAAAAACTGAATAAAAATTTAAGGAGAGTTAACATTCATTTTTAATTTTGCACCTTTTTTTTTAATTAACTATAAGTCAAGGCAAAATATTGTGTTCAACTTGACCCTCCAATTTTTACATTCATTTGCCTTATTAATTTCTTTTTCTCATTTCTATTATTTCTTAAGGTAAGTCAGATTTTCATGAAGAATGACTTTTTTTGAAATGGAAAATCATTTTGCTTCGGAAACATGAAAGCAAATACATTTCCAAAAGAGAAACATTTTGCAAATGTGGAAATTAAACATCTGGGGACTAATTTCGCCACAGCTTTTTCAGTCAAGTTCAAGCTCAGTTTTTGCAATGAGTCTCCATCCCTTTCTCATGCTATATTTAAGAAAATCTAACTCAAAAATATACCCTGCTGCAGGGAGACTGCAAACTTGTTTGCTCCACCAGGATCTCAGCTCCTGTGAGAAGAAACCAAAGCAGTGTCGCAATCTAACACCATCTTTGGTAGCCAGAGTTATTTTTCATGTCATTATTCTTATCTGTTTAAGATTGGCAGCTGAAGCAACCCAATGAGTCAACAGCCATGCTTTGTGGGGTGGCATGCTTGTAGGTTTAGGTCTATCAGGACTTTATCCTCAGAGAACTGTATTCCTCAGAGCATCGCTTAGCTCCCTCCATGGCAAAGTACTGTAATATCAGGTAGGTGTATTGCAAAGGGGGTTTGGCTTCTCTGAGGTCACTCCAATTAGGATTTAGATGGGGTCTGTACCATTATGGTGGCCATTTTATTATTTTCTTTTAACTTAGGAGGTTTTAACATCACACTCAGAATCATATTGTTATTCTTGCATAGAGAAGGAGATATACCTTGCATCTCAAATGCTTTCACAGTTTTTGATGACATGAGGCTACTTACCCTCAGTTTTCAGATGTACAAAAAGATGAGAACCTAACAATTTACAGAAATAGGCATTGAAGCCTAAACCTCACTTCCACCATCGCAGGTAAAGTCCTGAAAGCTAATTTGGGTAAGGTAAAAAATAAATATAATTAGTTAAGGTTCACTTCATAGATTTGTGTTCATGTAACCATAAATTTGTGATGGGTTAAATGCACAAATTAAAATAAGACTCAGGAGTCTGGACTTGATTTTAATGCTTTAACAGTGAAATAACACCCCCTTAAGATGTGTGAAGCATTAATTTTATGTAGCTGAGAATCAAAGTATTTATGTGTTTGTTTATTTACTTATACAATGGCATTTCAAGCTCCTTTAACTTCATTGCTGTGTCTGGGTGCCCTCCAAATACATGCTCAGATGTTAGATAAGATAAATATTAAAATAATTTGTGTCTATAATTATTGCTGCTGCTGCCAGAAGCCCTTTTGATACCACGTCTAAGACCAAAAAGAAAACCTAATTCATGCAAATTAGTAGATCATAATAAAGCTAAGGAAGAATCACCGCAGCACCGAGTGCAACACTGGTATAAAAATGAAGATGCCCAAATCTGGAAAGGTTTGACCCTCAGACTTTGCTGGGATGTCATTTTAGGAGGAGGTTTTAGGTGAGGAGCGATGCAGGTCTCCTTCCTACTCTACCTACTGTATTCCTTGGAAAATTCCTTGCTAGCAAGTAGTGCCAGGCCAATTCCAAACCAACCACAGAATCCTCTGTGCAAAAGTCAAAGGCCAGCAAAATCACCATTGCCTTACATTAATAAGTTCTTCACTCATCTTGCTCTAATGACTGAGGTGGGACTTAACCTCTCCTTCCTCCAGGTACTGGCAAAGCCCATAGCTAGAGTAGAGCTACTCAGTGGAAAGAAATCGGCAGTCCCGGGATGTGGATGACGTCTTAAAATTACTGTCTAAAATATGTATAAGATTCAAAGAAGTGCCTTTTCCTCTCCACTTATTGTTGAGAAACTCCAGACAACTACCTGCAAGTAAACCTTTTCTCTGTAATGTCCAAAGTTGTCTGGGAAGAGCCCCAAGCCTGAAGATGCGTGATAGTTGACTAGATATACCTGAAAAAGGCCATTTCTCCAGCTGAATATTTAGCCTAATCAAAGGACCTAAGTCTAAGCATGAGGAGGTAGAGAAACATGGAAAATGAGCCAGGTAACACAGCAGGCACAGTTAGAAACCTGTCATAAGAGACCTCAGGGGGAAAATTCAGTTATTTTCTGAGTCGACAGTGAGTCATTGGCCAGCTCCCACAAACACTGATGCAGCCTTATAGATCAGAGGACTCTAAATAAATGTCATTATTCAGAAACAGGAGCACTGTTCCTGGATATTTGCTATAATGAAGGTCTGAACACAGATGTTCCTATTTCACTCATCTCAACTGATGGGTATAATCCAGAACATAACTTCATTCTTTGGTTTCATTCCAGCCTTAGTTTCACAGCTCTAACACCACCAAAATCAATCACGCTGATGTACTTGAGGGAAGAGATGGACTTTTCCTGACCACCTAAAAAAGTAAAGGACCCAGCCCAAGTGCTGACCCCAGTCCACTATAAATATGATGAAATTCTGCCTTCCGTAGTTATAAGGAGATATAAATGATACCAGTATGAGAACAGCAGTGCCAGAGAAGGATCAGGCAACCTCTTCCCTATCTCTTTTTTCATTGCCCAAGGACATGTGCTGTGAACATTTCAGAGGAAGACTACCACCATCGTAACTACCCCTCACTGAATATCAGCTGAGTGTGGTCAAGATTACACCCTGTGCCTGAATCTGCTCTTGGGAGTTTCTTTTGAAAAGGCTCACACTCCAGGACAGGCAATGGCATGTATTGATCACCTCTGACAGCTTGTCTGTTCCTTTGAGGACCAAGAACAGCTGACTGGCCAGGAAATCCAACATCTGACCCTTGTTCAGGGCTGACTGATCCAAAGCTGACAAATGAGGCATGAGGCTTTCTATAGCACCAGTGGCTCTCTCAAGGGAGAGGAAAGGGCCTTTTCAGAAGCAACGTCTTCCAGAAGATCAGGATCAGAGTTGATTCCTATTTCTGAATCGGGTGCTGTATCAACTGAATCAATCTTGCTGCACTTACTGCTGCAAGTTGCCTCTGCTTTGCTGAATGCAAAGAAGAGAGTCAGCAAATCATTATTTGAGCAAAGGCTAGAGGTCATGGAAAAGTCTTAAGGATGGAGTACATAAGAGAGGGGAATGGTCTCAGAAATGAATGAGCAGACACATACATATCTTTTCTGAAATGAGATCATACATTTTTATACAAAGGCAAAGTTTGGCTTTGGCTTAGCAGAAGGGATGCTAAATAAACTATGTTGCAGGTCAATCTGAAGAATGACATTTCTGGGTGCTTATCCACCTGATATACACTGATTTGCTGAGATGTCTTAGAGCACATGCAGGCCTGTGAGTCTATCTTACATCTCTGCTCCTGACCCATTACTGCAGCTAGTGTGGACACAAATGTCCCTAAACCCAAGAGCCGTAAAGGGGCACATCCCCCATTTAGGTAATGCAGTTCCTGAGCCACAGTCAGTCCCAAGCTGAAAAAAAAAGTATCATCATCTAAAATATGTTACAGAACTACCTAAACACACCTAGAAATCTTTGTGATTATCCTGCAACAGCAGGAATATGTTTATCTGGATTGATCTTAGCCCAGGCACTTATCAAAATCAATAAACTCCTATAGTTATGGTAGATGTTTTCCTTTCTATGCCCCTGGGTTCTCATTGACTACAGATTTCCCAATGCCTTAAAGGAAAAATGGCTTACATTTCTAACCGAGCAGATTTATGGCAGAGAAGGGAGAAAATTTGGGTATCCAGTGGTCTGAAGGGAGAACTTTGTCAAAGGAACCCAGCAATTTCTGGGAGTGAGAGGAGAATGAGGCTATTTATTTTAGCAACACTGGGATGAATGCCTGATCCTCAAAGTCTGAAGGCAGTTTTGAGTTGAAGGGTTATTCACTCTACATTCACAGTAAAGATGCATGACATCACGTCAGAGATGTGGATCAAGTAGACCAGAGGGAATGGAAAGAAAATTTGGTGAAAACATAGGATTTCCTCATCTCTCCAAGCATCATAAATCATGTCTGAGCTGCCAACACACACTGTGCTGATCCATCATACTCAAGTAAAGCAAGCACTCAAGTGCTTGACCAACCTGAGGTCTTCAAGAAGGCAGGAGGCATGAAGATACCATTTGAAGGCTTGGAAAGCTGGTCTCCCAACTTAATTCTCCCCCTCCAAAATACAAACAAACCCAGAGACCAGCTACTTCCCCTTAAACAGGGCAGGAGCGGTTTGAGCAGATTTCCTCTGCACCGTGAAGGAGAGAAACCTGAGACACGCTGCTAAAGCCAGAAGCCAAGAAAAACATGGGTGTTGATCACTATTAGGACAAGAGCAGAGAGGAGGGACACTCTAAAACATCAACTCAGGGCAAAGATGATGAATTTGATGCTTGGGGTTTGTGTGATAAAGCTTCAAGGCAATCTGCCAAAGAAGTGATACGGAGACATGTCCTTACCAGAGCCTGCACCTAGCTTTTACATGCAAAAGGACAACTCTGTAAAGCAAACTTCACAGCTGTTCCTGTGTGACATCCATGAAGTACTGATGCATACACAATAGGAACAGATAGATGTCATCAAATCCATAGGCTTCCACCTTCCTCTCCCATGACCTTTTCGGTAAAGGTCTACTAAATAAAACAAGGTTGACAGGCCCATCTCCAAGCATAACTCTTTTCTGTTCTTCAGGATTTTATAGAAAAGACACTCTATGGAAATTAATAGACAGCAATATCCCTATTATACATATATATATGCATATATACATATATACATATTACTATATATGGTACAGGCAGTATGAAAACTCCTATAGAAAGGTTATCAGTACCTGACAAACTTTATCGGGTTTTCATAAAGGAAAACATCCTGCCTGCTATTAATGGAAAGACCCTGGGTTGACTGTTCAGAAATCCATCATAGGGTCAGTCTCTCCTTCCTCATTTTTGGCTTTCCCATGGGTCCTGTTCAGTTCTTACTCAAGGATCCTCCTCTCCCCAGGCTCAGCAGATTTTTATATTCACCACCACTTCCTGTCCCATACTGGTACTTTTAAAAGAAGTCTATTATGAAGCAGCTGCAATCAAGGATCACAGTTCAGGACCTGTGTCTATTCATTGCTGTTTCCTCAGAGTCCCTAAATATAGTTTTAGATTTATCACAGAATCTATAAATCTGCTCCAGTGCAACTCCACAGGAAGTAAATTCATCAGTGATCATCTCTGCATGCATGCAGAAAAGGGATGACCTTCTGCAACTAGCTTGAGGTTTTGCAGGTGAGAAAACTTCACCTCTTACACAGAGGGCACCTCTGGTCTCCCTGGCCATGGGCAATCTTGGTACATGGGGAAAGAAACCAAGAGTCTCAAGAAGCCAACAGTCATAGAATCATAGAATGGTTTGGGTTGGAAGGGACCTTAAAGCTCATCCAGCTCCAACCCCTGCCACGGGCAGGGACCCCTTCCACTGGAGCAGCTTGCTCCAAGCCCCTGTGTCCAACCTGGCCTTGAACACTGCCAGGGATGGGGCAGCCACAGCTTCTCTGGGCACCCTGTGCCAGCGCCTCAGCACCCTCACAGGGAAGAGCTTCTTCCTTATATCTAATCTAAGTCTACCCTCTTTCAGTTTAAAGCCACTGGCCCTTGTCTCATCCCTATTGGCCCTTGCAAAAAGTCCCTCTCCAGCTTTTTTTTAGGCTTCTTTACGTATTTTACAGCTCTCAGGTCTCCCCTTCAGGAGCCTTCTCTTCTCCAGGCTGAACAAGCCCAGCTCCCAACAAGCCCATCGTCATAGGTGCTCCAGCCCTTGGAGCATCTTTGTGGCCCTCAACCACCATTCACAGAAGTTTGTATTGCTTTCATGAACCTTAACCCTGGTTTCTTCTGACTTCTTAATTATTCATAATGATCGCAGCTGAGAGAGGAATCTCTTCTGTGGCTGGTGAATATGAGGGGAGACTGTAATTAAAAGCAGAATTGAAGCTGAAGGATTGTGTCCTGACCTGAACCTGTGGACAGCAGTGCTCCCTGCAGCCACTGGGACCACCCCAATCTACACACTGGTTGATTTGTGTCTTAGCAAGAAAAGAGTTATCCAGTCAAGTAGTGTAAGAAGATTACTGTGGTTCTAACATAGAAATAGTTATGTGAATGATTGCACTATAATATTGCAATAGAGTATTAATTGGGAACTAAAACAGTTCATGGGCTAAGCCTAAATACTCATGCAGAGGTTTAATTTTCCATGTTAACATGAACACCAGCCTGTGAGGCTCACGAACAAGCTTCCCCTGAGCATTTCAGTCACTTCTGTCTTCCCAAAGGACAAGTTTGCATGAATTATTTCAGTGCCTCTGGAGTTGACAGTAACCGAGAGTGGAAATGTAAAAGGACAGGTTAAATAACCAGGTGTTTTGTACCTTGAGAGAAAAAAAAATGAGTTTAGCTTCAGGTCAAAGCCTTAATTTAAACTTATAACAAGGGAAATATACTGCTAAGATAGAGTGCTCCAACATCCACCCGGGAGTCTGCATAGCCTCAAGGAATTGTGTGAAACAGGTATAAATTTGCTATACATTTGTGTTGTGCGTCGCTTTCCGTAGAGCTGTAGTTTAGATATATCCACACAGGTGCACACAGAACATCATACAACCAGCAAAGACAGACGGGTGACAACAGGCGCCCTCCAGTTCTCTGGGTGTAGACATACTTACACATAGGCTTGACACACGTCATGTTTCCTTTGTTGACAAGGTAGAGTCCGTGCCACCAATGAGCACCTGTCTGTACCTGCACATGTATATCTTTATGGAGGAATGAACCCAAAAGAATGCATTAAGAAAACAGCATGAAGATTAGAAAATCAACCACTGAAATGTTAGGAAACACAGGATTGAATTATTCACCCTTCCTCCACCTCCACTCCTCCTTCTGCACAGGACAATCACACCAAGTATTTTTCCTTTGCATCATTGAGGACACAGGGAGGATGTTGACCTTCATGAGCAGTGGACCTGTATTCTGCTCACTCCTCAAGCCTTCTTTCCTGCAGACCTGCTGAAGCTGGTGGGTTTTCCATGGTGCTCATCCAAGCACTTCACAAGTGACAGATTTATCTGCACAACACATCTTTGAGGAGAGAAGGAGTTACTGTCTGCTCTCGAGATTTGGGGATGGGAGGAGGTGGAAGAAATGAAGCACTGAATTTGCAGTATTTTTAATATTTACTGTATTCTGCAGGATTAATACAAGCATGAGATCCTTTGGCTTAAGAAACCACTGAATGTTTCTGCAAAGCAAACTTTAGGGTGTGCAATTAGGCATCACCAAAAGGGATGATCACATTATCAGTGGCTGTCCTCATGTGAGTTTCCCAATGCCATATAGAAGATCTATGAAAGAGGAAAGGTTAAATATGACATTTTTAAGGCTTCATTTACAGGGTTCTTTCCATAAGAACTTCTGGTCTGTTGTCCCAAACACCTCCCAAACTCTGCAAGAAACAAGACAGGTTCATCCCCTCTAGTCCCATCATCACCCACCTGGGTTCTTCCCTAGACGACAACCAGTCCTGAGTGGATCAGAAGTCTCAGTGACCAAAATGGAGCAGGAAAACATGTGTTTTACGGTGATGTGTGCACTAACAATAGGGGTGATACTGGGGGGAACAAGCAATCCGTGCTGAGGACCCAAAGGACATATTTTGAGGGGTTGCTTCAGGGTAATTTTAGCCTGGCTCTGTGGCCTGAGCTCCCATTAGTGCGGTAGCACATTAGGTGGGGTTCCAAGGAAACCACGCTGCATGAGCCAAGGTAAAATTTCATCACCCTAAGGTGGAACTACTGGGAAATCACTTCAAAAACACACTGCTAATCTGAACCTAAATACAAGTTTCGATGCTTCCTAAAACAATTCACAAGTCAAATGCACACAAGAAAAATCAGAGTTTTGCAGACTGTAAAAAACGTTTCTCACTTCTTCCACCTTGAAGCATGGAGCTTGGTTATCTTCAGTATCTCATGTATGTCTTGTGTACTGACACAAGACCGATGCAGCTGAAAAGTTAACTAAGGCAGATAAATCAAGGTGATAACACTGAAATTAATTGGGAGGTCTTGATTCAAGTCTTACTGCGTTACTCATTGGGAGTCTTTCCACTAATGCCAGTGGACTTTTGCTTGGATCATGAGTAGAATGCAGTTACCACCGTCACACCAGCACAGCAGCTATTACTCAAACTCCCAGAAAGCATTTTGCCTGCAAAAAGACCACAAGATTTGACCCCACTAATGATTTCCATGGTGTTTTCTTTATAATATAGATTACCAAAGTAGAGCCGTGACTCAGAGGGCTTTCCTGCTCCAGCCTGCCTACCATCAGCTCTTCCCTGCAGTTTCAGAAGTGAAGAAAGGAGGAGTAGCCGTTCACAAGTTGTTTGCCTAAAAGCAGCAGCTCTCTGCCTTTTCTCTAAACCAGACTTTTCTCAGGTGTTAAAAGGAGGGAAGTAAACAAAGTAAAGCAAATAATAAAACACCAGAACAAAACCAACCAAAAACCAAAGCCCTTCAACACATTAAAAATATAGAATATCTACTCTCAAAGAAAAGAAAAAGAAGACGTAACTGAGAAACTGGTAGACTCATGTTAATTTTGCATCTTGGCCAGTAATCAAGGGTACATGGTGTGAGCTCCTATTCATCCTGCTCCTGACATCAGTACATAAGATAAATGATGTAAGAACTCTCTAGACAAACTGTGCGTGTTTCTTAGAGTATATGCAGACACAGTGTCTCCATTTGTGTCCTTTTCAGGATGCTCATTATCTGAGCTGGCCTCACTCCTGCATCATCTCACTCAATATCCCTAAGACCTATGAAACAACATCAGAAGGAAACTGCAAGAAGAAGGTGTTTTCGGGTTTTAGGAAGAAGTTAGAGCAAGAAACTCAGGAGCCAGTTCCCTCTAAAGCAAACTGAAAGATAAAAACACAATAATAGATGAGCACACCACTGCGAATACTGGAATCAGTATCTTAGTCCAACTGCAAACTGTTGATGAGCAAAAGGAAGGAAAGGTTGTAGCATCACGAATTAAAAAATAATAATCTCTCAAGCTTAATATCAGCAAAGATGATTATTTCCTTTGATTTGTCAGACTAAGTGGAAATAGCTTTACAGTTTGCAGATGATTAATTAGGAGCCAACAAGATCTCCATTTGCATCTCAGTAATTCTTCGCTCTGTTTTATTTCGACATGTGGTCTTTATGCTTAAAATACTCATTGAGTAAGCAGAAAGGTGATTAACATAATATTTTAAATGTGTGCTATTTGTTCTGACTTTTTTTACATGTTTTTTATCAACAGAGAAGAAAGGAAAGAATACACAACATTACAAAACAATTACTGTCTGTTCCGCTTACAACTGCTAAATCCTCCTTTATGGTAGACATAGTTTAACAGCTCATTGTTAATGAACTGGCTTCATTTTGAAACAGGGGAAGAGAAGCACAGATAAAGGTCAATACTCTTCCCCTTCTCCTCCATTCCAAAATCAAATGACTATTTGGCCTCTGTATAATCATCCTGAAAGTTTTGATGTGGTCTTCCTTATGTGAAACATCCTTACTCATGTGAGCCATCCTGCAGAAGAAGATTAGCCCAGGCCAGTGTTAACCCTCTCCAGTTATCACCTCAGGGAAAGTGGGTTCAAAATAGCATCTGACACATGCGGTGATATTTTTTCCATCCACCTGGCACAGAAACACAGGAGTACACATATTTCTGGGTGAAAGAACTCAGTTATTTCATTCCATAGCTAAATAAGCAAATAAATAAGTCATTTGCAAGTCATGTCCATTGAGGTCTTTATGTTGTTCGGGGGGTTTTAAATATTTTCTCACAGCTGTGGCAACCTCTGTCTTATCACACCATGCTTAAATCTCCAAATGGAGCGGGGTGATAAGAAATTTAACCTTTCATTTGGAAAGTAAATGCCTAATCCTAATGATAGCATAAAGAATCTGAAAGAGTAAATGCTGAAGAGGAGGACCAATTATCTAAGGATTAAACCATCAGAAATCAAATTAAAAGAGCCAAACTTTGCTATCCACAATAATAATATAAATTGCATTATTTCAAATAAGATTCTTGCAGGAAGGGGCTGCCTGAGGGCCTTTGAAATTTGGGGAATTGACCTCTGTCTACCATCAAATCCAGCCTTTTGTCTCAGGTTCTGCCCATTCCTCCAAGCACAGAGATAGGGTCTGGACCACCCATCTTGGTTTCACATCAAGATCTCAACTGTAGACCACCAAATTATATCACTGAGTACCCAACGGGCAGAGCAGAAAGCACTTTTCCAGTTCCTGTCCATAGTCTCAGCGTCTTTCCTAGTACTGCCCAAAACGTATCCAGGACCATAAGGACCCTGCCATATCTTTGCACTTATCCCAGTCCCAAATTGTCCTCAACGCAGGTTTGCCACCTTGGTAGCCATGGTTCACTGGAACCAAAAGGGACCCATTCCATGTGGGAGCCTCACATTAGACGCCAGCAGCAGCTGGGCTAAGATTCAAGGGACAGGGAGCACACACTGGACAGTGGGGTTACACTAACATGCAATCTATTTATTTGTGAGGGTTTTTTTCCTTCCTTTGTTCTGTGTTTTTTCTTATTCTCAAGCCACTACAAACACTGCTTTGGCTGTCAGCATGAGCACAGAGATGCACATTCCCATATCCATGGTAATTATGGAATAAATACCATCAAACCAACTTTAAAACAAAAAGAAGAATATTAATAAAGAAACATATTCCCTTTCCCCAAGCACAAAACACTTTTAAGTCAACAGAATTTAATCTAGTTTATTCTCAAAAAAAAAAAAAAGGAAGAAAAAATATGAAAACAAAACAAAAAAAAAAAAAAAAGCAGGTCTTATCACTAGCAGTAAATAAATTTGTACAACCATTCAGTCTGTATAATAGGATGAAATAAATCTACATCTTCCTTATTTTGGTGCGTTGAATTATACATACAAACAACAATTACAGGAACTTGTTCACAATGCATATAGACCTGGAGAATGGCTATCTGAAAACCCCTTGTTGGCAATGTCCGCATGGTAACACTGATTGCCTGACACCATTGGTACTTCCTATGTAAAAGGGCCCGTGGCCCAAAATGAATGATCTCCCTATAGGTTTTTATTGATTTAGTTATTTATTTCATTAGTTAGTTACTGCATCATCCAACAACCGTTCTAGCCAGCCCCCTCCCCCTTCCCCGGCAACCAAATGAAAAGAAACCAAACCAAAACCAACAAATAAAATCAAATCAAAGGAGAAGACATGACTGGCAGTTGGTCCATTTGTTCATAAGACCGCGTTTCCTCTTGGTCAGCATTGTTTGTTTGTCTGGTTTTTTCAATTGTCCTCCATTGCTCTTTATTTTTTTGTATGTTTTCCTTTAAAAAAAAAAAAAAAAAAAGAAAAAAATCTCTCGGAGTCCTTCATGCCTTTTTCTTTGTCTTTACAGCTCTCCAGATGCAATAAAGTCTTCCTCAATGTACAGTATTTCTTACAATATAAGTTATATGCAATGTTCAGCGCTTTTTACTTTATTTTATTTCATATTATTCTTTTTTTTTTCACAGCACTAGAGATCCTGTCCAATAGGGAATGCAAGTTCTGAATGGCTTATTCACAAATGGGATCCAGATTCAGTGGGTAAGGATACATAGAAGCCATAATGAGTTCCTTTAAAAAGTGGCAAACATCATTTTTCTAAAACTTTTTTTTTTTCTCTCTTTTTTTTCTTTTTTTTTTTTCTTTTTGGTTTTGTTTTTTTTTTTTTTTGTATTTTTTTTCTGGGTTTTTTAATTTTTTTTTCTCTCTTACGCCTTCAAATAATCTTTTTTTTTTTTTAATATTCCTATTTTTCCCCCTCCCATTTGATTCGGGACGTCAGACCCATAACCACACGCCTGCAAAAATGCAAGTATATAAAGTAAATCTCACTTTGAGACCGTAAGCATTCAGCAGGGGAGTCTCTTGCTAACCCATGGCAGTGACCATACTGGAAGGATGGTGAGGTCCGAAGGAGAGGCTGGATGGAGGATGCATCGGTGTCGGTGTAGTCAGCATGTGGCTGGAGTGACTGAAAGGTGAAATGTGGCTGATGGAGGACATGTGTCTGGAGAGGGCGGCGGGGTTAAAGGAGCTGCTCTTGGGAAAGTCTTCAAGGTTGTCATGGACCTTTTTGCACTTTTTGGATTTGCTAGACATTTTCCGGTTTCTGGTCTGAATTCCTTCTTTCTTCATAGTCAGGGGTCTGTTAATCTAAACAAAAACCAGTTATTTTTTTTTGTGTGTGCTTCCATCCTTTTTCCCTGCATCACCAGGGGATTCATGTGCCCAGCACCACCCCAACAGCCAGCAGCCCCTCTCTTTCCTTTGTAAACCCCACGCACCGTGGTTACAGAACTTCTCCCCCCCTAACCCAAAGTTCAGAGCCCACCAGGAAATACCAAGTTTGGTTGACATCTTTGAAGACAAGGTGACAGAAAATTGCTGCCAGAGCCTCACTGGAGCAAAACATACCCGAAAATATTCAGCTGTCTCCACATTAGGTAAGTGCACCGTGTTTAGGGATTTAGTCATTATCACCTTGAAATATCCCCTGCAGACACCATCTCACCCCGAGGCTTCCTGACTGATCTAAAACCATTAGTGGCAATAGCTAGCTGCTGGGATTTCAGTGCTATGAGGGATCTCAGACTTTCACAGAGGCATTAAAGAGATGGGCAAACACAAAAGAGTTGTAAAGAGTTTCTCTATATTTTTTTATCTTTTTTTGCCTTTTTTTTCTTTTTGTCTTATTTTCACCTTAATTTTCTTCTTTTGAAAGGTTTTGCTTCAACCATCTTTTCAGGTTTACATTAGCTGACCTGGTTCTATTTCTAAAGCCTTTCAGGTTTTTTGGGGGAGGTTGAAACACATATCTGTGCTGCCCAGCAAAGCGTTCTCTACTTGCATGCAGACGTATCTGTAAGAAAGCTAAGCATTCAATTCTCCTGCACGGATAGACACAGCAGCAATGGCCATCTGCACACATATCAGGGTTAGGAAACGGTAGCAAGGTCTGTTGTAACTCTTGTAAGAAACTCTTACTACTGCATAGAGAGCCAGCATCACAACATGCACTAGCACAGGCGCCATGAAAGCCCCAAAGGCCACACTTGGAAGGGGCTTTATGCATCCAATATCCGAAAACAACCTAAAATATGAACATGAGGGTCTACATGAGACATTGTGTAGGTATTGTACTAGCTCCTCTGCAGAATTTCACCCACAGCAGAAGGCAGTAGAGCCCATTCATCACCCCAGGGCTGAACACTACTTTTCATACTAAAAGTGAGCACACAACAGTGCTGATGGATATTCTGCAAAGGGAGAAAAGGGAGAAAGAATGGATCTGCTATCCACCGGGAGCTACTCTCTCAGCCCCAGTGAAGGACAATGAAAAGATGTCCCTGTAAGAGTCCTGAGCAGATCTTCACCCGTAAGATCTTAAATCAGCACAAGGGACAAAGCCCTCTCTTCTTCCAGATCACAGCAAAGTTTCACTTGTTGCTCATCAGCCACTGCCTAATGCCTTTACCCGCTGCATGGGAATCATTCACAGATTTCTCTCACTGAGGAGACAAGGATACAATAGCTTCCTGCCATATGTGGGGATGCAGGCACTGGGAAAGAAAGGACTGGGCTCATCTTCTCCAATTTAAGCATCCCATCTGAATTAGTGACCTCATTTTCATCCCCATCTGAATTAGTGACCTCAGGCTGTCTGTATCAGCAGTGATGGGAAACTTCATCTTGTCCAAAAAATAGGCTTATTCCTCTACCTATGGATAAAGGGAACCAGAGGAAGCAGCCCTCCTTGCCAGCAGCTGAATGTAGGAAGGAGGAATCTGCCCATGCGCAGCCCAACAGCCCTGGGGCAGCAACAAGCAAAAGCCTCATATGTCATGGGCTTTAAATACGACTTCACCCTTCTCCCTGGCTTCCTGTCCTAGACAAGCAAATGGGGATACACATACAAGGAAAGCCCTTTGCTCCAGCTGTAGGATTGGGATGGGAAATATATGCCTGGCCTGTTTTAAGCCAGAGAGCAGGGATATGCTGCCCACATTCAGAGCTGGGAGGAAGCCCCAAGTGAGCCCCATCAAGCAGCAACGTTAGAGGAGACCTGGAAGTCCCAATCCCTGATGAACCCAGCTCAGATTTGGGTGGGCACACTTTAACCTCCCCATCTCCCAGTGTGAACTCACATCATGACACGCAGACTCAAGAGCAGCTAGAATTGGTTTCTAAGGTGAAGCAGCAAAGGTGCAAGCTCAGGAGGTGGTGCTGGCTAAGTGACACCAGCCTGGTGCTGGGACTGGGGCTGTGCTGGCTCTTTGAGCACACACAGGGTCCTGACCCTGTGTTGCTTGGTGTTGTGACCTGCAGGACAGTGAGCACTTCCCCGAAGTGGCATCTCTCGTGTCTCACTCAAATGCTAAGAGCAGATTGTCCCAGACCATGATTTGATGGGAAACTTACGGATGGGAATACCAGTTTTGCCCAGGATGGTGGCAAAGCCATGGCCAGCACCTAGAGGCAGAAATGGCATCCAAGCTGTTAGCTGGACACATCATCCTGGTGTACGTGGTCTCACCCTCCTAGCAGGTACCTGACCCAAGTGCCAAGCAGATAAGGACTCAGATAAATGTCAGGAGTAAGACCAGCACAGTCACAGCAGCAAGCTGGAATATCTTCCAGTGACTTCAAAGGTCAGTCACAGTAGAATTAAAGTAGTCCCCAAAACATCAAAGCCGTGGCCTCGTCTCTGTTTCTGGGGTAGAGAAACAAGAGACCCAGAGGGAAGACCTTCTCCATGAAATCCATTGTGATAAAAATGACAAACACATGCTAAATTAAAATTAAACCAGCCCAGCACATGTATATGAAATTCATTAATTTCAGATGGAGCCAATTAATTATGGGCATGGATTATGCTCTTTGTTTTATCAAATGCAAAACACCAACTGCTCTGCTCTTGGGATACACAGCCCTACTTTAGGATATTGTGAAAGAGGTCTTTTCTGAGGACTTGTACCAAAAACAACGGCAGCTCACTCATTCCTATGGGCCCAGGCCAGCCTGATGTGCACCTCCAACAAGGTTCCTTCCCCCATCCCTGAAGTGAGTGAAGGCTCATCCTGCTTCTAAGAAGGACTAAAACAACAACAATGAGAACCTCACATTCAACAGATCAAACCCAGGGGATAGTCTGATCTTGCTCTGACTGAAGACAATGGGATTTTGACATTGACCTCAATAAAGTCCTGTCATTGGTGCGGATTTATCCTTCAGACAAAGTCATTCCAATGTGGGGTTAATCTTCCAGACTGGCTGTATCAGAGAAAGCACTCTGGGATGCCACAGGCTGAAAGGCACTGTATCAACATGAAATATTAGTCATTGTTAATACTGGTGTTAATGGAGTTTGTTCTTGTTGGGAGAAACACCAGCAGCTTCACTAAATGCACCCCGAGACTATTATGATTGTTGCTTATATCGCACTGGCAAATGGGTTTGGTTAAGCTGTGGGAATCAACAGTAAAACAAACGGATAAAGTCCCATGAAAAAGAATAGCCCTGTAACAAAAAAATAGCCTTTTCACTGCAAATGTTCCCCTTGTGGACTTAAAAACTGGGTGAGTTTCACATTCAGATCAATCCATTAAAATACCGTACAGATCTGAAGGCCCAAGAAAAATTCATTAAACCCAAAGAAAAAACAAAATGGGCAGAATAAAGATAAAAAACAGCCATGAGTTTACTGTAATGTAGCCTGAAACAGGGTTAAACTATCTCGCAAGCGTCTAAAGACCTTTCACTGTCATTGATGCAATACCTGTGCAGACACTCAGGTGTTTGGGATGGACAAGCTACACTGAGCATCTCTATTTCTGACACCTCTCCTGATGGAGAACCGATGCAGGTAAGGTACATACAGAGATCAGAACCACAGCCTGCATAAAGGGGTCTTGCACTTGAACAGACCAGACCAATTTGCTTCAGCCAAGGAGCCTTGTTCATGTGCAACCACCAGACTTCCTCCCTGCCTGGAGTTGACTAAAGGATGACGCTGGTGCCATTCACCAGGCAGTTAGCTCAGATCCCTAGGTCCTGCCTCGCAACAGCCATAATGAGAAGGCACCCCCATGAGGCTATCCCAGCCTTACCACTGCTCACAAAAATCTTACTCCTGAAATATTTGGCTCCTGAAGCGTAATGTGGCCTTCAGAGTCACAACCTCTAAAGCAAGCTGGGCTGCAGAATAGTATTCCAATGCCCTGCCATAATGGACCTAACTGAGATCACTAAGCATCATCTTAAAAAAGTAAAATCAAAGGATCTACCCACACACAGCCAGTCTTTAGTATCCTTGTCTAGTTATACTGTTCACACAGCATCTCAGTCCTCTAGGGGTTTCATTTAAGCAGGCCCCATTAATGGAGCTTCTCCTAAGGCAAGGTACTACTTGACTTTGCTAAGTAGCTATGCTGAGCTTTTAAGCAGCTGTCAGTGTTTTTAATGAATATGAAAACAACTCCAAAGTGCTCAAGGCCTGCCCCATGTCACAGATTTCACAGCTGGATCAGAGTTTCCCTAAACAGTGGGTCTAGGGGGTCAATTCAGGACAACTGGGATCACAGAGTTAGAATGAAAAAGAACAGGATGCGCTCTTGCAGCACATTTCTGGAGAACCTCAGCATCCAGGCACCATTCTAGACACCTTAAAGGGGGTTCTTCCAGTCAGATGTCTACAACGCAGGTAACACATCTGAGCCCATCATCCTGCCACCTTGTATAGTTGTAGGGAGAAACTACACCTTCTTCAAGTGTAAAAGTCCTCTCATCCAAACAAGGGCACCTGCATCAGGTCCAACCTGGGAATAGCCTATCTTTTTCAAAGGGCTTTGCCAAGGTACAAGGGGAGCAGCCCAGGTATAGGTCTCCCTGTCTGTCTCCCAGTCTATATAAGTCCTACTACTGGTGGCTACAAGGCCAAAATGAAAACACAAGCACAGACTCCTCCAGTGAATCTGGCTGACCTTTCTCCCTTCTTGCCATGGAAATAGCAAACAGAATACTTTCTTGTGGTAGGCTCAGAGCTTTCACTCTGGGTCCACCCCCTTTGTTTGCAGTGACCACACTGAGAGTTTGATGACAAGCTTTGCTTGCTACATGGGACTCGAAACGTGCTGAGACGCCTGCTCGCTACAGGGTAAACAAGTTTTCCTGTTTTCCAAGAGAGATGCCCCTCACAAAACAGGTGAAAATTAGCCTGGTTGGCAGTTGGGTTTTCTTTTTTTGTCCTACTTAATCCAAACTTGTTTACTCCTCACAGGAAACCAAAGAGCTTGAAATAACAAATGCAGCGGACTAAGACACCACAAGGGTTGGGTGCTCCGGGAAACCCTATCCATCTTTGATGTGTTTGCATGGGTGGACAGAAGGGCAAAACATAGCCTGAGATTTCTAGGCCCAACATAAAGCAAATGACCACTAGGAAGAAAAAAATATAAGATCGATCAAAGCAAAGAAATTGAAAGTCTTCCCTTCTTCTGACATACTAATTATTCTAATGCCACATGTGGAGTGAGAGTAACAGGAGTAGCCTTAAGACTCCTTTATTAGCAGTATTATTCAGTAGAAGAATTTTCAGATCTCTTTAGCTCCTTCCCTGGGGCACATATCCCTGGTTCCTGCAAGCTGGCTTTGCATGGAGGCATTAGATTAAATCTGCCAGCCATTTCATTTCAGTTTTCCTTCCCTTCCATGACAGATGCTTTAAAATTCACATCACAGGTTGAGCAGACTCTGCAACCCACTAACTAAATGAAGTCCTTTTTGGTTTAGGAATCACTTGCGTCAACCAGGGCAAAACACAAGACCTAAATAAATCATCTTTGGGGACGGGCGGAGGGACGGGACAAAGGCAGCCGCAAACCCAAGAAAAATCTAAATAGTTGCTGGCACATTTTGCTTTTTTTCCAGAGTTGGTATTTGCTGGAGGAACCAAGCTATGCCTAGAAGGGGTATCAGCTTGCAGGACGGCGTGTTGTCTTTTCCAACACACTGAGCCCAATCAGCAGCGGATAATGTCTCTCTGTGCTGATCCACCCCTCCTTTCTTGGCTCAGGCATGGGAAAGCTCTAACATTACCCACGGACAGCCCTGTTTTATACCTCCCCTAGTCAGATCAGCTATGTTTGAGGGGATGCCGGCCCATCACTCCAACCCCTAATGTCCCCAGAGGGATAAAGGAAGCATCAGCACAACCTGCGACTGGAAAACCTTAAGTCAGGGACGAGTATGGGGCATCGAGCACCACAACTGAGGCCCCGCTATGGAGCGTTACAGTCACACTTACATTGTGCAGCTTGTAGTAGAGCCCGCAGGCGTTACAGACGGGATCGCCGTTGGCATTTCTCCTCCACAGGGTGGTAGTGGTGGTCTGACAGTTCGCGCAGGACGTGCCCGCCCTCCTGGCTGCAGACTGCGGGGAAGGAGGGGGAGAGAGAAGGGGAAGGGAAGAAGAGAAAAATACCCGTGTTAAAAAAATCATATTAAAAAGAGAAAGAAAAAAGATGCCACAAGCAAAATCTCCAAGAAAGAAAGCATCAGCCCTGCAAGACCGACGCGCGTTGACAGGGACCTCCAGAAACCAGCTTGTGAGAACAAACAGTCATTCTGCAAAAGAAAGGAAAAAATCCCCAAGGTACTTTAAACCCAAATTATATATGAACTGAATCAGGTGCCAAAGGGCATCCTAAAAGTGAGTGCTAAACCTCTGATAGAACTCATCAAAATTAACAGCACTGGCACAGCCCATTCCAGAGGGGAAAATTTTATGTAAATGCCAACATGTCTTTCCATCTTAATTCTCCCAGACCCCCCAGGGGTCTAATTCTGCAGTCAGGGCCTGAACCAACAGTTGCTGAAGTCAATGGCATGAGTCACGCTGGCTCCAGTGAGCACTGGGTAAGACCCGCACTGGGCATGGTGGGCAGCTGCTCGCCTGGTCCGACCGCAAGCACAGCTCTGTCCCGTCAATTCAACTCGGCTTCAAAGGATACGGGCTCCAGAGCGGAAATAACACCGTGGCGAAGAGCGAGAATCACAACTTTTTAATTACACCCTCTTGCAGCCTAAACCTTCATGTTTATTTAAGGATTGGTAATGAGCCTGAAAGAAGAATTTACCATTTCATAAAGGGGGAAGAACAAGGGGAAAAAAAAAAAGTCTACGTGTCAAAGTGTATACAGAAGCATTTTGTTAGCTGTGATAATGATTTAGGGAAGCCAAATTTAGCCAAGTCGCTCTCCTTTCACATGCATGAATTCGTGCTTATCATTTCAAAACTGTAACTTCAGCAAACAAATTGTCCTTCTGCCACTGAAGGAGGAAAAGGAGTTTGCAGACTTCCATGTGAATGCCTATGCATGTTCGCGTGTGTGCAAGTGCCTACAGCTCCTAAAAAAAAAAGAGACCTTTAGATCCCCGTCCTCTCTTTTCTTCATCAATATGACACACTCCCAGAGCTCTGATTTCATCCCGATGCGTCGCTTTCAATGGGACTGCTCATGTGCTTAAAGTTAAAACATGTGCTTAAGCGATTTGCCAGATCATAGCAATGCCTGGCACCTTGCAGAACTGAGCCTTTAATGCTCCCTTTTGTGCTCTTACTGTTTCAAATTTACCCCTCACCCCACACAGCCGCACACTGTAGCACATCCAACGTTTAAAAGAAAAAATAACGCATCTTTGGATCCCATACAACAAACCCAAAATGCAAACACGGACACTGGCACAGCGCAAGCGTTTATACCAGCTCTTGTTAGGTCATGTTGCAATTTTAATCATAATTGAATGCGGCGTAGGTGGAGAGAGGACGGGTTGGTTTTGTTTTAGATAGAGAAGTTTTCTTTTTTTTCCCCCTTTTAATTAGACAAAAAGGACTGCCTAAAAAATAAATAACGCAATGCCCATGAGCATTAGGAAGCATTACAGAGCCCCGGATCTGACAGCAAAGTACTCTCACTGCCTCCCATGGGGACAATTCCATTTTGCCTGACCATAAACCACGCTGAAATGAGCCGATCTCAAGCCTGAGGAGGCCTTCAGCTGACTTTTCCATGCTGATGACAAGCAGGAGCTGGGAATAGCACGTGGGTCTTTGGTTGCAAAAATCCCAACGCCAGCAGAAGCTGAAACATCCCATTACCAACATCAGGGCCCCACCTCTGTCCTCTCCTCCTCCAGACCATGCCACGGCACCAAATTTGGTTCCCATCAAAATCACCAGGTTAATACACACACATCAAATGCATCAAATGCAGCACAGACACAGCCAACTGCAGAGCCGGGCTCTCACTGAGACCCTGGGGACAAGTCTGGAGGTCTTTGCCCCATCGGCTCCCACCAGCGCGGGTGGCTCAGTGGCTGGATTGAGTCTCTCGATGGCAGCTTTGCCCTTATCAGACCCAAAAATCAAGCCTAGGGAAATTTCTGAAAACCAGTGATATTTGACTCAGCCCACACAGGGGAAACATCCCCTTTGAAGATATTTGGGGTTTCTACACGGCGCTCGCCATAATTTCTCTTATGGCAAGCATATTTAAAAGACATGCCTGGTCACCACCTTGCTACCTTCAAACAAACTCTTGACATTAAATAAGCAAATAAATCACAACATCCACTGTCTTCTCTGAAACCTCTTCCATCTGCCATGTTTCCCCTACAAAAATACAGCATCATTAGCTGCATGTTTTAAACCCGGTGCTCTTTTGGTCTCAGGCTGTACCTTTTATGCTGTACCGACTTTTGCCGGAGACACCAGCAGCAAGCAGGAAACAATGAATAATAACACTATTGTAAAAGCTCCTAGCAATGGCATCCACTGATGCTAATCACCGACCCCAGCTTGGCCTTGCAAGTAGTGGGATGACTAACAGGGTGCCCCATATCACCTGCAGGACCATACCCCATGGCCCAGCTGCATGTGAGCGAGGGCACAACTTTGGAAGTGCTGTTAGTGATGAGAATGTGGAATTTAGGATGATGTGGGAAGAACCACGCACTGATAAAGATGCTTAATTAAGGGGCATATTCAGTGTCTGGATTTGCATGGGGTACCCACAACACTGCAAGCATCAGCTAAATGTGGCTGCGTGTACAGGGGCCTTCTGAGAAACTGGCTATAATCCTTCAAAAACCAGCTTGACTGGACACAGAAATGGAAACCTCTGCATCCACATGGAAAGGAAAAGGAAGAAAATCTAAAGGAAGGTTTTATCTCAGAAACAGCAGTGGCAGGACTGCCATTGGCTTCGACAGGGATGGGAATGGTCTCCAAGAGGGCTATAGACCCTGTCTACAGACTGCAGTGGTGTGGCTCTACAATCCTGTTCCTGCAACATCTCCAGATCTTCCCTCCAAGATGAAGCAGAGCTGTCTAGGCCCACTCAGCCGACAAAACCCAATCCATCTTCCCTAAAGGAAGCCCTTACAAAGACACCCATTGAATTTAATAAACCTTGGGCTGGGTTCTCAGCATCTAAATGATTTATTTGCCTTCTTTCTCCCACCCATTGGAGTCCTTTCATTAGCTTTAGCGTGCCTGGGATCAGAGCCTACGAAACCAGGCCAAGGTCACGCAGGAAATTTGTGGCAGAGGGAGAGGAGCACACACTGGATCCCCAGCCTGGCCCTCCATCACATGTCACCTTCCTCAGCCCCCTCGCCTTCACAAGTGAGGAAAGATCAAGTCAAGCTGCAGATACACATCAGCGTCAATGCACGTGAAAAGCAAATGCAGGCCCAGCTTTTGTGTCTTCTGGGGGAGATAAATAGAGATACAAACAATATCAGGAATGTTTCTCTTGTTTTTTTTTCTCCCCAGGCAGTGCTGAATAAAAAATATATATAGAAAATGCAAAAGTTCCCATTTAGCAAAGACCATGTTTAAAGAACGGGAACCTTCTGTAACTTTAACTGAAACGCACAAGGTTGGAGTGGTTATGCAAGGCAAGGTCTCTCCTTACTTTTTTTCTTTCCCTTTCCTATTTTTTTCCCCCCAAGAATGACCTTTTACAGTGTATTTATTTATACAGTTCATTTTACATGTGCCGGGCTGAGGGTGACTCGGGACATTCTTTCGTGGCTCCATCAGACAGTGTTTGAAAGCTCTTCCCCCGTCTCTTTCCAACCGCTTTCCTATTCTGCCTCCCCCTCCGCTTGTTTGGATACGCTCAAGCTCCTGTGTGTTTGGGCTGGGGAAACAGAGCCGTTGTTTAGGAGTTATCTCCAGGGCTCAGATATCCGGCAGCTTTTTCCTAGGAAGTTCACTTTACACATAAAGAGGGAACGAGGAGGAGGGAAAAAAAAGGAAAGGAAAAAGAAAACGAAGGGGGGTGTGTTTAAGACACAAGGGCCGGGGGGAGGAGGAGAAGGCAGCAAAAGAGCTGCCCAAAAGAATCAAAATCCCAGCCTCTACTTCCCTCCCTAGAAAGCTTTTCCTTTTTTCTAACAAGGCTGTGAAAGATGAAGGAAACCAACGTTTTCCTATGCAGGCTTTTCCCGCATAGGAGAAGTTTCATCTGCGGGAAGTCTGGGGGTAGAGGAGCAAACCCAGACCCACACGGCCAGGCAGAGCCGTCACCACTGGCCCTCGCAGTGCAACCCCTCCTGCGGCCGTATCCTGCAAACACTTCCCAGAGCCTATGGGAATAAAGCTGGTCCAATAAAGCCAGTCCAGTTTTGCAGGTGAGGAAGCTGAATCCATGCCTAAGAGTTGCCCCTCGGAAGCCCTGAGCACCTTCATGGGGAACAAACCTTGTACCCCCACTCTCCCTCCCGCAGGATCCAGCCATGCCAGGCACAAGCCTTATGCAAGGCCGGATCCATCCATCACCTCAGAAACTCCATGGAGAGGGCAGATCTGCTTTTCCTCCGCATTTTGAGTGGCCTCCAGGAGCCCATCCACATTCTGAACAATAACGAAACCAAACGTGCCCCAATTCAAAACATTCAATAACTTCACAAGCAGGGAACGTATTTTTCCCCCCACTTTGATGTATCTTTTCCCCTTGTGGTTTGTCTGATTATTTGCCAAATCTATGGCAATGCATTTATTACCCATGCCCACAGCTTCCAGACCATTTTGTGGCTTCCAGGGAAATTCGTAAGTAGATCACTGGGGATGCTGTAACTTATTGCCTGTACACTGTACAGTCCTGAGGCTTGCAAGTAGGACTTCAAATACAGCTATGCATTTTGTCTTCCTCCAGCTTTTGTGACCCCAGGTACACATTCAGCTTTACACACTCACCAGCCTTTGCCAGCCCCTTCCTTGTGTTCTTGCTCACACCAGCTCGGAGAGGAATGACATGATTTTAGACCCACATGGTTGAGGTGCAAATGACCACGCACGGCACCAGGAGCATCAGCCAAGAATCTTGCAGGACCAAAGTCCAGGCGACGGCCTAGCGGTACCCGATACCTAGCTTAAGTCCCCTTTCCACGACACAGCCAACCAAAGGGGATGGGAACACACTCGGAAAGGGACAGACAGCAGTGTGGAAAGCCCTGGAGGAACCCTGCTCTCCTGATATTAATCTCTTTGGTCACTAGGAAATCATTACTTTGCCCTTAACCCATGGAAAGAGCCATTGTCCCCATTGTCCTTGGGTCACCATCCCAAAGAGCGCTGGGGAGGCATCTGCCCCATTGTGACCTGGGAGAAAATTCAGTCCTGGTTTACAAGAAGCTCTCAGTCTTGATTTTTTTAACCTGTTTTTCAGATTGCAAGAGGGCCAAACAGCTGAGGCCCACAGCAGCTAGGAGCATCACTCCGAGCATCCCCATCTCCCAGCCCTCTGATGTAATAGAAATAGATTTTGGAGCTGGCTGAGCTTCCCTGTCCATCCCGAGCTGCAGACAAGAAGCAAAAGTTGCAGAAGAAGGTAAAGAAAGACGGAAATGGGAGGAAACTCACCAGCCTTCTCTTGGGTTTGATCAGGGGCCGGTTCTGCCCGTTCATTTTGTGATAGAGTCCACAGGCGTTACACAAATAGTGCCCGGTGCCGTCTCTTCTCCACAGAGGGGTTGAGGTAGCCCCACAATTTACACACTCCCTGCCTTCTGGAAACAAGAGAGCACATAGTTCACTTAGGGAAAGCAGAGGTAAAACAGGCTGGGAAAAGGCCTCCCCCAAAATAAAACAAACCCATACAAGCTGCAGCCCTGTCAGGCCTTGTCAGACCTGTCCAAATTCAGGACGTCCAAGCAAGGTTCCAAGGCCACAGCTGAGCAACTTCCCTGGCATCCCGTCCGCCTCCCCAGCGTCACCCCACAGGCAGCATCAAGCCCACGTCCCAGCAGAAGAGGGATGGTGACAATGACAACCCAAACCCCATGGTGGCTCAAGGGGCTCCTTTGTGGTGGGATGACAATTCCCCCCATACCTCTGGATTTAGGGATTCTACAGCCCTCCAGCCCCTATGTTGCCACATGGGCCAGGCAAACCTTGGCAGGCTTTGCGAGGGGCCTCCATCCCTTTCCCCCAAGATGGATGGATACCCAATGTAAGTCCATACCCCCCTTTCCAAGGACCCCAGGGTCACTCCTGGAGCACTGCCTCAGCTCCCATGAGCCTGGTAAGGGAGAATCTTCCTTTGGCCTCAGGTCAAACCTCATCAAGGCCCCCAAAATAATCTCATCTCAACAACCAAAACACCTCCTGCCCCCAGTCAACACACAACCACTCTGCCAATATCTGCTATTGATTAATTTGCAATGAAGCTTCCACCACTCAACTTGTGTAAACCTCTCTGGCCTCCGACTGCATCCTCAGCCTGCTGGTCGATCCCCAATATTTGGGATCCCAAAAGACCCTAATTAGGGTCTTTCCCTCCTTCTTCTCCTCCTTTTTGCCACCTCTCTATAATCTCCCCACTTATTGGGGGGTCTCCCGCAGCCCCAGCTTGGAAAACAGAATTGAGAGGGGGTGAGGGAATGCAGCTCAGCTACTTTCAGGAGTTGGAAGAATATTTTTGTTGGGTGTTTGGTATGTTTGGGCTGGTTTCTTTGCACCTAATGGCACTCTTGGCCCATGTGAGAGCAGCAGAAGACCTGAGCCGGCCAGAGCAGAGCTAACCCAGCTCAGAGCCGGCTCCCCGCTGCCCCAGCCTGCGCTGCATTCAAGCAAGAGACATCCGCGCCCTAACCACAAACGGCAACCGTTTTTCCAGAGCCTTTGCGCTGAACCCCTCTCCTCTCACCACCCTTCCAAAACACAACAACAACAAAAACCCTCACTTTTTCAGCCGTTTCTCCCTCTTTCATCCTGCAAAACCAGCCCATTCCCTCCCGTTTCCCTCCAGCTCCAGCCCTCTTTGTCTGCGAGCTTCCCCGCTCGCTAAAATCAACTTTAAAAGAAAGGACCAGAATCAGGTGCTGCTGCTGGGGCTGGGTTATCACAAGCCGCAGATGTCTCTCTAGAAGGTAAAGTAACAGAAAGTGGCAAAAGGAAAACAACGAGGGGGGCGGAGCGGGGTGGGGGGGGAAAGGCGGTT
This sequence comes from Pezoporus occidentalis, assembly GCF_034315485.1. Taxonomy (NCBI): domain Eukaryota; kingdom Metazoa; phylum Chordata; class Aves; order Psittaciformes; family Psittacidae; genus Pezoporus; species Pezoporus occidentalis. The sequence goes on from NW_026913168.1 coordinate 1,754,977, forward strand.
TGAAAATACCGCGCAGCCGGTGCCCCTGCGGGCGGCCGGGGGAGCTCGGCCCGTCCCGGCATCAACCGGTCCCTACCCCGACACAGCACCCGGTCCGTGCCCGGGCCAGGCTGCGAGCCGCTCCCGTTAATACCCAGGTCGTTTTGTCCCCCTCCGGTTAAACGGGGGCAGCCGCTCCGGGGCTGTTTGAGCCTCTGTCCCTCTCTTTTGTTTCACTCCATCTCTCTCTCTCCCCTGCTTTCATGTACAAAACATACAGGTCTGGGTTTTTTTGTCACTCTAACCGCATCCGGACTCTATTAAAGTTCCTGGCGCTGGATAAACAATGCAACTGTCGCGTGCAGCAGTCTGAAAATAATTGGATTAGCTCAAACATATCAGCTAAATAGAGACAGTCCCTGCTCAGACAGACAGAGTAAATGTCACCCTGGAAAAACCCTGAAAACTGATCTCATTCATGCCAGGCAACCCTGCAGCAGCCTCCTCGGAAAAAGAAATAGAGAGAGAAAAAGAGAGTTTTGACTAACGGCCCTTTCCTCTGCACACACGCACATACACCCCCCTCGCTGCACACAAGTTCAGCCATCGGGAGCCGCAGCCGCGCAACTCCCGCACGCCGCGGGGTGCGCAGAGCGCTGGGACACCCCCGGTCCCCCCAGCCTGAGCCCTGCGGTCAGCTTTGAGGTGGTGCGTTAGGTATGGGCAAAGTCCTCCGATGGAAATGGATGGGGCTGGAGGTGGGCAAAGCCCTGGCATGGAGGTGGATGGGGCTAGGGGATGCCTCGGGGTGCTCACATGCTCCCCCAAGGAAAAACCCTCCCCATATCTCTGGGGAAGAGGCCATGGGAAAAGCGAGGCGGAGAGGGCAGGCAGGGGAAGTTGGCCGGGATTTAGTACCATGATTGAAATACAGAGATACACTAATGCTGCGGTTCCTTGGGTTTCGCTTCCTCCCGAGGAGCCGGAGCTGAGCGCACCGGGGGCGATTGGGGAGGAGTGGGGGGGGACGGACCGGAGCATCCCCCGGGCAGGAGCCCTGAGGAGCTGGGGTGATGCCCGACAGGCCTGGGGCTGTACCCCGAGCCCGGGCTGCCCAAGGGGGAGCTGGGTTATAAACCAGGGCAAGGTGAAATGTTGACCCCCCAGCCCTGGGGTTTTCATCACACGGATGCTTGTGCGCATCCCTCTGCACGGGAAGGATGGGGGGTAGCCCTTGTCCTTTTGCCCTCCCGCTTTCCCACATAACTTCCTCTCCCGAGCAATGGGCATGAAGAAGCCAAAAGCCCTACCTGTGCTTGACCGTGCTTTCGGTCGCGATTTACACCCAAACCCGGTAGGCGATCCTCCTAGGAGGCTACTGGGGGGGAAAAGTCCAGAGCCATATTCTGGGACATACGGCGGGTAGGTCGTGATGGGGTGATGAGCAGAGGAGGTGGCTCCTCCTAAAGAGGCCATGCTGCTCCGGGAGTGAGAGGACTCCAGCTTCATGGTATCGGCCAGGGACACCTGGTATTTGATGCATTCCTTCTCGTCCTGCCGGGTGGAGCCGGTGGAGCCGGGTGTGGAGATGGACGGATCCGGGGACACATCTTTCGGAGGGGTCGGCGGGAAGGTGAAGAGGTGCGGGCTGGAGTGGCCGGCGGATAAGGTAGAAGAGGAGGCGGGTGGGTAAACGGAGAGGGGTCCCGGTGAGCTGTGATGGATGGAGGTCTTGGGGAAAGGGCTGAGGTTCCATGGGGAAGCGCTGTGGTGGCTGCCCAGCGCCTTGCTCCCGTCCAGCCAGGGCAGAGAGCCGTGCAGCAGCGGCGGGCGGCAGACCTGGCTCCCTGCGCAGAGAGAGCACAGCCGCACACCGGTCACACTCCCCTCGCCCCACGGACACAGGGGGGACCAGGCTGGACCCCACTTCCAGTTACCCACTTACCCCCCCCCCCCCCCCCCAAGGTGTCTGCATCCCAAATGACATCGGTTGTAAAACCCCGCTCCCCTTTAAAAAATCACAGCTAAAAGAGGTAACAGCCCCGGTCCCTCTCGTGGACGTGTTCCCCCCCCGCCCCCCGGGACGTGGAATTTGGCTTCACTGTCTCCACTTCCCAGCCTCTGGAGCGAAGATCCTGCCTGAAATTGCCAAGACCCCGCTGCAGAATTCATCTGATTTTTCTTAGCTGGGAAATAATTTCCCGCACGCTGCCTTGGGCCATAAAACCTGGGAATATTCTTGCCAAACGAAGGAGACCAGAAGGTGCCATCAAACTTGACAACAACCTTCCCAACAGAGCCGATAAACTTCGTAAACTGCTCGGTTTGTCTCTTTTCTGTCCCCCCTTTTCCGTGAGGCTGCACATAAATGTCAAGCGGCGTTTTCATGGCGGTATGGCACAAGAACAGGGCACCCACTACCCCGAAGGAAACTGTTCATCCCTTTCTTATGACAGGAGATCCTTCACTTGTATTTTAACAGACAGACCTGGGCTTTGAAATAAACACAGAATAGATTTACTAGGCTAGACTTATGCAGTCAAACCTATTTTTCTTCTTGGGTTATAAATGTTCTTAAGAGATGGTACCTAAAGTTTTAAATTCATCTTTGCCCTCGCTGTAAGAAATAAAACTATATCTCCCCCAAAAAATCAAATCTACCCAAAATCCCCAGCAACTCGTGCAAACGGCTATAAGCTGAAAACCACAGTTACTCAACTGGAAAAGAGCAAGTTTGTGCCTGCTAATAGAGCCCTGGAGAAGGATTTGACATCTAGAGAGCCTCAGCCTCTGTAGGTATCGTGATATGTGTGCAAAGGCTGCTAAACACACAGAAGGAGAGATGCAAACACAGATCTACAGAGCCAGGGAGAGTTAAGGAGCCGGTGCAGTGTGGCCACGTATGTTTGCATGGGAGCTTGTGAGTGTCTAGAAAATCTCCAAGCTACTTTTGCACCGTACCAGGCATTTGTGAACAATACTGAAAGTAACTGCTCGAAAGGAAGGGAAGGTGGGTTATACGAATAGAAAGGGTCAAGATTCATTATCTTCTCCAGGAAGTAACATAGTAAATAATATTCAGGCGAGATCAGAGAGACCGCATTTCCACTTTCTGCTGATATATTGGGGAAAAAAAAAAAAGAGAGAGAAATGCACAGAAAGAACGGACAAAGGCTGCTGATCCTTAGAAATAATTGTTTTAAAGGGTCTAATAGCAGAACAATGCGGTTACTGAGCGGAGCCTAATGCAGACCCGCGCTCAACAAGTAGCTGAGGGCCGGGAGCAGCCCCCTAACCGGCTTGCCTCCATCTCTGCTCACTTATCCCGCTTTCTGCTCCTTGATTTTGGGGTGATTTCCACTGCAAACCTCGGGTATTTAGATTTCGACAGGACGGAGGCCACTGCCCGGCTTCACAAATCACCGTCTGTTTTTTCCCTCCTTTTCTTGTTTGAACCCTTTTCCCTATTTTCTTAACCGCACAGGTAAACTCCAGCTACAAACACTGCATCTCTCCAATTCTTCCTAAAAGATGGCCCCAAAGCGCTCATCCCTCTGTGGACCCGGGCCCCATCGGCGCCAGGTATTTCACCTCCTTTCTAAAAGCTGTGACCCAGGAACTAAACTCACACTGTGGATCATTACCTTCCTGCAGGACCCTCAGGAAAACACAACCGGGCTGATACCTAACGACAGCAACGACACTTCTATTTTGCCTTTCTCTCTTATTTTGAACACACGCCGTGGTGAGGCCCTGGGTGCATGTGTGAAAGTTTCTACCCAAGCCCTAGCAAGCTTCCCGAGTGCCAATGGAATAAGCCAAGCGTGAAGACAGCGGGGTCATCTTCACACCCCTGCTCCCCAGCCGGCTTTTCTGCCCCAGAGCAGCTTAATCGTGCAAAAACTAAACACCGCATGAAAACCCGGACTGTTCACCTAATTGAAGCGGGGCGGGGGCTGGAAAGAGGGGAAGAGGAATAAAGCAATAGAAAGATGAAAGGGAGAGAAAGAGAAGGAAGGAGAGGGAGAGAAAGGGGGGAAGGGAGAGAGGCAAGAGAGGAGCAAAAGAGAGCAAGATAAAGAAAGGGAAAGAAGTATAAAGAAAAGAGGGAAAGAGAAAGAAAAGGGAAAGGGGTAAAGAAGGGGAGAAAGAAGGGAAACGGTAAAGAAAGAGAGAAAGAGGAGAAAGAGGTGAAAGAAGGGAAAGAAAAAGAAATAGAAAAGAGGAAAAGAGATAAGAGAATAAAAGAAATATAAAGAAAGAGAGAAAAAGAATATTTTAACAAGAAACAGGTAAAGAAAGGGAAAGGAGGGAAGGGAGGAACACAGCCTGGATTTGGGTTTATTTCCAACAAGCCAACCCCAAAATCCACCCTTGACGTCGTTTCCCCGCTGCCGGGGCCGGGCTCTCGGTGTCTGCGGGGCACTCACCGTGATGGGCCGTGGGGTATCTCTGCACGGTGGCTCTCACGGAGTTGCCGTAATAGGGCGGGACGGGGTTGCCTTGTCCATCGATATTAAAAAGTACATCCACTTCCTCGGCGAGAGGATACTGCGTGGGGTCCATGTAGGTATGGCCAAGCGTGGGGTGGTGTGAGTCCGGGTGCTGCCCATTGAGCACGGCAGGGTGGTGGTGGCTCACCCACCGCGGCTGGTCCGTGGAGACCTCCATCTTCCGCGCCCGCTGCTCCGCCGCTGCTCTTCCTCTCTTCCTCCTCCTCAGCAAGGAACGGAGGGAGAGACGCTGCCGGAGTTATTGGGAGCGGGCCGGGGGGGAAGTGCTCGGCGAGTCTGGGGATGCTTTCTGGTTAAGTTTGGTTGGAAGTGGAGGGGAGGGGGGGTATGGTGAGAAAAGGTCGGTTCCAAAAAAAAAAAAAAAAAAAAAAAGTAAAAAAAAAAAAAAGAAAAGAAAAAGAAAAAAGAAGAAAAAATAACGTAAAAAATAAAAAGAAAAAAGAAAACAAACTTAGGGGATAAAAATCTCTACGAAGTGAGATCCCCTCGGTATCTTCCGCTCTTTTGCAGATGTTTCTCTTCTTTGATCACCTGTAACGAGAAAGAGGAAAGGGAAGGAGCAGAAAGAGAGAGAGGAGGGAGAGGCAGGAGAGAGAAACGTGCTTGAGAAGTTCTGAACTTTAGCACCTGACTTTTTAGGCAGGAGAAAACCCATCCCATCCCTCGGCAGCCATCCCTGGGAAGCGCCTGCTCTGCCCTGGACCCACCTCTCCCAGCGCCTCTTTCTCTTTCGCTCTCTCGCTGCCCGGAGCAGCTCTCGCCGCCCTCCTCCTGCTCTCGCTGGGTTACTGGGGGTGGGTTTTGGGGGGCTCTCTCCCTTTCTCTTGCCATCGCGGTTGTTTGTTTATGTGTTTATTTGCTCCATTTGCACCTGAGAAGCGCCAGCGGCTCAAGCTGGTCAGAACTTGTGCCCTTCTCTGCTCCGCAGTCACTTTGATTGCTCATTAATTATTATGAAACCGAGAAAGGGGGAAAGAAGGGGGAAAAGAGAAAGGAGAAGAGGGGAATGCAAGGGGGGGGGGAAGCGATGCAGAAAGGGGGTGTGGGTGCAGGAGAAAAGGAGAACGGGGGAAGGGGCGGGGGGGGAAGAGGAAAAAAGCGACAAGTTGCTAAAGAAATTGCGCACAAACCTTGGCGGAGAAGCAGTGTGTGACCCGGGAGGGATGAAGCTGAAAGTGCTCGATCAGATCAGATTGTGCTCCCTCGCTCGCCCTATTTTTTTCCCTATTTTTTTTTCCTCCCTCTCTCACTCATTTTTTTTTTCTTTTTTTTTTTTTTTTTTTTTTCACAGGGCAGGCATTCTTTCGGAAAGGAGCAGGATGGCGCCAGCCGGCTCAGCGCTTACAGACAGCTGCGGCGAGACGCAACTTAAGGAGGTTCCAGTGTCATAAGCCCGGGGGAGGCGGAGCCTGTCCCCGCCCGAGGAGGGGACCGGCGGGACGCACCGGCCGCCCCCTCCGGAACCCCTTTGGACCAACCTTGAGTCTTCCCCCCCCCCGCCCCTTTTCTCTTTAATTAATTAATTTCCCCCCTTTCCTAAGGAGGAAAAGTTTTCCCCCTCGCCGGCAAACTCTGCCAATGCCCGCCCCGGTGGGGACGGGACCGGGTCTCTTCTCCTGCAAACATCCCGGGCAGGGGCAGGACAGACCGGAGACCCCCCGGGAGCAGCCGGGATGAGTCGGGATGTACCGGCAGGTGCAGGACCTCCGGGACGGGTTTAGAGCGGCTCCGTCTCGTCAAGGGTTTAATTGTTATTAGTGAGGACATCCGCGCAGGGAACGGCGGCGTGTGGGGGTTTTGGGGCCGTTTGGGGTGGGTTCTTTCACGTGTTGCAGGAGATCCCAATGCGGGACAAGGCGAGGAGCTGGGGAAGGGGAGCGGGAGCTGAGCCCCGAGGTGGGCGGAGGAGACTGGGGGGAACCGGTCCCTACCCCGGTCCCTACCCCGGTCCCGGCCCCGGTCCCAACCCCGGTCCCAACCCCGGTCCCGGCCCCGCCACCTCCCATCAGGGGCCGCAGCCGCCGCGCCCGCAGCCAATGGGGGGCGAGCAGGACCTGGGGAGCCGGCCCCGGGAGGCGCTGATTGGCTGCGGGCCCGAGCCCCGCCGGCCCGGCCGGGCGCTGCGTTGAGCCAGGGCATCCCCTAGCGGCCCCGGCGGCACCGGGCAGCGGCAGCGGGGCTGGGGAGGGGGGAACGGGACCGGAGACGGGAGAGGGAAACGGGGAGAGAGGAGGGGGGAGAAGAGGGGAAAGGGGGGAGGAGGGAGGAAATAACGACAGGGAAGGGGAGAACGACAGAGGAGAAGAAAAAGAAGAGAAAAAGAAGAGAAGGAGGAGGGAAAAAGAAGAAGAGAAGAACAAGAAGAGGAGGGAAAGGAAAGGAAAGGAAGGGAAAAAGGAAAGGAAAGGAAAGGAAAGGAAAGGAAAGGAAAGGAAAGGAAAGGAAAGGAAAGGAAAGGAAAGGAAAGGAAAGGAAAGGAAAGGAAAGGAAAGGAAAGGAAAGGAAAGGAAAGGAAAGGAAAGGAAAGGAAAGGAAAGGAAAGGAAAGACTAAAGAAAAGGAAAGACTAAAGAAAAGGAAAGACTAAAGAAAAGGAAAGGAAAACCTAAAGAAAATGAAAGGAAAACCTAAGCAAATGAAAGGAAAGGAAGGGAAGGGGAAGGAAAGGGAAAGGAAAGGAAAGGAAAGGAAAGGAAAGGAAAGGAAAGGAAAGGAAAGGAAAGGAAAGGAAAGGAAAGGAAAGGAAAGGAAAGGAAAGGAAAGGAAAGGAAAGGAAAGGAAAGGAAAGGAAGGAAAGGAAGACTAACGAAAATGAAAGACTAAAGAAAATGAAAAAAATAAAGAAAAAATAAAAAAGGCGGGAGAGGAAAAGTAAAAAGAAAAAGGAAAAGAAGAAAAAAGGGGGAGAAGTGGGGAGAAATAAAAGGGGGGGAATGATAATGATTAGAGGGAAAACAAGTACAAGGGATTAGACAAAATCACTCACGGTGCCTTTACGCGCCGTGTCTGCTCACGTCTGCCTGGCTGCTGGGAAAGCGTCTGCCTGGAGTCTTTATACAGGGGGGAGCTAATTAGGAACCGGGCTCCGCGAAGCTGCCGCTCCCCGGTGTCCGCTCACAGTGTCCGGTCGGCGGGGCCAGCGCCAGGCTGGGCTCAGCCCCGACGGGCGGCGGAGGGGAGCAGCCAGAAGGGAGCTCCGGTCCCTGCGCCCTGTTTAAAACCGGCTTTTAAACCGGTTTTAAGCCCCCGGTACTGGCCGTCCGTGGGGACAGAGCGCTGAGGGATCGCGCTCCTCCGTGGGGATGCACCTTTATGTATCCATTGTATTAGAAGTCGTAAAATTCAGGGTGATCCCCTCCAGTTCTTGGGGCGCACGGGAGAGGAGAAATGGATTTTTTTTGCAGGCAAGAGCGCAACCTTTCCGCTCCCCGACCCCAGATTTAAGCGTTTTATGGCCGGGAGGACGAAGCGTCTCCCTGGGATTTGCCTCTTTATCCCCGCTTCCCAAACTTCCCCAGCTCCCACGCAGACCCTGCGGGCGAGGGTGGTCTCCAGCTTTTGGGAAAAGTCGCTTTAAAAAGAAATCTCTTTTAACATATGGGTACGGGGGGGGGGGGGGGGGGGGGGGTGGATTCTTAGTGCCAAGCTGGAATTTTGGGCCAGGTGAGCTGAGATTCCCAAATCCCCCTCCATCCGCAGTTACAGCCCTGGGACCTCCAGCCGTGGGACCACACGAGAGGAATTTCCTTCTGGAGGTCACAAAATTGCTGAAGCAGAGAAGAAATGTGCCTTTCCCTGTCCGGGGGTAGGGAAAAACCGTTTTCCTTCAGCTCTTTGGTGGGTACGGAATGTTTAATGAGAGGTAAAATGAATTATGTCAAAATATAAGAAAATGAAATGAAATAATGAATTTTAAGGGAATAAGAAATAAAATAAAATAATAAAACGTAATAAAATAAAGTAATAATATATATATATATATATATATAATTAAAACACATATAGCTACACCAAGTCTGATCAATAGCGAAGGAGGAAGAAGTGGGAAGAGCGCCGAGGGCCCCGTCCTGCCCCGACGGGCGGGGGGTTAAAGGGTGGCATTGCGGGACCCTGCGCACCGCCTGCCTCTCGCAGCCCTAGCATCAAATCTGGGGGGAGAACAGTCGCTTTCACATCTGGTTTCCTGCGCTTGTCGTTTTCTCTGCGTTATCACGCTAACAGACGCGCTGCTCCTATCCCCTCCCCAGCCGGGGGTGAAAGAGCGATGGGGAGGGCAAAAACACCCCCTTCATAAAAAGAAAAAGTGGGTGGAAAAGAGGAAATAAAGAGAAAGAGAAAAGCAATCCCATCATCCCCCCCCCCCCGTATTAATCTGTGATCCCGAGGAGCGCTGGCATTGACCGTCCTTTTCCTAGGCTGTGGCTGCAGCTCCAGCCCCTCTGCCCACCCCTCAACCCCCCCCCCCCTCAGGGTTTCCAGTGACAGCTCGGCCTTCAGAGGAGCCCATTGTTGGAGCAATTAGCCCCAAGCTGGCCACCAGCCGCCAGATAAGGCCCGGGGGCTCGGGGGTTAATTCTGCCGGGGGTAATGGGGGGGGGAGGAAGCCAACATCCCTCCTAGATAGGGGAGTGATGGCGGGGTCTGCGAAGAAAATGAGGCCAGTTCTGGTGCTAAAAAAGTCAGGAGGAAACGCTTTTGACCAAAAATAACTGAAAGTCCCCCAAAAGAGGGGAAATAAATGATTAAATAAATCAAATCAACGACAATTAAATGCAATAATCAAACCCACCCAAACTTGGGGAGATGGGGCGGTTACCCAGCCTCCCCCTGCCTTAAAAATGACCAAAGGGCACTAAAGCTGCCTTAGCTCCCCCCCCATTTTTCCTCCAGGTCTCCCTATTAAAATAGGTTTTTAGGGAGCATTTTCTGGTGCCGGGACCCAGGGCCACCCGCTGCCTCTGTCCCCATCGGTGCCCATCGCTGCGAGTGGCACCTCGGGGCTCGAATAGGCAGACAAACACACACCCCCCCTCCCTCTTTTACCCTCTTTTAGACGACAATTGACTGAAAGCGGATTAAGTTACGTTTGCCGGGCTGGTTTTTTCCAGGGTACCAGAACAGGACAGGTAAAGCTGTACAAACAGCCGGGAGCGAGGAATCGGGGGGTTACGGAGAGGACACGGCCCAGGGCAGAGCTCCCAAGATTGTTACTTCATTTTTTTACTTGTATTATCGAATATTTTTGTTGTCTGTGTACAGCAACTGGCTCCGAGGAAAAAGGACCCGGTTTTGGACCTCCCCCCCTGCCGGGCCCTGTTAATGCGGCTGAGATAATCTGGGGTTAAACAAAGAGGGAATAGATTTTCCCTTTTTCTTTTTCCTTCTCGAATCAGGCAGGAATTAGGAGCTGTTTCCCCACGGCCACCCCCCCCTCCTTCTCTTTATCAGTGGAAAAGAATAATCACCATCCTTGCAGATAGGGGCTGGCAATAATAATAATGATAATAATGATGATGATGATAATAATAATAATCATCATCATCATCATCTGAGAGAAAAAGAGACGGAGACACTACACCCGCATTTCTGCATCTCCCCTTTCGCACCCCATGCAACCTCCCCCTGCTCTGAAACCAGCCACATGGGTGGTTTTTCTTCCTTTTTGTTTTATCTTTTCCTTTTCTTTTAATATCTACATGCATATTTCCGTTCTCGTTATTCATCTCTCTCCCCTCCGCGAAGATGGGGAGGAAACACGAACACACGCACACACAAAGCAGCGCCGGAGCCATGCAAATCCGGAGCGGGAGCAAACCAGCGGCTCATTGCACCGGGTCCAACGCTTTTCTCCCTTCGTGCACCAACCCCCCCGCTCCAGACACACTTTATTTTCCAGCAGAAATGATGTTATTTTATGGGGTGGGGATGGGGGCGACCCTGTTCTGCCGGAGAAACTCGGAGAATTAAAATTGGGAGGAGAGAAACTGGGACTTTTCTTTCCCCTCCTCTGCCTCCCTCCCCCCCCTCTCCCTTTGAAGCTGAGGGGAGGGCGACTGCCCCGGGACACTGCTAAAAAAAAATAGAGGCTGAGAGAGATCAAAAACCGGCTCCGCAGGTCCCAGAGGCGGCTTCTCGCCCCCGACACATTCCCCGAACTGCGCGGCGGAGGCAAAGGCAAGGGGAGAGAAAGAGGAGGAGAAGGGGGGAAAACCTCCGTGTTCCCCCATGCCGCCGGTGCCCCGTCCTGCTCCGGGACGGGAGGCAGATTCCTGCTCCCTTCCCACCCTCCTTTCCTCTTCCCGTGCCTCCCTCCGTAGTTTCCAGCTCAACACGGTAAGTTCCTTTGCTCCCCCGGCCACCCTTTCCCTTTCTCAGACACCAAAGGTGTTGTTTAGAACGGCGTTCTCCTTCTTACTTGAATTTTCCCCTCTATTTTTCCCCCTATTTCCTCCTTTTCCCCTCTTTCCCAGCTGCGCGGAGAAGCTCCGCACCCCTCCGCGCTGCGCTGCGCGGGTCTCTGCTGCTGCTCCTGCCCGCCCGGGGCTGAGCTTGGGCAGCGCTCCTGTAGAGGCGATCGCACGGTGAGCTCACAAACGGGACAAGAAAAAGCAGGAAAATCCCTAGAAATCCACTCCAAATTAAGGGGAGATTGAGGAAACTAGCATTTAAAATATAAGTTACATATGTATATATTTATATATGTAAGAAGGGTAGGTTTATTTTCGGGTTTGCATCATCATTTTTTGCCAGCGATAGATTTGAAGCGAAGGCAAAAATGCGTCTCGCTTTAAACCCGATCTTGCGCCGTTCCCCTCGCACCCAACCGAAAAGGTGAAGCTGGCGTCGGGTTTAATGGCTTTTCTTCTAAATTTTCCTATTATTTCCCCAAAAGCAGGAATCACGCTGGGATTTAGAGACAGCAGAAAACACGGATCGCCGTGCGGTTGGTGTGAAAGGAGGCGGCTGATTTACCACCCCCCACTTCCTTGGCCAGGAGCAGGGGCATATCTCAGCCTCCCGGGATTGAAACCGGAGTCATTTACTCCTGGAAGCGTCCTGCTCCAGCTACTTTAGAACTGTCCCTGCACCCCCAAATAACCCCCCTTGTCCACAGAGCCATCCCTCCAGGTGTAACCCGGCACGGCCGCCTCGCACAGTGCTTCACGTTTACCATCCCATGCTCCCAAATCCAGGTTGTACGAGCATCGTGGTGAAATCTGCGCGATTTCTCTCTGAGGAGGGGAATATTTCACCCCAAATTCCCCTGAAGGGCCCATGTAGGCAATTACCGCCCTCTCCCAGTGCAGCGGAGGTGCTGCCTGCATCCCGGGGGGGACCGGAGCCCTGTTTTCCCTGCATTACCCCGCTCTCTCCCTGCCCCAGCAGGAAGCCCTTCCTCTTCTCTTTTTCACACTTGAAATTAAAAACTAAACCTCAAACACTCGTGTCTGCAGTCAAATTAAAGCAAAATAATAACAATAATAATAAAATCCCCGGGATAAGGAAGCGTTTTGCCCCAGCCAGGAGCAAAGTGCCGGGAGGGAGGACGGACCTTCCTAATGGAGTAAAACAAGCTGGGCCGGTGGTTGTTAATTATCCGGTTGCATTCAAATCCGTCACCCGGAGCCCGCTGCTTGTGTACTGAGAAGAGAAGGTAAGAGGAGCTGGGATGGGTGGATGGATGAATGGGTGCATGGGTACATGGATGGATGGATGGATGGATGGATAGATAGATAGATGATAGATAGATAGATGATAGATAGATAGATAGATAGATAGATAGATAGATAGATAGATAGATAGATAGATAGATAAAGTATTTTCTCCCCTTTCTGTTTTAAAGGCGCCCAAGGACGTTAACGCGCGTTTCTGGGCAGCCCAAGCCATTTCCAAGCTCTATCCTGGAATACTCCCTGCCCAACCTGGAGGGTTGCAAATGTTCCTACAAGAGGATAAAGAAAAGCAAGACCTAAATCCAGGAGAGCCTGGAAAGAGGCGAAACTCTCCCCTCGTCCTCCGGGTTCTGCCGGAGCCCGGCCCGGGGGTACCCCCGAGGGGTACGGGGACGGGTTCTGGACTCAGGCCGAGGCCCCTCTTCCTCATCTCATCCTCCTTAACAGCGCATCTGCCCTCCGCGGCTGGGGCTTAGGTTTATAAGGCATAAGAAGGAATATGAGCAGAGCGGGGCGGAAGATTGCCCTAATTAGAGCCTATTAGAAGCGTAGGACGAGCGTTGTCTATTATCTAGTAGATATTTTTAAAGCGAATATAGATAGTACTAAAAATATTGTATAAATTATGCCCTTTACAGCACAAAGAGAGCTAGCGTGATCAAATCAACATCGCTGAGTATGAACCGCGGGGAGAGCGCGGAAGAGCGGAATCCCGCACGCACGGACATCACTGCGCTCATAGGGGCCTCGGGTCTGTACATACAGAGGGATCTGCACATAGGTAGGGAGCCAGGCACAGATAATTCCCTTCCCGTCCTCAGATCAGCATTTCCCAATCCAGCGATGACAGTGACGCGTCCCGGCTCCCACCGCGACCATCCCAGCCTCGCTCCTTCCCTAACACCCGGGGAAAAAAACAGCTTTTTCTCACCCGCTTCCCAAATTTCCTGTCTTTCCCTAGCCGGGGGGTGCCTTTCTCCAAGGTCACCGGGAAAACCCAACTCTCCCCCTAAGGAATAAGGAAAAGGGGGGGGGGAGGCGACGGGTTGGGTTTCAAGCCCTCGAGCCGAGATCCCCATCCCGATCTCCACGTGGCGAAGGAGTGAAAGGAGGCAAAGAAGGAATTAAAATAATAAAAAATAAAGAAAATGAGAATTAAAGAAAGGAAAGGAGGGGTGGGGGGGTGGGGGGTGGAGATGCAGGCACCCGGGTTAGGGCATTCACTGACCTGGGCAGAGGCGGTTCCTGGAGTCCCGCTCCGGTGGAGCTCTCAGGGCAGGAGCGCAGGAGCAGCGCTGGCATGTCGCAAGCTCCCTCCGAGGGGGAAAACCTGGGGGAGCCGCATCCTCCAAAAGCCCACCCTCCTCCTCCTCCTCCTCCTCCTCCGGGCTGGGCTGAAGATCAGAGCTCTTCCGGGTTGGGAAAGGGCAGAGAAGGAGTGAGAGGAATATGATGGGCCGGTTCTTTACACACCCCTCCCGGGAATCACAGGGGGCGGGAAAAGAAGCGGGGGGGACGGATAGGGGCAGGGCCAGGTACCGGGGCTAGCAGCGGTGTGAGCGTGATGCGACCTGTCCCGGGAGCGACTGTCACTGCCGGGAGCCTTCAGTGCCTGGGGACAGACAGAGACTGGGGGGGAAGAGGGAGGGAAGCAAATACTAAGCTGACGGTGATAGAAATAACGCCGGAGCCCGCTCCGCTTACATCGAAAGCTTTTGAGGAAAAGCGGTGAAATTAGCTATTATGGGCTGTTTCTCCTCCTCTGTCCCCCCTTTTCTTCGGGAGGGACTTTTATTGCTCCTGTTTTCCTTTATTTATTTATTTTTAATTATTATTAATTCTTAAATATACGTTGGTGCAAGGCTCCTGGATTTCGACATAAAAAAAAACCAACACCCTAAACCCAGAATTCCAATCCACACGCATCCCCTGGCATTTGGAAAGCTCAGGGGGGGTCTGTTGCCCTGTCCCCCTCCTCTTCATCGGGACGAGGAAGGCTCCTCTGCAGGAGACACCGACCTCGGGGGTCGGTCCCAGCCCGAGGGTCTGTGTGTCCCCCCCACTATCCCAGTCTGTGCTTCCAGAGCTGGATGGGCTCGAAGCCAGGGCCGATCTTGCAGAATGAATTGGACGAACTGCAGTCTCCTGTCCCGATCCGCCCCTTCCCCCGAAGACCTGGGGGCTTTCGGGGGCTGGGAAGGGAAGATCCTCCCTATCCCCCCCAAATGCTGTAGGGCCACCACAGGCTTCGTGGGATGCCCCAAATCTTGCAGCTAAGAGGAGCTAGAGATGAAGCTTTTAACGCCCCTCAACTCGTGTTTGTGCCCAAACCCTAATGCTGCAGCCTCAGTGTGCCCCCACCGAGCAAACTTCCACCTTGGTGATGCTCTTGTTTTACTATTAGGATTTGTGCTCATTTCTGCAATGCACTTCGTGGGGAAGGGGGGATCCTGTCAGCAAAACCCAGCAGTGCCAGCTTGGGGGGGAACTTCCCCATGGAAAACACGTCCCGGAGCGCCCACACTGAACTACTGGCGTGGGCAGGCGCTTACCGGGATGGAAGGGGGAAAAAGTGGGAAGAAAGGGGAGAAAAACACCTCCCTTACCCCAATTTAACATTACACTCCACTTCCACCACTGGCATAAAATGCTTCCATGGGAATAAACGAGGAATGTTTTGTTCCCAGGACTAAGGAGGGTGCGTGGGGCTTCAGAAAGTGGGTCGAAAATCGATAACTTAGGGAAAACAATAATAATTATATATATAATTAGTCCTGGATAATATTATTCATATTATACATATATATAATTACAATCCTGCTCCCGGAGGGATATTGTTGGGCTGGGTTTTTTCTGCTGACGCTGGGAGTTGCTATCTCTGATTCTAGAGTGACTCCCTGTGAGGTGAAAGGTAACGCGATCGCCTCCCAATTCTATCTTTAGAAAACCCATTCAATTAAGGTAATAACTTAAAGCTCATTAGAACTGCGACCGGAGCCTTCCCACCACGAAGCCCCTATGGAGCCAGCTCGGGCACCCCTGGGCAGGCGGGTTGAGCCCATCTACCCCCTCTAAACCCGTGCTTTTTGCTAGGAAAAAGGTTCGAAAACCAGGGTTTTAAAGCCGAGAGGCTTGAGCGGATTGTACGGAGCCGGCTGGAGGAGCCGGGGCTAAATCCTGACGGGGTATGGGATAAAATATAAAGGAGAATACAGCTAAAACTAGGCAGGGTGTGTATTCTACATCACCGGGCAGGGAAAATCCGCGGGAAATCTGCTCCCCAAAAACAGCTCTGCGGGAGGGAGGGGGGATCAACGGGGAATATGTCGGATCCCCCACAGAATGACCAGAAATACATAATAAATGAAAGAAAGGGGGGTGTGTGAGAGAGGGAACTGGATCTGGGATATCTGAGCGCACTGTAGAAACTGGGGAAACGAAAAATCAAGGATCCTCCTGCAGAAACCTCTTGGGAAGGCCATGGAGATGGAATCCCTATTCCCCCGGCGTGGGGAGGAGGGTAAGAGGGAATTCGGGCACAGGCGCAGGCGCATCCACACAGCACACCACACCTCCCAAACCCCCCCCCAGTCTCTGCATTCACCCCGCACCGCGAAGTTCATTTCCAGCTCTGAGGGCCGGTGATTCAAAGGTTAAACATAACTAATGAGGCTTTAAATGGCACCCGGGGTTTATCAGCGATATCGCAGACCTTCCCTGATGCCTGCGGTTTAGGTCCCAATATACATTAAAAGCAATAGCCAGGTAGCCAGAGGTTATTTAAATACATACATGCATATATATGCGTGTATATATATATTTGTTTGTGTATGTGTTTATTTATTTATTCACACACACATATATTTTTTCCTTGTGTGGAATTTATACATTGGTGTGCGCGTGTGTATATATATTCCGTATCTATTATATATCTCATATATTCCACATATGTAATATATTAATATACTCCACATACAGCATATTAATATATTGTATATATTCTACACTACACACATATGATATATTATATGCTTTTTCTACAATAGATGAAAAAAATATATATCTTGTATACATTATATATACTTTCCCCCCCCGTGTGTTTTCCAACTTCCATGGTGAGCCTGTGGCTCTCCCAGCGCATGTGGCTAATCCCACCTCTCGCTCTCCTCTTGGCACACATTTAGCCGCCTTATACCTCGAAATAAATACCTAAACACACACACAGAGAATCGATCAGGCTCCGCCTGAACCCAGATTTGCAGTCGGACCTTCCATAAATACGATCCGTGCGGTATTGTTAGTGAGAACCGCTCCGGCGGCTGCAGGGAGGAGGTTGGGGACGGGTTATTTGCTATAATTAAACTGCTCTGACAGAAAACCCACCTTTCTCTGCCCCTAGCGCGGAGCAAAAGCGTCAATGATCAATAATTCCCCCCTCCCCGGCTGTGAAACGTTCTCAGACAGGTTATATTTAATATCATCCTCGTAATCTTCATTTCCAAGGAGGGGTAGAACGCTCCCTTCGTCTTGCTCGCTCCAAACGAGCCGCTTTGGCACCGCTTTGGCATTGATCCTGGGCTTTGTGTGCGCGGGGTGTATTCAATTCGCTTTAAAACGATTTCCATTAAACGCAGCCTCCCGCATTCGGGTAGGCTCGACCTAATGACTTTGTGTGAACGGTGGGGAGGGACAGAGGGGATGGGGGGGGAACCTCAGGAATTACACACATGCACACCCCTAAAATACCCCTAAACGAGGGACTGGGGAATCAAATCAAAGCCAGACCCCAGCAAGTCGCCCCGGTTGCAAATTCCCATCCACTAGAGCCAAGGTGCAAAATGTATTTATAAGAACACATCCAACACGTGGAAGTGGGGGATTTTAATTAAATCTCACTGCGGCTCTAACAGCATGGAAGTGATATTTCATTCCGAGCCCGCCTCTTGCTTGTGTTTTATGGCGTTTTCTTGCCTCTGACTTTTCTCTCTCTTCTTTTTTTTTTTTTCCCTAAATATTAGACGAGGTACAGAATTATAAATGACTCTTTCCTTATCTGAGCTGCTCACATATCCAGGATCAGAGGAGCTGATTAAGAAAGAAGTCAGAGGCAACGTTGGATTCATAATGATTCGGAATAATGAATCCTTATCTCTGCTTTCCAGATTATCACCCTTTCAGCTCCCAATGTTTTGTTACATGGGATAATTTATTGCATCTAATACATCACAATGAATCTGATGGCGGAAAGCGATGGGCAGCGTTGGGAGGGGGGGCGGGGGGGGCAGGAAAAAACCCCAACCCAAAGCGTGAGTCCTTATTTTAGTTGAGCTTTAAACAGAGGGGCAGCGAAACTGATTTGTTTTATTATTATTATCTAAGAATTGGGGAAATATAAGGTAAATCTGATAATAATTATAATAAATGGGGAGGGGAAGAGGAGCTTTAATTAATGTGTCACTTTCAGCCTGAAATTAGGAAAATCGACCGGAGCTTCTCCTCTCGCTGGCTGTGAGATCCTAATTTTACATGATTTATATTTTATTCAAGGGGGAGATAATGCATCATAAACACGGGCTAAAGCACGGAGCCGGGTGAAGATAAAACACAATTTGCATCTTAGTTTTTCTCTCCCCTTCTTCTTTATTCTCTTAAGGGAGGGCTGCCAATAATGTTCAATTTTTCTCCCCGCCCCGTTGTCAAATAAATACATGCACAGCAAAGAATCGATAAGGTTCCTCCTAAAGGAGTCTCTCCCCTTTCTCTCCCCGTGTCTCTGCCTCCTTTTCTTTTAAGGTATTTCTTATAGACCGAAGAAACTCCGAGCGTTGCTTTGTATGTAAATGGAACGCTGCTCCGGCTTTCTGGCTGCAGAAATAAAAAGGGAGGGGGTTAAGGGGTGGGATTCACCCGAAATTATTGATATTGGTGTGCCTGAGGAGGGGAAGATCTGCTGATATTTATGCTGGATTAGGATGGATTCGTTTGAATCCAGGGGGGGAAGGAGCAGCCGGGCTCTGCCTCCTCACCTGTGCGGGGGGGAAAGATGGATTTCAACTATTTCGTGCGGGGAATAACCCCCTTTGCTGCGCTCTGAGGGATGGGGTAGGAAAAGGGGGGAAAGTCCCAACGCAGCCCGAAAGTACTCCTCCACAGAACCACCGATAACGGCTCAAACACCCCCAAACCCCACCCTGCGCAGGGCTGGGGTTGCTCCTCACCCCCCGCGTTAGAGCATCCCCTCTTCTTCCTTTAGACAGCAATGACCAGAAAATGGTGCCTAAAATCCTTTCCGTGGTCAATTTGCTGCACCTCGGATCTGGGGGTTGGTTTTTTTTTTTTTTTCCTCCTTTTATTTTTTCCTTTATTTTCCTCACCCCCTTTTTCCTTTTTCTTCTTTCTCTTATTTTCCCCTCCTTTGCGTCCCTTTATTTTAATCTTTTCCCCTTTATTTCTACCCCCCACTCCCACCCCCGCCCCCAGTTCGTGTACGGACATTCCCGAACCTAATATTCCCGAGGACAGGTGCTGCCAGCCCTATTCTCTACCTTGCTTTAAGTTTCCCTGCCTCCCTCTCGTCCCTTCTTGGCTCTGCCGCCACAACGACGGTGTTTAATCGTTAACCACCTCCAGCGCGGTCCTTTTCTATTTTCTCTCCAGGAAGCGGGAGAGGTTTCTGAAACAAGGTTGAAAAATAACTCGGTTTTCCCCTTTGCCTAAAGGGAAAAGCTCCCACCAGGGATCTGGACTGGGGGGACCTTCCCCACCACCACCCGTGTGCGTGTTGCACGTCTCCCTGCTATAGGTCCATCGTTTTCTATGCGGTGCTTCCCAAATCCCATCCAAACGGTAATCTCCGCTTCCCTGCTCTCCCTCCACCGTCTATTCCCTGCAATATTTGTCAAGGAATTTCAAGTATCAATTATAACCGAAATTTTTGATATCCCCCCCCAGTTTGGAGTGTAGATGATTTGATAGGAATATACACATATATAATACCCGTTCTCCCTCAGATGAATTTTTTGGACCACGTCCCACCCTTAGCTGAACATTCAATATTCCAGCATTATCTCCGCACTTAAACTCGCTTTCTCCATTGCTGTGCCAAGATAAATTTGCATAATATTTGCAGTTGTAATTAGCTGATGAACATCTCTCAGCCTTCCCCTTTGTTTTCCGCGCGTTTGGTTTTCAATTGATGCCACTTTTGATCTTTAATATTACAGTATCCCGATAGAGTATTTTATATCTTATCTGGAGCGCATGGAAGTCGGGCAGAAAGGGTGTGTGTGTGTGTGTGTGTGTGTGTGTGTGTGTGTGTGTGTAAAAAAAAAAGGCAACCAAAAAACAGGGAGAAAGGAGAAGGAGGAAAAAGGCACAGAACGAAGCCGAACTAATCGGAGTTTCCAAAGGTTGCTTCAGATCCCTGGATCCGCAGTTATGGGGCAAACGTGATAAATGTGGGAATTAGAGAGATTTAAAAGGATATAAGGGCTTAATCGGGGGAGGTACCGCCCGCATCTGGGCATCACCCTGGGAGGGCGACGGGGGTTGGGGATACAGGAGGTTGGGGATACAGGGATTTAGGACACGGGGACTGGGGGACACCCCATTGTGTGTGTGTCTGCCCCCGCTCCGGGCTCGGGGACCTCGGGGAGAGGCTCCCTTTGGACTTTTAGGGACTCAAACACATAAATTGGGGTTTATTTGTTTTATATATACAAATATATATAAGCGTGTGTATATATAGGTGTGTGTATATATGTATACATATATATATGCCTAACCTGGGGGGGGCTGTGTGTGCTTTCTCCACCCAGCAATTGCATGGGGTTCAGCCCATACCGGCTGCCCAGTACCCCCCGACCCCCCTCCCGTAGCATCATTCCCCCGCCTCCAGGGTCACCTCCGCTCGCAGAGCCGGGAGTAAAGGATGTTATCACGTCGGGAGGGTTATTAAACCGCTAATGAATGAGTGTCTGTGAGACTCTGGACGGGCTGGAGAGACTGCGGGAGGGGGGCTAAGGGGGGAAGAGGAGGCAGAAAGGCTCGATCTTCATGCCAATCTCTGGAACAAATAGCTAACATTTAACGTTTACACCCTGCTTGGCGACGAACTGGCGCTCCACGGACCCCTGATCCAGGCTAAAATGTCCAGAAAGCCTTTGGAGAGAACAAGTTCCTAGCTATCAGGTTCTTCTGATCTCTCTCCTCCTTTCATAGGGCTTTGGTTTCAGGCTGGACTTGTCCAATGTCTGCTTTACCGCTGCGAGCTCCTAAATGAGTGTCAAGGAGGCGAATATCAAATAGCAGAGAGGTCAAGGCGATTTGGTTAACCGTTGGCTGGGCTGATGGCTTTAAACTTGTGTGGGAGGCTGGGGACGTGGTGGGGGGGAGGGAAGGAAAAGGGGGAAGGAATGGGAGGAAAGGGGAAATAAACCCGGGAGAAAGGAAAACAGGGAAAGGGGGATAGGAAGAGGGTGGAGGTGCGGGATTGATGCTTAGAGAGCCCCAGAAAGGCAGCACCAACGATGAGTGGTTGAGGGTTATGGGAAGCCTTGGTGGAGGGTTTACTGGGGGCACTGGTTAGGCTGGGGGTGTCCTTGTCCATGGGCAATGCATGTATTCTGGTGGCATCTACATTTGGGCTTGATCCTTGGTGTTTTACATGGGATGCTGCACCCTGAATGAGCGTTGGGCTTTGAAGACATGGAGAGGGGGATTCTGTAGCATGCGGATGGTAGGGCAACACTGTGTTTGTGTGTGGGGGACAACCCAAAGGTGGATCTCAAAGCCCCAGACGACGGTGTGTTTGGGCAAAGGGCAGGGGTGGCTGGGGGAGCCAAGAGCATGGGTTGGGATCTGTGGTCCTAGGGGTGATGTAGGGCATGCGTGGGGGTGTGAGGGTGTTTAGGGAGGTGCCATGTGTGTCTGTGCACTGGGAGGAGAGAGGGATGGATGTATGGAAGTGATGGGGAGATGTCAGGATGGGGGCAGGTGAAGAGCCCCTATAGAACACATAAAGCTAGGTGCAAAGCCGCTGCGGCTGTAGCTGAAGCGTGAGGTGTGAGTTGGCTGTGGGTGTAGGATGGGGTTTGTAAGGGGGGGTCGTGTGGGGCTGCAGGACCCTGGGCGTGAGGGGCTGTGATGGGGGAATGTGACTGTTGGGTGATGAGCACAGGGAAAACCTTGGGCTGGGTGATCCTGCATCACTCTCAGGGGGCAAATTCCCTCCCTAAGTGCTATTGCGCTTCCCATGGGGAAGCACAGGGACAGGCTGGGTGGCTCAGCAGGCAGCGAAGAAACCAAAGAGAAATTTTACTTTCCCTACATAATAATCCGCTTCAAATATATATATAAACACACACATATATATATAAATAAATAAGAGAGAATTTCCTGGAGGAGAAAGTTTTCTATTACTGAAGTGGCCAATGAACAGAACAAATACTCGAGGCCCTTTCCAGGCACACTGCTCCGCTACGGGGCCGCGCCAGCCCTCCCTTCCCCGCAGTCTCATTCTGCTCCTGACACTAGCAGAAAGCTCACTCTGGTCCCAGGTAATGTAAAGCTCCTCAGCTGAATCAAGGCAAACAATCGCCATAGGAAATGTGTGCACAGCTACACACGGCTGAGCAGTGCCGGGGCTTGTAACTACTGCAGAGCGTGCAGGAGCTAAAACCAAGGGGAGTTAATCGTGGGTTTAGTTCCCATGCCCTTGACCTACAAGTTGAAGAGCTCAGGAGTGCAGTGCTGATGGAATACATCCAGGTGAAGGCTCCACGGCCCTCAGTCTAAAGCTACAGTCTCCATATTGCCCTGGCTTTTGGATTTTGAGCATGTTATGGGGGACCTGTTTCCTTCCACTCCCCCTTTTGGAGGTGCACAAAGGACTTCATGGGGCTGTCCTGTGGGAACAAGGGATGCCGTAGGAGACATTTTAACAAAGCCTAGTGAGGATGGGAAAGAGGATGAGCGAATTTCAGGATCAAATATGCATTTGGGGTTATTTTTGTTCTGGTAGTTTCATTTGCTTGGCTGCTCAGGGCAGCATGAAGCCTGGAGAGCATGGGGCCG
Organism: Pezoporus occidentalis; assembly: GCF_034315485.1. Taxonomy (NCBI): domain Eukaryota; kingdom Metazoa; phylum Chordata; class Aves; order Psittaciformes; family Psittacidae; genus Pezoporus; species Pezoporus occidentalis. Next base: position 1,777,216 of record NW_026913168.1, read on the forward strand.
CGCATCATACGGGCATCACCAAGGTGCATCCCTATGGAGAGGTGCCTCCTGCATGTGTTTGGACACGGATGTATTGGGAATGTTTGTGCAAGGGGTGCTTGTGTATCTTGATACGTATATATATATATATTAAAAAATACATGTCTATTCCATAGGAGGCCCAGGGCTATAGGTCCCTCCATGGCTCCCTCGTACATCCACATACATACACCCACTAAGGTTGCGTTTCCGGAGACATTCTCAAATAGAGCAGTGTAATTTCTCCGCTGATTTTGATTGACACGCTGTCCCTGGGATCATGTGTTAATCCCTTCTTCACTCAAGCCTTTTCATAACTCATTTCTCTCTGCTAGATGGAGACTCTGATGGTTACCGAGGCAACGATGATAGCACTAAGCCATTTCCCTCTCTGCACGGAGACCATTATTCCGCATGCATAGGCCATTTGCAACAAAGGTCGCCACAAAGTCATCCACAACACAGCACACGTTTATTAAACTTTTATTCCTTTTTGCCTTCCCTCCCCCTAACACAGAAACTAGCCAACACGTGTGCAATCTCTGCCTTTCTTTTTTGGGGGGGGGAGAAAGATCTTTGTCATATAGGTAATAATAATAACCGTAGCAGACATTATTGTACCCAAACTATATATATCACACAGATCAGGGGCTTAGAGTTCCTGGTCTAGAAAGATCACGCTTAGATGGCGAGGTTTTGAACCAATGATTCCTATTTATCTTTTGTTCTCCTATCAAATAGTAACTTTAATAGCAGTTGGAGGAAAAAACAGCCAACAGCAATGATACGAGGACGGTGTGAGGTGAATATCTGAATGCAAAACCCACATGGAGATGTGCCCTGCAAAACGAAGCACCTCCCAAACCCCGATAACCAAGTAACCAATAACCAAATAACCAATAGCCAAATAACCATCAGCAATGACCACCCCCTCAATGGGGTGATTTTCTTAAGTCCAGTTTCTACTTGGCTCCTTCCCTGGGCTTCCTGGGTCTGGGTATAAGTTACAGAGGGTCCTCCTTGGGTTAGGAGCTGGTTTAAGGGTGTTAAAAGCCAGCTCTGGTCGTAAGAGGACAATGGGTTAATGCACTGCTGAAAGGGCCGCTGCTAACCTGAGGTGCTCCCTCCCCACCAGCAAGGCTTTGCCCATATGGGGCCATGCTACTGGATTTTATTTCAGCCCCATCCTTTGCCTCTGGAGACCGAATATGATGCATGGCTTTGGGCTGGCTTTTAGTGAGCAGCCTTTTCCCATCGGGAACGGCGTGGGTAAAGGCATAAACCCCTGTACTTTGGATCTGTGCATTTAGCACTGAAACCAACCCCAACAAACATCCACATGCAGCGCCTTCCAGCCACCAGCCCCACCACTGCTCCTGGGGTCACAAGTCCTTATCCTGAAGCTATTTATCACCTCTTTCTATCTCTGTTTCAAGGCACATCTCTGGAGGTCTTACATTTCCAACCACATCAGGACAGAGATCCCATCCTGCTGCGATGGGGCTTGTAGCTGACAGCAGCAGGGACGGGCTGGGCGGCTTGGACAGTGCTGCAGCATCAGGTCTGCCACGGATGTGAAAGAGGAGGAGAAGATGGCCCACGGTGATAAGGTCCCAGGCAATTTCTATGGTGCCTCCTACTCTTCTCTGTCCAGACAGCTCCAGCGCTCCTCCGGGATCTTATCTCTCCCTATTGCTGCACCTCTTCGGCCTCCCTCCTACAGTGTCCTGCTCAGCGTGGTGCAAAACACACTCCTAATTGCACTGGCCTGGCCCAAAGCTCTGATCCCATCTGCCCTCTCTGACTCCCATCACTGGCTTCACTGGTTTTATCACCTATTTCACTTACATGTTTGATGCCGCCTCTTCAAAGCCAGGCAGAGGTCAGCCCAGCCCCAGATCCACCACTGTTTTTCCCTTTATTTTCAGTTTGGGAATTAAAAGTAATAGTAATTACCAGCCTTGAAAGGTTTAGCTTCTTCTTTTAGATATGTGGAGCCACTGAAACAATTGGGAAGTCTGTGAGTCCAACCTCTGCAAGTGCATTTAGTCCTGAGCTTGGAGATCCACCGAGAGGAACGCATCTCCCAAGAGCAAAGCATCACTTGGAGACAGCCACAGCGATTTCCAAAACAGCCCATGTGCTTGTTTGCAGAGTTTCTGTTTTGCAAGGTATTCAAATAGTCAGAGACAAACAGGAGTTGGGCTTAATCTGCCCAATCTGCCATTTATCTGAAGAATCACTTTCCCATCACAACGCAACCACCACCATGGAGGGCGAAGCAGTCGGTCCAGCTGACACAGGAGAGGGTGGTTTATGACAGGGTGAAGTGACTCCTCTGCTGAGCACGGATTTAGCAGAGGTGTTTGAGAACAGCAGTGCCCTGGATCCTCAGTGGCTGGTGTTGAAGACCTACCACATCCACCCCTTCGAGCGGATGGGCAGCAAGAGCGAGCCTTGCTCCATTAGAACAGCATCACAAAGGGGGGACCTGAGAGGGACCGACCACGCAGGCAAGGTCTTGCTGTCCAGAGGATGCACTGCCTCACGGCACTTTTCACTCTATTCCCAAACCACATTAAGCCTTTCTGAATAAAAGCCAATTTCCCTTTTCCCCCTTCCCTCGCCACCCAGCATTCTGCCTGCCCTTGCACCACTCTTCCTATGGAAAGTCACCGGCCTGTCTGGCCTGATGGTCTAAAAGAAGGTGGAAAAATGCATTTCTCACAATTTCAGCTCATAAGGAGTGTTCCCAGCTCTCGCAGGGATGCTCCAGGCCAGGAAACACAGAGGGATATTTACTTGTGATGCAGCGCTGGGATGGTGCTGGGATTTTTGAGCCAAGTGTGGCAGGTATTTTCAAGCCCCCTGCACTAATTGATGGGCTCTCTATATATCATGCCAGATAAAGGGCTCTTGTGCAGTAAATGCTGATGTTTAGAACATCCTGATAGTGTTTTGTTAACAAGAAGATAACGGGAGAGCAAGATACGTTTGTTTAGCTGCCTATAGATAAACCCAATAGGGTCTTTGTTAAGTTTTCATGACTGATGGCAGGTACTAAACGCGATAAATAATACCCCAGGTCCTGATTGGAGCTACTGTAGCACGAATTATAACCCACAGCACTGACCTGTGAGGGGTATGGAGGGGTTGAAGGGTACAGGAGGGAAGACCTGGGCTTTTATTCGGGCAGTGACCCCTTGTTTCTGAACAGGTTGGATATAAGGAGGAAATTCTTTCCTGTGAGGGTGCTGAGGCACTGGAATGGGCTGCCCAGGGAGGTTGTGAATGCTCCATCCCTGGCAATGTTCAAGGCCAGGCTGGATGAAGCCTTGGGTGCCATGGTTTAGTGTGAGGCGTCCCTGCCCATGGCAGGGGGGTGGAACTGGATGATCTTTAGGTCCTTTCCAACCCAAACCGTTCTGTGATTCTATGCTGGTGATCTGCTGAGGCTTTTCCAACAGCCCTGCAGAGTGGTACCTGCCAGAAAAGCAAGAGATGGAAAGGATGTTGGCAATAAGATGTCTGAGGCAGTAGAAAAACAGAGGGGCTGTAAAAATTCAGAGGGAGAGGATGGTGGTGGACAGCCCCAGTTTAAAACCAGCCTTCTTCTCCAGGGCTCTTCACCGGCTCATCCAGGATGGGATGGCCAAAGAGCCTTTGGAAACGGAGGGTGAGCAGGGCTGTGTCTCAAAATCACATCCAGCAGATCCCGAGCATCCTTCTCCCCCAACCCAGGAGGACACTGAGTCAAGGCAGCATCTTCCTCCCTCCCAGGTTCACCTCATCAGGGTGCTTATTAGAAGCTGCTAATTGCAAGGTGGGTCGCTGTGAGCCCTCTTACAAAAGACGGGTTTGTCACTGACCGATGTGGTGGCCCTGAGTCATGGGAGGAGATGTGGGGACACCCGGTCTGCCCGCAGTGGTCCCTGGTGATGTCCCAGCAGTGCCCCTGTCAGTGTGTCAGCCTGGAAGGCCGAGGCTCATGTTAAAGCAGTGACAGATTACCAGCAGGGGGGGACATGCTGAGCGTCCAAAGCCTGCAGCTGCAGAAGCTGGCAGGGTTTGGAAGTCAGGCCATGAAGCAGCCCAGCTGTGGAAGGGGTTATAATTACACCGTGGTCAGCACCACCTCCCCTGGGAAGGCACCGATCTGCTCCCGTTGCTTTGTTTTATTCTTCCCATGTTTCTGGGTTGTGCCTTTTAGAAGAGGAGACTGCAGGAGCTGCACCGAGATGATGCTGAAAGCACCATGACCCTTGGGTTGGTGCCCTCCCGGTGCATCCCACCAAGCAGCGGGATGAAGAGGGCTCCGAGCTTGGCTAAAAACCTCTGGGATGCTGGGAGCCTCAGCTCCCTTTCAGCTGGAGGTGAAGCCAGAAAGCAGCTGCGGCATCTCCCAGCTGGGTCTGGTTTTGCACAAGAGTGTGATGCCCGGCACATCGTGTTTCGTGTCCCTAGGAACTGGGAGTGAGGAGCTCAGAGTTCAGGCTTCCACTTGAGAATGAAACGGATCCTTGTGCAGTTTGGGCTTTGGTTTCTCTGTCCCACCTGCTCACACGTGCATTTGTGTGCAGTGTTATAAAGGCTGTTTGTTTGGACGTTTTAATACTATCAGGAGATGCAAAAGGCTGGAGAAGAAAGCTCTGCATTGGTTTTTGCAGTGCTCTGAAGGATTTGTGTTAATACCTGGACCAGCCCTGGGACATACCAAGAGCTCCGGATTTCTGCTCCTGCCTCATGCACATCTCTCCCACCCAGCACCATGCCAAGACCCCAGCAAAGCTTGGAGGGTTTTTGCCTCCTTTGGGTTTTCTGGCCATCAATAGCACCATCCATTCCCATCCTCTGACCAGCTCCATGTCTGCAAGGGCAGCTGCAGGATTTGGCTGTAGATGAACCTCATCCTCCATTTACGCTCTAAGCCCAGATTACTTTCCAGCAATGGCTTCTCACCAAGCAAACACTGAAAGAGGAGGGAGCCTTCGTGTACCCAAGGCTGAACCACACACACTCAAACACTCAGACCTTGAACATTTATGTCTGGAGTAGCTCTGCCCCGTAACTGATTGGGAAGAACCTAAACATCCATTTCACAACCATGTGTGATGCAGGATTCATGTTGTGCGCCGGTGCCAGAGCCGGCCAAGAGCGATGGAGAGATGTAAATGGAAAACTCCATTTAAATGGGTCTTCCTGAGGAAACTTTGAAGAGGCATCCAAGAAATGAATGTGTTTTCTTCTAACGAGGAGCGTTGGTTATATCTCGTGGTGATCTAGAACAAGCCACATGCCAGTTATTGTTGGTACAAGCACAACAACCCTGACTGTGGGAAAAAAAAAGTATTTCCAGGCATGTAGGACACAAAACGTGCTAAAGGCATTTTAATGACACTTTAATTAATCTCCAGGCATAGGTTAAACAGAGAATCTCTGAGAAGGTGTGTATGTGTGTGGGGGGTAATAACGAAAGTTAGGACTCGAATCAAAAGATGCTTCAGTACCTGCAGAAGCTATTAACTATAATTATATTCATTTCAAATATCCCCACGCACAAGAAAGGGTGAACTGGAGCGAAGGTTGGGAGCAAAGAGCAGCAAATCAAGGCTTAAAGAAGTAAGTATCAAAAGAATGTTGTGATTATCATAGGAACAAAAACAAACCCGAATGCATGTGGAGTGAAGGTGAGATGTAGGGAAAGAAATCCAAAGCAGCTAGGTGTGGAGAATTACACTGGAGGCAGCTCAGAGATGTCATAGCCTAAAGAAGGAGCAAGCGTGGCTTTAGAAGTCCATTATCCTGACCCAGGACCACAGACATGGAAATGCCTTTCTCAGATGTCTCTGTTGGCTGATAGAGTTTATCACAGTGAGCAGACTCTCGTTTCCAGACCGTGGTCCTGTTCCCACGTACACCTGCGACCACGCAACCGGGGGCTCTGCACAGATGATGCTTTTGGTTCAAGGAGAAATGAAGCTGGTTTTATCCAAAATCACCTTTTCCTGCCCAGTTCTCACAAGCGCTTTGCTGAGCTCGCCCTGCCTTGTGAATGGGAGCTGTGCCAAGCAGCCTCCGGGGGAGCCCATGTACAGGCATCTCCCCATGCCTTTGGTTTGGAAGGACCTTGCAGAGGGATCCAGACTTCTGCGTGTCTCCTACAGGGAGATCTTGGCAGCTGAGACCCACTTGTGAGATAACGTAAGCTGGCTCATAGAAAGGTGCCTGGAAAAGTACCCGGAGAGGTACCCAAGGATGAAGGAAGCTCAAAGGTGTATTTGCAACAGATGTCACTGGCAAGACAAGGATTAGCTGCTAGAAGGGACCTTTCTTGTATCGCCAGGGGACTCTTCTCCATAGGTACTCACCCTCCTGGCCTCTGATGCTCCAGCACCAGCTTTGTCTGCTTGGCGTCTATGGGAACTGGGAGCTCGGAGGTACCTGTTCCCACCTCAGCTTGGCCCCTGACGTGCTCTGTGACCTGGCACAAATCACTTCACCACCCTGCTTTGGTTTCGCTGCTCGTAACGCCAGCAGAAAACAAACCAGTCCTTGTTCAGAGGAGGTGAGTGATGCCAGCCCGGCCCTTTCGCTTCTCCAAGCACATCTGATGGGAACTACCACAGCTTTGGAGTCCTTAAGCCATTAAACTGATATCCACGCTGAATAGTGACCTGTTTTGATTACCCTTTCCCACTGATGGTTGGGGACACCCATCCACCGTGCCCAAGCACATGCAAGTATAGGAATGGCATGATGGGACAATGTTGCACCCTGATGGATGTGACTAGATGTCTTGGGAGGTCCCCTTACGTCTTAGATTATAAATGATTGATTCTTATATTATAATAAACAGTGATTAATTGTGTTCCCCTTCTGGAGAGCTTGTTGCTAGCAGGAAGATGCATCTCCATAAGATGACAACAGGCACTTGTCCCGCACAGAGGATACGTGCAGGGTCAGACAAGTAAAAGTGAGGGACTCGGTGCAAGCAGCAGGATACTTCTGATGGAGATAAGGATAACTCAAAGCGGAGATAAACAGCTAAATGACCACGTCGCTGCAGAGAACTGGAGTACCTCGGGGGTGGCAATGCCAAGAGCGCACTCAGCTCTGACACGATTTTGCAATGTGTGCATCCAGGGCTGGATTCATAGCAGAGCTCTGAGTCATGCTGTTTGGTGAGCGTTAACTCCATGACCAGGGCTTGCTATCCAGAAACAAGAAGAAAAACAAGGACATGATGCAGCTCCGCAGCTGTTTGAGCACGGCTTTAGTAAACAGAGCTGGTATAACACTCACCGGAGCCTCAGGCATGGGCTAAGGCACCGGTTCCTCCTTCCACCCACTTGCACACTGGTACAAAACTGGGAGTCCTGGCAATTAATCTGATCCCTCTGCATCTCCCCATCACCAAACCAGCCTGCTGGGTGCTGCCTGTAAACACAACCGGACCGTGAGCCGATGAGGATCCAGGCTGCATCCCGATATCCACAGCCGGTTAAAAGCCCAGGGAGCGTTTTCCAGCACAGCTCTGCCAACACGGGCACCAGGGTGTGGGAAGAACGCTGGCAGGACGATGAACTCATTAAGGTGGAGCTCTGTCACCACCTCCCGAAGGAATCTGAGATGAGTCCATCGCGCTGCCGTAGCCCTTGTGCAAGCGGGTGTAGGAAGGATCAGTCACCGGAGCCCCGCGCTCCCCTGCTCTACACACTGAAGTCAACGCCACCAGGAGAAATAGGAGCCCTTTCCATGTAAGTGAACTGATCTGGCTGATATCAAGTGACTCATTAAGGGCTTACAAAACTTAAGTAGCCCATGGCATTGCTCTCTAGTAGTGGGGACTTGTTGGCTTGATACCTGCCAAAATCTCACCTTGGACCTAACCATCGTCAGCAACAGCAGATCTCTCCTTGGTTGTGCTTGCAAGAAGTTGCAAACTGCAACCAGTTTAACTCTGAATAATCCAAAAATGTCAACGAGATGAGCTGGATCTGCACTGGGTTAACAACCAACTCCAAAGCCTGCAAGGCAGGCGAGGAGGGGTGAAGCTGACCTGTCTTCACACTGAACAAATACATCTACCCAAGTGTTTTCTCTGTAGTTCGTTGCATTTCACCCTCTGCTTTCCTCCTTTCCCACCCAAGCCCCTCAAAATGAATGAAGATATCCCATAATGATTAGGTGTGAGGGTGCTGAGGCGCTGGCACAGGGTGCCCAGGGAAGCTGTGGCTGCCCCATCCCTGGCAGTGTTCAAGGCCAGGTTGGACACAGGGGCTTGGAGCAAGCTGCTCCAGTGGAAGGGGTCCCTGCCCGTGGAACCGGATGAGTTTATGGTCCCTTCCAACCCAAGCCATTCTATGATTCTGTGATCTCCAAGGGGCTCTACTGGAGGTTCAGCTGGAGACTTTGCACACAGACATTGCTCAAGACCTTTACGTCATGGTTACGTTCCCTGAACATCACCTCCCGTGTTAGACAGCCGCGACACCTTCAGCGGGATCCTCAGCACAAACCTGCTGCGCATCCTTGCTTTGGGGAACTCTGGCCAGGCCAAGGCAATCCTGAAGCCAAAGCGGTGCAGCACGTAATGAGGGAGGGCTGAAGGGATGTGCTTCCTTCTGAGCTGTGGCACTGCACACCCAGCCTGCCAGAAAGCAGGTGGCACTGCGGTAGGGCTCAGTTATTAGATACTGAGGCAAAGGCCTGGATTTGGGGCTTGACTGAGCATCTGTCTTTACAGAGAATACAGAGAACAACAGCATCACTTCATCCTCAGCACCTCAATACGTGCCCACCCCAAGCGCTAGCTCAGATATTTCACAGCCCACGAAGCCCAGAGAAGGCAGCTATTGTATGAATTATGAGAGGTGTATTTTGATGTCCCTGAAGTCATTTCAAGCAAGAAGCTGCTTCTCAGATGAAACCCCTCCAGACATCCCTGGAAACAAAAACCAAGAGTTAGGAGTAAAATAAAGTCTCAGTATGAGCCCAGACAGGTTCCTTGCACAGAAAGGCTCAAAACCAGTGGGTGAAAAGAGGGTTGGATTGATGCTGGAAGAGGGTCAACTGAAGCTTGCAAAGCCAAAGGATCTGCCTGGTTCAGGAGTGGAGGGGATGGCTCCCAGCTCCCAACCTCAATGCAAACACAAGCACAGAGTTGCAGAGGAAGGCTCAGTGGAGGGGCAGCTTTATCCACCCCGTGTGAAGAGTGTTATCCTGGTTATCTAACCTGTGGGAAGGTCTGGGCTGTCTTTAGGAGCTTCACATCAGCCGGGTCCAAAGCCGAAGCAGAGCTGCCAGAGCAGGAAACGTTACCCTCCTCCGTGGATGGAAACTGGGACACGCACTGATCCTGTGCCCAAATGCACCACTAAAGCCATGGCAGAGCTGAGAAGCATCCAGCTTTCCTCACAACAAGATCATGTTTGTCCTTCCGAATGTGTGCAGTCGTTACCGTGTGGACAGCAATGAGTAGATGCATGCCCCCAGGATGACAATTCTTACAGCATCTGTTAGGGAAGAGTTGTCAATGACATCTCAATCAAATACACGTAATTTACACACTATTCCTTATCCTTTTTCCTAATTTATTTCTGTAAAAGGAAAAAGAAACAGGTATGGCTTTTAATTTGGATGCCAAAATAAAAAGAATCCACAGCCAGTAGTGCCCAGTCCCATAGGTGGGGATGGACCAGCTTGAAGGCAGAAAGCTGAAGGTCTCCTGTACACAGCTAAGCAGAGGCCCCGGGTGACACAGTGATGGGGTGTCGGGCTGGTGACACCCTATCACAGTTGTCATTAGTGCCATGGTAAGCAGACAACAGGCACAGTAAGTTGTCAAACCCATGCTGGCTTAGGCAGGAGCTGACAGGCAAGACTTGGGAATCTGAAAACCAAATTCCTGCCTGTGACAGGTGATGAAACGTGGATTTCTGTAGAAGTCTCTTTCTCCTTCACCCCTCGTTTAGGGATAAAATAATGAGGATATAAAAGAATCTAATTACTTTCTGTTGGGTTTTATACATCTGTTTCGAGGCTCTTACGGGAATGCTCACACTGAGAAGGTATCAGGGAGTTTGTAGGAAATCGCTTTCTTCTTGTGCTTTAAAATGTATGGGGAAGATCTTAGAATCATAGAACAGTTAGGGTTGGAAAGGACCTTAAGATAACCATGGACTCACCAAGATGATGGCTTGTGTTGAAGGACCTTAAAGCTCCTCCAGCTCCAACCCCTGCCACGGGCAGGGACCCCTTCCACTGGAGCAGCTTGCTCCAAGCCCCTGTGTCCAACCTGGCCTTGAGCACTGCCAGGGATGGGGCAGCCACAGCTTCTCTGGGCACCCTGTGCCAGCGCCTCAGCGCCCTCACAGGGAAGAGCTTATCTCTATTCTGTCTCCCCTCTGGCAGGTTAAAGCCATTGCCCCCGGTCTTATCACAAGAGGCCCTGCTAAAAGGTCTTTTCTCCCTTCACCCAGCTCAAACCAGGCACAGCACTTGAGGGAAGCACCCCAGGAGCAGCTGCCATCGCCCACGTTTGTGTGTGAGCTCCTGCTCGCATCAGCCAGGTACAAGCTGTCTGCTGGCCGTGAACCTCCCGTTACAGCCTCCTGTGCCATAGAGCACCCATGGGTTAACAGAGTCCCCAGAAGAGAAGGGTTTCCTAAAGCAGCATGAGTGACAAGAGTGCGAAGAGGGGGCCTATTTGGATTATGATCCAATTCATTCCTCTGTGAAGGAACCTCCTCTGCTGTTGAGACTTCAAACTTCTGAAGCAAACTGCTGTGATCTGAAGGAGATTGGCCATAAACCTATTTGCATTGAAAACTTCGCCGTTAGTGAACTTCATTCATTAACATTCGTCCTGGCAAGGTTTCCGTATCTCAGCGTTCATTTTATGCTTTAATTTGGTTAGTAGGTCTTTGTTTCATCGTCCTATTGAAAGGAGAACAAAGAAGGTTTAGGCGATACAGTGGAGCAATACTGTATTTTATCTCTGGAAAGCCCAGACAAAGTCAGCAGGCTCTGATACCCTCTGATTCGGGGACTTTCTTCATTCCATTTCTCCTCCAGGACATCTGGAATCACAAATCGGTTGTGGAGGAGAAAGATCCTCACTGCGTATAGCTGCGGACACCTTCAGAGGAGAAACACCTTGTCAAGCACAGAAATGATGCCCTGAGCACAACACATGGGAAGATTATCTTAGGGAAAGTGCGTGCCCATTACTCCAGGGATGGATGCTCTGTGGGTGTACCTCTGTCCTCCAATAAAAATCAGTTTCTTCCACTTGTGAGTGTTGTGCTTCTGCCTCAATGTTAGCAACATGTATTTTCCTGGGTGCAGAACTCATTAGCACGTTGCAATTCCACCTCATGCCATGCAAGCACCCAGCGCTGCTGCTCTCCACAGTGACCCGCAGGCACAGGCTGCCCTAAAGGAGGATAAAAAGAGTAAAGAGGAGAACCCCCCCACATGGTTCCCCAATAAATTGAGCTGCTCCCCATTCCCGATGCCGGCTGCTGTAAACCAACACAGCTCCAACTGACTCCCAACTGACTCTAGATAATCATCTGGCCCTGGAGTAGAGGCAGGATTCAACAAGCTTTTCTCATGGAATGGCTTTCATGCTCTTTTCTGGAGTACTTACTACCAGGATTCACTGTACCACTAAAATCCATTATGCGTGGTGCATCTCTAAAGGAGGGGGATTGCATCTTGTCTTCTTTTTACGGCGCAGGCAGATGGTGAGCTGTCTTCTCACTAAAAACCCACTTTCTAAACTTCTAGCCGGTTCTGCTCCAGCTATCCATGGAAATAGATGCTCACAACTCCTTTTCCTCTTGGATGAAGCTGCCCTGAGAGGCAGGAAAACCATTCAGAGACACCAATCCTCTCCTATGACATCCAATGAGCAAACCGAGTGGCAACCCACCCACTGGGCCCTCTTCCCATGGGTGGTGGTGACCAAACCCCAGATCATAAAAAGGATTCAGAGGAACACGAACGCCCAACCGTAAGAATCAATTGGTCAACCAAGGGAGCAGCCCTGTGGTGGAGTCCATGGAGAAGAAACACAACCCATGAAGTTATGGTAGCAGATACAAACATCTTGGGGAGCAGCAAGTTTGCTCAGCACTGGGTGGTACAAGGGGCCATAAGGAAGGTCCATCACACATGGGTAAGTATTTCTGGAAGCCAGTGACTCTTTTATACCATGGATTCCTGATGCACACCCCAGTGTAAGTGAAAGGGGAGGCAGGCTCTGTGCGGCTACGGAGCAGGGCTGGCTTCAAACCGATGACCCGGAGGTGAAGGGCCCCTTCTCCCGTTACTAATCCCATCAGCCACACGAGCCTCCTGAAAACGGTGCTTTGGGGTTTCACTGCCATTTATAAAATCATAAACCCCAGGGTAGGAAACCAAGCCGGCGGCAGCGATGCTCAAGCATGCACAGAAATAGCTGAAGGGCCAATGGGCCAAGTTCAGCCCTCCCGGGGCACCTTGAATAATGGTGTGGATTCGATGAGAGAAGTCCTGATTAATGGAGGGGAGGAGGAAATGGACAAAACAACTTATCAAAAGCTAGTTCTTTTATTATTGCAACCAGAAATGACCAAAGACTGTGCATTTTGTATGTGTGCACATTACACGTGGGAACAGAACCAACCGAGAATCAGGTCTGCAACATCCAACAATTCAAACTGAAACCAAAGGCAAAAATCAAACCCAAGAACCTTCTTGAGTGGTAATTAGCAGGGACAGACTGTAAATGAGGTGGCATTGAACAAAGAAGGTAACAGTGCACTTGTAATAAGCCAATTTCAGCCGTATCTGCACTGATATGCAATTTTAACAAGTTCTATCAGCAAAGCCTCATTTCCCTGCCTAAACTGGTACTGTTAAAACCACAACTGATTCATTCCCATTAATATCAATTTGGATGCATTTAGGAAATAACTCTTAATATCTGTGCAACAGGTTGAAGGGTCATATTCTCAAACATCAGCTGTTTCTCACTGGGTGGCTTTGAAGTAGAAATATCCCCAAATGAACCAACAAAGTCTAAAAGCCCTTTGGAAACAAAAGGTGTCATTTTTGTTTTCATGGTTTTAGCCTTGTATTTTAGTTAGCTCCCAAAACTACTGCATTACAATATTTAATACTGACTTATTTTATCTCTGCAATTTCCCCCTCTCACTTTGAATGGGGAATACAACTCATATTCGCTTTACTGGTCTTTCCAAGGGGATACAGAAGGCAGAGGAACGCATCCTCTGGCCTTGATGCTATTCCGTATCTCCTCCATCTAAACACGAGCCTGATGGTTTTGGCAAACTACCACTTGTTAAAGGAAAAGAAGGAAGTAAAAAAGCTCAGTTCCAGCTACAGATTAACACGCTGCAGCTCCCATTAGAGGTGCAGAGCCCCCTGGCTTAAGCTCTCAATTCAGAAAGCATTTAAGCACGTGTATAACGAAGTGTGGGAACAGGCTCCTTGAAGGCAATGGGATTACTCACTTCTTAAGAAGTTAGCACACGTTTAAGTGTCTGAATCAAGGCCTAATTACGGTGCTGGCCAACCCCTCATGCACACACCACTGGGGCAGATCTCACCGAGCCCTTAAAGCCATAGGGACAGGGTGGATGTCACCCGGGTTTTTAACAGCTGCAAGGCTGGTTTTCTTGGGCAAACCAAGGAAAAAAAGCCCTAGAAAAAAATAATCATAATTACAAAAAAAAGGAGAGAATTACTTTATAAATATCAGGTATTTACACGTGTGAACACCTTTTAATGGGAAGTGTTTTTACACACCAATGAAATGTACAAGCAATGATAAGGTACAGTTGACAAAGACTAAAAAAAAAACCACCCCCCCCCCCCCAAAAAAAAAACCCCAATGTATAAAATATATTACAGGTCCACGGAAATCAATTCACACGGAAGGAAAAAAACCCCACCCTGACACAATAGAAACTTTGTTTTTTTCCTTTTTAAAAAATAGAAGATATATCACAAAAGCTTGAACGTGTTTTATTTTATGTTAGTACTAAAAATCAAGGGCAAAAAGCTTCATATATTCTCGTCACAAAAATATTTACCAGCCACTCTTTTTTATTTCGGCCTTATGACTATCTGGCTCAGCAGGAGTCGAGGCTGAACTGCACCCAGACTACAGAAAACCATTCCAGAAGGTCGTCTCGGTTTACCACTTACTGCAAATTTACATTTTCCCCTCCTCTCAGCACCTTCCTGCAAAGGTTCAAGAGGGATTAAGAACAAATGGAGAAGGAACAGGGCAGGTATCTGTATTTACAACATTCGCCTTTGTTGCTGCCGAGCCACAGGAGCGGGAGCGGGAGCATGAACTACCGAAGTCTTCATGTCACCCTGTGCAAATTGGTCTCGGTAGGTGAAAGACAGCATCAGAATGTACCAAAATCCAACCCCCACCCCGCTTGGATGGCCTGGGAAAAGCAACAGCCCCTGATGGAGAGCATCTCCTCACCCCTCATTCGCTCCAGAGTCATAACCCTGACCGCCGGTGACGCAGGGTGGGACAGGAGCTGCAGCCGAGTCAGGGCAGAAGGTGCCGCGGCAACCACGCTATATTGGTCCACTGCAGAGTCCTCAGTGTGCCCTGTGCTTCCTCTTCTTGTGTTTCTTATCCTTCTTTTTGTTGGCACACTTGGAGCAGAACCATTGCATCTCTTCTGGGGGTGCAGCCGTAATCCCAACGCAAGGCCTAGGAAGGATGGGAAAACACAACTTCAGCGGAGTAACGTTGCTTTTGTTTCTTACCCGAAGAAATGAAACTTTTCAGTGGGAGGCATTCAAATTAATTCCAGCTGTATTAATTCAAATGAATATAGAAATTACATTATCATTATCTTCATGATCGAACAGAAACCGAAAACAACACCTGCTTTGAAACAAATATTGAAAGGACACTCAGATAAGAAGTGTTATTTTAATAGAAGATAGAAGTGCACTTCCAGGTATAATAGGCTAGATTTAAAATAATATCAAAAGCTTCTTTAACATCTGCAGCAAAACTTATGATTTTATGTAGCTGTTTAAGAAAATGCCTAAAAAAGTGATTAATTCCCTCCAACCCTTTTATGAGAGCTGACATTTATATTACTTTGCATACAATGCTTCATAATTTGAAATGTCTCTCTGTATACACGATGCTCATAATCCTGGAGTTCTCACAGAATTGCCGGAATCAGCAATATTTCCCAGCAGTTTCCAACCCAAATGCCCATTAATTAAAAAGCAACTCTCCTTCACAGCTTGCAATCTGCTGCTTCAAATTCCACAGACACAGAGATAAAAATATCTCCCAGATGATTAAACTGGACACATTAAAACCTTTTAAATATTCCTGGCGTCAAAAACCATTACATAAAAAAGAAGGGCTTTTAACAACAGAGCCCCAGTCTGCCGAGGAGCAGCAGAAGAGGAGGGATGAGCAACTTACCAGTGATACCAATCGTCGCAGTCATCACAACCTATCATTGGACTGCCATCATCTGGCTTGTTACAGCCAGGACAGATCCAGATCTGGTTACCCCACTCGTCTCGGATCTGGTGCAAAGAAAAGGGAAGTCAGCTGGTTTTCAGGGCTAAGCAGGCAGCAAAACTGATATTTAATAGTTAATGCAATTCTTGCTTCTCTAGCACAGCGATTCGGCAGCCGCCGCTGTTCTGAATTCTCTGATCAGACGTGCTTGGCGTGATGTCTCAATTGATTTTCCTATGGTGTACATGACAAAAGCATGCATTTTTCTCTACTGTCCTGTAAACCAGTAAAGCCAGTTGCATTCACGTGCAGCAGGCAGGGCTTATGGACACAATTCCTTCTCTGTCTATACTACAGCAACTCTTAAATTCTACCCTGCTAATGGCAAGAGTGGGTACCGGCAGCCTCCCGTGGAGGATAGCAGCTTATATACACATAAAACATACAGTGCCATGTGTATATATTGCCGTATTACTTATTAGCCAAAGTCTTCAACTTCAGCTAGCTGATAAGATCAGGATATAAAAAAAGTTGTTACTGAGTAACTTTCCGTTCCCCCATGACATTTTTGTGGCAGTTCAATCCACTAAAGGGTAAAGGAAACAAGAAAGGCAGATCATTTACAGCATGAGGCAGCTGCTCACTGGATTTAGCATATTCAGAGCTTTATGATTTAGATGTTTATATCCTGATTTTAAAGCTGATTGATTGCAATAATCATTCCTGTCTGCTTGACTGAGTCTTGGGGGGGTCATGAAGATGATGAGAAGGGCTGGAGCACCTCTCCTACAGAGCCAGGCTGAGAGCTGGGCTTGTTCAGCCTGGAAAGGAGAAGGCTTTGGGGAGACCTCAGAGCAGCCTTCCAATACCTTTAAGTGTCAATCACTATGAGGGTGGTGAGGTAATAGAACAGGGTGCCCAGAGAAACTGTGGCTGCCCCCATCCCTGGCAGTGTTCAAGGCCAGGTTGGATGGGGCTTGGAGCAACAGGGCCTAGTGGGGTTGAAACCCTATGGCAGGTTGGAACTGTATGAGCTTTAAGGTCCCTTCCAACCCAAACCATTCCATGATTCTATAATCTAATCTCCCATCTGCAAAGTCATTTTAAGTTGGTAGAGAAGCATCTGCTGTGCTTGGTGTGAAGAGGTTTGCAGTCATTGCTGTGGGGTGATGCTGCTGGGCAGAGGGAGATGCTGGGCTGTGGTGCGGGCTGTTGGGCTGACAGCTACAGCCCTTTACTACCTACTTGAGCAACGTGGATGTACCCACACCATCCACCATCCTCCAGCACAGGCACCGGTGGTGCTGGGTGCAGGCAGCACTGCCTGATGTCCCATTGAAAAGAGATACCCTAACTTTCCCAAACTGCTGAATGAGGATGTTAAATATATTGCATCACTTCTCACTCCTCAGTGAGCCAAGGGTCGCGGAAGCAGAGACACCGTGTGATTGCTGAGTGCTATTTTAGTACAAACCACTGAGAGTTAATGATCAGAGCACCCTGACTGAGATGCTATCCTACAGGAAGATCCCACATCCTTTCTTTCTTCTTTTTAAACTCCTGTTCTCCCCTGCAGACGGAAGTTGCACACCTCTGTCACACTGGCTCCAATCTTATCTCTGGACAAGCTTTCCCATGCGACCTGGGGGAAACCATTTCATCATACTGTGTCCTGGATTCCCTTCATACAAGAGGCTAATAGTTAGTAATTATTCCCCAACCTCTCTCTCAGCTTTTGGACTTATAAATGTCTCCTATCAATCAGCAGTCTCTCTGACTGTGCACATAATTGGAGCCTAATGCAGTAAACCCCTGGTTTCAACTATAATGTTGCAAAAGAACTAACCTGGAGTCTACATGTCCTCTGAATTCCCTGTAAGTGTTACCACCAGAAGTACGCAGACAAAGTTCTAGGTTTTTCTTCTTTAAACTAACATAACCTCTAAATTATTCGCTTTACTGAAGAAAATGGGATGTAGTGCAGTATTCTGGTAATGCTCCTCTTTTAGAGTGCATTTCCAAGCTTGATGTGTAAGAGTTTCACTGTGTTTACACCTACGATACAGAAGGTGAGGATGTGTATCCTACACCCTGAAGATACGCACAGCCTATGTGAGGTCTAGTGCTGTAACTAACTCAGGAGTGAAATGTAGCAGCTGTTTAAATAGAAACCAGTAACATGATATACAACAGTTTAAGTCCAGCAGGGAAGAGCACTTTTTCCATTAAAAAAAGCAGGGTAGATTTACATTAGGAATCATTATAAAAACAGGAATTAAAAAAAAAAGAGGATATGCTGCAATTAAAGCACCACAAATTAATAAAAGCAAGTTTTAGCTGTTTCAAACGCTGAGTTTTTAAAGTGCTACCCACTACAGATGAGCAAGGTGTCACCAACCAAGCTGGAACTTGGCCAGGACAGGGAGGATAACGACACTGCTACTGTTGTTAATGGTATCTGCTGCTCTTGAGTGACCAGGAATGGTCAGGACTTCCATTTTACACTGCATCTAAAGCAGAAAGTTTCTGCCTGGAGGTATGTCCATGTCCTGTAGGGAATGTAGTTCCTACATCATGTTTGATGGAAGACTTCTCTAAAACAATGCAACCTTAACGCCGCCAGACAGAGGCCACGGTCACAGCCTCCGTCAAACAGACAGGCTAATGAACTACATACAGCCTTCCTGAGATGCACAAACATCTGCAATTTCTGTGTGCTGAGGAAGGCAGGAAAGAGATTTGTAGACTCGCCACATTTCAAACGAGGGCTAAGTCAAACTCTTGATGTTGTACCAGGTTTTGTACTTTACCTGACTGACAGCAAAATCTATGGCGAGTTTGACATTTGAGGTTTCAATTCAGTACTTATGAAAGCACCTATATAAAAATATTTCCACCGTCAAAAAAAGATGCTCAAACTCAGTGAGCAGAAAAAACCACGGGGAATATAACTGGATTTATGGAAACTCAAAACACTGAACTGGGAACAAAGGAAAAATTCAGTCCAAGTAGCAGTGTTTCAATGGTTATTAATCCCTCAAACCATGCACGGAAGCGAGGGAAGGATAAAGAGTGGCTTAATGAAGAGGAACATCACGAGGTACCACCAGTTTGAGAGGATGAGTCACCCAGGAGCTCAGCAACTCAAGGGAGGAATGGGGCAAACACGGCAGCGTGTGTAACCTACCACGTAAGTACTGACGGTCTCGGTCACCACGCTCCTGACCGGAGCTTTGGAGCCTCCTGCCGCCGAAACGGCTGGAGAGGGCGGTGGGATCAGGACTGGTGAGACGGTGGCTTGTGGAGGAGGAGGAGCTGGAGCTGGAGGAGGGGTGACATGAACGGGAGCCGGTACCGGTGATGGAACGGGTGGAGGAGTTTTGGGTCGGCTCACAGGCGTAGCAGGTTTGGCCTCTGGAGCTGGCACCACTTTGCTGATGACTCTGTAGGACCAAAAATGAGAGCTGTTAGAGCTGATGGGAAAACAACAATCACTGGCTAGATATGAGGAAAATATAGTACAGCTAATTCACATCAGCCTTGAGTCAGCAAAGAGGCTGTTTCAACCCAGCGCAAGGACTGTTGCACTGCTACACCCATCCACTGGACAGGACAATGCACAGAGCCACTGCAAAGCAAACAACAGGCCAGCCTGAACCACTCCATAGCTCCCTGTCATCCAAATATTCCTTGTGGCTTTATAAACCTTGTTTCGTTAAGTTTTATGACATTAGCTTGGTTTGTGGGAAGTACTGGAAAGGAAAGTTAATCAGCTGTGAACAGCACTGATTTTAATTTTCAAGCTGAGAGACGATACCATCCTCTTAACATCCTACATTAGGGGGTTCTCCAAATATTTGCTAGTTTGGTATTTCTCTCCCCAGATGTTTATGAGATCAGCAGTGGATCTAGTCAGGACAAATAAATGACGCACACTATACACTCTGCAGTTCAACTATTGCTACTTACTCAAGCAGCTGAAGTAGACAGGATGTAGCTCTAGTAAATACACAGTACAGAATAATCTTGCCCAGGAAGGGAGATACATAGAGGACCCAACGTTTATTAATGATGTTGATACACAGTGTTACTGATGTGTATGCAATTTAAGAAGGCAGAAAAAGCCCTTCCTATAAGGCTCTAGATTAAAAACTTAAAGAGAAGGAAAAGGATGCTTTAGAAAAAAAGACAAAAAACCCAAACAACCAAAAACCAAAACCCAGGATAGGTCTATTTGTTTTACCACATTTTGGTAAATAATTTAATGAATTTATTTATATTTGAATGGTAAGTGTGGGAGTGCACTCGATTTGTGATGGGACTGTATGAAGAAGGCAAATTAAAGAAAGGTTAGACATTCCAGAGAGGAGGATAGCTTAGAAAAGCAGAAAACCAGAGACATCAGTAGGAAAACCATGACCAAAATGAAATGGCACCAACTCCTGAGAACCAGGCAAGTCAAATGCTTGACTTTTCCACTGGGAACTTGACAGTCAACTTTAGAGTTTACTGACACCCTATTATGGTATTCAAAAGGCAGTATCACTACGATCAGAAACACTGCATTTCAAGTCAATAATCTGAGCCATCGTTTGAGAAAGGCTTGGAATTATACAGTATTTAATGCTTGGCTGAGATAATAGTGTTTTCCTCCCAAGATATTCCACTTGCACTACTAAATCAGAACTAGTTATAGTGAAAACAGTTAGCAAAAGGATGCAGAGCGATGGGTTTGGTATTCCTGCTTAACCTGGCAACTGCAGCATCACACCTACCTTCCGAGACCTACTCTGAGTGACTAGGGGAAGATAACCAAAACCTAGGAAGTTTAGAAGCTTAGAGTGGAGCAGAATCTGGAAAGTGTTAGATGATTTTCCACAGCAACACTGAAGCTACTCACAGCACTTGATGTCCTAGTGATTGCTTCAGGTACCTAACCTGGGAGCTCAGGCTCTTTATGTGTGTCAGTAAGGTGCAAGACTGTGAGTCAAAGGACAGGACTCCTCATTGATGTTGCCTGTGACTTGCAGAAGGAAGGAAGTCCTCTTATCAGGCCATCCTGGCTGCAACCTAGGCATCAAACCCAGCCTCTTTCTCCTGTTAGTGGGCTACATTCGAAAACCCACTGATACCTCCCACCAAGAAAGCTTTCTCTTTGGCTCCTGAATGTCCATGATGTGTTCCTGGTTCAATGAAAGTCTCAGCGTGTGGCTCCCTGGGGCTCTGCCACCCCAACTCAGATGAGCCTTCTGTGCCTTCCTCCTTCCACTGCTCCCCCCGAGAGCCCTGGCTCCCAACGCCAAATGCCTAAGACCTTGGCTTGTGGCAATGCTCCCATGGGTTGCAAAGTCACCCTCATGACTTGAGAGCCACCTCTCAATAAGGAATCTCAGCAATTGTAAGAGTGAGGAGACGGACGGAGAGCAAAATACGCGGCACAGCAAAAGCCGTTTGGACAGTCTCAAACATCATTACCCTTCTGTCCCTCTTGTGCCCCCTGCAAGTAAACAAAAGCCCTGCTACGAGCTCCTCAGCGAGTCAACCCTCCCCAAGTCTAGACTAGGGAATGTATTAGCTAATAGGATTTTAAACACAACTCCGCACACAGCGTCAACAGCTTTAAAGGCGTATGAGCTAACACAATCTGAATAAGAGTGACCATGCCCAGCTAACAGATGAAATTAAATGACACAGTTTCTTGGTCGAGATAAAGCCAAGTTTGCCTCCCGAGCAGGGTCTTGGGAGCCACTCTGTTAATAACTGCAGGAGCCACAAGGAACGCCACATACGAAATCCTCCAAAACTACAAATATTCATTAGCGGGCGACACACACTCATCGATTGGCTGGTTTGCTTCGAGTGTGCAATTAGGACGTGTTCACTATATAGGGCAGCTTGTTTATCTTGATTTCAGAGCTCAGTTATCAAAGCAGAAGATCGGCATTTCGGAGCACGCTTGGGCCTACCACTCCCTTGGGCTAATGAAGTTCAGAGACTTCAGGCTCCGGAGTGGAGAAATGAATGGCTTTGTGCTACACCATCAGAGGTGATGGAGTAATCCCAGCGAGGGTGGTTTAGCCTGTCCTCTATCCTGAAGAAGGGGCTGCATACACGGCAATATGGAGGTGGGGAGAAATCAAAGGGAAACAGCAGTCCCACGACTAATAATTAATGTTACTTCAGACTTGGAAGAGAAACCTGATATCAAAACACTATGTAAATGCTGGCGAGATTTATGAGCTCTGTTCTATAGACAGAAGTGAGGCACAGAGCATACTGCAAGCAGGCTGTACTCAATACAGCAGAGCTTCCACCCTCCTGGTACCTAGGGCCCTGCTAGGATTTAAGCTCTACATTTGGACATAACCATACAGATATCATTACCTTCTTTTCCAAGCATGTTTTCCATATGCTCCCCAAATCAGCACTTGTATATATTGAAGTTCACAAGTACAACACTAAATAAGACAAACTTTCACCTTCTTCCCCATCCCAATCCCAAACGTCTAAAACTGAGGCTGGATTAATTATTTTGGAGTAATCAAACACAAATGAACATCAACAACCATTAACACACTCAGAGTCTTGACACAAGGACTGTACTCCTCTGCAGCCTGTTTGCCTGGCAATGTATCACACACATGTTCTACACTGGAAGGTACAAAGTCAGTTAAATGCTTCTGAATCAAACCAGTTCCTCCAGAATGAAGGGGTATGAGAAAACCCAAGTGTTCACTTATAACTGAACACAGGCATCAGTACACCTCTTTGTAAAGGTGGAGCAAATGAAACCCCATTTGAATCGTTACTCTGGGGCAATCATCAAGATAGAAAAGACCCTATCAAGGCCAGGTTGGACACAGGGGCTTGGAGAAAGCTGCTCTAGTGGAAGGTGTCCCTGCCCGTGGCAGGGGTTGGAGCTGGATGAGCTTTAAGGTCCCTTCCAACCCAAACCACTCTGTGGTTCCATGAATCACCCCATTCACAGCTTCAGATCCAGACCCAAACAGGACGAAAATGAAGTGCTGGCTTGCAGGCAAAGTGCAAATTCTACCAAGACTTTAAGTGTCACAACAGGTCAGTTGGTTTATGATCCGCTCTAACTGGCATGACCTGTAAAATGCCACATCTGGAGCAAAATGAGGCTCTAAAGTGTGAAATGGTTTCCTGCCTTTGGAAGTAATTTATTTGATTCCATTCTGATCCTTACATCTGAAAGCCCCGTTGACTGCTTCCCA